>NW_020897737.1:9127296-9727296 GCF_003984885.1 Neopelma chrysocephalum
TCTGAAAGAAACATAATTAAAGGCTAATGGGAAGTTAGACCTGAAGACCTTAAGGAGAAAAGAAATTGGAATTTCAGCATTAAGAATAGTCAAGAGAGAAGAAAAAAGTAGAGGAAATATAAAACATTCAGTCTTGCCTCAGTATTCATCTAAGCTACTGCATACAAAACATGTGAAATATAGGTCAGAATTCCTCAACACGTAGAATTGTTATTTTCATCTTAGTACTTTTTTGTTACTTACTTTTTTAAATTTTCCTTGCATTTCATCTGAATTCTTTTCCAAGTGGGACTGCTAAGGGATCTCATTGCATATTGTGCTGGGTTGACCTTGACTGGATGCCAGGTGCCCACAAAGCTGCTCTGTCATTTCCCTCCTCAGCTGGACGTGGGAGAGAAAATACACTGAAAGACTTGTGGGTCAAGATAAGGGCAGGGAGAGATCACTTACCAGTTACCAACATGGGAAAAAGAGACTTGACTCAGGGAAATTAATTTAATTTATTACCAATCAAATCAGAGCAGGATAATGAGACAAAAAATGAAATCTTAAAAACATCTTCCCCACATTGTTCTCTTCTCCCTGGACTCAGCTTCACTCCTGAACTCTCTACCTCCTTCCCCTCAGCAACAGCGCAGGGGGACAGGCAATGGGGTCTGAGGTCAGTTTATCACACACGGTCTTTGCTGCTCCTTCCTCCTCAGTGGGAGGACTCCTCACACTCTTCCTCTGCTCCAGCACAGAGTCCCTCCCACAGGAGACAGTTCTCCACCAACTTCTCCAACATGAGTCCTTCCCGCTGGCTGCAGTTCCTCACAAACTGCCCCAGCATGAGTCCCTTTCATGGGGTGCAGTCCTCCAGGAACAGACTGATCCAGTGTGGGTCCCCTGTGGGGTCACAAGTCCTGCCAGTAAGGAAAAAGAAAATATAAGACAAAGAGGAGGACATTTTTGAGACGAGGAGAACAGGTATACAACAGTGAAAGATAACATTTAACTTTTTAATGCAGTAAAAATGAAAACCAAACCTGAAGCTGAAAAAAAATAGCGTGTCTGCTTTCAGAAGAGTTTTACTTACTGATAACATTTGAGGATCTATATCATGAACTGGATGTTAGACCACCACAAACTTTCAGGGCTTTGCCCCTTACTGCAGGTTCAAATTACCTTTAAAATAAAAATGTTATTTTGGTGAGGTTTAGATACTAACAGGACTTTTATTAACTTCCTGAGGGTGACCTTTCAGAGTCCTTTTCAAAGCTGGCCATGTTTAGCATGTCCTTTGGACCATCCAGCCCTCTGCTGCACACATGCATCTCCCTGATGCTTCTGCAGAATGCAAATGACTTCTGCTAGTTACCATGGGGACATGAGCAAGGACCATGAGATGCATAGCAACAATGCTCCTATTTTTGCCATTTTTGCTTTTGTGACAAAGAAAGGGGAACTACAACACATACTGGAGTTTTTTCTTTCTGTTTGTCTTTCTTTTTCCACATACACACATACACAAAACATTTGCTTCATTTTAGCTAACACATAATAGATACATGTTGGGTATTTAAAGAGAAGTATGAAATCAGATTACTATATTTTCAACTCCCTACAGGAATAACAGGAAATTATTACAAGAACTATTATACTTTTGAAATACAAACTTCTTCAACAACCTTGAGGCAGTAAAATATATCCGAATTATGACACTTTTTATCAAAAACAAGAAAAAAACAAACTTTAGATAAAATCAAATATATATGCACAGATGCATATCTTGAGAGAGAGAGATGTAGTTTTTAAAAGAAGAAGAACTAGTCTACAGAAAAGTTATATAAATTGGACAAACACCAATGAATGGATCCGGGACTGTGGTCTTGATTTGGGTCTCTTTTTAGAAAAGAGACAGCATTCTGGTAATTTAAAAAAAAAAAAAGTCAGCTGTTAGTTTAATATTTTAAGAGAGAACTTACCAGTTGTGCTCCCCAGATTCTGTTTCTCACTTCTTCCCTGTAAGGTCCTTTCTATATCAGTAGTAATGCGCTTAAACATTGTTAAAATGACAGTTTTCTGGGGAGATAAGTCATTCAGTAATAAGACAGAAATCAATGTTGCTTAGTCATATGCTATTTCTTCATTCTTTTATATAATTAGTATGAAAACTTTGATTTTATTAGATATCATTTTAATAGGTGGATCTAATTATGTTCTCAAAGGATAAAGATGATGAAGACAAACTCTGCTAGTGTCACAATTCAAGCTGTCAGGCTGCCATAACTCACTATGCTCATGGTCCCTCCTCCGCTGAATCCTTAGATGAACAAATGCTCTGTCATTGCTCTATTTTGGTGCCACTATTCAGCTGGTAACATTTTATAAAAACATTTCATTCTCCAAGGACTATATTGTTCTAGAAGTCTTTCTGGCATAAAAGCAATAAATAACTAATTAGGACAACAACAAGACAAGACAACTTGTAACTGTCTCCGTGATCTCATTGATTTAGAAATACCCTGACTTACTATTTCTAGGGCAGCAGGGGTTGATTTAGCAAAAGAGGTAATCTTCTCATTGTACCTGGAGAGGTGAACAGAAGAAACAGCAGGTACCTGAGACACAGACTAACAATTTCCTGCAAAGGAGTGCTGGGGATATATCCCCAGAGTACAGCCCTTTGAACACCTTCCTCTCTCATGTATGGATGGGGCAGGGCCCCTGTCCCAGCAGACAGGTACCACAAGGCAAGAGACTGAGGTTGTTTACAAAGATGTGGCATGTGTAAGGGACAGCAGAGGACAGTGTGGATAAATCATGTCAGAGTGAATCTGAATTTTCTTTTCTCATAGTGTTTGATTAATACTCAGCCCCAGGAAGATACTGTAGTAGTCCTGCTGCAGAAGCTGTTTTTGATTATTTATTAGGGCCCATCTAGAGCTCTGGACATTAAGTAGGTTCAGAAGTAATCACAGCTTTGTAGCTGTCTGTGCTACATTTTAGAATTAAATCAATCCTCCACCACAGTCTCACACCACCATCCCTGTCCCTCCCTTCCCACCTTCAGCAGCCATCCAAGAGGTCCCTTACCAGCAAGTAGCTGTGCAGCTCCTAGGAAACCAAAAGCTTTCAGCATCTCAAATACACTTTTCCAATTAAAATGCTTTCCTTTCCTGTGCTCTTGTCTTTATCTCAGTGTCCTTTTAAGTGAGAGATTAAACTCTGGAAGTGAAATCCAACTGAAAATTTGTAATTATCAAGGAGGAAAGAGTCAAACAGCAAATGGAACAATGGAAATTAATCTGATATTGTTGGACAATGCAGTTTGATTGCAATTATATGAATGACAGTAAACTACGCATACATGGTAGATTTTCTTCCTATTTATTTAAACAAGAGATACATTTATGATAGCCCATAGAGGATAATAAATATTCAAGGACCTAAATTTTCATTAGTACACTAGCAAGTAAATTTTCAAAGTGATGCACAGGGATTTAACTGCATGAGTCCCATTAATGTCACTACTTTGAAAATTTACTTCCTGTGAACTTCTAGAGGATGGGGAAAAATGAGAAAGACTGTCATAATTTTAAGAAGACAGGGAAAAGCTTGTCATCACTTTGGCATTCTGGTACTTTAATCAGTAAAGAATAATTTAAATCACATCTTTAAAAGTAAGCTCCATTTTAAGCACAGACACAGATGGTGACATTCCATCATGAGTTTCTGCTGCACATTATTAGACAATATACTAATAGGCCTTTTATTTTCCTGTAAATATTAACAGTAGACCAATCCTTCTTGCCTTCTGGGAAGAGTTTAATGGGAGCTCTTGGTCCTAAAATTAACAATCAGACGCTTTATTTGGGATCTGGGATTTAAAAGTCTAGTAGAGAGATTTTTTTATATTTTTTAAATCTTTTGAGAGTTCAGTTCCTCTTGGGCCAGTTATTAAGTTACATGAATGTAACTAGAGAATTCTGTCTTTGTCTCATAAAAAAAAATATTTATTTATTTATGAGTGGCAGAATTTTAACTCAATACGCTTTTTCTTTCTCTGAAATATGTTTAAAACAAATTTTATGATCGTGCTGCATTTTTCTATTATGTCTATAACAGAACATGTAAGAGAAATCATGCTTTAGGTAAATATGTATAGTTTTTGTCAAAGAATGCATTGAAGACTTCGGCACTACTGCTAATTTTGGAGTTCATCTGGGAGGAACAAGGAAAAGTATAGGAGAAGCCCTTACAGTGAGGTTACAGATTTACAGACTAGAGAGGTTAAGAAGGGACTGTTCTAACCAGCCTATACTTTGTGTGGACATCACTAGAGAAAAGACCCAATGTGAATGGACATTCTAGGCCTGATTTCAGCCTATGGACATGTGTGAAACTGCAAATTCTCAGTTGCTGGTTATCTCCACAGAGCAAATAAAGAAGGTGCAGGTAGTTCTAACACAGTTGTTTCTTTGCATGGTTTCTGCTGTAGAGAATGAGTGGCATTTTCTGTCGGGATTGCTTTGCCTGTCAATAAGAATGACGAGCTCTTAATGATTGAGCTATCACAACAAAAGATGCTGAAAGAAACTGATAATTGAAAAGCTTCAAGTCAACAGGCCTAAATGATTGATACATCACAGAATTTGGAAGAAGGTTAAGTTTGTCATGACGGAGCAGCTAACAAAGTGCATAGGCTTTAATTAAAAATGCCTACTATATCAGTAATTTAGAGGGTGGCAAATTTTATATCTCTAATTAAAAAGGCTTCATAAGTGATCCAAGAAGTTACAGATGAATAAACATTGCATCTATATCGGGAAAGCAAAACAACAAACACCCGAAGACCACGATGTGATAAAGTCTAGCCTGCTGAGTTTTCTGAAGAGTCTCACTGATATGCTAAAATTCAGTGAGTGTCACTAAAGCAGTAGATAGCAGGCAGCTTATTCAATCCTCTGACAAGGTCCTGCACAGGAAATTAGTAAGGAAAGTAAATATTTGTGAACTAAAGTATTGTTGGGGATCAAAAGTGTTTAAGAGACAGAAGAGAAAGACTAGAATTAAACTGTCAGTTTCTGCTGCAGGAAAACAGAGAGTGCCTCAAAATCCTATCCCTAGACCAAGGTTTTCTGGCATAGTTGTGGAGTAGCAAACTAAGCAGGTAGAAAAGTTATGTAGGTTATAGAAGAGCAGGGTGGACTGTGAATAACTCCAGGGAGACCTGACACCGAGCTCACAGAAGCCATCACTAGGTTCAATGCTTTTGAAGCACAGAAAATGTACACCTGGGGAAAAATATTTAGATTCCTCATATGCTTTTAACAATATTAAGTAACTTTCCTCCTGCTTCCGGGAGGAAGATTGCGAATGCAAGGAAAATGAGAGATGGCATATTGTAAGTAGATAAGTGAAAATACCTGCTCAGAGTATTTGTCAGTAGCCTGTGGAACTCATTGCTGATGCAAGCCATCAAGACTTGAGAATTTAAAGAGACTCTGAGTTACATTTCACAATAACAAGAAATTAATGCTTGTACAGACCTATAATGACCATTTCTATGAAAAGAGAAGCAAAGAGATGAAAGGGATTTAACCTTGTGTTGGCTTGCAACTTGTCTTGAAAGTAGTAAATCTCCCAGTAGCTGGCTTTTATATTCTTCACAGCAGTAACTAGTTCTGCAAACAGACTGTTGTTTCTTGATCCAAAAAATACTTTCTGTAATCTGATTCTTTTTCAGCTTCTCTTCTGGTTCCTCAGATTCATATACTCAAATTGTAGAAGAGCGAGTGGCAAAGTCAAAAGAGTTCAGAGAGTAAGAGGCCTTAAGTTTTGGGGTTTTTTCTTGCCTTTTTCAATGTCTAGCTGGAGGACACTCATCACTTGCCTTCACAATTACAGCCACAACCAGGAAACTTAGCAAGTAGGGAGTGGAAGGAAGGTTAATTTTAAATTTTATTGCTGAAGCCATAGGAATATTATCAATGGATAATCATAAAATATTTTAAGGCAGGAACCAGTGCCCTGAAAGCAGGGATGTTTAAACACGGTATTTGAGGGGTAATGAAAGAGCAAATTATGACAGGAAAGGACCCAAGACTTGTCATAATGTATAATTAAAATGTCCCCAGGATAATGATAAGTAGATATATAGATTGGGAGAAGAACGTGAGTCTGGGTATGGATGAAATAAAGCCATTAGAAACCAAGTATTTTGAATAATAGTTTGTTGCCACATATGTCTTTGGAATCTTGATTTATTTTATTTTCATGTACCTGAATTCTCCTCTTCCTCTCTGCATCTTCTGTTTGGAGATTGTGACAGGTGTGGAGGATACTTCAATTAGAGAAAAAATGAGGTACAAACCTGTGACTCTTTTTCTCCCTCACAGAGTGACTAGCACATTTTAGGAACCCAACCCTGGGGAAGATAAGAAAAATCAAATGATGTTTTTAATGTATGCAGAGAGAATCAGAACTGCCCTAGACAAAGGAAAATTTCCTAGCATTAATCTACACAGCAAAGAAGATTATTTTGCCAGTTTAGTTTTAAGTGCAAAATCTTTCATACACCTCCAGAGAGGCTCTTTACTGGCAGAACAGTAATGTAAAGATTCTAATGTGTCAAATCAAAATGTCACTCCCCTCCCCCTTATACAGATTCATCTCTCTCCCTCTCTTTGGCTGCCTCCCTTGCATGCTCCAAGTTTAATCTGCAGTTTGACTTCAAATGCAATAATTCACTAGCTCTAGGCATGTGCTTAAAGGACTATGTATAATTGTAATTCTGAAGAGATTAATACCTTATATTGATCCCCTACTTCTTCATCTATCTTGAGAGCATGTAGTAATTTTTAAGAAAAGGAAAAATGATTTGTTTCCAAAAGGATTCTGGTTTATTGCCTATTCATACAGCTGTTTGAACTCCTGTGTTCTCCTAAAAACAGTGTGGTAGAGCATGTAGAGTAAATATATGTTTAGGTTTATTGGTTACAGTTGAGAGCATATGGAAAAAGCTATAGTCTAGAATGAAAGCCTGAAGAAGAGTCTGTTGATTTGAAAAGACAGGCTTTATCTATTAAAAATAGCCTTTACTCTGCATGTGCATTTTGTGTCCCAGTTCAATGGCTACATTTTAAAGGCAATATGGATGTTTTCCACACCCTAAACTGTGATGGTGTTTCTTAATTTTTTTGAATGTACTGCACTTCCTAACAGAAGTGAACTATGTTTTGTTTGTTAAACAGTTCTTATCTTGGGTCATTTGTCTGCTCATTAGATTAGTGCTTTTTCTTTTTTTTTGTGTGTGTTAAATAAGCACTTAAAATGGAAATGCAAAACTAATATGAAACAACAGGCTTCATTATGTTCTTCAGGGTGTACAGAAATAGCTGAAGTAATAAAATAAAGGACACCTGCAGATACTTACATAGGTTTGGCTTAAATATGCCAAAAAAATAGTGTGAAACTAGAAACTACACAAACCATTAAGGGAAGTACTTTCTAAAAGAATTGCCTTGATTCTGTGAAATGCTCAATACTTGCAACTCCTGTTTATTTAAATGAGAATTTATGAGACTCCTTGCAGTGTATCTAAGTCTCATGAAATACAAAATGCTCTTTAGTTACGTAGAAAATATCTGCATTGCTTTTGTAAAAGTACATATCTCAGCCATCAATGAACAAAGACATTTAAAAGCACAAACGCACACAACATAGATTTAAAATTTTGATAGTGATGATTCCAGACTTGGAGAGTTTAGGAATATATTAGTAGATATAGGCATGCAAATAAAAGTGGTCACCACTTAATATAGTCTGCTAAATCTTTATAGAGATGGAAGAGAATATCCATTATTTGAATAAAAAATGTCATCACAATAAGGAAAATATTTAGATTGCTATAATATCAAGAACCAAATAACTTCTATGTAAAATGACAATATGTAATCTCACACTGCATTCAAAATTCTCTCTGCCATTCCATAAATAGCTTGCTCTATGTGCATTTAAAGTGAATTTCTTGAACTCTATTGCGCTGATTGTTAATACCAACCCCTTGACTATGTGTTTTGTACTAAATGAATCCACCCTTCAGTTGTGATATTGAGGCAATATGATTTTGGTTTACAATTTATGCATAGAATATCTATGCATAATACTACTAGTTCGAGTTGTATGCAGAAAATAATGTAATTTGAAATATCTTTGGTTTTGTAAATTTAAACTAGAAGCTTGTGAAGTTTTCCAGTTAACATGATACTTGCAGAAAGACAGGAAAAAAAACCAACATACTGTTTGCTGGCACAGGCTGTGTCTGCATTAGCATTTTGGACCATTTTGCAGAGCAATTCAGGCACAAGAGAACTAGATTTTTTTTTCAGATGAAATTAAACAGGAAATCCTGATTCAGGTGCAGATCTAATGCACTACAAACCCTAATGGGCTTTAACCAGTGATATTGGCTCAGGACATTTCCAAACCACATACATGGTGAGGACATTCAATTCTGCAGACCAGGCTAAATGTAGCCTCAAGTAAAATGTGAAAATTGCATATAATATTGTGGCTCCAGCATCAAATGCTTTGATCTAATGCTGTGCTCCTACTGAGTTACCCACTTGCTAATGTAGGCACAGCCTTATACTTGCTTTCAGATCATCAGTGGTGTCCCTATTAAGGCCAGAAGCATAGATCAAATGAAAATAAGAGACTCAGAATTAATCAAAAACCTTTATAGTTTTAGTCACCTTTTTCTTTTAATTAAAGCTTCATGGAAGCAAGGCCAGCTATAATTAATGAAGAAGTCTTTTCTCAGCCAGGATTATTCTGAGGTATAAGCCTGATTACTTTGCATTCATTCTTTGACTCATTTCATGTTAGTTATATAGAGTCAACATCAAAAAATTAACTGTTATTCCTTTCCATTGAAAAACTGAACTACTGAGATGAGAAAGTATAGGTTATCCAGACCATTCAATGGAGCTTTTTATTTTCAGAAGAAAGAAGGAAAGGTGGTTTTAGGAAAGTTAATATGAATTTTGCTATTGTTCCCATATTACAAGCTTAAATGCGAATGACAAAACCGAGCACAGAAACTTTTCAATGCAACAGTAAGCCAAGAACCTTTTCTGTACAAGCTAACTGGTAATACAAAATAAGAGAAAAATAAAGATGTCCTGAGGCAGTAAATTAGATTTTTCTGGGTGTTCCTTTTATGTACAGATCATTTCCAGTGTCAGTACACAAGGCTTTTAAACATTAAAGTACTGCAATCCCCATTAAATAATATTATTGTGTATGTTTTCAAAAGACATATGCCTGGATGACAAAACCCTGCATTTTTCTTTCTAATTTCACCTTGTGTGTGACTTGGTGAGATGATAAGATGGGGAACTAAATTTCACATATGCTAATAGTGACTAGCACAGGTGTAAGAATATATTACTTGCTTCTATTCACGAATAATTTATACAGGCTGTAATCCAGCATGACTTCTGTGGTTAGCTGATGAGTGTACTATTAATCAAAACCAAGAGTTGATAATTTCTCAATCTTTAAAAAATAAAAGTATCGTCATCCTATTGAAACCAGTAATTCAGCACTGATGCTTTATTAGACACCTTCAGCTATAGTATTCTGTAAATCTTGGTCACATAATTACAAATTGTATTTTTCTTTTTTTTTTAGCCTCTACTCTCCATTGACAGTTTTCACTCACTCTCGTTTCCGAGTTTGTGTATAGAACACCACAAACACTTTTGCAGCTTGAGTTCTGTCGATGCAGGTTTCACTTCCTTGTCCTTTCCACCTTAGATGTGTCCACCTTGGCTTCTGGCAGGCAGAATCAAAGTTTCTCAGCTAGCTCCATACCTCTGTGACTTATCCTGCCTTCCTGTTAACTTTATAGCTACACATGGCATTGCTCCATTGATTTATATCCACCTGCTGTATTTCTGCAGGAGCCATCATGTCAAGTCTCCTTTCCTTTCCTGTGCACTGTACCACATCTGTCTTTCATTTCAGAAGTTTCACACTGCTGAGAAAGCATTTATGGCTATTTTTGGCCAGCTGCCCACTGTGCTTCTAGAGGACACGTTTGTTTTAAAAAAAATAAAGTCATACAGAAATTACAGAAATTTCAGAAATAACAAATGTTTCACTTGTTATTGCACAGAAAACAAAGTGCAAAACATGAGGCCTGTGTTTTATATCCTGGAATGCTTTACAAACTGCTGAAACCTGTAAGGTAGCTGAGTGAGGAGACTGGACAGGTACATTGAGAGATGTTTAGAGCCGAATTAAGGTGCATTGCAAAAAAAAAGACAGATAAAAAACATTCCTTGCCATGGGCATATTCAGATCTGGGTTAGTCAGATTAATGTCTGCACTTCTTTCCAAGGCTGTCTCAAAAAAAAAAAAAAAGATTAAAACTTTAAGAGTTTTCTCTAAATGTAATATGAGATGTGAGTTAGTTATTTTATCAGCTCTCAACTTTTTGTACAACAAATGCTAAGGTGACAGGCTACCAAGAAGCAGTGGTATTTAGTGTAAACTGTATGCCACTGAGTCAGAAAACCTAAATTCTCCTCCTGATCTTGCTCAGTAGTTTTGACAAAATGATTTATTTACCTCTCCTTGTTTTGAGTACTCTGTAAGTTCTGGTTGATACCAATAATAGGCAGGAACAATAGCAAGATTCCTGAAATGCAGTGGGAGGGAAAAATATTTTACTTTCCTCAATACAGGGAGAAGAAATAATCTAATTGAACTCCAAGGTTCTTCACTTCAGAGAAGAACTGAAAAAATATTTTTAAAAACCTCTGAAATAAATCCTGTAAAAGTGTAATGTACATAGTTAAGAAGTATTTAAGTGTATTAGATGTATATTTTTAGATGACCTTTTACATAAAAAGAAAAAAAAGAGATTTTATCTATTTTTTAAATTACAGTAACCTAATCACATAATTATGTGCAAAGAAATGTGCCATAGTTATTGACTAGAAAACCATTGCTGAATAATAGCCACTCCAGCTGAAAGTCTCCCTTTTCACCAAACAGTTCCTTCTCAAAACTCTACCTTTTTTTTGCATCTTTGCTTGTGCAGGCTGCAGGCCACAGAGGTAAGTAGTGAAAGTGTAATATACCTCCCTTATGTAGAAATCATTCATGTTCTAAACCTTCAGGGGGATGCACTGAAGCTTAATATAGGTCCCAGCAGCCAAACAAACATGTTGTCAGATCTGCTGTCAGGATCACCTGCAAGTAAACTGATAGCTTATTTTCTGGAGCAGCTTCTAAGGTGACTCTCAGTTTTTCTAGGGTCACCTAGATCTTAAGGAACCTTTTTTCTCTGCTTCTCTTACGTGGCATAGTCAGAGATGCAACACACAGGCAAAAAGTTATGGGCCTGATTCTAATTTATATTTTACAGGAAATTCTGATATTTTGACAGCTAGTATATCTGCCATTATGATATCAGAGTGACAGTTGCAAACTGTGTATGAATACACATACTTCAGCAAAGAGCAATGAAGCAAAAGATTAGTAATTATAGCTGGGGATATTCAATGTCTCTTTAAATAGTTGTAGGGATCTCTGAACTTCCCTAAGTCCTGCATTTGAGGGACAGGCACGGTCAAAGCTGACATTTTGCATGAAAGCTGAAACACATGGAATATTTTATATATCACTCAATTAAGTGAGGAAAAAGAATAAAAAAAGAAAAAAAAAGGTGTTGTTTCTCATTTTGCTGGAACAGAATGGTTTTGCAAATTCTGCACCCATCAGCAAACAAAAAATGAAAAGGCTTTCTAGCCATTCTCACTGTAATCAAAATGCTCTAGGTCACTCTTCTATGAGGGCAGCCATTTTGTACTCATTCTTGTATGTGAAAAAAGAGCATATGGCATTGGACGTTATAAGCCGAATTTTTTTCATCTTTAGACCAAGTGAAGCTACACATCAATTGAAAAGGTAACAGACCAACCAGAAACAGATAGCTGAGAAAGAATCTCCAAAGCAGGAGCTGTTAGGGCATGACCTCCAAAGACAAGAATAAATCCATAGGAAGGTGAACACAAAGTGCTATGACCTGTAGGTCCAGAACATAAATCACAGCCATACTAGACCTTTCTTGAAACCAGTGAGCTGTGGTCAGTGGAGTCAAATTGTTTTCTTCACTCTGTAAAGGTTAGTAATGGAGCAAAACTAAAGAAGGATGAAGCTATAAGAATTGGACTTTTTGAGATTAAATTTCTGAAGCTGTTTGTTTATTTACAGGAATTTATCAGAGTGGCTGATTGCTTTTCTGCTGTTGTAAGCCAAACAGAATTTATCTCCTTTCTCAAGGTAAGAAATCTACCTCGCCAACTTACAGGCTCGTGGGACTAACACTCTTAGAAAAGCTCTCTCTAATTGTTAGGAAGACTTTTCTTTCTGCTGCTTACCTCTGCCCATTAGTGAAACAAAACTTACACACAAAAAAATCCCTCTGAAATTTTGGAAGTTGCAAAGTTTTCACAATTGCTTGGAAAGCAGCAAGAACAACAGAGTAAAGCAGAATAAAGAAGTTTTTCTTATATATCAGTCAGCAAAGAAAAGCCTATCTTTAGGGCTCCCAGTTTCCTGCCACTGTGGCAATTTTATAATTCCAGTGAGACAGCAAATATGACAACATGGCAAAAATGGCTTTGTTGAAGTAGTCTGTGCATGACAGAGTTTCTCTCCCTGAATTCAGGAGACTCAAGAGATGCTCTCAGCTGCCTTAACTTTTAGCTCTAAATCATGGGGACTCCTGTTGCAGTTTTGCCAATCCTGGTGCCCCTGCAGGGCTTACCTTCTACCTTCAGGTAGTCTGGCTCCCAGATGGGATTTGCTCATGATATCTAAGAGCTGAAGGGAGATGCTGAAAGTGCTGGCAGAGTAATATGTGTAGCTGGGCTACACAAGACTGTGGGGAAAGGGCTGAACACACAGATACCTTCATGGAGGTTTTCCATATAGACTCAAGCAGGAACAAAAAGAGACAGTTCTGATTTCCACAGTATCAGGAATGAAAATACAAAACAGATGAGATTCTGCCTTCCCTTCCCTTCCCTTCCCTTCCCTTCCCTTCCCTTCCCTTCCCACTTCTGAGCTTTTCTGTAGGCAGGGCAGAGGAAAGAAAGGTCTTGAAGAACATCACAGGCCAAACAAACCATTGGTGCTGTTCAATGAGTCCAACTTGTCGCTTCCATTGCAAGGCTTGATGCTGAATTACTGCAGCCCACAAAGCTGCCAAGCCATGCTGTCTGAATGTCGATCCACGACCTGTTCTTCTCCCTGCGTGTCAGCTGAGGGATCCTCCACTCATCTGGTTTGACGATCGCAGTCTATGGTGACTGCCTGTCCTACAGCCATTACTGAGATGACAACTTATTTATGCATATATATGATTTTGCTTTAAACCATCTAGCATAGGCACTGATGGAAGAGGAGAAGTGACTGCAGTGTAGGCATTTGCTAGATTAGATTAGATTTACTTTAACAGACACAATTTGCTGCCACATGTCTGTCAGACCCCTACCTGAAGGCTCATTGGACAGACACTCTCTACTGCCTACTGCCTTAGAAAAAAAAGCCTTTGGAATTTTTATAAGCATTTTATCCCTTCAGAGAGCACCACAACATAATAGAAACAGTAAATGAAAATACACTTATAAAATGTAATAAGGAAACATGAGCATTACTTTAACCCAGTTGTTATTTAGTCATTCTGCTATTATTGTTACAGAAAAATAAGATTATAATTCCACCAGGTGAGTCACTGAAAGCTCACTTCCATAATAAATCACTTTGGCACATGATGTCCTAAGAAAGCTTAGCATTCCACAAATTCTGAAATGTATGTGCCAGCTATCACTTAAATAGCATCTGAGATTTATTTTGAATAGAGGCAGCCAGAGACTTACATTGGCAAGAACAGCTGCAGAAAAATTTTAGACCTTGACCTTCAACACTGATGAGGAGACAAAGCTGTTTTCTGTGGTATTTACTCTGAATGCTGTTTGTCTTTGTACTTAGCTGCTACCTCCAGCTATTCCTTCTGTTTTCTCGTGTCAACCCTAACACATTTTCTCCATTAATCTCTTCATATTCTTTTCTCCTGTATCCCCTTTCTTTCCTTCTTTGTTTTGTTTGTTTGGGGTTTTTTTGCAGCTAAAACACTGGGTTTTTTCTTCTTCTCCTCATCTGAATTTAAAAAAAAGAATTCACATTGACAGTTGCACAGTAACACCCTGCATTCGTATTACAGTTCTTACTGTCCTTAGAGCGTAAGCTTCTGGGAACTTGAACTATTTTTGTATGTTTCTCTGTATTATATAGGGCTGGGATCAGGGGTTAGAGTATCAGGGGTAATAAAAGCATATCCTGCAGCTTTTCAGACACCAATAAGACAAAATCAACCTTCACAATTTCTAGTTCATTTAACTAGGTATCACCTGTGCCTATGCACCACTAAGAAGCAGAATAACAGAGACTAAATGGCAGCTTTCAGTAGGGTCTTTGGATATTTGCCTATAGCAAAGGAACATTTTATCCTGTATATTGATATATGAAATCATTATGTACTTTAAAATAATTTGCCATTCCATTAGCATTCTTTCTTTATTCACCTTAACTCATCTGGCTTGCTGACCTTCTACTGGCTGATGAACCTGTCTTGAGTGTAGATATGGAGACACAGTTCTCATTGCTTTGCCATAATTTCTTATAAGCCTCTAAACATATACTATTCTAAAATATTTTTTTTTCTGTGTGTCAGATTCTGGTTCTCATGAAGACAACAAGTTGAGACAGTGATTTTTCACAGTGATCACTATGTCATAGGTAGTTTTTGGAAATTTCAGAAATGGTTTTTTGACTTCTGTTCTGTTACCTAACACCTCTGCTGGGGGTTGGCATTAGTCCAAGCAGCACTTTGGAGCTTCATCTAATACATGGAGTGCTTGTTTGTACTCCATGGTCTCCATGTCCATCTCACCACATGGGGGGCATGGATCAGTTGTAGCAGCAAAGAAGGGGAAGGCTTAAACTGAGAACAGGAGCACTTCTCAGGGACTATACACATCCAGCTTTCATTAAACAGCCTCCCCAAGCCTTACTCACTAATAGCAGTTTAGAAATGTATTATGTCGTTACTATTACAGCTGTCCTTCCTGCATACTCGTGGTGAGACCACTCAGCCTTGCCAGCACCAGGCTGAAGGACCCACAGCTTGTCTGTATGACCATTAATAGAGAAATGGTTGCCTCTTGGTCCCGCTCCCACAGGGACTGTACCTGTGGACATTTTACAAAGATATTCCACAGTCAAGATGTGTTGGAGGTGGCAGTGGTTTAGGCTGGCCCCGTGGGCAGGCAGGGATAGCTGGAAGCAGAGCCCCGTGGTTGGAGGAGGTGCACCCATGCTGGCTGTGCACGCCAGCACCAAGCGTTCCAAGGCACAGGCTGTGTTTGCAGTCACACCAGCCTGGCACCCCAGCTGTGACCTGCAGGCTTACCTGCACTGATGTGCCAGGGACAGCTGCCAAATCTGACCTCCAAAGTGTCGTTAGGAGACTGTAGAGTGACAGACAAATGAGACAAAGCCTTTGTTCTGCCTAAATTAGAGAATCACCCGAGAACACAGTTTTGAGACACAATGGCAAACAATGCAATCACTGAAAGAAAAGAATAGCATTGGGGCATTTTTATTGAAGCACAAAGTATTTTAATGTACATTTTTACAGTTTGAATAATTTAAGAATGCAAACTCCTTAGAACTTGCCTTATTCCAATACTTCGTCAAGGTTATCTTCATTACACAGTGGTTTATCACATATACAAAAGCTGTAGCTTTGATTGAAAAAGAATATTAATAGCAGCCAGAAGCCCCCTGAATTATATGTGCCCATAAAAATAATTTGCAGTAGGTTTTACTGCATTTTTCTTTCATTTAAACTCTCTGTCAGTTTTTGATGTCTCAAAAGTCAGATACTGCTTCAAGATGTATCAAGTATAGAAAGGAAAAAATCATCATTGTGCTATGCTTCAGATATTTAAAATATTTACTGTTTAAAAAGTTTATAAATTTGAAGAAATGGTTATCTGGAAAATTAGTCTTAGCACCAAGCAATTGATAAGGATACACTGAATACCAGTATGCTAACATATAGGTCAGCTGCACAGAGTTTAAGGCCTGGCATGCTATATAATTTTAAAAACTCCTTCTCAGTTGACCCTTCAGGGTGTAAGGAAATGTCCTTCAGTATAGTTCCCTGGAAACTGCTAGGAGATTGTGCCTTCTCTAATGCTTAAGAGGTTATTGACTAATATGTGACTCATAAATCCATTTCTGGTGCTGCCTTGTAGAGAGGGATATGTGGACTGATCGTGGCCCTGCATATATTTTCCAGATGCAGAACCATCAGCTCATCCGCATCTCCATCCATCTCAACAAACACCATCATGAGCAGAACAGGCAGTTGCCCTCTGAGGCTTCTGCTTCTGGGAAGACAGGGCTGGCACAGAGTGCAGATTGGAAAAGAAAATAGCACTGACTGTACACAGAAGAGGGCAAGAGAAAGTGGTCTAGGGAAAGAAGACAAAAGGAAGGAGAAACGAAGGAGCTGTGAGATGTATGTTCGAGGTGTGTACAGGGGGCAGGTACATGAGCGAGAGTCTTACAAAATGCTGAGATTTTTATTGCCAGTAGTTCTTAGTCACAAGATACTTGAAAAAAATCCATCATTGCCTTGATTCAATTTTCTTGATTCACAGCATCAAGGAGAAGCTCAAGTTTTTCCTGAGTTCTGACAACCCCATTTTATAAACAGGGAAGCTTGTGCAGTGACAGTACAATCTGCACGCATTTCAAGTCTCATGTTCAGTTTTCTCAAAACAAAAAAGGCTTCTTAAGCTTTTACAAATAACAGCAGACAAAACCACGCATGTGTGCATGTGTATGTGCCCACACAGACATAAAGAATTTTTCAGATTTTTTACACAAGCAACAGGAATGTCACAGGCAAGAAAAGACTGCTTGTGGGAACTGGGATTACTCACTGAGGAAAAGAAAAAAAAATAGAAGAAAAGTGCCTGACTTACATTCCTATAGAGCAATTACAGGAAAATGCTTGTACTTTAGATACTACCCTCCCCAAGCCTTGCTCCCTAACAGCAATTTAGGAATTTATGGTTTCATTATTATTACAGTTGTTCATCCTACATACTTCAGTAACCTGCAGTGCATTATTATGGGTCTCCATAAATAAACTTCTGCCTTTTTTATGCAACACCCCCCTACACCATGCATTGCAAATTCTATTCCAAATTGTGC
Organism: Neopelma chrysocephalum; assembly: GCF_003984885.1. Classification (NCBI taxonomy): domain Eukaryota; kingdom Metazoa; phylum Chordata; class Aves; order Passeriformes; family Pipridae; genus Neopelma; species Neopelma chrysocephalum. The sequence continues at coordinate 9,144,649 of NW_020897737.1, forward strand.
AAATTCATAGGTGTTTAAGCTTCTGCAATGCATAGGAATTTAGCAGATTTACAGTGCAGTAAAAAAATAAAAGTCAAGAGCAAACCACCAATCTGTTCAAAACTAGACAGCCAAGAAAACATGTATACTTCCCAGGATATTGCATATGCACAGCACTTTTGCTTAGCCACTGCCTTCCTAGCTTCATATCTATCTTTCCTCTTCATGATACCCAAAATCATATTTGAAAATGGTAATACAAACTGTGCTGAAAATAAAACATCTTGCAAATGGTTATGGTTTGGAAACCTCCATACTTATCTTTCCAAACATCAACAGGGTGCAGTCGCAGTTTGACAGATGGAGGAATGAAGACTAGTGAAGAACAGAAAACACCAAATTTTCACACAGCAAAGAATGATCAGGCCACTGTCCCTGGTGTGAAACCCACCAAAGAAGCTCTCTGTCTGATAGACTAAGGCAGTTCCTTTTACAGGGGTGTAGGAAAAATGGTGGGATGCAGGGGAATGAGAATTGTGGGATGGAGCAGATGAGACATTTAGGAGCATGCAATATCTATTGGACACTTAGGGAAGGCAAGATGTTAAAGGGAGAGATCAGAGAAGAACAAGCATAAGAAAAAATACGAGGAGGGAAGATAAAAGGGTGCAGTTACATGTAGGTAGGCAGCTGATCAGTTTATTCAGCAGAGCATTATGCTTGATGGCTACATTCTGTTCTATTTTCCTATTAAATCCTACTTCTAACTCAGTGTTGGGTGAGCATGCACCCCATTCAGAGCAGGTGTGGGTGCAGACTGCCAGAGACCTCGATGTGGGGCAGAACAAAGGTGGGACACGAGCTCAGGGAGAACGTTTGGGGTGGGAGCACAGGCCAGGGCCAGCTGCCGCCACCACTCGCAGTCTGTGCATGTGTGCAAACAGCTAGCAAACTCCAGATCAGAGTAGCAGGCAAGTAGGAAAGAGAAGAGCTTTGAAAGAGTTTGTTCCTTCCCTGAGGATGGGGATCAGGTTTAGGAGTGGCTGGAGCCGAGATCTGGGATGAAGTGAGTGACCTCAGCTTTGCCACAGGAAGGGGGGTATCTCCTCGGTCCCACAGTGCACCAGGTCCACCTACCTCAGACTCTACAGCAGTTGAGCTGTTTAATGATCTTCATCAGTCATCATGGACCGGTTAGGAACACAGGGTTGTATCATATCTAACTCCTCACCCATGCTGGCTGCAGTGGCTGCACATCATCACTTTGCTCTACTTTCCTGTTGTAAAGCAACAACAGGCTTCGGAAGACTGTTCAGAATGCCATGCCAGCAGTGCTGTATATCTTGTCCCCCAGTCCCGTGACAATTCTTTCAACCCCACAGCACAGGTGTTGAAGAGAGAGACTGAAGCACAGGACAATCAAGACATCACACGACTGTGATGGAATTAGCTGAAAGTCATTGCTGCAATACTGAGAAAGAACAGACTTGCCAGCATGAGAAAGCAATCAAAACAGGAAGTCAAGTCTAATACTTTCTGTCTTTTGTTAACCGACTTCAAGTTCTAACAAACTTCTTCAGCTTTTCTTCTATGAAAAAGTACATTTTTCATGTAGCAATATAATCTCAGCTTCAGAAGTACAACTTATCCAGAGGATATTTATTTTTCTTAATTCAATGTGAAGTCCAAAGACTCCCGAGATATAAAATCAAGGTATACATTTTTATAAAATTTACAGAGCAGAAGACAAAGTACACACACACATGCATTATATATATATATATATGAGATTAAATTTTCCTAGTACATTAATCGTAAGATTTTAGCTCCAGTCAATTCACCACTTCCATTGCCATTAAAGAAGCCCAGAACAAAAAATGAAATTTGCTGAGCATCCAGAAGGCCAACTATTTTTTGACAGTGATAGTCCAAAGGGAAGGAAGCAAGTTTCAGAGATGATCTTACATCCTTGAAAATAGTATTTTCAAATTTGATTAAGTAGCCATTAGGGTGAGTGCCTGTGTCAATTTCAATCATTATGGTGAACTGCAGAAATATTGCTGAACTTGGAGGAATCCAGGATTTAAAGCAATTGATAATGCTCTGGAGAACCATTGGACATCTGGATAGGACTATACAACAACCTTATTTCCATTAAGTATTAATGGGTCTGGTCAGTCATATCTAACAAAGAAAAATCTGACCATTGCCTTGCATTACATGATACTCCTACAGCACAGTGTAACAGAAGAGTTAGCATCCTAGCAACTTCTCTGCCTTCATTTAAATTCATATAAAATGGAGGCCAAGCTGAGAAAAGGATTTCTCTAACAGCAAGAATCTGACAGACTCATAAATGTGACTCACAGGTAGAAGTGCTTCTGGGCCTGTCTGCAAGCTCAAATGGCTTGTTTGCATGCTCTATCCATCTCAGTGGAGGGACATCCAAGGCTAAGCACAAGTGCAAGACAGGAGGTGAGACTGGAAACTGCTATTCAGAAACAGGGGAGGAAAGGCAGATTGTACAGTGCCAGGAGGGAACAGAAAGGATTGACTAGATACTCCTAGAATAACTACTTATACAACAAAGTGTTCTCATGTTTGGCCCCTCACACAACCTCTCTCTGTCCATAAAACACTATTTTTAAGCTGAAGAACTGTACCTCTGACCATTGCTCCTGCTCTGTGTGAGGACAAGAGGGAAACTGAAGGTTTTGTGCAGAATGAGTGGCCATCCACAGCAGTTACCATGTGCACAGCACATTTGGAGCATTTTTCTGTCCAAGGTGACAAAAGCAAGCAGTAAGATGTAAAATTCTACTCTCAGTATTCAGTGATGGGCATTGCTTTTACTAATTTTTGTTACTGAGTACATTGCAGAACTTTTCATAGATCAGGATCTCTTTGCACTAAACCATTGTACAGTCATGGACAAAAAGACAATATCTTTCCCTGACAGCTCACAAGAGATAACAGATGGATTAAGGCAGAGGAAGTCTGCAAGTCTTACTAGCAAAAATTTGGATAATATTAGTCAAAAGAAGAAACTGTGGTCAGCAATCTTACATACTTTTGATGACTCCGGACTGGAAATCTCTTCACCCTCCACAATGTAACCATCAAACTCCAAGGTGGCCTATCAACAGTTTGAATACATCAGTGATCATCAGGGACTGACATAAATATTAAAATTCTTGATTATAATAATTTTCCTCTATTATTAAGAAAGTTCAGCAGAGCAAAATTGGAGCAGTATTAAATGAATATATTCATACGATTTATTAGTCAACGTGATAAGTTTACAACCTAATCTATTCCAAAAATAATCTCACCAAAATAAACATAATTAAAAACACCCAAGCTGACATATGTCAGGACAAAGCAGATGTTAGTAGATAACTACTGCTTATCGTGAATCATATAGCAAGAACGGAAATGAAACTTTTTGTTAACTTTGAGAGGTGTCATGCCTACTTCTGAGTCTAATCTAGATTATATTATATTTGCATTTTAATGAACTCAGCCAACAAACAGACATGCCAACAGGCAACAGTTCACGGAAGCAATGCAATTTAATTTTTTTCTTTTTTTGTTTTCCATACTCTGCTGAACATCTGTGAAAGAAAGAAAAAGACAGGAAAAAAGTTTGTTCCATATGCCACGTGGCTACAGAAGCACTTCTTACTGTGCCTTCCAGGAAGATCTGTATTTCTTTTCTACCCAAAGCCTGATCTTGCTGATTACATTTCTGAAAGAATCCACGACCCATAACCCAGCACTAGGCTGAGAGGAAAGTATCCAGTAGGCAACTACTTTTTCTCTCTCTCTGCTAAAGGGAAATCCACATTTCAATTGTTAAGGAAACAGTATCCTTGAAACTAAATTAGATGTCAATTTTTCAATTCATACAAAGCAAGAAAGCAGACTTCCTTGTAGTGTTTCCTTTTCTACAGCCACCACTTGCGTGTCCCTTGGAAGCTGCCTTGGTGATCCAAATAACGCAAGTTTAGAGCTTCTGAAAGCTAACACGAGAGTGGAAGGATTCCCACGGCCAATACCCAAGGGCCTCCCACATTCTGGGAATGCCCAAACTGAAGCCTGGGGAGGTGTTGCAGGTGTCAGAGCTGCAGCCTGCTCTGTGTGGTGCCCTGTATAAAACAGGGTTACCAGGTAAGACCACAGGTAAGACCAAAGGTCAAACTGGCATAGCCCCTGCAGCATCCAGAACTTTGGATAGTTACTGCAGATATTGGGGTGCAGCTGCAGTACGGGCTGCACTGCTTTTGGAAGGAAGCGCTGATCTAAAGTGCCTGCTACTTGTGGAGAAAACAGAGAGGATCATAACATCCCCTTTGCTTTCACCAAGCACTTCTGAACTTGCACGCTACCATCCTCAGGAAGAAACACAGAGCAGATCAGTTGGTTCCAATAACTCAATATTAGTCTGACTGACAACTTCTCAAAACTTCCAGGTCAAAAAGACCACTGAATCTCACTTTGCACCCAGAGGCTCATTTTTCAGCTCATTCCCTACGACTCTAAAAAGCTGTACAGTGCACTCATAATGAAATCATATATTTTATGTTGATACGGCTGAAACACAATTAGGACACTACTGAGAATGTCGTGTATGGAAACTCCAGTATTTGCTTTTCTGCAGAGACTAGAATGTCAGAAGCTATCAGCTATACTAAGTATCAGGAAGGGAGTGAACACTGAGCTCATAATAACTTTTGATACACTAGCAGATTGCTTGATAATACTGCTGGTATTTAGCAATGTTGTGAGAATTCATTTTAATATAGGGATTTAATAATTGTACATGCACATTAATAAAGCAGAAGTTTGTAGAATAACAATTCACTGTGTATACTACCTGTTTCAAGCACTGTTTCTGCCTTTAGTATGTTAAATAAAAATAATTTTAACAGCCTACCTGAATTTCTGAGCCAGCTGTGACTGACCTGTCACATTGACTGCACAGATTCTGGACCCAGCATTTTGTTTTGCGTCATCCCCGCTTCCAAAGTTTGTGCAGCAGAAGTCCTAATATGTATAAAAGAGTGGGCATATATATTTAGTAATTCTTACAAATCACTGAGACTTTATTAAAAAAACCCAAATCCTATTTTTTTTCTGCATTTATCATTTCCTGTTCAACCTTAATAAAATTGAGGAAGTGTTAGCTTAGTTACTAGTAGTGTCCATATCAAGTACTTATTACACAACTAAAAATGGTAGTTTTGACAACCTTAATTTCATTAGCTCTGGCTTGCTGACAAAACACTGCTAGCCTAGAGAAGTTTTGATTCCCATTTTCTACTTTAACCCTGTCAAAAAAGAAACAATTTGCAAGTTGTGAAAGCACACTGTCATGCTCTTCTCTCCTTCCCAATTTATCATAAAGATACACTAGTTGTTATGATTCGTATTACAAAATGGAATGTATTTAAGTTTAAATGAAAACTACAGCAGTGCCTGACTTCCAGCAGAACAGAAATAGTAGAGAATTTGAGTTTCTTTTTCTGTAGTTCTTTCCTTGATCAAGCCTAACCACATTTTTCTTGTACCTACAAATCTCTCAGGTAGATAGATGATTCTTAATGGCCTGCCTTGAGACATGATTTTTAATGCTCAGAGGGAGAGACCAGAAAATCCACAAATAAAAAAAAAAAAAACCAAACCCAAAGTTGATTTATAGATTACACCTCTCTTCATAACCCTGATAGAAGAGGAAATACATTTTTTGGATTGTAAGGAATTTAAATGAGCATTGCTTTATGATGGATTCTAAACTATGTATGAATGGGTGAGAGGAAAGTACATTTAGCAAACTGGTGTATTCTTATTTTTACCCAGGCTGGAAGTTCAAAGGAGGTTGCTTTAGTTATTCTAATTCAAGGCTTTAATGTCTGCAAAAAGCTGCAGTGTAAATATAGACAATAAATTTTAAAAAATTGGAAAAATAATTAAATCATAATTCCTTCTTAGAAGGTCAAGTGATTAGCTTCAGATTCAAGTTATATGTGTTAAAAATCATTTAACTTGAAGTGAAAACATCATGTAAATAGCTAAAAAGATAATTCAAGGCCAATCATAACTCACATCCTCTTTTGTTTTTTTAATAAGAAGAACGTTTAAAATCTTTGAAAAATTGTTCATCAAGAGTTCAATAACGAACTAAAGACAATATGTTTGGCCACTGTATAACGCTTTGTAATCAATTGTTAAAAGGTGGAAGGAATATGCTATTCAAAAACAACAGTAAAAGCTGTTTTTACAAAAGGCTCAAATGAAGCATTTTGGCATTTCTAAAATGAGCCATTTGTATGAATTTGAACAGCTCAACCAACTATCCTACCAATGGCTTCTTCCCCCTCATTACGCACATGACTTTTCTTGGCTTTCAATATCATATGTAAAAATTAAAGAGAAAACAATGTGGTAGAGAGTGAAACTGTTGTAGAGGAAGGGTGAACCGTGGCATGGTCTGTACCAAACAGCAAGCACACATCTAATCCAGAGCCAGCTCATCTGCCCTCCTGGAGCTCAGATATCAAAACCTTCTGCCCATTTCAAAAAGAAAATATTAAAGCACACATCCCTGCCTTCTAGATTGGCAAAGAGACACATGAGCATTGCAAATTCACGCAGAGAATGTTATACCCACTGGTTCTTCACCTGTGCAGCAACATTCACTCTACTTACCCGAGTTCTGTCAGTTCTGGCCAACAACAATATTCAGCTACAATTTTTAGGTAAAAGAGTACCAATGAACATATTCATGAAGCCAATTAAAGCTCATCTGACTCTTCTAGGTTGAGAACAATTTGCATTCAGTTTTAGCTTTGGAAAGTAAAAATAATGATGTAGATAATTTCTTCCTATTCAATAACAGCAGTGGATATTTTTATACTGTTGGACATTTCTGCAGCATTTAGAAACACTATTTCAGGGTGACCTAGTGTTATCTGACACAGAGAAAAAGAATCCATGCATAATGTATCAGAATGTTTTTTCAGGAGCATACAAAAGAAGCAGTCACAGCCAGATGTACGTTCAGTGTTACAGTTTTACTTCGTGCGTTATAGAAGTACTTCCTCAGGAGAGGGGAAGAACTGATGACACTCTGTGAGCCTAGCCAGAAAAAAAGGATTAAAGTAAACATCTACTGGGTATTATATAGTTCTGCCAATGCACCACTGTGTAAAATCATCCCACTGTTACCAAGACTGTTTTCTTTATATGGTGAGTTCATAAATGAAAAACAGGTTACTGATGTTGGACACAAGGAAAAACTCTCATAGCTCAAGGGAAACTTTAAAGAAGCCTTAGTCCTTCTTGTTTGAAAATACATCTCACATGAAGTCAGATTTTTTCTGCAGTTAGAAAAATTGTAAAAGGTTCTCACTAATACCAAATGCTGGTGTGGTTACAGAGCACCTTGCTATCCTAAAAAACACAGCTGGCTTTATTCATGCATTTCAGTATCACTTTCAATGATAAACTTGACCATGAGTGCATTAGAAATTGCATGAACATGAACATACAAAACCTGTCCTAATTATCTTTTCATTAACTAACGCTTGCCAGTCTTCAAACATACAGGAGTCTAGGACACACCTGAAGGTCCAAGTTGAATAATCTCTTTAATAACCTTATACTGGCACAGTTGTACTTTTTATTATTAACTAATAAGCTAGAGTTTATCTTAAGGTAGAGAGCAGAGTCTGAGACTGCCAAATCAATTCCTGCAGGAACTGTAAAATCAAAGATGTAGTGAGTACAGTTTGTGATATTGCTCAGCATATATAGCTAGAACATCTAATACCCTGAAAAGAACCTACTTACAAAAACAAGGCATTCTTTGCATATTCTGAGGGGACATGAGAAACAGGATGATAAAAATATGAGCAGTGTGTGGGAAATCTGTAAACACATAATGCACCACTGGCAAGCACAGTGTTAGTTAAAGTACTGTGTAGATGAGCAGAATAAGCATTTATGTACAGTGTTGTCAACAGGAAAGTAAAAACTTTATTTTAATACAGATTTATTGCTAATAGAACCAGGATTTTCATACAGGGTTATTGCTGATAATGTTACATAGAAAGAGATTTTAGGTTTCCTTCCCTGTTATAATGTTATTAACCATAAAAGGAAGGTAATTATTCAGTATTCCTCCAATATAAGTCTAAGTTGTTTTCCATAAAATTAGGCTGATTTTACATATATATAAATTAAATTTGTATTAGTTTCACGTGCATATATGAATGCATATATGTATAAACATGCACATATTTGTAACATCAGATTGCCCAATAGATTTGAAATTACATAAATTGATTTCTGATATATATGTATTAAAATCTTTAGTGTGGTACCTTAAAAATCTGCTAAAATGAAGTCTGATTAAAATTCTAAATGAAAATTGTAAGACAGCTTGTCCTTAGTCAAAATAACAGATGAATCTTGTGTATATCATAGGGATTTTATATCAAATGTTATGGGTTACAGTCTTCTCCACAAAATTCTGTGCATGAAAATTGGGAAGATATTTGTTTTTTCCAAAAATGCCACTCAGCAAAATGGTTTTTTTATCTGTAGTAGAAAGCAGTGCATTTTATAATATGAAAGGCATCACTCCTAGATTAAAAAACTATGACTAGTTAGAGGAATTTTGTAATTCTGATAGATAACTGATAATATGGATTCAGATTACAATCTCCATTATAGTGACAGTATATTTGAAATTAAGTGGATTGATCCCTTCAAATAAGCATCTTGTGACAGTTCAGGTGATTCTTTCAACTCTGCTCCTTAGTCCATGCTGTGTCCCCAAAGGCCCTTCTTTAGACTTATTTCAGGGCCACACGTCAGTTTTCTTCAAGTTTTCTCAGCCTCAGCCATCTCATACTTCTTTACCCACAGCAATATTATATAAAGACCCTCTGCCAAGATCATCCAATTTCCTGAGTAATCTTGCATTAGCATATGTTTTGAAAGAAAACATTTGCTTTAATTGCTCTTACTTTGCTCCCTGCCTTCAGATACATCTGGAGATGGGGAGTAGAAGCAGCTTTTAATGTTCCTCTCTAGGCAGGTCTAGGATAGGTTTGCAATCTGGAAAGAAATATGGTCTCAGAGGTAATCTTTGGGTTTCCCCAGAAGCTTCTATAGGAAGATTTACAGTGTTTAATCCTCCTTATATCATTATAGTCTGCAGATATTTTTTTAACTTTATCCTAAATAATTATTTCAGAATACAAGAGCGTGGTATGGAACACATGTGTAGCAAAAACCAGTCTGCACAGAAAACATAAGAAATTTGGGTTCATCAGTGAAGTTGTGCACTGCTCAGCTAAGGCATCATAGCTCAGCCCAACTGCATTTTTCCTGAAAGCCCCTAAAGTACTTTCTTCCTTTAAAAGTGGTATTAATAAAATTTGGTTTGCACACGGTGAAGGCAATGCAGCAAGTGTTTACCTTTCACTGCGTTGCTGTACAGCACCGTGCTGGACTCCCAGCGGGGAGCAAAGAGCAACCAGCAGCACCACCCAGCCTGCATAACCCAGCCCGTGCACCACCAAAAAGGCAACTTTGCTGTGGTCCTGCTTAGTGCTGGCGTCTGCAGTGCCTCTTTCGGATCAGGAGGGGACTGTTAAAGTGGTTCATCCCCACTTACTGCGGGATGGGGTTCAGTGGGCAGGGGTGCCTGCGCCCACTGCCAGTGCTCCTTCTGGATGAGCCTAAACAAGAAACTGTGTCTTGAAAGTGTGATAATAAGGTTTCGGTCCATGGGAGGATACCAGAGTGATTCAGAAGTAAACCTCTCACTTAAGGGTAAATCCACCAGAGTCTCACTGGTGTTTGTCTCTGCAAGTCCAATCTTACTGGGTTGCACACTTTGGCAACACAGATAGAGAAGTGTGGCAGTACCAGGGTAAGATAGACCTTGGTCCTCCAAGAAGGGATTGAAATTAGTGGTTTTTTTTTTTAAAAAAAAACAACACAACAAACACGCCCTGGAATTGTTCAACACCAGGGTGGGTGGGGCACTGGACAATCTAATCGAGTGGGTGGAATCCCTGTCCATGGCAGAGGGGGTGGAACTGGATGAGCTTTAAGGTCCCTTCCAACAAAAGTTATTCTACTATTCTGTTTTATTTTACTGCAGATGGCAGCAGATGAGACCCTTCAAGGTTCTATAAAATACCAGATTCTTACATTCCCTTGGGATCCTGACTGTGTTTAATCTACTACACACTCTAAAAAATTTGACCTATGTCTAACAATATTATTTCCTAGCTGTGTCTATCTGCAGACAAGCTCCATATAAGCCTCATTTTATACCTCCTGGGTAGCTCAGGAACATTGATCTTCAAAGTACAGTTATGGAAGGGTCTGGGAACAACAGCAATGTACTAAATTGTGCCTCTCTGGGAGTGTTCAAGGTGTTCCCTAGAAGTTTCTCTTTAAGTAATACAAATAGCAGCCTCCCTCACCTTATGAGGTCAGAAGGAGTCACAACAAAAAATGGCTCAGCTGATGATATGGTGAATAGCTGTCAATTACCTGTCTGGCATGATTATTCCAGCTTTCTAGGCTCCTGGGAGAGAGTAAAGGTCAAAGGCATCTTCAACCCAGAATCTGAGCTTTATCAAGAGCTGGTGCTCAATATATTCATGCAGGTTGAAAAAGAAGGGTGACACAGGTAATCTGACTTCATCTGCTATGCCTAAGCTCCATCTGTCAGTATAATAAAGAAGGGCACATCGACGCCAGATCACAATCACCTGGAAAAAAAAATCGCTGAAGTTTAGAGTAGGCATTCAAAGGCCAATCCCTTCCCTGTTGACTTTAGGCCAGAATAAGATTATGAGCTGTCTTAATTTATCTCACTTCCACTTCTTGTAAGCAGGAAAATAGAAACCTAAGCAAAGTGAGCAGTAAATACTTTCTGTGGTGTGTAGAGACCTCTCTCCTCTTCTCTGCCCTCTCAAATATCTTTTGAAACAGAATGAACTTGGCTGCTATGCTTCTATGCATCTCCAGAATAAGATATGACATGCTGGTAAGGTCATCCTGCTGGAGACAGCAGGCACTGACAGGGAGCTGCAGGTTAGGGAGAGAAAATGGAGAAGCTGGTATTGATGTGAGAAGGGCTGGTAACCCCTGGGGACCTGCAACCTGCACACTCCTCCAGTGCCCCTCACTTCAGGAGTCACTTTCCTGAGAGGTAAGAAGAGAGGGAGGAAATTACCTGTTTTCCCTGAAGGTAGGTCCTCCAGTGGTCTGGAAAGGTTTAGCTCCATGCTTACTTTCTGCCATGTCCTGTGCAATCTATTGTATTTGGTTGAAGGTTGGACTTGATGATCCTGGAGGTCTTTTCCAACCTCATAAATGTTCTATGAGTCTGTGATCTATTAAGTCTTGCTGAACTAGTAGGGGTTTCCCATGTAGGAAATTAGTTCTAAGCTGTTCAAGCTGCTGTGAGTGTGAATAAAATGGTCAGGGTTAAGTATCACTGGTAGGAGAAGAACCGTTTGGAAAGTTCACAACACTGAGAAAGTTTTTTCTTATTTTTGAAAGCTGTACTTTAAGCCTATCATATTTAAATCTATAACCTGATCTACCGTGTTTGAAACATATTTTGTACAATACATACCCAGAGGCTCCTTGAGAGGTGCAGGAAGGCAGCAATGTGCAACAGAAGGTCAAAATAATGAGGAAGGTGTAGAGGATACCTTTCCTCCTCATAGAGTCCGTAGATGATGTTCACTGATTTTCTTTTGACATAGACTCCTGGGAAAAGAGTTTTTGTTCCATAATTTTCAGGATTTTTAAAAGACTTGAGTCCCACAAAAGGGAAATCTTCATTCTCAAGACTAAGGAAAGCTGACAAAAATTATACTTCTCCTAATATGTTTCAGGATTAAAATAACAGTTCTAAGTGTGGAGACTGACTATGACAAAATTTTCAGAAATAAAACTGATTTGGCATCATTACCTCTTCTATACTCTTTTTTCTGAGGAGATTTCTAAAAGCTGAATTCTTCTCCAGAACTATTTCTGCCTTGTTTTTTTTTTAATGCATGTATGATAATGTATAATTATATTATACGATCATACAATAGTCTTTACATTATGCTATATAATGTTAATATTTTATTATAATACACAATAATTATTATAAAAAATAAATATTAGTGTTAATAATAATAATATTAAATAATAGAATATTTATTCTATAGATATTATAGAATTCTCTAACAATGCTTTTTTCATATATGTAAGTAAAGCATTGTTTTAGTTATGTCTCCACCAGATTTTACTTTAAATCGTGTACTTGTGGATTTTTGAGTACTCTCTCAGCCACAGATTTTGATGACTTTTGTCCTGAATACCTCTTGGTTCTCAGCTCTCAGAAATCATATTGAAGACTGAGGTCATATGTTCCCCTCTTAAGTGCTTTTCTCCTTACCTTTCTCCCTCTTTAAAACCCTTTAAAGAAGCTGCCAAATGACTACAATCACCGCCTTCAGGCAGATGGACAGTAGTGTGAGACAGTATTTAGCCTGTATATTAAGTGAAGAAGAAAAGTGATCTTCTGTAATCATTGCCTCCTCATTCTTGAAGCACTTGACACGGGAACATGATACACCTTTATCATTGACAGTGCTTGACTATTCAGCCCTCAATCTCTACTGCTTTTCAAGTATGTCTGAAAATAACATATTTAATTTTACATTGAAAGTTTAATCATGAAAATAAGGGAATAAAAAAATGTTTTCATCTGAGCACATACTATCTGCAGCCCTGGTTAGATGTATACTGAGTACAACTGAGACTGCAGTGCTCCTGGAGAAGACTGGATTTAAAAATAAAAGTTACAGAGCAAAGAAGTTCAGTGCTCAAGGATGCACTTCACAAATAAGATATTAACTTCTAATCAAGAGAGACACCACAATCTTAAACTATCCAAGTAAAGAAAATACCCTATTAGGGGAAAGGGATATCAGAATTTCATTACACAAATAGTCATTAAACTAAAACAGAGAGCTTGTAATGCAACATAAAATGCAGGTTGTAAAGACATACTCCACAACGCGTTTCATTTATATTTCATTTTACAGATTCACATCCAAAACTTAAATGTAGTTACTGTTGTGTGAACTTAGCAAGGAGAAACATTAAAGTCTTTTGTTGTTCTTTCAAAAGACAAATTGAAAGACAAACTAGAGGAGGTAAAACCTAGAAAGGTCTCATATATATGGGCACACTGTCACTCGTAGATGCACGCATCAATGCTCTCTTTCAAAATATACATTTCAGTCTGTGCCTGTGTATGAAGGAAATAATGTATTCTTGCTTACAAAGAAATACATTTTCTTAATTAACAATTTTCAAAATTAATATTTATTTCCTCTTAATTTTCCCTTGGAACACATAAAACAAAAGTGCAGAAAAGTGAAATTATAAATTATTTTTAAACAACAAAACATTACACCTACCAGTATGTGGCTAAGCCATAGGACAGATAAAAATGGATGCTAGTGAAATCACCTCGCTGTGCTACATTGATGAAGAAATGGACAAAATACATGATGAAAGACTGCTTGACAAATCTTGTAGTCTTGTAGTCTAATTCACTGCTAAATTCTCATTGTTTTCATGCATACAGATGATCATTTATTTTTCAGTAAAAATGCACTTGGTGCACTATTTTTGGTTCTAATCTGAGAGTTACAGTATGCTGAACAAAAAGTCTCTGAAATGTCTTGTGTCTGATCTTTATTTTAATTGAAACAGGCTGGTAAAGTAATGCACATACAAGCTGCTAATGTATGTGTAGTTTATCTTCATTTAGCGAAATGTCAAGTTTAGGACAGGAGAAACATGGAATTTCCTAAGCTGTGAGGAATTTCAGTGTAATGAGACTATGTTTCCAACATTGCCACAACAGTTTGAACTTTCTGAAGTAGTGAGCAGGGCTGTACATCAGGTGAAACACTTTGCCTGCTTATAATTTGTTTCCCTTTAATTCTAAAAGTCAATTCTGAAAGGTGTGCTGTCACTGATCGGCATGTACAATTTGTACTAAGGCTACTGGGAGCTGATACGAATCAGCATCACTGGGTGTTCCTAAACACACCTTGCTCTCAAAATAATTGAAAAATGTGTTTTTACTGTATAGTTCTTGACTGCAAAAAGAAAAATAACCCCTGCCCGCTATAATTCTATTTCTTTTTTTCTTCCCTTAGAAAATGCCAAAAATGTCACTACATGGCCTTGGCTGGGGCAGAGCACACTGCTGAATGACAGGCTTAAGAAGCAATTTGCTGTGCTGCTACCTAGCTACTATGTAAAAGGGAGAGAAACTAAAAGACTAACAGGTAATAATTTCTGATTACATGGGGAGGAGAGTTCTTATTTTAAAGTTTCTTTCCTGTCATAGAATCATAGAATCATAAAACATCTTGGATTGGAAGGGACCTGCTAAGATCACTGAAGTCTAACTCCTTGTCCTGCACAGGACAGGCCCAAGGATCACACCATGTGCCTGAAAGCATTGTCCAAACACTTCTTGAACCACCTCTGTCAGGCTTGGTACTGTGACCCCTTCCCTGGGGAGCCTGTTCCACTGCTCAACCATCCTCTGGATTAAGAACCTTTTCCTAATATTCAATCTAAAAAAATCCAATAGCCCAGCTCTTCTGTAGAATTAGGTAAAATTATTTCTGTCTTTTCTCCGTGGATTATTCCTAAACAAAAGTAGATGAACTGAACAGGCAAACTTATAAAATGAAGATGTGTTGCATTACTGCAAGAGTTGTCAACTATGGCAGTCCAAAGGACTACCTTATAGATTCATTCAAGTAAATGACCTTTCCCCTCCAAACCCCATCTGGATTATTTTTCTGAAACTGCTGAAAAGCCAAGAATTCTTCATAACAGATGAAAGTTAAGTCCCTTGGGAGGCAATGAGACTCTTCTTGTTAACTACATGATTGTTTGCATTCCATTTTCTTACCTTCTTTAGTCAGAGGCATCTGTATATTTACTAATTTCTAAGAATAATATGAAAACATACATGGTAAATTGAAGCTTTCAGTGTAGTTCCAGAATGAATTTCTCTTCCTAAGGCAGAGCAGAGTTGCAGGACTTTTGACCTCAGTATTGTGAAGTACTGTAAATGTATCCATGTATAGTATTTTCTCATCTGTGAAAGGGAAAAAAGAATTCAAACTGC
Organism: Neopelma chrysocephalum; assembly: GCF_003984885.1. NCBI lineage: Eukaryota > Metazoa > Chordata > Aves > Passeriformes > Pipridae > Neopelma > Neopelma chrysocephalum. The sequence continues at coordinate 9,159,881 of NW_020897737.1, forward strand.
ATTTGAAATAAGCTAGAGGCAGGAAGTAAAATGCTGTAAATACAATATATCTTTTATATCAAAAAGTTTGTATGATTCAAAAGAAAAGCTGTGGGGAAAAGGCTATTGAACTTTCCTTGGAGGATGACAGAAATAAATCTCCTCTAATTTACCAGCTGGTATGGGACTGGAGTCTCTACAATCAGAAGACATTGAGATCTATATATGAAGTGCACAAAAAAGAAAATTAAATACTCCAGAAGTTTTAACCTTAACAGACTCAGAGAGACTCACAGACTTCAAACAGGCAAAAAGAAAAGTCAATAGACAGAGTAATAGAAGAATAGTCTTCTTTAGACAAAGTCTTTGATACATGCTGATAGGTGTACAGTCATCCTTTAAACCAGTGAGATACTGTGTATTTATTCCAACAGCATATTTTGAAAGTGGAAGAAGATGTAAACCGTGCTGTGGAGACGTGGATGTTAAGGACTCATCACATTGGGTTCTTAGACTCTTCCTCACCATTTGGGATTTTTTCTTTTTATGTCCCATTGATGTAGCTGAGAAAAGTACTTTGGCTAAATGTAGAAAGAACTTTTAAGATTTACAAACCAGATTTGCTCTGTTTGAGTCTTTATTTATAAAACCTCTCAGGAATCTGAAGTGCAGCCAGGTTGCTGATGTTTGGGGCTGGGTAGGCATGTACAATGCTGTGGAAAGAGGGCAGCTCTGCCCACTGGGACACTGTGGATGCCAGTGGTGCTACTACAAAGAGCAGTAGTCTGAGCATCTGGAGATGTGTCATTCACACTTTCCCCCTGTAGGAAGGATCTATGAGGACATGTTGGGCCTTGTCCAATGGTCAGCACCCTGAATGTGGCAAAGCATGGTAACTGTTCTGAACTACAGCTTACAATAGTTAAATAATGTCAATGATGCCATCGCCCTGTAATTAATGTTATGAGGTTTATGTAATGTTTCCTGCTCTTGAATTCATGTAATTGAGTTCCATTAAGCACTTTTAGACAATTGTTAATTTCCTAATCAAAACATTGGGGGAAAAAAAGTTAAATTTTCACTTTAATTCTACTTGGTTTGCTTTGTGCATTTAGGGTCTTGCAGGGACGTTAGTTTTGGCTTGAGCCACTCTGCAGTGCCACAAGTTGTGTGTCCCCCGAGCTCCTTGTGCGTTTTTTAAAGATCTCAGTGTTTCAGATAATTGGACTGGGAACTGTTTCCTGTGCACTGGTTGCAGATTAAGGAAATTAAGGGAGTAACAGTTAGAAAGGTGCATTTCTGATTTAATTTTCTCTCTAGAATGACAGAGCTATTCAATCAATTTCTGAGCATTGCTGTTATACTGGAAGACTGCCAGACAGGGAAGTATAACTAAGTTTTTAGCTGGATTTGAAACAAACAAAACAGAACAGGAAAGGAATTGGTGCTGTTGTAATATGAAAGAACTGAAGCTGACTTCAATAGATGTTGACTTTTAATTAAAAAGGAAGTAATTATATTTAAAATCCTTCCTTTGTAAGGCATCTGAAGGTGTGGACAAAGATAGAAGATGACATATCATTTTTTTCCCAGAAAACAGGACTATGAATAAAATTATAAAGAAAGCAAAAGAAGAAATTTTACAAGTGGAGAGTAGATAACTAGGTATAAGGAAACAGATTTAAAAGATTGTTATTGCAACACATTTGGCAGATTAAATAGTAGAGACATTGCTATTAATGAGGATGAAGCTACTTTCTTTGTTCCCTAACATCCATAAAGGTATTTTGTACATTTTCTAAAAAGGAGTTTGAATGAATATGTATTAGATACTTGGTTGCTGTCATTTAAATACCTTCCTCTCTCTTTTATACTGAAGAATAGTAGTAATGAAACTTGAGAAATTTATTAGTGGGTCACTGATTGTGTCAAAAGCAGGAATTCTCTAGTATGGCTTGTCATTTCTGTCCTGCTTTGGATTAGGTTGCAGTTTGAACAACATGTAGCCCACTTGCTGGAATTTTATCTAATGTTGATAACATCAGCCTTGGCTGAAATAAAAAAAACTGTCAGTTTTTCACTAAATTCTCATTATAAAAATCAAAGATTGTTTTCTTTTAAATTCATAAATACTGAGGAGACTCCAAAAATTACAGCACACATTCTTAGTTTTGGCAGATTCATTATGACCTGGCTCAATTTGATTTATAAAGGAATTTGGTACTCTGGAAATGCATACAAATACCTGAAGGGAGGGTGTCAAGAGAATGGAGCTTTTGGAGCTCTTTTTGGAGGTGGTGAGCAACAGGACAAGAGACAACAGACAGAAACTGATGCACAGCAAGTTCCACCTGGACATGAGGAAGAACTTTGCTGTACAGTGACCGAGCACTGGAATAGATTGTTCAGAGAGGGTGTGGGGTCTCCCTCACTGGAGATATTCCAGAGTCATCTGGAAAAAATCCTGTGCACCCTGCTCTAGGGGATCCTGATTGAGCAGTGAAGTTGGACTAGATGACCTCCAGTGGTCCTTTCCAACCTTCCCCATCCTGTCATTCTGTCTTTCTATGATTCTGTGAAGATTAATTGCTGCATTGCACTGTGCCAAGAAGTGTAGAGATTTGAAAGATGGAAAACTGAAATCTGCATGTGTTTTGAAATCTCCAAATCTTCAAGATTTAACACTATCAAGAATCTTTATGCCAAGGAAGGAGATAAATAAAATAAAATAAAAGAAAATTAAAAAAAAAAAGGAAAAAAAGAAAGATGGGGAAAGAACACTCAGTCTAATCACTCCAATAAAAATATCAGGAATAAACTTCAGGAAAAATACCAATTAAAAGCTGTATCTTAACTATCAAGTAATGTAGGGCTTAAGTAAGACTTGCCGCAAGCCAAGCTGAGAGACTTTCAATGAAGTAAAAAACAGTTAAAGAAACAAAAATAAATCATAAAAAATGGGATTCCTAAGCACAGAGCCAGCAGAGGTAATCTAAACAAGTCTCCAAAGTCAAACTAATACTCTCAGTTTTCATTAAGGAACATTCAAAGACATAAAGGCAAGATGCATAATGAAAACAGAGGTGTTGAAATTACCATGCTAGAACAGAAAGAAAAACTCCCAGAACTCTATAAAAATCTGAAAGATACAGCAAAACAAATGTTAATTCTAGCAACAAAAATCTAGTTTGGGATTAGTGAATATAAAAAGAAAAAAGTATTTTAAGCAATAAAGATTGACAAGGAGATTGAGGAATTACTAAACCTGGGAACCTGATGTCTAAAGGATGCATACTTTTGGAATAAATTCTGAAGGAAATGTTACAAATCAGATGTAAAGAGGAAATGAGGATAAAATGTAACATAATTTACCTAAAAGAAATTGACTTAGATGACTTGCTACTTTAAGAAGCTTTATAAATAATAGAAATGCAACAGTTCTTCCATCTCTGGGTTTTTAACATATTTAATCTAGTGAAAATTTGTGAAATATTGGCCCAATTGAAAAAGATGCAAGTGATTAATTAAAATGCAGACAAGGAAGTATTAAAGGAAGGGCCTGTTACATGTAACTACTGGGACTGAAGGGGAGATATCAGACTTGAGCTATTTGCAATGACTAGAATTTATTGAATATTTTTGCATTTAGTCTACCAAAAAAAACCAAAAAAAACCCAAAAAAAACCCAAACGAAAAGGAGGTGGATCATGACTGCACTGTAAAAATATATATCAGAAAAAATATCACAAAGACAGAAGATCTATTTAAAAAAAAAGATAATATTTGCATATTCAAAAGAGATGCTTGTAAGTGCATTTTACTGAAATTGTAAGGTTTCTAATTCTTAGATCTTTGAACATTTTGGATGTAGACCAGCTTTCCAGTAACCATCATTAGAGATTTAAAAAAACCCCACACCAACCCCCTAATTATTTACAATACTCTCCTCTCTAAGATCACAAAAGTCACTACAGTGTGCATCATTTGTGATGGCAGCTGGTTAGTTTTGCTTACCTCAAAGGTCCTGTACAATCCTAAGTATCTTAGTGCTGTAGATTTATGCCAACTCTGACCTTACCTCTGGCTTTTCAGCACTGGACTGCTGAGTCTAAAGGCATTTGCCTTTCATGTACCATGGGACATCAGAGCTTTCATCCGTACCTGAGCTGCCTTTCAATTTAAAGTGCTGGGACTGCATGTAATGTAACAGCACATGCTCTTATATGGTTCACACACTACAATTACAGAAGTAAAAGATGACTTTTTAAAAAAAATTCCCAGAAGGTATAGTTTTTTTGAATATGAACAATGAAGATGAATACCATTGACAAGTAAGTACAAAGTTTGATTGGACAGCAGCACACATAAATCAGAAAACCAAGGTCTAAAATGAAAATCAAAACCACATGACAGATGATAAAAAAACCCCAGAAATAAGCATAAAAATCTGCCAGAGAACAGTCAAGCTTTTCAGTTAAAATTCCCTAAGCACAAGCCAAGACCAGAAGTGATTAAAGTCATATGTTCTCCTAGTGATATTTTCCAAACTATTAGCATCTTAAATTTCATCTTCTGGGTAGAGTGAAAAATGAGCCAAGACTTTTAAAACATATTCCTTTAATGTAGTTAGATGTGGCACAAAAGAAATTAATTTCTTTCTTCTTGTGATTGGCAGCATCAATAAAAGCCATACTCTGATTTTTAAGACAAATGCTTCTTACAATTGTAAAATTGCACTTTTCAGTGTCTGCATGTTTTACTTTTAAGAAGCTTCTAATCTTAATAACAGTTACAACAAGTAGAAGATGTAACCTGATTAAACAAGCTCCTTCCAGGCTTATGAGAAATGATTGTTAAAAATGCTTTGCCCCAACTCTACAGCCTCTTTTTAAAACTAGAGGGGTTTTTTTTTCTGTCTTTCACATAGGTTGTTTCTCAGAAAGCAAACCAGGCTTTGATCCTGAAGCTGAGTGATGGTGGTTTTCAATGCCAATTCACTGATTCACTGTAAAGCATATGCTGGCATTTCTGCCTTTTCCTCACTGAGGGCAACTGAAGTGATCTCTTCATTCTCGTTGGCCAACATTTTCATTTAGCTTGTCAAAACTGAACAGGTTTGAGACCTCACGCTTCAATAAGATCTCATAGAATTTATTCAGCAATGTTCTTCACAAGAGGGTAAAGACAGACAAATAGAAATGTAAAAAGTATAAATTTAAGAAAAAAGGTGTGGTGGTGCATGCCCCCACCACACCACCACTGGGACTGCTCTATAATCTCAGGAGCTCCTCAAAAGTCTTGACTGTACCAGTTGGATGGTGAAGTGTCCCTGACCTTAGCAGGTGCTCTTGGATGGTACAGGTGGGAACAACACTGACCATAACAGGAATATCAGCTGCCTGACAAAGGTGGAGAACAAAGGATAATCAGTCATCCCCTGATGGCCTGTGTTATCATGAATCTATAATAGGCCATTGTTATAATTGTAGTAAATCCTATTTAATCACTTTATAATTAATTAGTGAATGACTAAGTGCTACTAAATCTTTTTGAACCCTTATCTTTCGTATTTGTATCTATGCAAATAATACTAAATTTACTCTCATCTGACTTTCCTTTGTATGCTTCGTCTATGTGGTAAATAATAGAAGGAACCTTTCCACTGTTAAAGTTGTACTTTCACACATTCATTTGAAAACCTGCTTTTTTGCCAACACCTTTGACGGTGATTCTTTAAGTAGCCAAAACCGCTCATTAATGACACAAGGCTAAAAGAACATGTGCAAATTAGTTCAAATGTGCAGTGAGCCTTAAAATCTGAATTACCCAACAACACAGCATTTTCTCCATCTAAATGAAGAAGTAAGGGACCTACTTACTATTGTCCTCTCTTTGATGTAATTTGTAGTGTGTTGTATGGATATTTTCAAAATTGCTAGATATATTTTGGATCTGCTTGTGGTATGAGTATGTATTCTTGTGTGGTAAGAAAGGGAGATATTAAGGAAATGCAGCTTAAGGAAAAAAATGTGTAAAATGGAGAAAAACATTGCTGACAAATATTAACAAGTTGTGTAGAAACTCAAGGCCACCTCTGCATGAAATTCTACATTCCTTAACGCCAGCTAGACATCACAATGGTTAATAAGAATAGAAAGTAATAGTTATCTAAGCACCACAAGTTGTCTTCAAGGCCACAATCTGAAAAACAGGAAAGACATAGTGCTATTTTCTTCCTTCTTTCAGAGCTTTGAGAAGATTTTCAATGATGCTATTCAGGTCATGAAAGCAAGGTGCTGCAGGGAAACAGGCAGGAGCAAGTCCTCTTCTAGCCTACATTTCTTGTCATCTATGAAGTTCTAAGTATCCTGTTCCTTTCATAATGAAAAGATTTTTTTCTTGGTATTTGATGCAATACATAACAGAGGCACAGCTAGGAGAGATGGAAGAAAGGAAAAACCACCAACGAGCAACACTGAAATAAAGATGAGACAATTCACATTTGGTCTAATGTGTGTGTGATAAAAAAAGTGTTCTCACTTTTGCCAGCATGAATCTGAAGACTGATGTACTGGCCTTTCATGCACTTCTAATCAGGAATATATTGATCAATTCAAGAACTAAAAGGCCTAATTGTGAAGCACTGTTTTCAACAGAGATACTCTCTCAGAACTGCTAGATTGTAACACGTGTAGTACGAGGGGATTGCAGGTATATTACGCTGCCTAAACAAGAGAAGCCTATTTTGATTTCTTCATCTTCTTACATTCTTTTGTCTTATTGTTAAAGACAAACAGGAATAAAATTCCAAATATCCCATTTTCAGTGTTGCAGTTGAACCAATAAAGCTGAAAAAGCTCCACTGCCAGAAGCACTGAAAATCAGGGCTTCTTCAGAAATGAAGGATATTTTCTTGGATTTCAAATTTCTGGCATACAAATTACTTATTCCTTGTTTCTGCTTTGAAAGCTCTCTAATGAATTTGAAAAACAGAGGGCAGAGTTATGCCACAGGGCTGTTCCTGCAAAAAGGAACTGTGGGATTCATCTCTAACTGAGCTCAAGTTAGATCAGAGTCTTCAAAATTCCTATATAAGAGAATGTGCTCAAGGAAATAAAATTAGAAATGAGACCTATACCATTATCATTTTTCATGCCTTTTAAAAGATAATATAAACAGTAATATACAGAGTAATTTGGATGCCTTTTTTTTACTACTCCTGGCATTCTCAGAGGCTGTAAAATCTCTTTTTCATGAGCAACTATAGACATGGATTTTACAGAAAACAAATTTAAAAGAAAAACATAGAAATCTCCACTGTTTAAGATTACGAAAATGTTTTGGAGATATTTGGAAGTAATGGAGATAACAGAACAGAACAATCTTGGAAAGCCTGATACTTAGCCATCACTCTTAATAAAAAAACAAATACTACCTGATCCAATAAATTTACATTGCAGCAATTATGGAAATGGTACGGGCTTCTTTTCTTTCAATATTTTAAAATATTTTATCAGTCATATTCAAATTCTTCATGCTTCTCTAGCCTCTAGCTGTGAAAAGCAGAGGACAGAGAGGTGTTAAAGAAAAGAAACATTTGTCTCTGACTTGTCACAGAGACAAAATTTTGACCATTTGTTCTTTACTTCAAATATTTAAGTCTGAAATTCCTTCCTGTCCATTCTTTGTTCTGTTCAAACTTCTTAACATACAGAGACTCTTAAACTTTGCTGAAAGGCTTTATTGACAATGTGTCAGGTCCCAAAGTCTGCACTTAAATTAAATAAAATATAGCAGATTGTCTCTAGTACAGAAAGACTGTGTGTCTCATATTTATATGGAAAGCAGTTGCCTACTGAAACTACTCTAAGAGCTACATAAACACATGCTTAAATTTCTCTCTGAAACAGAAAAGCCCTTAATCATATACACCCCTTTGCCTTTAGTGGGATTTAATCATAAGTTCATTGCTTGTGATTAAGCCCTTCCCTGCTTTCTTCTATCATGCAATAAGAGTGCATCCACAGTCATCAGATACACAACCACTGGAGTGAATAACAGCACACAAAACTTGCAGAACACCTGCTACAACTAAATTCACTCTGTAGCATACAATCATAGAATATGCTGAGTTGGAAGGGATCCATCAGGATCATCAAGTCCATCCTGGCTCTATGCAGGACACCCCAATAATCACACCATGTGCATGAGAACATTGTCCAAACACTTCATGTAATTGGTCAGGTTTGATGCTGTGATCACTTCCCTGGGGAGCCTGTGCCAGTGCCCAACCACCCTTTGGGGGAAAAACATTTTCCTGATATCCAACCTAAACCTCCCCTGATTCAGCTTCATGCCATTTCCTTGAGTCCTGTCTCTGGTCAAGAGAGTGAATAGATTGGTACCTGCCCCTCCACTTTCCCTCATGAGGATGTTGTAGACTGCAATGAGGTCTCCCCTCAGTCTCCTCTTCTCCAGGCTGAACAGACCAAGTGACCTCCGCCACTCCTCATGAGGCTTCCCCTCCAGATCCTTCACCATCTTCATGAAAGTCCTTTGGATGCTCTATAATACCTCAATGCCCTTTTTATATTGTGAGCCCAAAACTACCCACAATATTCCAGGTGAGGCCACCCCAGTGCAGAGCAGAGTGGGAGAATCCTCTCCCTCGACCAGCTGGCGATGATTTGCCTGGTGCCCCTCAGGACACAGTTGGCCCTCCTGGCAGCCAGGGCACTGCTGATTCATATTCAACTTGCCATTGACCACACCCCTGGGTCCCTTTCCTCAGTACTTCTCTCCAGCCTCTTATTCCCCAGCCTGTACACACAACCAGGGTTGCCCCATCCCAGGTTAAGAATCTGGTACTTGCCCTTGTTAAACTGCATAGATTGGTGATTGGCCATCTCTCTAATTTGTCAAGGTCTCTCTGAAGGGCCTCTTTGCCCTCGAGGGAGTCAATAGCTCCTCCCAATTTAGTGTTGTTGGCAAACTTAGTATTCCTTTGAATCCTGCATCCAGGTCATTAATGAAGATGTTGAAGGGAACTGGGCATGAATAGGTCCTGTCCTTTGCATCCCTACAGTGTGTGGTGCATTGCCTTAAATTAGAAACCCCTTACTTGTGTGCATCACAACTCCTTCTCTGCTGACAGGTCCTATTTTTTTCTTTAAAAAAAGCTAAGTATGCAGAGAGATAGTAAAACCATCCCAAAATGGAGCTACACAGAAACAAGATGTACACACGTCAGTAAGGCTTACAAGACACTCCCTGAACTATACCAGTAGTGTGCGTGCATTTGCCTCCTTTGTTCTCAAGTTTTCGGGAGTTTTCCTGTTCAGTTTTCTTACCTCTACTTCATTTTCATCTTCCACCAACATTAATTTGTAATCCACACGGCTGAAATATTTTTGCACTCTGCACACACATTTAAATCAATAGACAAAACTCTCAGAAATGCTTCAGAAAAGAGGACTTTTGAAAATATTATGTTGACTTCAATTAACTGAAAAACAGACTTCTTGAATAGCTATTCCAAAGAGATATATTTTTGAAGACCAACACAAAGCTTACGAAAATTGATTCTCCAAAGGTCACTTTCATCTTATTTTCCCAGTAGTTGCTGAAAACAGAACACTCTACATCTCTAAAATAATTACAAAGAAAAATAAAAGTATTCCTAAGTTCTTGATGCTGGGCATACTGAGACCAAAACTGTCTTTAGAGACAAACATCATTGTAATTCATGAAAGACCACTTAAATGAATGTTAGGTAATTCTTTGAAAGAGAATAAACCTTCCTTTCCTACTTCAAAACTTGGTTTGGTTGTTTTAAACATGTTATCTCACTCCATTATTTTTTCTGGCTAATTTATAACTACCTCTTTAAACCTACTTCCACAATTTCTAGATGAATAGATCCTCATAATAGAGTTTTGCTTCTTTGCTTTTTGATTTGCTCGTATCAAAGACTAGGGTTTGTTTTTTTTTTTAATATTTATTTATGTTTATAAGAAGTGTTTCTGAAGTGTTCTGTGTACTTTCACTAAATTTATCATCTATAATCACAAATTAAATCACTGTCCTCATCCTTGTGCATGCAGGGACATGCTTGTAGGCCATATATGCAGAGAGGATAAAAAGAACTCTGACTTTTCAGGCAGAGATTATAAAACCAACTGTAGTGGCTCCCTATGGGAGGTTCACTGGCTGTACACAGGGGATTCTGCAGAGAGCTGGTTCCACTGCCCAAGGCTGTGTGCTTCCTGCAGACTCATGGTGTTCCCTCATGGAGAGCTTTCTAAAGATTCACAAAGGTGCAGGATGAGGTCTGCTTTTGAGTGTTGTGACCTCCCCTGGTTGCTTCTAACAACTTCCCTCATACCATTTTCAGGTAGTCCACTGGATAAAGAAACAAGCAGGTGAGCTAAAAGAGTGTGACATTGAGTCTCCAGCCTGCCAGAGTCCATACATGATGCTGAACAAGTAACTTAAATATTTATTCAAAACTTTATCTTCCTATTAGTACAGTGGGGTAGTTCCTTGCCTCTCATATGGATAAATATTAAGATTTTCAATGCACTCAATGATAATGGAAGCCATTATGTACCTAAATCAGCAAGTCTGCATTGATCCATGATCCATCTGTTAAAAAGTATACCTTACAAATATAATCAACAAAATATCTTTTGTCTTATTTTGGAAATACTTTTGTATTTATGAGGCTAAACCTGGTAGAAGTTATTTAGGTTTCAAGGTAGGTTTGTTCTTAACACTTTTCAGATATAGACTAGTTATTCCCAAAAATATAACTGGTTTTATTCCTTTCAATATAAAATGCTATAAATACTAGGATAATTGTTTATATTATCCACAAAGGACTCTGACCCATGGCATGGTTCACATTGAACCTATTCAGAGCATTCATACATCTTTCTACTATCCCTTTTTATTAACTCCATTATCCAAATTATGCAAGTCTTTTAAGTGCTGTGATTTGAATTTTTTTTCCTGTCTTGAATAATCGGTTGTTCCTCTCTGATTCCATTCAATTTGTTTGCTGAGCTGAGGTGGCCAAAGCTGGACACAATCAATGAATATATTATTATTTTTCCTTTCTTCAGGAACAAAACCATCTTACTATATAACTTGTTTTCTGATGGCTTCAGATCTATATAAGAACAAAGTCTAAATTCAGCTTTTGAGGTTGTTACACAACCAAAAAGCCCCATTAAAAATTACATTCCAGATCACCATTTTTAACCAAATCCTAATTTAAGGAAACACAAATTGTTCCATGTAACACTCGTCCCTAGAAACTGCTTCTCTAAGAGGTGAAAGAATGAAATGTAAATAAATTGTGTCTGAATACTTAATATTTCATTAACATATTTCACTGTGCTATAACACCCCCTCCCAACTATTCACAGGGCCTTCGAGATAGTTCCCTCCTATGTCTTTGTCACCACAAAATAATTCTTGCACACGGTGTGCATTAAGCTTCTGAAAGCCCAAAGGACAAAGGAACAAAACAGTTTCTGTTTCTCCTTATTCTGCTTTTCTCCAAGGACAATGGCATAAATTAGTATAGCTACACAAGAGTCCACAATCACTAAAGCAATACAAATTGCTCAATTGCCCTTCTCAGACCAGCTCACCAGAGCTGTGACCCAGCAGGTGCACTGTGACAGGATTTATAACAGGGTAGCTACAGCAAAGATAGTAAGACAAGTTCAGTTAATTAACTAAGTATAGCACCAATTCCAGAGAGCACTGCCTCAAATTTCCCTGTCAGGGAATTCTTTAGATCTTGGAGTATCTGCTCTCTCTACTTGCTACCAGGTTTTCTTTTCTTAGTACATCAGAGTACTGCAAACCACCTGCAACCCCACTGGAAAGCAATTTTTCAAACCTAGTTTGCAGTGCAGATCAACACTCATGCATCATTCCTCCTTAGCTTACTTCTTGTGTTGCTTCCAAACACTCATGCTGTATCCTCTAATAATGGTGATTCCCACAGTCTTGTCTCTACCTGAATGTAAGTTTTAGCAGTGTCAAGCATAAGTCTTGCTTATGCCTTTCAGAGACATCAGAACTTCATAGAGCTACATTTTTTTTCTTCCTTTTTTTTGTTTAGTTTCAAAGATAAAATTCATGTTTAGCCAAGATTTTACAGGAATTAATTTAACAACAGTCAAGAAAAAATTTCATGTTTCTGTCAGGAGACCAACTTCTGCCTCATGCTTAGGGCCATTATTCCCTGTGCAGGAAGCCATGACATATTCTGAAAGCATGTATTCAACATTTTCATTGGAAAGACAGTTGTCTTCTTGCCAGACAGTGAATCTCAGTTAGGAAAGTACACTTTCACCTAAATTATTTATATATCTTATAAGAGGATTTTATCAATTGAATTTTATTGAAGTAAAAATTGATTTAAAAAGTCACTTAAGTTAGAAAACCATTACACATCTAAACAGTCTGGCTTTGCTGCAATTTACTTGGAGGCAAAGAGAGATGCTGACTGTCTTTGATTGGTTTTCAATCTGGCCTCTGCTATATTATCATGTGAAATTAATTTGCTTAAAATACTGAATTCAACCAAGGTATAAATAATTTCAATTTTTTAAAAAGAAATCTAGTCATTAGATTTAGAAAGTTATGTGTATGTAACATCCAAGTTGTACATTGACGGCAGCTACCAGAGAGAAACAAGTTCTAACCATCTAAGGACTTTTCTAAGTTCATTGTCAAACCCTACAGAGTTTTTCCAGAAGAAAAAACAAAACTCAAATGATTTTTGTTTGTGAATATTGTCACAAGATCTCTTGGGAAACCAAGATGCTTAGACTTAGTTGTCTGGTTTTGCAGTGAAATAGGTAAGGAATATTTGCATAAAGTGCTGGGTTATTATTACAATAAGATTTTAATTTCTTAAACTATTGGAATGTTTCCGGAGTAATTTTCTGACCTGGTTTCTTTTCTTTGAGGAAAAAAATTACTGTCTTCAGCATCAGTCAGAAGTTTCCCAGAGTAAGTAAAAATACCTGTGCATGTACCTACAAAGACTAAAATCAAGATGTTATGTAAAATCCATAAGAATTTCAAATACTCTGGTACAATACAAATTGTCTAAGAAGCTCCTGAGGATCAACCTTTTCTTGTCTGTTTCTAAAAGTAAAATATTTTCAGCATTATCATGACATATGAGAATGGAGCATAATTTGGTATGAGCCAATATAATTTTTCATTGTCACATACAATGGCCATATTATTTACATTCACTAAAATAACAAGACCAGTCTGCAAATATATAATTTTCCAGATCAGTAATTTTCTTTTTTAATGACTCTTATAAAGCTGTACTCACAAAAGCATTAGATGTATCGAGCATAAAATAAACTACATATTAACAACCTCAATAGACATTGCCAAGTCCTGAAGTCAGCCAGGATAATGCACAGTCTCAATGAAGAAAACAGCATTAGAGGGAGCAGGAAAGATCTCGTCAATAATGCTGAGACTATTTGCTTGAGTTGCTTTTGTGAGACTGTACCCCAACTCTCTACATGTTTCTAAGCTTCTTGGCTGAGATACAGACTCTTCTATCACATTTTCACTGCCATCAGAAAAGCTATTTCAGTGAGCCTATTACTCCCTCATACTATGCTATATGCATTTAATTGTATGTCATATGGGGTCAATGAATGTGTGCATGATGGCTAACTGCAACAATTTCCACCCCCAAAGTCTTATGCAATGATCTGCTTTCTAGGTTGTGAAAGGAAGGAAAGCTTCCCTGTAACACATCCCAGGCTAGTTCCCAGGAAGGCTGTTTCCCTTGGCAAAAGGAAATCCCAGTGTGTTTTCAACTGGCTGCATTACCTCACAGGGCTTCCAGCAGGCACACAGAGCAGAGGAATCACCCAAATATTGTGATAAAACAAACACACAAGCAAATTGTCAGGAAAAGAGAAGGTCACAAGCTTCTAGGCTGAGCTACAGTGAGCCACAGATACTTTGTCATATAGATGTATCCATACTCAATCCATCCATATAGACAAGCACACTCATCTGCTATTTCCTAGATCCCAGAGACAATATCAGCCCTAATGAGGTTTCCCACTGCTGTGTTCTTCCACTCACACTGTCTTCATAGTTCAGTTCTAGTTCTGCCACATAAGATGTTCAGAAAACCCTCAGTGTCAAACAGAAATTCACTTTATGCTGTGACTGAATTCCAGCTACGCCGTGACACAGAACAGTCACTGTCTCTTGCAAGACACTTTTTCCCATACAATAAAGCTCTGTAAGAGATAACTATTTAAGTCCTTTGTGCTAATGATTTCTCATTCTACTGAAATAACAGCAAAACAAATAAATAAATAAATAAGGTACAAGGTACTTTTCCTTACAAGAATGTGAAAATTGCAGTTTATCCCACACACAATAGGATAAATAAGTTGAGGCTTTTTGTATTAGATTCATGAAAAAAAAATGGGACAGGTCATGGAATTTACAGGAATTATATTTCTCTCTAGGACTGTGAATACGTGCACATATTTTTATAAATAGAAATGTTAAAAAAATTTTCAAGGAGTAAGTACAATTTACAGCAGTTCTGACTCACAGCATCAAACTGGACAAAAGGAGAAAGAGAATGCATTTTCCTTATTAAGTCTTTAGTTTTTAATCTGTCTCAAAGGAATCATTTCAGCTTCCTGACTGCAAAATATAGCTTTTTGAGGAAGCTGAATGTTCAAGTGCCAATTACAGAAAATGATAACTCTTCACAAGGTAATAGCTTTTTTTTTTTCCCCCGAAGTGTAAGACAGGAGTAACAGACACAGGCATCTCATATTCAAAGAAGAGAAATCGGGAAAAATATAGAAACCTGCTTCTTAAAATATATATTCTCAAATAAAAAATATTTGTTAATCACCACCTCCCCGTACCCAATTTCTGCCTTATTTGTATTGAAGAGTAAGTCTACGCTGGAAAAGTACAAAACCAGAGAAGCCATGTTTAGGAGTCCTAGTAGTTCAATTAATTTTGATTGTATGGGTGACAGGCCCCCACTAAGAGAGGAAAACTGCTAATGACTCTGTGCAAGCAAACTGAAACTCTAATTCTTTGGCAATATGAGTTACTTCAGTGGCAGCTTACATCCAGTGGAATGGCTTTGTCTTAGTCTACTTGACTTAGCTGTGAGATGTTTTAGCTGGCTTTGTACTTTTGTGACATATTTGTATTTCAATAAAGCTTTATTAATGGAGACTCAGCCAAGATTCTTGAGTCTTTTTTATGCATTCTTGTGCTCATCAGCACTTTCTCTGCTGAACTATAAAACAGCAGAACAACAAAGTCACAATTTTCTTTTTTTATTGCCATATCATTATATTTGTCACACTAAAGACCATTTTAAGTGTGGGTGTTTTAATTCTTTTGAACTAGGTTTAAAGTAATTGATCAAACTGTTACATGTATTTCAGCTTCCCTTAAAATACAAAAGAAGATGTTTTCTTCCACAGTCCCAGAGACATTATTTATCCTCCTGCATCACTACAGCAGCCTCTCAGCACACATATACACCAAATGAGGCAGACAAACCATAAAACAGCTGTTAATCACATTGAATAGCCCAACTGCCAGTTAGTTTGTTAATTCAGGGCACACTATTCCAACGGCAGTTGTGGCTTCAGGACCTGGCCAGCATCATGACACTGCCATATTTCTAAATTACTTTCCTTTTTGCTTTATAGAAGTCCATTTCTGATATAACTCCTCAGAGCCTGAGAAACTCCTGCCAAGGGCTAAAGGTTAGTTTTAAATAAACTGACAGCATGCCTACTACCTTTGTCCAGATGCAGTTTATTTTCCTTCTTACTGCACAGAAATCAGGGTATATCCTGTGAGGAGTTCTTCAGTGCAAATGGGAGCTGCAAAAAGGTCAGACCTGGTATTTCCTCAAAACTACTGGGACATAAAACAATCCTGACCAGTCAAGCTAGAGATGTGTGACATTAAAGACTGCTGGTACTAAAAGCAATGCACTCTTTCCTACAACTGGAAAAATCCCTTTCTTTCATATGTTCACTCCTGCCAAATTCTACTTTGTGACAGGAGCAGAGAAATCTATGCAAAAAGAGATCAGGTTGCTTAACACACTCTGTGTTAAACCTCATTTATTGAAAATAAAGATATTTTTATCTTTCTGTCTGGCGCAGAAGAGGAAGAAAACAGTCATGTCCTACACTATGGGCTTGATCTTTCTCTTCAGCCTGGGCAATGGCCTTCTAGCTAAGCTGTGTGCAGTAAACCAGTCGGGACAAGACTTTTAGCATGTTTCCATGTCTATTTTACAGCTATGGAGTTTTGTCAGCATAGTGATATGTTTTGACCTGGCGGAAAAATGTATTTTTTTATAGAAATATCCTGCATTTGTTTATAGTATTTTCTACAGAATGTAACCAGTTTTGGCCATGTGGCTCAGATAGCTTATTGGAGTCAGAAGATGACCTCTGTTCTAAGATACTGTAATGTTTAGTGTGTGTGTGTGTGTGTGTGCCTGTATACAACCATAATCATACATATTTATTTCAATTAATACCAGGAAAAACAAGGAAAGTTGTGGTAGAGAACAGGAATACCTTTACCTACAATAATACATGGCTTTTACTATAAAGTGTTTCAGAAACCAGGTTGTGTGTGAATTGAGTGAGGAGTAATTTCTTATTCTACATCTACTGAAATCATTCCTTCTCAGTTTCAAAATAGATTTTTCAACACTGTGCTTTGACACCTTCCTCAGATTTTCTATTCAGTACAGTGACAGCTCAAATACTATGTGCAATGGGAGGTGGAATACACCATTTTCAGAGACTGACATATAGAAAGAAGTAGCAGTCATTATGTGTACTTATATGATTTCTTTCTAACTCACTCCACATGGTTTTCACACTACCTATTGTATTCTTTAATGATCAACAAGCTATTGAGTCTCCTTTTTGTTCTACCTTTAACAACCTGAATGCCTAGAACTGAACAATTAAAAAGAAAAATCCCCCTGATCTTGAATATCTTGGGTCTCTCAGTACTTCCTTGTCTTACATAAGTTTGTTTCAAACAAGTAGCATGTTTGTTTCTGGAGAATGATGTGGCAGTGTTCATCGCCCAGAGGAGCAGAGAGGGTTTCCTTTCAAGCAGCCATCTACGTGTGGGAGACAATTCTGTAAGTCTTTCAGGAGAGGTGCCTTTTTGAGAAAACACAGTAACATTCACCTTTCCTTTCCCTTCATAAAAACTAATCTCTTCTTGAAAATGGAGTCAGACTCGATGTGACATTCTGTGTAAAGTTAGGGTCAGCTGCTGAAGAAAGGACAAAAGGACCAAGACAGGGAAATGTATATAGCCTGCCTACATCTCCTACACATGTAGCAGGTCAGCCTAGTGGTTGAGATGCTTTTATTAACTCTGGAGAAAAAATAACAGCCATAAGTCATTAGGCAGTAAAGGAATTTAAGACAAAACTGAAGCTCCTACTTTGTAACTTCTTGTCTCCTTTTCCAATGCAAGACAATCACATGATATAATTTTTTTATATAAGTTTTTATAAAAGAACTCTGAATTGCTCTAAAATGAGTTTATTCACTATTAACATAAAGAAAGTAAAAGGTTCTTTACCCTCAGATGTCAGGACACCTACTTACTTCCAACCTGAGTTTGTTAACAGTTATGGGCCCATTGCTCTCTGTGCAACATTGCCTTTCAGCTTAACTATATCTTCTTACCTCTGGTGATCCTCAAAAACCCACTTTGAATTTTACTGACTTGCAAAATGAAGGCAAAGTATTTTGGTCTCTTCCCATGAGATAAAAGTTCAGTTATTGTGGTCATAGTTGTAGTCTTTCTCTGAACCTACTCCTGCTGAGATTTATATCACAATTAAATAAAATCAAATTGAATTTTCAGAAGGTTATAAACTGGGACTTACCATATTTCCCTCTGCTTCCCTACCTGTAATAAAAACATCTCCTCTTTAGTTACATTAGTCATTTTCATTGCACAAAAAATTCTCACATCCATCCTGGGATCTGGCAGTTCAATGTAGGGCTTCCTTTTTTTTGGTTCTGGAGGATTTGTTCCCAAGAACAAATTGCTACCTTCATCCATGTATTTAACCTTTTATTTTGTGCTTCTCACTCTGAGACATTTCCATGAGGAAATCAGGGATGGGATGAGTGCTGCTCATAGAGGAGCTCATGGAGCTTCACTGGCAGGAGGGAAGACAAGGGGGTTGTGGTGTTATGCTGGCAGATGGTCTGTCTTCAGAGACATACATGGAGCTGGGGGTTAAATACACTACTGCCTCTGTAAATGACAATTGTTCAGACTTGTGGCAAAGAATTCCTCAAGGTTTTGCTCCCCTATGAAGCTCCTCTAAACCTGCCTTTTCATGAGAGGACTAGTGCTGTTCTCTATTAACTATCTATTAACTATCCCACTGCATGGCATAAATTACAGTGGCAGAAGTAAATAACTTCAGACATTTATTTCCAGCTTGATACTTGACTTTTCATTAGTCTATCTGCACTGGAAGGTGAATTGAAATTGTACGAGCCCCAGAGTAGGATTGGAAGACATGTTTTATCTTGTTGCAGATTTGCTATCAATAAAGACGCCACTGGCTAGACATACTGCTTGAATTTAAGAGAAAATAGCTGTCTGCCTTTTAGCATACTTCCGTACCAAATAGAATAATTGGTTCTTTGAAACAGAAATTAGTTCTTCATTCACGGTTCCTGGAAGGAAGCTCAAATTGGAAAAGTTTTCTAAAATAGATGAGTTCGGAGATAACATTTTGTACAACGGAATTGACCCATTTAATTAAAAGCTTGATTGTCAGTCACTGTTTTCTTTCAAACTAAGGTAACCCTGAGATTGAAGTGACACACATCACTAAAGATAGAGCAGTGCAAATAATGGGTTCTGTCTGAACTGCGAAATGAAGAAAGATCTTTTGAAATGGATAGAAAGTTTTGCCTAATTTTTTTTTTTTTTGAGGAAGAGGTGTTTTTTGCGCTTTGAAATGAAAGTCTGAAGACCTGTGCAAAACACATCAAAAGAAATTATTTCATCTTGTCCAGGTAGAATGGGATTCAGATCCTTGAGTTATAGGGCACAACACAAGCTGAAATTCTACCAGAATTGCATATTACAAATCCAGCTCAAAGCCAGTGAATTCTCCAGAAGGATTTAGAGGAGCACCAGAAATACTGAATAGGTGAAGACCTTTGTCTGTGTGTTGCCATCTCCTTGCTCTGCTTGTGGCTTCGCTGACCAAGTTCTGTTAGAAAGAGTTCTCATTACAGGTTCAGTCTTCACATGAGATACAGATATAACAGACCTTTGGGGTCACAACAGAGCTCACATATCTCCTGCACAGTCTGCTTTTCAGCTTCTATTGTTCCTCTGCAGCCTGCATCAGACAGACCCCAGAGCTATAGTCTTATTTGGTTTTCCCTTGAGTTTGGCACAGTTTTTATCCAGTATAGTTAGTGTCCAAATTGTGGATTTATGTCTCCTTAGGCTTCTTTCCATGGGCAAGTAATAACCTTAAATTCTTTTAGAAAGTCACTAAATAGAAATGATTTTCTTTTTAGGTTCTGCAGACTATCAGTCTGAACTCTGAAAACTGCATATAATTACAAACTGTTTGCTTTGTAACTCATCACCCTTAACTCCTGAAATCTTCTTCTGCTGATTTGTATAAGCTGACTTGCAAAAAAATCCAGCTTAATCTGAAAAATTAAAATACTAAAAAGATAATTTTTAAAAATTTAAAATATTTATTTGAAAGCTAAATATTAAATAATAAAAATATTACAGTTTTTCTTTTACATCTGAAGGATAGAAGTATGGAATTCATTAAGGACTGATTTGTGCAATTAAATCTGTAGTTCTTGGTGTATACCACACAAAAACCCACACAACAGAAAACACTGTAATTCAATTTACTCTCTTTAATTTAATTATCCACTTCATTTCTTATAGCCATATAAAAATGCTAATGTTTTTCTTTTTTTTTTAAAGCTCATTGTGAGTTTTTAAACAGAATTTATATGACTATGTCACCGTATGTGTCTCAGTTATGCAATGCCTGAATTCTGGAAACTGGACTATCCTCACAGAGGAAAGAACGTAAGCATTTGTTTTACTTAATTTTAAAATGCTTTGTTAACTGCTTAAGTGCTTCCAAATGAACTTGCTAAATCCTCACAAGAAGGATTCAATCCTATAATATCATCAGCATTCAAAAGAAAGCTGAAAAATATGACTTTCTCCACAGAACAGCAGTATTAGAGTAGGCAATGTAGACTTGAGCATGGAAGAGGAAGTGTTTTTTGTGTTTAGCTTTTCACCATGTTTTCACTTGGGTGACTTTCACTAGAATAGCTCAAATGACTCACCCTCAGTGTAGTATTTCCATTCTTTGTACTGAACTTTGTGTTTATTGGATGTTTTCAGGAACACTTAACAGCTCTTCAGAGGTGGCTCTTTCAGTAAACAGACCTGACTCAGAGTCCTATGGTGACAGCAACCAGCAGCCATTGTCACCAACACCTAAATCCATAGCTTTGGTTTTTATACTTCCCAGCTGTCAATTCTGCTGGTGGTTGCTGCCGTAGGAATTACGGGTGCTGCTGTGGGAGGCAGAAAGTCCTTGGCCCACCTGCCCATGTGTCTGTGAGCGATGTGCACACGCAGATGTGCAGAACTGCAGCCTGCACAGAGTGAGTGTGGACACCTTATTGTTTACTGGAAAAGATCTGGCACAACTTAGAGCCTCTCGTTGGGAAAGTTTCTGTATCCCGGAGCTGCAGTCAGCAGCAGCCAGGGTGGAGCCCAACTGATGTGTCAGCACTGCGGGACGTCTGTGCAATTCCAGCTTCCTGGATTTTGGCTTATTGAAATGTTGTTGCTTGTTCATGTCCAGTTCGTTTCTTGAGCCAGTATTGTTTGTAATGTTTCTGTTTTTCCCGTGCTTGTTTAGAAAGAGAATTTACTGCAAAACACCATGAAGTAAAAGTGGGGGAGAGACAGAGTGGCAGTATCCTGAAGTGCAGAAAAGGGTCCTTCACCATCAGCAAAGCCTTCACCCAGGGAGTGAGCATTGGCAATTTTTTTCCTCTAAGGCTAAATGGAATGAAGCCCAAATCTACTGCCCTTGATGGTAAAAGACACTGTTATGGAAAGGAAAATACCCTAGAATAATAAACATGTTGACTGCCTGGAACTAAAATTGGGTGGAGCTAGTATCTGCTAAAAACTATATCTTGGTCTTATGTGAAACCCTGAAGACCAAAATCCTGTTTCAGACTATAATCTAATAAAACCAAAGTACATGGTAATGGAAACCTTTGCTTGAATGCTTGGAAAATAATACTTGAGTAAAGTATTTCTTCTTTCTGTTAGTACTGCATTTGAGAAACGTTGTCTGTGGTGGAGCAATAACTTCTGACTAAATCTTAGCATAGTATTACAGCTATTTTGTTGTTGTTGTTATAGAAGGAACTAAAAGCAAGACAAAACCCACATGTATGCTTCTCTCTCTCAGAACCAAAAATATACTTTGAAGATTTAGCAAGAGAAAGTAGCTAACGGCACAGAGACATTTAACCCAGATTCCTGGGCTGTTTTTCTTTGACATATTTAATATTTTGTTCTTCTGGTACTTGATGCTCCACTGTGACCAGCACTGAGGTGAAAAGGGGTTAACTGATTAGAAGATTACATTTTATACTGTTTGTTCCAGGTGGCTTTCTGATTACTCTTGGGATCAGGTTTGGCTGTCATCTTTATGCCCAGGCTGCAAGTATATATTTCAGTCACTAACAACATGCCCTCCAGAAACTCCACATGGTATGCTTATTTGCTAGGCAACCATGTAAATGATAGAAATTATTTCAATTGTTCAATTTCAAATTAGTCTAGTGTCGTATATCTTCAAATCAAAGATACAATATCAGTAATTAATCCTCAAAAAAAAGGAAAAAAAAAAGAAAAAATAAAAAGCTGATTCCTGAGTACACATGGAGAGATAAGGCACAATATTAAGTCACAAATAATTAAATAATGTATATAGAGAGAAAGGTAGAAGATTTCTATATAAGCTGCAGTTGAACACTGGATAGTGAATGTTAAGAGATGGACCAGAGTGGTATCCAAGGGGATGGATGGTCTGTGCAGCACTTATGTTTCTAAGTAGCTTGCAATTAGTATTCTGAGGTCTCAAAAGAATCCTGCAAATTGACACGGACACACTTTCAAGCAGATAAAAGTCAGTAAAAGAAGCAGAATTCAGGAGTCCCTAATCCCAAGACACTTCTGACACTGCATGCATTCATAATTGTTTGCCACATTAGTGTACTGTATTTGCATAGAAAGAACACAAATAGCTAATTTTTGAAACACAAAATTCAGGCATATGTCAACACGTCACACTAAGACTGCTTTGGCAGTGCTGTCCTGATGAGACTTTGGTTTGACTTTTATGTCAAGAAGAGTAATTCAATTTTCAGTCAGAAAGACCTGGAACTCTATTCTGCTCCCTGGCCTGCAGCCAGGTCACACTGGGTTGTGATCTCATAAACTAAGAAGAGTCAGCATGGAACAGAATTTGAGGAAATGAGCATTCAATGATTTAGAAGCGATGATTCTCATTTCAAATCAGCAATGCCTCAAGATGGCACTGAGAACCGAGTTCCCCAATGAAACCATCATTCAAACTGAATATAAACCTGATGCTTTGACAACTCGTATTTATTAGAGATCTAGGCTACGTTTCAGTGTCCTGAGCTTACACTCCCACTCAGTTCTCCAAGCTGACCTCTGCATGTTTCTGGGGCACTGACCAGTGAACTTTGAAAATGCGCTGTTGCATCTCGTGCCTAATGGGTTTTCTGCAAAACTTTTGCTGCTGCACAAAATGTACAGCACTCAGTGGGACGTGCAGCCATCTCTGCTTCTTTTCTGTTGGACACATATTAAAGCACACAAAAGTTTTGCGTGTTGGTGTAATCAGGAATACTCTTGTATTGCAGTTGTCAGGAAAGAAAAACCCAAACAACTAAATATAAATAAACCAATTTTTTTCTAGGCAGAGAAAATGGTCATGTTACATAATTTACAGCATATAATATTTAAGTTCCTCAAGACCTTTCAGAATAAGGGGTATGACTGTGGCATGAAACAGGGTATCTGGGAACCATATTAACTATGTCTACCAAGAAATTGAGAAACATGAAAAAAAGGAGAAAGAAGATAAGTAACCAACTCTTTTCTGGCATGTTTCTAGAAACAACAGAGGCAAAGGACAGATGACAGAGGACAGAGATGGGAGTTAACATGGTGAAGGAACACAACGGTTGAAATGTCAAAAGAAGACTGAAGTAAGAGATAGTATCTCTAAACACTCCAGAAATTTTTCTTTATTGTCAGATTTTAAGACAACAATGTCATTTAAATAAAGAGTAGAATTTTTTAGCAAATTGGTTGGCACAGCACTGCAGGCCAGAAATCTACTTCCAAGAAACGCTGGTTGGCAGAAACATTTATCTAATGAGGCCTTTGTACACTACCACTAGAGAACCAAAGGACTGCTTTTGCAAAGTTATAGACTGGCACTTACTGAGATTTGTGAGCTTTAAACTGGGTGTTGTACTAGCTTCAGCAGAGACGTAATTTAAGCTTGGTCTTCAAGGAGAGGGAAAGAGTATATCTCATAAGTCTGTGTCTGTGCCATGTACAATGAATACTAAGCCATTTAAAAGCTATAATTGAGTGACTACTTGGTCTAATTCTTTGTACAATAAGTTTGTTTCATCAATCACTAAATTTTAATGTCCAGATTTACTTTTGATGTGAAGTTGAAAATATCAGAGCACAGGTAATGAGGTTTATGTTACACCTGGTCTGAGATGTCAAGGGAGAAAGAGGTAGAGTGACAGACACTTCATATCAGTTTCCATGATAACAGGTTCTCTAAGCTGCAAGCAAGGTGGCCCAGAAGGATCAGCACAATCTAGGAGCAGCACCAAAGAATTTATTCCTCTTCTGTTTGGCTTTTCTTACAGCTGAGCTAGATGTGTTTTTCCCACTGAAAGATAAACTTCCTAAATCGGGATGATTGTTGTACCAATCAATATCTTTACTGTCATCTCATTCCTTGAGTAGTTCTGTGATATAATGGAAGCAGAGCTGAACTAAGTTAAAGAAATGGAATAAGGGCATCCTAATCTGTATATTGCTTGATATTTTGGTTTTCATTATTTCAGATGATCAGTATTACAGAGATGCATCTCAGAGCTTATATTGAATGTCTTCTGGTGCCTGGGACCAACATGAATAAGAAGAGTATTTTTAACTACTAAACCCAGCATTATAATTCAAGTCATATATTCTATCTTATGATTTTATGAAATAGAATTATTGCCTGCAGGTGTTAATTTCAAAAGAGAACATAGTTTTCTGTTCAGAACAGGTTATTATAGATAGTTGTGTAGCTAGATTATACTCACTGTCACTCAGGAAGAGAAAAAGCCTCAAACCAATGGGAAATATGACAAGGGAGAATGCTAGGAAAGCAGTTTAATTTTTAATATATAGTAATATTCAGCTCTTGAAAAAACACTTATCATGTACTAGAATATGAAGAAAAAAGCAATAATAATAAGCTATAACTACAAATAAAAAATTGCAGAAATTTAACCCACTGAGGATGCATTAGAAGCCTGATAACTTTGGAGTCATTTAAACTAGACAGGGGAGAAAAAGTTGGCATTGTCATGTAAGGGTCAGACATATCCTAGATAAAAGAAGCAAAAGATGACAACATCATTTTTTTTCATTTGAAGGTGTTGTGTATAAATATAACTTGGACATTGATAAAAATAAACAAGTAGATGCTTATCAAATCCACTAAAATTTCCAGCGAAGTGAACAGAAATTTCAAATAAATTGCATAGATATACTCTGTACAAAGTATAAAGTACTGTTTCTCTCTGTGACAACATTCTGGGAGATTGCTAACTGTCCTAGTTCATCTTTTCTTAAATGAGCTATATCTTTAATTCTTCTTCAGCCAGAAATTCTCACTCATACAGGGAAAGTAAGAAAGAGAAAAATTGTTCACCTGAGAATTTCTTCCTGTGTCGGATCTTGTATTGTGTTCTTTAGAATATAAACTGGAGAGAAACAGATGTATTTTCCATGTTTCCCCCCCCCACTGTGTTTTAGAATGGGATTCTTTACAAATAATGTAAGCATCCAAGCAAGCCCATTTACTCCCATTTTCCCTCTTTTTCACACCTTGGTCTCTTAAGTACTGTCAGCCTGTGACCCCTTGAGTGCACCTGCATCTCCTTCCAAGTCAAACACTGCTTTTTTATAAAGGAATTGATCAAAAGCTGCTCTCAGTCACCAAGCACCTTCCATGCCCCAAGAATACTCATCTGCTCAGGAATATTAAGAATTCACCGTGAAAGAGGATTAAAGAACCAACTACTGGTAATATGAGGAACAGGAGTCATCCTGACTGAAAACCGATTCCTAAAATGACTTCACGGCTGAAAACAGCGCCTGAAGACTGATCTCAGCTTAGAGCAGAGACAAGAAACACTTTCACTGATGAAGGATCAAACACATTTGGTGTTAACATACCCTTCATGTTACCAAGTAATGGCATGCACACCATTCAGGTGCTGACTGAGCATGCAGAATTGCACTAAGGGTGCACAGTTCTCAGTGAATGACTGGCAGGTGAAAACCTGAGAGCAAATCAGGTAAATCTTACTGGGCAACCCCTGAGAAATATAAAGGTGTTTTTTTTCAAGAAGGTTATGTAAATATGTTGAGCTAGTACTCCCTGTTGGGCTATTACTCACTGTACAATTGGCTTAAGGCAATTACAATCTAACATGAAACCTAATCTGCATGTAGACTCAGTTCAACAATCCAAAACCATGTCCAGCATCATTTGTAATACAGTCCCACTGAAAATCACTGGGAAATTACTGTACATCTTAAATGGTACTTTCATGTCATAAAAATGCGCAAGAAAGAACTCTAAGTGCAAAATAATTTACAATAAGCTATCTGAAGTATTTAGAATTTGCTTTTTTAAGGGAGAATCATGAGAAAAAAAAATATTTAAAAAAGATTCCCTGAGTGGTTTTGTGGCTCACCTTTACAGAAAGACCTTCACAGTATAGTGGAAAAAACTGTTTTCACCAATGGAAGACCATAAACTTTTATTTTCTTTCAGCTCTAATGGTATTTACAGTGTCACAGAGATTGTTGCTGTCTTTACTAAAAGGTCAAGGAGTAAGATTAATGCACTTGGAAAGACCCTTAAATAGCGTGAAGCTTCAAAACAATCTCACTTTTTTATAGTCAGCACTTCCAGTCCTTGGGTTTAATGCAATTTTTGATAATTGAGTTTAAAAAAAAATATTTGAGGCTTTAGTTTTCATAATTAGTAAATGATATTAAAACAATAGAAATACTTTGGAGACAGAAAATGCTGTCATGAAGATTTGACTTTTTCTTATGATAACAAAATGCCACACAGAGCTCCAGTTTCAGCAGTCCTTCTGTCACAAGCTAGATTGAGAAATCCTGGTGATCATTGGAATACCTGTTCAGCTTCTGCTGTCTGAAACAACACAAACTAAAGAACCCAGACCATTTAAGAAAAAAATGGTTATTTTAAATTTTCAAACTGCACACATTATTTGAACAATTTATTTCTTGCCTTCTTATGCAGTTCAGGCACTTTACAAAAGAATTTCCATCCAAAGCTGCCTAAGATTTAAACCAAGTAATGGTGTAAAAGCCTCAAAGATCAGAGTGGGAGGAAAAAGGAGACAGTATGATTGATTACTCAAAGTTAGCAGTGTTCATATCCTGAACAAGGCAGATGCCTACTGCTCAGTGAAAAGGAAAGAAAGCCAATGGGAGGAAGGAGGCAGGGAGTTATTTCTGCTTTCTTTTTTATATCACTCATAATTTTAAAGACTTCTATCATGCTTCTGTCGTCCATCTCTTTTGTAAACTACATGCCTTCAGTCTCTTCAGTGTTCCTCACTGTGAAAGTTCAACCAAATATGCAATTTGCCCTCCATCCTGGTTTTCGCTATATTCTTTTTGAGTAAGTTAACAGAAATACTTAAAAAGAACTATGTTAGATCATTAACATCATATTAGAGAAGCAATAATTACCATTATTTATAAATGATTTAATATGTATGTGTGGGAATATATCCCTAATACGATATACTCTGGTTTAATTTCCACTGAAGTCTCGATCATGTCTTATTATGTGAGAAGAGGCAGTTGGACCCAGGAGAGAGGTTCCAGACCACAGTCTCTTATGCCAGTGTGGAAAACAGGAGACTAAGGCAGCAATACAACTTAGTGCTTTGTGTTTTGTGTTTTTCAGCAGGAACTATGCAGGAGCCATTTTGACACTGGAATAAATGGCTATGAAATATCAAGTATATCACTGATTCTCTTTGACTGTGCAACTACAGCAGGAGAGCTGTGCACTGGGTCTTCATTTGCCTCTTGCTGCCCCTAGTGACATAGAAGATTTTGGGCTAGAAGCTCCCACCAGGGTATCCTGTGCATCTTACATGAAATAAAATCTCATGACCTCTCACAGGATCTGGATCTGTCACTCCCTCTTCCAAACAGCATATGCCTGAAATCTTGTGACTTCATTTGTCCTTATTCAGTTTTTTAGGCACACTGCCAGCTAAGAATATTCAGTGGTGCATGTAAAAATCTTCAGTACTGATCCTTTGCCCAAGCAAGACTTCATTGCCTGTCAGCATTTTCTGACATGCAAAGAATAAAACAAAGGGATTCCCTATTTGAATAGGTGATACAGCTACTGAAGTTGAAGAAATTCCCCACATCTGCTTCACATTTTGAAACATCTAAAATGAGTTAGGAAAAGTGATTTTTAAAATCCGATGTAAAGAAACTATATTGGCCAGTCCTACTCTTGATTTCCGAGATTTTTTTCCCTTAGTGCAGGTGTTTGTGAGGTTATTTCCCTGACTCTGATTACCAATACTCTCAGGGGATGAAGAGAGTGGGCAAATGCCCTCAGGCTGAATGAATTAGAGAAATGGTAATGGTCACAAGTAGGAGAACCACATTTCATGTCAACTTACAGCAATAAAATTCCTAAAATATCCTAGTGGGATATTCAGTATATAAAGCAATAAGTCCAGAGTGCAAAGCTATGGTAAAACTCAGCAAACAGATCCGGGACAGACAATATGCCAGATGTCATTAGAGTAACTGTCAGAATGTCCATCGCTAAATACGAATAAACTCCTACTTATAATAATTCATAAGTTAATTACAAGAATAATTATAAGCAGGTAGATTAAATAAGAGATGAGTTAGCAGGAAGATTGGTAAATCAGTTTCCTTTGGAAATAGCAATTGAACTGACACAGAGAGTCATTTTACTGTCAAAGCACGCTGTGATAAAGACAATACACATCAGCCTTTTAAAAGATTCCTCATGAGAATACCAAAGAATACAGCTTTTAAAAGAATTTATACAGCTTCCTAGCAGAGACACCATATTCCACATGTGAAGAACAAAACCTAATTTTCCTTGGACTTACAGCTATTTGAAAGAATCCTACTGATGAAAGGAGTTTGGACAAGGACAAGGCATTTTTTCCTATTATGTGCAAAGCATGATTCTTTTCTGTTTGGCTTTTTATTAACTTTGCAAGCTCAAAAATGCTGTGTTTGTCAGATATATATCTAAATGTTAATCCTTTGAAAGAGACTCACAAAGAAACTTCTACTTCTATTCTTGTTCAGAAGTAAATTGCCTTCTCACCCCGTATTTCTTATAATCCAAAACTGTAAAGGGAGCTTAAAGTGTCTCCTGCCGATTTGTGTCCATACATAGCTATCAATAATTGCACCATTGATCCCTTTCATCTGTCTAAATTTGTTTAAACCTATCCAAACATATTCAAATAGTTTCTTTCATAAGCTGCTGTGGTCCACCCCTGCATCATACATTCTTTTGGGCATTTGCACACATACCTACTTTTGTATGAGTCTAATCATATAAATATATCAATTTGCCTTAGATTTCTTTCAGTCATAAGTATGGTAGAAAACACTCATAAGTATCCCAGGCAATTAACACCACTATTCAAAGCTGGGTCTTATAGCAGAGGCACTGAGAGCTGTTTGCTATGTGTCCCATTGGGTTTTGAACATCTTCAGTGGTGGAGACCTCACAACATCTCAGGGCACCCAGCACTTGAGTGTCCTCTTAGGAGAAAGGTTTTTATGTTCAAACAGAACTTCCAGTGTTTCAGTTTGTACCCACTGCCCCTTGTGCTCTCATTAAGATTCAATGAGAAGAGTCTGACTCCGTCATATCTACTCCCCTCATCAACCTCTGCCTTGGAAAGGTCCCCCAAGCCTTTCCTTCTCCAAGCTGAACAGTCCCAACTCTCTCGGCCTCTCCTCATACGAAAAGTTCTCTGGCCCCTAAACTAACTTTGTGTCACTTTGCCAGGCTCGCTCCAGTATTTCCATGACTTTCTCCAGGTTGAGTAGAGAGGAAGGATCATTTCTCTTGACCTGCAGGTACAGCCCAAGGTGCTGTTGGCCTTTTTGGCTTGTTTGTCACAAGATCATGTTGATGCCTTGTGTCCAACCAGGCACCTTCCAGGACCTTTTCTGCAGAGTTATTTCCCAGGCAGTCAGCCCTCCACACATACCCTTGCATGGTGTTATTCTTCCTCAGGTTCAGGACTTAGCACTTCCCTTTGTTTGTCTTCATAAGTATCCTGTTGGCCCCTTTCTTCAGCCTGCCAAGGTCCATCTGAGTGGCAGCACACCCATGTGCTGTATCAACCACTCCTCCCAATTTTGTATCACTTGCAAACCTGCTGAGGGTGCACTCTGTCCCCTCTTTTAAGTCACTGCTGCAGGGGTTATCTTATCTTGATCTTAACATGTTCAGTGTTACTTCTTATGAACCAGATCCACAGACTGCAAATTCTGGGTATAACTATAATCAAGAACTATCCCTGCACCCCTGAGAAAATATTTCTTGCTTGAAGTACAAAAATTTCCCCAATTTGATGAGAATTTGAAACAAAGATTTGGCAACTGTGTCTGTGCAGCATCATTCCAATAGTTCACCAATTCGCCACATATTTGCAGTCTGGATTGGGAGGAAAATTCAACATCTTCAAATCTGAGGCCATGATGATGAGTATTTATCATCATATTAAAGGCTTTAATGAAGCTAAAGGAGTCTTAAATGTCTTGAGCATTTCCTGGTCCCCGTGAAGACTGGAAAGATTAAGACCAGTCTACTTATTAAGATACAAAAATATGAAGATAACTGTCAGTCTTAAGAATTTCCATATTTTTAAATAGAGCTATGATTAATATTAAAAGGATGTGATGTTCCCATGTTTAACCCAGTTTAGCTGAGGGCTGCCAAAAACAGCAATGGAAAGGGGATGAACTTCCTACACTGTACGTCTCAATGAGACATGAGCTTCAAAGACTGTGTAGGCAACTGAAAACCTAATGCAATTAGTTAATCAGTTCCCCCCCTTTATTAATGCTACATTTAGAGTTCTATATTTGAAACAGACAAAAGGAGGAAATGAGCATCTACAGCTCACCTACGTCACAAATATTGCATATTTCACAAAACATTTTTTAATATGACCTTTTTTTTCAGTGCAATGAAAGGTTCTTATTTCCTGCCTGTCACATTTTCATCAGTAATGTAGCTTACTGAGTAGCTAACTAAATGGTAATGGAAAGCAAAATGTCTGATTTCCTTCACGGTGTATTTCTGGGAAAATGATAGTGTGCTTTACCCTACCTGAGTATTTACCTTTAGCCCTAAGTGGAGAACCCACTTCATAGTATTCTTTTTGCATAGTTCTTGTATTCCTGAGATAGTTTCTTAGAATCACTAGGCCACCAGTGTCCTTATAGCATGACTAATGATTAATAATAGTTATTATTATTATTACTATTATTTACCTATAAGGGAAAACTTAAATGACTACTTTTTCAAACAGTGACTACAAACAATATTAAGAGAAAAGTATTCAAAGAGAAGCAACTACCATCTGGTAATTATTGATACTTTTCTCTCACATACCACTCATTCTCATAAAGATTTACATTTTATTAAAGAAGAGATTCAAAATTTAAACAAAACATAGGCTTCAGCTTCTGAACCAAACTCTGTTTCATGTTCTACAGGTGAATATGTGAAGTTTTCTGTATTGAAAAAGAGAAAATCTTTCATTATCTTCACATCATATCATTAGAATTGTGCATCATTAAAAAATTTTAGACTCACGCTTTTGTTCACTTGTATTGGAAAAAAAAGTACATCTACAAAAAAATGGATGGAACAGCATGTTAAACACCAGATATGGTGGAAAAAAATTAGATCAATGTTTTCAATGCCAGTTGACTGGCAACTTCCAGTATTTCTGTGAAGGATTCCTAGTCAAGGTAATGTCAATTTGAAAGATCATGTAACATGTTGGAAAAAGTGCATTTAAAAATTCATATTTCCTGCAATTTATATGGATCTCAAATCTAGAATCTTTTGGTCTTTAAAATTAATTTCCATATTAATAAGTCATTATAAAGATGAATTGAGTT
Organism: Neopelma chrysocephalum; assembly: GCF_003984885.1. Taxonomy (NCBI): domain Eukaryota; kingdom Metazoa; phylum Chordata; class Aves; order Passeriformes; family Pipridae; genus Neopelma; species Neopelma chrysocephalum. The sequence continues at coordinate 9,191,615 of NW_020897737.1, forward strand.
GTAACCAATCACAGAAATTTCTTGCTAGTGATATTCAATTTTGAGGACCTATTTACACATTGTCAGTGTTTTCACTTATGGAAGCATGATCACAGGAAATGATGAAAGAGCAGTTTTTATAACTTCTAGGTGACTATCAAAACTTCAAATCCAAATCCAAGTCTGTCAGAGTGAAGAAAACTCTTCAGAAACTAATGGAAATGAACCCAATTATGTCAGACTGAATTTGGCCCAGAGATCAAATTGGTTGTTAGCTGTACATACAAGCAACCTTTCCTTTGCAGTCAGAGAGAGATATGCATGACATTTATGTCCTTAGGGGAAAGCAACAACAATCTCTAGCAGATTTAATCCTACCTTTGTCCTATTATAGCAGTTTTCTTCAAGTACTATAATAATGCACATGTGAATTCATACTTCAAGTCTTTCCACACATATCCCCAAGCCAAAGTCTTCAAATCTTTTCTAAGTCATTGCAGTAAGCACAGTGCTAGTTAATTTACAGAATATTTCTTTCAAGGAGAACAACTATTTTAATTTAAGTATGTGTTGTGTACTGTGCTATCTTATCAGTTAGAAAAATACTACCATCATTTTTGCAGCCTTGATTAACTTTCATGAGATTACTTTTGCAGAGCGTTTCCTACTGATAATTTACTAAAACCAGAATCAGATAAATTCATATAATCCAGAATACACAAAGTGCACTTTAATTTGCAGTATCAACATCATTGTGGATCACTTAGTTTCTGCTAATGATGAGTGATGGTCCTTGAGAATATTGCAACAAAGATTAGCTGGAACTGTTTGTGTTCTCTGCTGCAAGATCTTCAAAGTTCAGATTCTTTCAGACTGAAAAAAAAAAGAAAGAAAAAGAAGCTACAAAGGATATGAAATCTTGTTATCAGCAGAATAAGGCATAATTTTATAGAAACTCATTTTAGATTATTTTATGGCATTTCTTAGGGATCTTGATTTTGATGTGTTTTGTTGCTTAACTCATCTATTTGCAAGCAGTCAATCCAATTAAGACCATAAATTCATGGATTAATATTCCTCAATATTCTAGCCAAGGCATGTTAACATCTTAATCACTCTCTTAAAGTAGAACTACCCAGCTCAAGCCCCCATTAAAGATATGGATTAAGAAAATATTCCCCTTTGCAGTTAGAATAGTTTAATTCAGGAACTTTTCGTAAGTAGCGCCAGCTTATTTCTAATGAAAAGGTTCTCACTTTATCTCTTATATGTCCTCATATTAAATAACTCCGTATTCTAGAATATTTGAATAAATAGTGAAGATAATTTATTCTTAACAGCAGTGCTGGCAGCCTTCCTCTTCTACCATACTGCAAAAACAAACAATAAAACAAGAACAAATCCAAAGGGAAGTCAATAGAAAAAGTGAGTCCTGCTCTCTTTCTATTAACAATTTGTCCTGGGTTTCAACTTTCCTATCCACAGAACAGCTGTGACCAACACACTCTCCTCCCACAGTGGTACCAAATGGTGGCAGCATGGCAACAGTGACAATTAATGCTAATTGGAATAATTGCATTTAGAGAAAATCAGTTGTGTGTCAGAGAGAGGACATGCTCTGGCACAGAGAATAGTAGAACCTAAAAGTACATAGTTATCCTGGCAATGAACTGCCCAGCTACATTTGTACCAGGATATTTCCTTGACAACATCCTAGATCAGATGCATCAACTGATTATTACCATTATTTTTATTAGAGGTATCAAATTTACTATATTTAGTTTCCAGATGAAGACACAGAAAGCCCTTTTCCCACGTCTCTCAACCTGTTTTTTGGCCTTCATACTTCTAGTCAGCTCATTTAATGCATTCCTGAGTGTGAACACAGACAGACCATGAAACTAGCTGAGGTTTTAAAATTACATATCCTCTCTACAAGGATATATCACTTAATTATTGATAAGGCTGTTGAAGAAAGACCAGTGTTTCAGCTCAGAAGAAAGTGAGAGAAGATACACCTTCAGTTCACTGGGACAAGCAGGGCCATGTGTGCACCGAGTACCTCAGACCTGCCCCGAGGCTCTGCAGCAGCTTGGGCTGCACTCTTGCACGGCAGATACAAAGGTAGGAGCAAAGGCTCCTCATCCCACTCCAGAAAAAAAAAAATGAAAAGAAAACAGGTGAAAGGTGATGTTCCTTCCTCTGATTGATAGTGGGAGGCCTGGGACGTGAAACCACTGATTTGGGGGGATTCATACCCACCTATCCCTCCTCCCAGTGTTACCAGTCAGTTGGCTCCCTGGTGCCTTTGTCTGTGGCACTGGGAGCAGTGAAATGGGCCTCTGGAGACTGTTGTGAGCCCAGTGCAGAGAAGGGCCAAAAATCACTTTGTTCCCCAAGGTACTTTGCCTGTGTCTAGAGCAGCTCCACGTTACTTGAAGGATGGTCATGGAATTAAGTGAACTGGCCTTCACCCGAATCAAAATAAACAATCTCATCATATAACAAGGAATAATTTCATCATATAGCACAAGGGATAATGGTGTTAAACTGAAAGAAGGCAGGTTTAGATTAGATACCAGGAAGAAATTCTTCACTATGAGGGTGGTGAGGCACTGGAACAGGTTACCTAGGGAAATTGTGGATATTCCATTCATGGAAGTGTTCTAGGCTTGGCTGGACAGGGCTTTGAGCAACCTGGTCTGGTGGAAGGTGTCCCTGCCAGCCCCCCGGCAGGGGAGTTGGAACTTGATGATCTTTAAGGTCCCTTCCAATGCAAATCATTCTATGATTCCATGATAACAAACTAACTTGAAGCATTAGTTTCCTCCATGCCTTCCTATTAATATCTGTATTTGAAAACACATCATACTTTTGAAAAACATTAAGGTCTGCCAATAAAAAGGAGTACAGGGGCTTTAAGTGCTCCTGTGCAAAAACCACACAGTAGTCATGTGTTCAACACACTCATTCACATTAACAGGTACACTTGAAGACACAGGAAAACCATTTCCCCAGTAAACTATGTTCAAACAACTATACCCATAGATAACCAGAAAGGTGACTGACTGATGAAAACTGCATTTGGGCCACGTGTAAGCTCCTGTAAGTAATTTGCATTCTCTTTCTAATTAATAAAATCTATATTGATTATTTAATGGGATTTCATGTTTCATATGTCTAATTAAAAATTAATATTAAATGATAACATAGAAAATTAATATATTTTAATCAAGATTGAAAAAACCTAATTATTATTATTTGAATGACTTTAAGTGCCGTTGAATCATATGTGATTCAGTTATTGGCTCCACTGCTAAAGCAATGGAATTTTGAGCAAGACACTAAGGATTTCTTACTGACAGCCTACAGCACTTTTCACCCACTCAACCTTCATCCTTCTATCTTCTCCATCTGAAACTAAAAATTTCTCATGCATTAAATCTGAATGTTGCTGATTAGGTTTAATTCATTGATCACTACATAATTTAATTCACTGTTTCTGTTATGGGAAAATGGCTTAAAGCCTACAGAAGACTGGTGGCTAACTCCAACATTTTGCAATACCTCCTGATGTCTCTACAAATTTTTGACTTGTTTTGTCAAACTGCTAGATTATCATCTGAAATTTAAAACAGTGGAAATTTCTAGCTCTTTAACTCAAGAAAAAACGAGTATTCTTCATGCTACGAGGCTATGAACCAAGTAGAAAAAAAAACCCAGTCATAATTTTCGTCACTTTTTTAAATAGGTTTTTTTTTTTTTTTTACTCTGGAGGTTGGCCAGGCTGCTATTGTGTGTTTATAGCTGTGTTATCAGGCCTCTCAAGCTAAATTGTCTCAATGAATGGACTTAGAAAGATCACCTCTCCTTTCTCTGTTGCTGTGGATAATAATGGTATTTATCTCTCCCAGAGAAGTATTTGAGGATCTGCTTAAGTATCAATTATCTGACATCTGAAGGCACAATAGAAGTGTAAAATAGTGATATAAGTAAGCAATACTCACCACTTAACCGTGTAAGGCATAGAGTTACTTCTCAAGATGTGAAATTTTGATGCTATATGTTACGTGAGTATCCCATATGTTTCCCAGCACAACCAAAATTACGAGACTTGGATGACTCACTAATAGTGTTTTGCATTAAATAAAGGCAACAGCAAGCATTACCAGGGCTGCATTTCCATGCTCATTGTGCTATGAGAGAATATGGCTACAACCTGAGAGGATGGAATTGTCACCCTAGCTAAGCAATTAGTTTCTCATTTAATATTACTATGGTTGTGAATGCCCAGCATGTGCTTGGATGGTTACATCAGAGAGCAACAGCATCATTTAACATGCTGTAGTTTTTTGTTTTGGGCTTTTTGTGCAAATCACTCAATTTGCTTTTTAAAAGACTAGGGATGCAGTTAAATTACCACTTTTCTAATTTATCTACCAGCAACAGAATCATTCTATTCTGTTAAGAGTATAAATTTAGATGCTTTTGCATTTTCATTCATTTTTCCTTTATAATGTAGTCCTGTGTCAGGGCAACTAAAAATCTAGAGAAAAGCTTGGTTTGTCTAAACAATTCACCCTGCTGCTTTAAAAGTAAAGGAAAGCTTCTCACAGATTAATGGAAAACAAAGCCAGGCTGGTTTCAAAACACAGTATAAAGTTTAGCTGGCTTCTGATTCACAAAGGATTTCAGCTTCCACACAGGCACTCAACACCTAAATCCACAAGTGTTCTCCACAGAAATCCCCACTTATACTCTGGGTCTCCTTGGGTGATGACAAATAAAAGCAGCAGCATGTCTGTTTATCCTCTGTGGATGTGACAGCTTCCAACTCTGTTTCCTTCCAGCAAGGGTCTGGCAGGTCTGGGGATGCAGGCAGTGATCTCAGCAGTGATTTGATGCTGGTTTAGCAGCCGGGGGGTCACAGTGCTTCAGTAACTGCAGCAAGAAAATGGTGTGGAGGCTGTGGTTCAAAGAGGAATCTGAGACTTAAGATGCTTCCAATTTTGTTTTCCAGCGCCAACATATTTCCGGGGCTTTAATACCAAAACTGATGGTTAATTCACAAGAAAAGATATATTACTTCTGATAGTTTCTTCGTTGTGTTTAATGATTTTTAGAAGGGGAGTGAAGAAGGAAGCAGAAGGAAGAAACACTTAAAAAACACTTCACTCTTGCTGTAATCGATGGCACACTCCCCTTGACTCAGGAAAGAGTGAGATGAGATTAACTGTAAGGAAGCTGAGGTGATGTGCAATCAGAAAAGAAAGACAGGTGAAAATACAATCCCAGACCCAGATGTCAGTCTGAGCTTTTTCCTTGGCATCACCTTTCTACTAGAACATGTGGGGACATTGTATAAGATCATTTACTCCTGGCAGTTACTCCAAAGTACTCACCAAGGGCCAGATTTCTCACCTCTGTTGAGATGAACTGATGCTCAAATCACTGAACAGTATTTTAATATGTTCCAATATATAGTTTCTTGTTACAAGACCCTTTCATTTTTTATGAAGGTAAACCATCAAAGATGTAGAGGGGAAAGACAGTAAGGCTATATAAATTTGGAAGACCAAAAAGAGGAAAAGGGAAATGGAGGTTAGAGTGAGATGGGAGAGTAAAAGTAGAAGTTAAATCAGTGCAACTACATGACTGACTATGGGAATTCCTTTCTCATTAGCCAGCTAGCTTTAGTACCATGTTAATGTTAGGATCTGCCATAACTGTTGCATGTAGTAACTAGATGCATTTTAAAAAATTTGGGCAATACCTACAGCTTCCTTCTTCATTTGGTGAAATTGTTGGCAATATTTTGAGTCGTAACTCCTACAAGAACATCATGGCTCCATCTTAGATCCAGGATTTTCTAGCACTCAAATATTAGGAGGCTGTTCAAACTGAAATGTTTAGTTCAGCATCTAAGGGACATGAGGAACAAGAAGGCTGTTTGCCTGGAAATACCTGGAAACACCACACTGTTTGGGCCAAGCACCAGGAAGGCAATGTTCAACACAATGAAACAAGCTAAAGGGAATATGGGACATAACAAAGAGAAAAAGGAGATTTAAAACATTACAGTAGAAAAAAACTAGGCAAGTCTTTCAAATCTTCAGTAGCATTCTACCCATCCAACCAGACACGTCAGTTTTAATTTTAAAATATTTGGGATAAAACAATAAGGAGTTTGTAATTTCACTTCATTTGGTTTTTTAAAGAGGAAATTTTTGACCCATCTCTGCCATCGGCCAAGTAACATGGTCCCAGCTAAGGCCAGCTGAACAAGAAACCTACTCAGAGCTGGACCCTCTGCTCCAGACTGTCTCTGCTAGAAGTAGTGTTTTAAAAGAGTAAATGAAGATCAAGGAACTTGAAGCTGCCCAAGGCAGTTAATTTTTTTGCTTTTAATGTACTACTTTTCACTCCACACATGAAAACAGAGCCAATAGTGATGATATCATGTACTGAGTTCTCTAAATGGTACTGTACACAATAAACTGGTTTGGTTTTGACCATATGAGGTCTAGTTTAGTAACACTTTTTTGTTCATTTTAGTTATTTTAGTTCGTCTTAGGACACCAGACTTGTGCAAAATATTATCATAGGAAGCATATGCTTTTTCTGAGCTAGATTTCAGTTGCTTTTTTCTCTCCCCCTTTTTAAATAGTATTTACATAGCATTTAAATTAACTTCTGAACACTTCAGGTTTACCGCTGCTATTATGGATAATTCACAATGATCAAAATGGAGGTTTCCATTCCAATTTTGTGAAATAGTGGTGTTGTTTGCATTTGTACCTCAGCTACATTGATGTCAGCCTAACTGGACGCTTTCACCATAGAGGTGGCTGCTGTGATTACATCTGATCAGCTGTAGAGGGGATTTCCCAGAAGAAGGAATGGAAATGCTTTTATAGCCTTTTAGGTAATGTCAGAATTTTTTTTTATTTTGTTAATATGAGCTTTTGCCAATCACTAACAGCATGATCCAAATCCCATTTGAAGGCAATGGAAAGTCTCCCATTGAGTTTGATGGCCTTTGGATCAGTCCCTAAGTGCATTTAGACTTAATGAGATGTTAATGTGAATTTTATGCTGCTGTGTATAGGAATAGATATTCCAAACTTCTTTTTCCCCCCCACTAATGCAAAAAGAGTGATCCGCCTTTTTAAATTTTAAAATTTTATTTTCCTGCTATAATCGTTATGCACGCAGAAGGAGGATTTATGCAGCTCATTCTGTTCCCTACCTTCACCCCCTCCCACCAACCTTTATCGCTGACAGACTGCAAACTGCAGAGAGCATCACCCGCGCTCGGAGGTGTCCAAATAAGAAGAAAATATCGGCGTTTCCCTTTGGCTAATTATTGTCTTGAAACTTCGGTTTGAAGAACGACAAAATTAAGGCTTGGGGGGGGAGGAAAAAAAGAAAAAAAAAAAAGAAAAAACCCCTAGGAACACGAACAACCAAAAACCATCCAAACACGAGGAAATCGGGAAAGTCTAATCTTGGTTTCTTGCACCACCTGGCGGGAGATGCGCGCGGGGGCAGGTCCTTCCCAGCACCTAAAGAGACAGCTCGGGGCGGTGGAAGGTGGGGAGGGAGCTGCTTCCTTCTCCCGTGGGTTTTTGGAGTATTTTACCGGCCCCAAGAAATGCAGCCGGGGGTGGGAGGCGGGGGTGGGTGCCGGGTGGCAGGTCTCGGCTCAGCACGGGTTTCTCCATCGAGGTGAGATTTCTTGTTGGACACCAAAAGGGAACGATGCTTGTTCTGAACGTCCTTAGCGCTGTCAAGCGAGTTTAACTTCCCGGAGGACGCGGGGACGTTGTGTGACTCACCGTGGCGAAAAGATTAACCCCTTCGTTTCAATGGCCTGAGGCACGACCAGTTTGCAGATTGTGCAAAATTGTGCAGTCTGCACAAGTTTGCAGAGCTGTATGCCTGTTGGACAAGTATTTCATACATGAATACATAGAAATTCTCTGAAGAGAAAAATACATCTTATGAGAATGTCTCAGTTACCCTGAGAAGAATAAAAACATAATTTGTTCAGGGTCAGTGACATTTATGACCTAGGGAACACCCACTGAGTGTGGAAAGTTGGAGACTCATCGCAACATTACTGTAGGAAGTGATTTTCATCAGTGTGAGCAACTCCAATACTTCTCAGAAGCTGTTATCTTAAATCTAATCTTTTATAAATAATTGGAATACAGACAGAAGTTAATGGCAACATTTTCATGCCCTTAGGCAGAAAGTGAGCTTTCTCTGGAACACACCGCTCTGCATCTTTAAAAATCTGAGTAGAAGATTCACCCCAAGCTGAATTACAAGGGAAACCCTGGCTCCAGTCAACAGTAGCTGGGAGAGTGGCTGAAGTGATACAAGCTCCCTAGGACAGCTGTCCTAGCAAGAAGGTAGGAAGTAGGCTTCAGACTATGAGAGTTATTCTGGTTGCTCAACAGTCTAATGGCCTGATGGCTTTTTTGAGCTGCCTTGAGTGTGGTACTGTGATGAGGCTCCAAAGTCTCAGACTCCTTTCCAGAGAGGAGGCAGCTTGTCTAACAGCACTAACACAGTGATGATGACACAGGATTACACTGTGCCAAGGATTACACTGTGAACTGAAGCACAAGGAGAGAGAGATTTGCATCTGGCCATGTGAAAGAGGATATCCAGCTATGTGACAGCGTGAGTGCATGCAGCCAGGACTGTACAACAGTGACTCTGGGTATATGGTTAGACACATGGAAAGTGGGTTTTCCATGGATTCATAGCCAAACTATGTGGCCTGCTTTGGCAGGAGAGGTGGCAAGCTCTGACTTGGGTGCTTGACACCAGCGAGGTGGAAGTAGCTGCAAAGTTTCATCATTTATTAGTTTTCCCGAGGGCTCAAGAAGAAAAAAAAAAAGGTTACCAGTAGAGAATATTTATAGCAACCATTATTTATTTTCTCTCCACTCCTTCAATATCTGCTTCTGTGGTAAAGGCCAGTTATTTGACAGGCTGCAGAGTGTAGATTCTCATTGTGTTGATTGATAATTGAGGTATTTGTAAGTCAGACTTGATTATGTAAAATGTTAGGCATGCTTGACTTTTAAATAGAAACTTTCCTCAAACATACATCTTGAAAGGCCATTATAAACCCTCTTTCCCCAAAAAGCCTGAAAAGAGACACACTATCTTCTTTAAATATCATCAAACTAAGCCTATTTATTACACATATCAGATTCAGCTTAACACCCTCAGAATGATGTTGTATTTTAGGAGAACGGTAATCTCTTAGATTGCTTGAAAACATGTTGTTCTTCAGTGAAAATAAAGAAAAGTACGCCCTGCATTAAAACCCAAACCAGAAAAACTTGCATTTACCAGAGAACTACTATGTTATGCCCTTGGCCAAGAATTTTCTGATCTAGCTGAAGTCTGAGCAGCTTTTAACATTAACCACTTGTAAAGCATACTGGAGTATGGCCATGGGTAGGCATAGTAAATTTTGAAATATGAAATCACATCCTCAAATAGATAATTCCTGCAGTGGGCCAGTCTCAACAGCTCTATCAACTCAAACATTCCTCCCACCCAGATTGTATGGGTATGTCCAACACCTGGTTTATGAATCCTGCCAGCAGTGCAGGAACAGCAATAGCACACCACGCGAGCTGTAGCAATCTTTTATCTAGATTCGCAAGCTGATCACCCCAGCTGTTTGGTACAGTTCGTTTACTCCTTGAATTCCCCCCCGTGCTTCTCTCTTTGCCCTCATCCGCACTGAGCAAAATATGTATATAAATGAAAAGGAACTCAGGCTGACAGACCACAAGTTCACTGCCAAAGGAAGATTAGCTCCCAGACATGTAGAACAAGAAGACATTACCTATTTTGTCTCAGCTGCACTCAATGAGCAGTGATTATTCACAAGGTCCTGGGTTTAAGTGTGGCAGATGGATGCAGACTAGCAGTTCCCACGAACAAAGATTCTGTTTCAAAAAAAAAAAAAGGTGTGTTCAGCTTCTGGAAAAGAAATTTACCTCTCAGCAGGGACTGGCAGCTCTAATCTTATTTACATTTCTCAAAGCAGTGGTACGCATCTCTCTTTCTCAGCCCTAACTCTTTCTGCCAGCTGAAGCTGTGCTACACAGATAGGTAGTAAATAACGTGGGATTGTGCAGATTGTTGTGAGGCCCTTTCCTTCTCCTGTGCTGCGAGTGCCTTTTCTGAAGAAACAGTTAAGCTGTCAGCAGAGCAGGATTACAAATCTGATACTCAGTGCACTTTTGGACAGTTAGAGCTTTCAGGCATTTTCCATGAATAGGCACCAATCTTTTCACTACCACGCTGGTCAGGTGTTCTGTTGGGTTAGTCATTTTTTTAGACAGGGATCAGAGAAACAAGTGCAGGAAGGTAAAAAAAGATATCATTTTGTAGATTCATGTAAGGTAGAAAAAAAGCTAAGGCTATGAGACAACGGCATTTTACTCCTAGGCTTTGAATTAAAGCATCTTTCAACCTTATTTAGGGGATTTGCATTGTCAAAGCAAAATTCCTGATCATAAGCACTTGTTACTGTAAATATTGAGAATTCTGCTCTGTGAAAATACAGATGAGACATATTAGCAAACACAGTATTGTGTCTCATTACAACTTCTGTGCATAATGAAAATGTTAAAAGCAATACAGTTTCTTTTGAAATAATGCTGGCACTTAGAGTATAATGGTGCACCCTTGAAGATGTTGTTATTTTACAAATGTTCAGCATGCAGGCACTCATACTAATGCTTGTTGTAATACAACAGAAACCTGTACTGCTATAAATTCTCACTAACGCAATCTACTTAAAGGAATGGGAGAAGTTGCCTTTATGTTATGTTGTCAATTTGAATGTCAACGTCGTTCTTTATTCCTCTATTCATACGACTTTATTAATAAAAATATTTCTTAGGTGGAGATGAGCAAACAGCCCAGATTAAAAACACATAAGGCTCTGGTGACTGCAGCAACAGTCAGTGCCTCTGGGCAGCCACCTCTTCTTGAGGGATTTGGGCTCACACCCTGAAGGCATTAATAAGGTCAGGAGTATCAGACATAGCAATAAGGGAGGAGTTCCCAGGCTTTGAAGAGCCTTAGGCTCTGATATGCTTCTCAACAACTGTTCCTGGCAGAAGGAGTCACAGCATTGCCCTGTGGTGGAAAATTACTAATCCAGTTCCATAGGTCAGAGGCTGAAATTTCTGGGGCTGGTGTACATCACAGGGCATCACTGCTCCTGCCACCAGCCTGCCACAGAGCCACCACCCACACCTGACAAATCGATACGATCCTGTCCCACAGAGCTCCCTCTTCACAGGGAGGTGCTTTGAAGTAGAAACAAGAAATGCCACAGAACTCATGATAAAAACCTGAACTCTGGCAACAAAGTGCCTCCTTTTGGTTCTATTAACAGCACAAACAGCAGGTACTAGCACAGAAGATGGAGCTCTGCCTTGTGCTAATAGGTAACACAGTTTCTCCTTATCCCTCAATAAAAAGGCTACAGGGATGGACACAAGGAAGAGAAAAACAAAACAAAACACACACACATTAAACAAACAAACAACAAAAAGAGGATCTCTGAAATCTTTGAAGCCAGATTTTATTAGAATTTCTGGTTATTACCTCCATCATAATGGAATCAGATTCACTTACCATGTACTCAGTTACCTTAGATCCTTAACGGTTCAGCATGATACTTATAGAGAAACAGGAGGGAGGAAATGCTATGTCATCTTCCAACACTGTAATCAGTTTTGTGCTGGTTTTACTGAATTAGAAAGTGTGCATTTGTTTTTGTGAAGTATTGCCATTAAACGTGTTTTCTCAAATAATGCAGATTATTTCCAGGAAAGGGATGAAAAAAGTCCATGGTTTTCTATAGTGAAAATACCCTCTGTCTCTCCACTGTGTTTTTCAAAAGAAAAGCTCCCCCTAAGGCTCCATGCAGAAGATGACAGTGAAGAGAATGTACCTTCTGATATCTAATTGGTTACCACAGGGAAAAAGTGAATTGCAATGAAAGTGATACAAAGATACAGTTTAAGGGCGACATGTTTCCTTGTCCTTACTGTAATATGTGAAATTATAACATAGAAATGTGGCAGGTTGCAGTAATTGTAACCAAATTGTAATCAACAGAAATAATATTCTCTTTTTGTAGTAAACTACTTCTCATTTTATTGCATCTTCACACACAGGCACTATGGATGAGTTCTCAAAATATTGTCTTTTGCCTTTAATTACCTAGAATTAGAGTTTAATGCCACAGAAATCACAGAATATTCTGAGCTGGAAAGGCCCCACAAGGATCAATTATAGAATGCTATTTTTTTAAATTACGTGGAAAACATTTTTTTCTCACTGTCTGTGATTGCATGCATTTCTACAAATAGTGACATATGTCTTTACTCAGTTTTTACTTGGGCCACTCCTACTAGGTAACACCACCACCATTATGTCCAGCCCATGATGCGGTCCCATCATCTCTCTCCATCATTCCTTGAAGCTACCAGCCACACCACACAATCAAAAACATACAAAACTAAAACCTTTCTACTTTTTTTATTTTTTTACTTTTGTAATGTGTGGGAGTCATTCTAACTGCAGGTGTTCCCCTGGAATCTGTGGCAAAAAAATAATACGTAGTCACATAACTCTGGAGCTCCCTTAAAAAGTACTTTTGTCTGTGAGAAGCTTGAGCCTTGCCCGTATTCAAGATTTTTTAAAAAAACATTATTACTAGATTCTTCCCTTTTCATATAATGAACTTTTTAGTGTTACAAAATTAGTGCTGAGATTAAAGAAAATGCTACAGCGTGGAGAACTTTTCACAGATGCACAGCTGGGGAAAAAAGGAAACCTTTGAGTAAAGGAGCTACTGGCTGACAGCACAGAGCAGAAGTGTGAGTGAAGGCAGTGAATACCAAATAGCATGAGCATGAGTTTTCATTACCTCAGAGCTCTGTCTTTCATTTTTATTATTATTATTTTTACCATGTATCCTCTCATTTTTCAATCACCTCATGATCTTCTGACTGACAGAAGAAGTCAATCTCTATACAACTATTCTGGATTATTTTATTATGGAGAATTATTTGATAACAGAGTATGTTTCATCTCTACCTATCTTTAAGTGATCTCAGTGAGAAGCTGGAAAAACTCAAAGGAACTTGAAGAAAATGTGTAGGTAAGTGTCAAGGGAGAATGAAGGTAAACTAAAAATGCTTCTGTGAGGAATATGAATTTAGTAATACCTTCCTTCTAAACACAAAACTGAGACATGACCATGATGTCAGGATTAATGGATATACGCCGCATTTCAGGATTGTGTGAGTGGTAGAAACAAGACTGTATTTTGATTTTCTATAATAGAAAGCAAAATTAGAAACTGTAAGAAAAAGAATGGTGTTCTAAAATCTGTTCTCTATAGACTGATGAAGACTGCAAAAGAAAAGAAACCCACATTATTGAGCTGAATTATACTTCTACAACATGTTTGAGGAATGAGTGAAGAATTTTGCAGTTCAGTTCCTAAATTCACTTTCACTGCAAGCATATGTTTGCCAACATGTCAGTGCTGCCTCAGCTCTCTCTGTCAGCTGCTTTTCTTCTGAGGGCTGTCTCTGATATTCATCCTTTCCATTACCATTTGTCACCTGGTAGATAAAACTCTAGATTTCTGAGCTTGATAGGCCATAAGTTCAGTAGCAAACAGCCTGCTGGTCAATGTAGTGAGCTATGACAGGCTGAACAGCAACATTACATTAGTTAGGGAGTACTCGTTTTTCCCTAACCCAAAGGTAATCATAAATCTAAATTCAGAAATTTCTGGCCTGTAAGAATGATAACTCTGGGATTTTGTTTTTTTGTTTGTTTGTTTGTTTCCAGACTATCAATCACAATTTGTATTCTATCTCCAACATATTTTCCATCTTGATTGGAGATAACAAGTACAGTAACTCAAAGTTTATATTTCTGTACCTTGAAAAGAACTTGTTCTATGCTTTTAAACGTAGAAAAAGTATTGATTTGGCATATACATGCTACATATGACAGAATTTTATAACTCAAATTACCAACAATTTTCCCTGTTCTCTGCTGCGCTCCCTTCCTCTGCCTAACCAGTGTGCTGACAGCAGGGCTGACTGCACTCTTATGACATAATGGGTTTTGGGTTTTTACTTTGCTGTCAGAAGAAATAAAACATAGAAGGAAATACTGGCTACTAGAATGACTTTGGTAACACTCTCTATTTACTTCTATGGATACGTGTGTTTTTATGTCAAGAATCTGTGAAAATAATAGTGAAAATGAGAAGTTACCTAATATATCATGACTCTGTGAAGGGCCCTCATTCAGCTCCTCTGACATTCATACCTTGTTCCTTGTGATCCTGCTGGGCAGTGTGTGTTTCCATTTGTAGCTCTCCAAGGAGCACACACCACAAAACAACAACGCAGGCAGCAGTGACATCACTCTTAGATACAAACAACCACCCACAACCTTACCTATTAAATTCATCAGACACTTCAGCCTGCTTCTCTTGTTTCCAAAGATTTACCTAGAAAAAAATTAAAAGTGCTAAACAGAAAACATAGTGCGTTTAGTCACTACATCTTTTGAAGTCAAATAATACAAGGTTAAATTAAAAAGAGGAAGCTTCAGCAGAAAAGAATTGTGCCTAATGGAAAAATCTGACAAATTTCCCCTTGATCATGTCTTCTGGCTGTACAGCTGCCATGTGCCTGTGTGAACACTTCCTAAAAGGATATTATTTCTTTGAGGCCTTGAATTTTTTTCTCTCAAGCAGCAGAAGACTCCAGCTAATAGAGAATGCAGCCACACGTCTCCTCGGTAGCACTGCTACTGGGAGCACATTAAGCTCATCCTTTGCTCTTTACAATTCCTTCCCATAGAATATCAAATCAAATTCAAGGTCTCGGCACTTATCTGCAGTGCTTAGATACCCAAAGCTATATCCAGAGTGGTGAGCACAAAGCACATGGGAGCTTTTGTGTCCTGAAAAGACCCTGGGGTAAGACCAGGGCATGCAGAAAATCCTACTTATCATTCTGTCTAGGTTTCCATAGGAAAGGTGTGGAGGAGTAGAAGGAAATTGCTTCAGATGAGACACAAAGCGAAGCAAGAGGTGTAACACTGTGCAGACACAGAACAGAAATTCTTTTTGATAGGTATCTTCTTCTGGAGCTAAATAAGATATCTGATAGACACCTTATTCTGAGTCTGGCCTGTATCAAAAATGGTGTGGCCAGCAAGACCAAGGCAAAAGTAACTTTTGGGTTTTTTTACTAATAAATCCATTGGGGTAGATTAATGTATATCAACACTAGATAATCAGTGTTTACAAACATATATATACATATATATGATATATTTTAGAACAATCTGGTTGCAAAGGAAAACAGGTATCTAGCCATTTAGGTTGTTATTATCTATAGAAATATGGCAATATAAAAGCATAAAGATCCCATCCAATAAAATGTGTAAGGGAAAAGAGAGAAAGAAAAAAAGAATAAGGGTTTATATTTACCACCCAGAGGTCTCCAATGAACTCGGTTGTTGTCACTGTTGTCTTGGTCTGTCGGGGAGTGGTGGGGGAAAGAAGCCCGTGAAACATAAAGTCTGACAGATTTATATACCCTCAGAAACCCTCCTGGTACTTTCCAGTGTGTGTGTGTGCTGGTTTTGCAGAGTTGTGCTGGTTTTGTAGGAATGGCTCAGAGGCTGGAGATGTTGGCTTTTTGCACATTTAGGCTGGGGGTGGGGGGTCCTTCAGAGTCGCCCCTGCTAAGAGGGAGGCCTTCTCAGGCTTAGTTGTGGGTGTGTGCACAGAAGGCCCCCTTTGGCATGGCCTGGCTCATCGGAGATAAGCATCACACCCCCAGAGACTGGCCCCTGGCCTCCAGGAAGCTGAGTTTGTGGGCTATGCCCTCCTTCCCTCAGCCTTTATCATCAGTCTCCTGGCAGGAGGCTTCTTTGCACAGCTTGCCACAGTAGCAAAGTTTTAAGGCAATTAAAAAATCCAGTTCCTCACAAGGTGCTGGAAGGAGTCCAGAGAAGGGCAATGGAGTTGGTGAAGGGTCTAGAGAATAAGTCCAACGAGGAGCAGCTGAGGGAGCTGGGACTGTTCAGCCTGAAGCAAAGGAGGCTCAGAGGAGACGTTATCACTCTCTACAACTCCCTGAAAGGAGGTTGTAGCCAGGTGGGGGTTGGTCTCCTCCCAGGCAATCAGCAACAGGATGAGAGGAAATGGACTCAAGCTGCACCAGGGAGGTTCAGGTTGGACATCAGGAAAGGGTAGTTAAGCATGGGAACAGACTGCCCAGGGAAGTGATGGAGTCACCATCCCTGGAACTGTTCAAGACATTACTGCATGTGGCACTTGGTGCTATGGTTTGCTTGATACAGTGGTGTTTGGTCGAAGGTTGGACTAGATGATCTTGAATTTTTTTTTCCCAACCCTAATGATTCTATGATTCTAAAGACCACATAACTAACTCCCCCATAAACTAGGGAGCATCACCAAAATTTCAGCCCAATAAAAAAGACAAAATCCCATGCCAACTCAACTGTTGACACAGATAAATGTTTACCAAAGGAAAAAAAAGTTTTTTAGAAAAAGTAAATGTATAACAACAAAATAGTTCTCTTGGAAAGACTATGTGATTAAACGCTGTAGTTGAGGCTACCTTGCTCTGCAGTGTGCAGAGCTCATTATATTTCCCACATTTTCAAAATAGTTTTTTGTTATGGATTACATAACAGATTCCTTTTATAACTGCAGCCTAATTATTGCTGATGTACTGAATAATGTTCGATTTTAATTAAGAACATTTAAAATTCCTTCATAATAAAAAGTGACAAGGACTTGGTACTTTTCGGCTCTCAAATTTTTAACACATTTTTAACTCCAAGAAGTAATACAGATAACACAGTTTAAAATGTATCTTCTACTTCCCAAATATGCAGTTTGGAAAATTTTTCAGATTCCTAATCTACATTTTAAATAATCTTTCTTCATTGTGACCTGTAATATCCAAGTCAACAGATTCTTAGTTCTACGAGGAGCTCCACTAAACTTGGTCAAAGATACTTGCAGGAATGAAAAAATACAGAGTTGGACTTTTAAACCTGTTTGCAATTTTTCTTCTGGGAGAATTTGAAATAGCTCTGATTTTAAGGGTGAGCATTTTTTTCTGCTGAACTGAATATCTAAGCTTAATGTAGGTTATTAAAACCAGAAATACAGATATTAAAATGCAACTGTGAATTTTGAACAAAAAATTACAATCACAACAAAGCTTTGGGGTTTGAAAAGCTGTGTTTAAATTTACAATTCTAATTAGTGCAGATAATCATTCCTGGAACCAGAACTGGGAGTTTTTCAGATGATTGCAAAATTGGGCTAGAAAACTCTCAGGTAGATTTGGGGAAATGGAAGTAGAGTAAGTACCAATAGTTTGTGATTCTTTGATTTTCCCCTTGTAACAATGAGTGAACAGAGTTCTTGAGTCTTTTCTAAGTAGATAGAAGTTTCTTTATGTAGGTGTTAATGTGCAGCATTAATTTTGCAAAAGATCACCCAGTGAGGTAACAAGAAAGCAGTGATTTGAATGAATTATGAGATGCAAACTTTTTCAATGCCACTTTTCAGTTGGTCAGATTTGCATTGTGAGAAACCAGAAATGAAGAAAACTAGATAATTAGAATTAAGGACGATCTTTTTTCTTTCTATTTCCAAATGATATATCGCAAGAACAGGTACAGAGCTGCAGGCAGACAACTGTCACTTGTGGATCACTCAAAATTCTATCACAGCTTGAATGCCTTTTTGCAGGTGTGTCCTTGTTTTTACTTCCTTTAAAGTCATAGATCCATTAAAGAACTTTTGTCTCTTTAATTGCAATGCCATGAGAAGTAAAAGGTGGTTCCTTCCATTTGGAGCTGATTGGAACTGTATCTGACCCAGTGCAGCCCGCGGTCTCTTCTGACAGAGGCCACATCAGCAGTGGCCACATCCCCCACTGCCTGCACCTTGCCACCTACACCTAGTACACTGCTGCATTTTTGATTTGTAAAACAACAAAACGTTTTAAAACTTACTAAAGGCAATTTCAGCTCTGGTATTACAATATTATGTTATCAGGCAATGCAAGTTGTAGAAAGATTAAAAGATTCTGGGAAACTAACAACAAGTAATTCGATAATGCCATTTAATCCTTTTATTCTTTTGGTTTGGTTTCATTTCTGTATAGTTGTTATCTGAAAAGTTAAATGTGTAAAGCACTTCAACCTTTTATGCTGAGGGCCTCAAGGAAGAAGAGATGTCCATCAGCAGCCATCCTGTTTCAAGCCTATTTGTACATGCGAACAGGTTTCATATCTCATTTCATCATAAACTATTAAGTAAACATTTCTCCATGCATTTTCTCTTTTTTTCCTTCAACAGTCTGTCTGCAAAGTTTCTGTCTTGTTTTTTCCATTGCTGAAGGCTTCAAAACAAGTTCTGCTCTGAATCTGAACATGATAAACATCCCCCCGCCCCCCACTGATTCTCTGCACTACATAGACAACTGCCACAATTTCTGTTTTATTTTTATGTAAGAACTTAAATTTGTCAAAAAAGCCTATGGAAAACAGCTGCACAGAAGATTGTATTTCCCTCTCTTTGGGGAAATGCAGTTCCTGCTAAATGTAGCTGCTTAACCCAGTAGGGACTGCAGCAAAATCAATGGAAGTGAGTCCCTCTTCTCTGGGAGTGACACTTGCCTTTAGAGGTGGATGATTTGGGAAACTCCTTAATTAAATTCTGAGTGCTCATACCCAGCCCAGTGGTTGGCTTGCAGAGTACCCCTCAATTAGCTAGCTTTCCAAAATGCTCAAAGAAACCCCAAAATGAAAACCATACAGGAGAGATACTATGGCAGAGATGGAAGATAGGTGAGATCATGTTTGCTGCCAGTTGCCTCTGGCAACAATGTTCAGTGATAATACTGAAGTGCACAAAAGCTAGAAATGAGCTAATGTAAAATTAACATAACTTCCGACATCAGTAAAAATCATCAAAAGCCTGCAAGATTTCTAGTGTTTCAGTCTCATCTGTCTCCTTATCAATAAAAATGCAGGGATATATCATATTCCCTACCAGCAGCTTTCAAAGTGCTGTTTACAGCCCTTAGAATTTTTATCTTTACTTTCCTTAATATGAAAAAGGATTTTTCCCCTATTTGCAGATACATCTATTAGAAAAAAAAAAGTTTAAACATTCAGATCCTATTAAAACCATTCTCTCTTTTTGCTAAGCCTGAAATCACTATCATCAGGGAAGTCAGCTAATGTTTAAACACGAGGGTCAAAAGCTAAAACAGCAGAAGTCAAATATAATACCATAAGTCTGCCATTTTTTCAGTTCTCAGATTAGTACATGTTTTTCCATGGGAAGATACCCTTACATTATTTCAGTTATAAATTCTGTTTGTAGACAAGAATATAAAACAGCACTGAGGACAGAAGTGCTGGTGATAGCCAACAATTGCTTTCCATAACAATTTACTCAGTGAAAAACATTTTCTAGGAAGCTATTGCATAATTAGATTGAATAACAAAAATAGGCAGATATTTTAATGCATATGCCATGAGGGAATAGATAGTATTATACAGCAAAGTTTTGGCTATTATCTTGTCTTTGCTAGATTTTTATTTTGACATATTTTAACAAGGACTACAACCTAGAGCTTTTTCTATTAAAATAAAGCTTTATAAAAGTATTAAGTGAAGCACTCCTTGCTTTCACAAAATAGGATTGAAAATCTCGAGTTTTGTCATGAAATTAAAATGCCTACAACATTTTTTGAAAACTTAACTTTTGAAAACTTTGCCAAAAAAAAGTAAGCACTCTCTAAGAGTGTTTTAAATAGTTAGAGTACCTTCATTAAAACAATTTTTTTTACAAAAAGTTCTGTCTAAAACTATGCAGAAATTTTGTAATTCCAGGGAAGGGATGATGAACAAGATTTTGGGAAAATATGTGTTGGTTAAGATGAAAAGGATCAGCTAAATAAAAAATTCAGAACTACCTGCAGGAGGATTAACCACCTGCATCAAAAAGAAAAAACAAACCCATATGTCCAGCTAATCCCCGGATTCTCATCTATGAGCTCTTTGTTTGTAAAATACAAGAAATGATAATGGCAACATCAGGATACATCAGTGCTGAATATATCAGTGTTTATCCAGGCACAGTGGACACAAGGCAGATGTTGGACTGACCCTTACTCAATGAAATCAGTCTGATGGTTTGGTTGTTCTTCTCTACTCATTTGATGTGGCCATGAGGGAGAAAAATGTCAATTGTGCATCTTCAAACTTTGCGAAAAGGGCTGCTCATGCACCTCCTTGGGAGGACGCCAGACCCAATCTAAGACAACACCATGGCAACATTAGCTTACAGCATGTCTCAGACTTCTGTAACTAGTGAAGATCAAAGACAAAGAGTTTGAGAAAAGCGGGGTTATAACATTGTTTTCCAAATAGCTAGTGCTTGCTGTTACAGGCAGGATTCGGGAAGAGAATACAGGAGATCATGTTATCTTATGGATTTCCTTCTGAGATTGAAACCAATGATGAGTGGAGGAACAGGGTCAGTGAAGGGGGAGAGAAGAGGAAGGAAACAGAAGTAAAAAAAAAAGTCTTAAAATCTCTGCTAAGGGAAAAACAGCACATGCTACCAAAGCACTGCTGCTAAGTGTCACTTCAGGTATTACTGGTAAGAAAACGGTATTTGAGAATAACAGACAGGGAAGGAGAAAAGTGTGTCAAGAAAACAATCAGTAGACTAAAAAAGCATCAGAGAGTATTACAAAGGGCAAGGAAAGGAAAAGAGTGGATCAGATTGGCCTTTTGAGTTTGATGTAACTTTGAGTGAACAGCACTTTGTATGTTTGGAGTAGTGTACACAGCAGGCTTTAGGGCATTTCTAGACTATCTGTAGTTTGCCACAGCAATTTAATGTGGCATTCAAGAATAACTCTTTGAGGCAAAAGGATCACTATATGCCAGTTAAATTATCACAGGTCAGTGAGCAACTGACAACCAACTACCAGTTTTCTATTCTTAACATAAAAGAAGCGTTTAAATCTCTGACAACTTCTACATTATTTGCCTTAGGTATAAGAAACATATCTTGTAGTTGTCATTTGTTAAATTTTACCTCTGTAAGTATAGATAAAATAATGAAGGTCAATTATACAATATCTTCTACTTTACCTCAGAAAGTACTTTTTTCCAGAAGAGAGGGAAAGCATGCACCCAAAAAAGTACAGGCTATCTACCACTCTGATGATTTGTAACACCCCAGGGGAAAAAACACAACACACAAGTTCATTTTTACCTATTAAAGTGATAAGTAAGAGGTAGTGGGAGAATGACTGTGAACAGTCAGTTTTTGCATGGAATTATTATGGTAATTATTTTAAGGAGAAACTGAAAGCATCAGAGAAGCTGTTTGAAGACATGTAGAACTACAGAAGATGGCTTTGTTTTCCAGATACAGTTTTATTTCACTGCTCTATTTATGCCCTTAGCAGATGGTGTTTGCTTCTCAGAGCTCCAGAGAGCCAAAAGTAAAAATACTATTATACAGGAGTATCTCTCTTCAAGAGAATTTTTAGAAGGTTTTATCTTTCCTTATTTGTCTGAACTTCTTGCGAGCTTTCAGTTGTTACCAGTACATATCCACATTGCCCTAACGTTCATAGGGAATTTTCTTTAGGAAAACCGACCTAGAAAGTTTTAAGTCACTTCCAACCTCTTCACTGGTAGGTCTGGACTGTGTTTTCAGGAGTTTAAGAAACCTGACTTGCAACCTGAGAGAGTAATTTAATTTCTGAAGCCTTTCTTACCTTCCCACCCTCTTACTACAAAGCATTATTCATTCTCATTCTTCCTTTTTATTAAAAAGATGTTCTATTTCTTACATACCTTGCAAATAGATGGGTAAGAATGTGAGTCATATGGGTACTGCTGATTGGTGGTAGTTGAAACAAATACAAAATAGAGAAAGGACAGAGGAACTAAAACAAATATGGTACTGTACAGTTTTGTTACAAATATTTTCTAATTTCTTTACAAAAGAAGAACCTATGTTTTCCCCCACTCCTTTAGTATTGTCTATGAATTAATGCAGGATGTAATGGTTATTCATCAAATGTTAATTTCAAAAGATTCCACTGTATTATGTTTGTATTACTGCACCGGCAGTATCATAGAAAAGACTACATAAGTTTCCAATAATAAGAACTTACTGAATTTGGAAAACAGATCTATAAGTAGAAAAAGACTAGTCAGTGGAAGTCAGAGGACTGGTTCACAGGTCAGCAACATAAGAGCGTGAAAAGGGTTATTGAAGGCAATATTCTCAGCCAGAAGCATCCAAATAGCTGTCAGTTTTAGGTTTCTGCTTCACTCTTTTTTCACTACGTTACTGAACTAGAAGAATTTAATATCATAAGAAAGAGAGTCACAGAAATGTGATCCTTGGTTAAACAGAGCACTAGTCAATGAAGAAGTGGGAAACAACAATTCTTTTCAGAGCTTGCTGTCTCATTTCTCATTGTCTTTTCCAAGGGAAGCACAGTTTTCTTAATGACAATATAGAATGTAAGAGACACCATCATAAACAAAGCCATGCAAAGTGAGGTTTTGTAAAGCTTCCAAAATGTTTTCTTCAAACACCAACTTGGCCCTTTCCTTCATGGTACTGCAGTTAAAAGGGGGAGAACGTATGTGTCTTCTCTCTGATGCAGGAGCTCTGGAGGCCTCTGATATCTTTATGTGCTCAGGGCTCCCTGTTCAACAGCAAGGTTTGTAAAAAATGTGACCATTACTTCAGTATAAGGAAATGTTATTTCTATGAATCTTACTGATTTGGCAGGCTTCTTCATTGCATTTTTGTCACGAGATTAATCTGCATCATATGAAGTGTGAGACAACCTGGAGCTGGAGGGAAGTGGTCAGAACTGCCCTGCGAAGCCAAAGCCTAATTCTATCCCTTCCCTTCTTTTCTTCTGACGCTGATGAGTCCCCTGAAAAAAAAATGTTACAATTTTCACCTCGATAAGGTTCAGAACATGATTTTGTGGGATGAGGCAAGAAACAGTTGCTCTTATAACCTCCCAAGCTTCAATCTTTTGGTGTTTAAAAGTGGCAGAACATTGGTACTCCCCAGTGTTGTTTCCCAAGTTAAATCTCAAGTTAAATCTCAGAAGTCAAGTTTCAAATAGGAAAAGCCTTTGAGGATAAAAACAACCATTCTCTAACTTGAAGTTACTGTTAATGATGGAAGGTAGTTCATTCTCCCTTTTTCATACATACAAAGGCACATACACACACAGATGATATTAATTGTAAAATTCGTAATAGATCATGGGCTAAATTCTGTCTTCTTGTGATAGGCTTTGAGAGAGCTGTGCTGTGAGTGAGGGTGCTGGTTTCTGGGCATACTCCCAGGGGGTGCTAGAGTAGCTGGGGGCTGCTCCTCCTTTTAACTATGGTGGAGTGTTTTTTCCTTTACAATAATTAGGTCTATCAGAACACAGCTTACCTTTCTCATATCAACGAGCAAGAAATATTTGAAGGTAATAATGCTAGAAATTATTTTGATTTTTACACTGAGTTTGCTGTTTTCATACTTGGAAAAAAAATCTTCTTTCTCACACCTTTCTGCCTTTGATTATCCCATCATAGGATTGCTGTAGCAGTATTACAAAAAGCAGAAAAAAGGTATAGCAGACAAATGTCTGACATATTAACTAATAAACACTCTAGCTCACTACAACTTAAGGCATATTCACTACTTTTGAACAATTACGTGTTTTTTAAAGGATACCAGATGTTCTGATCATTTTCATACCTGTCCACTTGCCCAATACTCTCCTTGAAAAGTTAAGTCTTTTGAGCCTAAAGGAGCCCAGGATCTAAGCAAGGGGAAAAAAATCCTCACATATATTTCCAGTCTTTTAAGTTCTACTCTCTGCTAAGGTCTTAAGAAGATTTATATAAAGCCTACAAGTTGTTCCCAGTTCTGGTCCTTGGCAGCATGCTTTAATTTTAAAGCTGCTCATTTTTTTGGTTTATCAGCTGGACTGGGAGGGGGGAAATGGTGACTCACTTCTTAAATTCCTGCTTCTGCCCTTCCCTGTCAGAATTATATGTAGCTCTGCAGTCTTCTTGAGAGTCATCTGCTTCATTACTTGACAAACCTTATCCTTCCATTCTCTCCAGCTAATCCTCTGTCTTTCTTCTTTCATGTATCCCTAATGCTCTTAGGAACCCTTCTCAACCTCTCAAATCTCACTAAGAGGCAGAAGTAGCCCATAGTGAGGACCCTGTTTTCATATTCATCCTTATTGCCAAGGGTGCCAAACTCTGGAGCTAGCATTGCACTGACAGGGCTATTAAGAGTTCTTGAGTAGAATTTTCACTTGCAAAAAGTTTGTTTAAAAAAAAAAGACTTTTAAAAAAATATGAGTGAGAATATTTTAAAATACAAACTAAGAGAAGTAGCCATAAAAGGGTAATGTTTTGACCCACAGCTTTTCACTTTTCAAAGCCTTCAACATAAGAGTTTAGTAGTTTATTCCAAACTGAATTATATTAGAAATATTATTGTTTATCAGCTAAATTTTGTGTTGTTGTTTCTTTTATGTTTGTTGGGCTTTTTTTTTAACATATTTCCTTTCCTTCACTTGCTCTTTTTTTCTGTCTTTCTAAACTCACAAAGTGCCAGCAGGTCAAACTTCCAACTGGACATCATGTGCATCTAATGAGAGACTTAAGGTGACCTCACATGGAAACATGTGCCATATACTGAGTCCTACTTTTGATAGTGCATGGTATTCTAGTTTTTGGGCACTAACACCATCATCTCTGGAGGCAAGAGACACCTTCTGGATCCAAAAAGCACTTCAACAGGTTGATATAACAGAATTTATCAGAGGATGCTTTACTCTTGGTTTTACAGGGTATACCTTTCCCAGACTCCTTGGAACAAAAAAATTCTGTGTTGACACTGTTTCTCAAGTGGACTTTCATGCAAGGCATTTTTTAAAAATCAACACCTTTTTTTTAACTGATATTTTAAACCTTCACTTTTTCTCTGACTCATTTTCCAGTATAGCCCAAGAAAGAATGGTATTGCCTCAGTCAGGGAGGCAAGACTTTTCATATTGACTTGACTGAAAGTCCTTCTAAATTCTTTCACAAAGGCTAGAAACTGAACTAGTCTTGTAGCTAGGACAGATATGGAAAACTGTATAATAAAATACATATACAAGTCATTAGCTAAAAACTACTTTTATAGATATAGTCTATCATGCCAGAAGCCAAAGGCTTTTTGTTATACTGGCCAACTCCTCTACAGTGTGATTCTGTAGGTTTCAGTATCCAGTCTCAGCAGTCAATAAATTCAGATGCAGAGATCACACTTTAATTTCTAAGATAATTACTGCCACATAAAAAAACTTTCATAAGACTCTACAAAACCTGATTTCCCGTCAGAACCCAAAATATTTAATATACTGGATTGAGCTGGGTATCCTGAATGTGTGATGCATTGCTTCAATGTCACGTGTACCTCTTGTATTTTGAAGGAGTCGTGATCCAGAACCTTTCCTTTTTACCTTGGTATATAGTCTCCCTTAGCCTGTCAGACTGTTCACTTACAGCCCCTTTTTCACACATAATACTCAGGTTAGTGCTGTTTATTTCTTTCAGAACATCATGCAGTTCAGTAGTTTGTCAGTTTTTGAAAAATAATTGTTCAATTGCCTGTAAACTGAGAGGGATTTTCTATCTGTCAACAGGCTAGACTTACTGGAATAGTGTGTTGACAGCATGCTTTTGAAGTAATGCATGCTCTCATGTTTTTTTGAGTTTGCTCCTTCTCAGCAAGCTGACTTCATACTTGTTTGCATCTGGCTCTCCCTAGGAACTCTTTCCAGAGAAAAGTGGTGTCTGATGCAGCATTTCCATGTCTAAAGAGGTCGTGGAGCTGAGATAAGGGCACCCACCCTATTGCCAGATACTGGGAACGGAGCTAAGGCACTCTCAGGCTAAAACCAACAATTTCTACAGCATTTGTTACAATGCAAAGTTGCATATGCAGGACTGCTGCGGAATTTTATCCCTTATGAAACAGGCACAGAGCTGAAAACATAACACTCTGTTATGTTCTGTTATGAAAAATCTCACCCCATATGTTTATTCTAATCACAGAATCATAGAATGGTTTGGATTGGAAGAGACCTTAAAGATCATTCAGTTCCAAGCCCCTTGCAATGGGCAGGGACACCTTCCACTAGACCAGGTTGTTCAGAGCCCCATCCAACCTGGCCTTGAACATTTCCAGGGATGGAACATCCCCATCTTCTCTGGGCAACCTGTTCAGTAATTTATTGCTTGCTCAGGATGCTGAATGAGTGTTCCATAAGATATTATGCAGTGTGTCAACCTGTTGGGCTGCATGAGCAGACTCAAGAAACTCTAAGCTTTTCACCTCTAAGTGCCCAGTGATTTAGAAAACTTTCATATTTATTTGTTTAATAAAATAAATGCATATCTGGACATACAGATATATATATTTTCACATTCCTCATAAAAAATAAATTGGCCAATTCATTTCAAAGGACATTAGTATGCTTGTTTCTCCTGCTGCAAATAGCTTGCTTCTCTCTTCCAGAATACTGCTTTTCATGGGGTTTTTTGATATGCATTTTCTTAAAAGAGTCTTATGATTTTCCTGTACTATGCCGTGTTCCTCATCACTCTCCTGAAAGTCAGCAGGTAATACACCAGCAGCCTTATTAATATAAACAATCAATATTAGAAAGAACTTTTCTCTGGTCATTTGAACACAAATGTTAATGCCCAGATATTGCTAGCTGCCTGAAAGCCATATGATAAAATCTATATGATTGAAAATAAAAAATTTATTCTAAAGTGCCAGCAGAATACTGTCAAAACAATATGTTTTTAGTAGCCTGGGAACTTCAAAAGGAAAAAAGAAAAATGTTGTATTGATTTTTGCAAGTTTATCAGACCAAAACCTTGTATCAGCATATGTACAATACTCATTCCTACAGAACTGTCAAAGCCATAGGATGCTCATAGACCCAGCTGGGTAGCTGGTTCTCTCATTTGCATTTAAGTAATCTCATTTGTTTGGAAAAATGAAAGATACTGCATCAACTCCAAGCCTGACTGAGCAGAAATATGTACCCTACACACATCATGTGGGACATAAGCTGCCTTGTTGTAGATAGAGGTAAATGAAGTAAATTGGATGACTTGAGATGGTAGTGGTTTTCCAGTTTCATATGCAACATTCTTTTACATGCTGCAAAGAAAATATATCCTGCTTTGTTATACACTGTGACACTATTATGTATCTGGGTATATATATATAGCACTATAAATTATTTCATATGTTTTATGCATAGTGAAAGGAGCTTTCAGTTTGATTCTACTTTAAATGTACAAAAGCAGAGCTCAGAAACTTAAGTATTCGATCCGTAGCATAAAGGAATGGAGACCCACATGTGATGGCAATGTGAGAGATGTGAATTAACAAAAGAGTGGCTGCTGCAGTCTCTGAAGTTTCCACTTGGTCAGCATCAATGTAGCAGATGATCCGTAACAACCTGTCTTTCATCAATAGCAACATCCTTCACCTTTGCCTCCAGAAAAAGAAATATATCTGCTTAGCATTACAAAATCCACGGAGAAAGACTGCTTGTACCACTTTCTGGAAGACCAGTGTTAGATGCTTAATCTGTCACATACCTTTCCATGTCAGACATCTTGGAGAAAGAACTATGTTTTCCCTGATGTTTTGTACTGCAGCAAAGTGATAACAGATGGAAAATTAAAATATTGACAAACTTAGATACAATCTTAAAGTACCTTCTTTGGTGTGGAAAGGATTTAGAGATCTGCCAGATCAAAAGGTATAAAAAAGTATTTTAATTTGGATAGGTACATCCTCACCTAATCGGAATTTCCGGTAGAGATTGCTTTGGGAAAAAAATAAAACAAGGAGAGAGAACATAAATCTTCATACAGGGCTACCAAGAAGTCTCTTTCCACAAACCCAAGAAAGAAAAGTCAGCTTGTTCAGTAGGAAAGCTAGAGTGGAAGTAACTACCCCAAACATAGCTGAGAAATAAGGGTGGAGAAGAGTCCTCTCTCTCTGCAATAGCAGTCAGAGCTAATCTTATCACTGATTGCTCAACTCAGGTAAGCACAGAACAGCACTAACCACCTTTCCTCTGTATGGGGAGGTATAAATCTGTCACAGCAGGATGTCTTCTTAAACCTGTGGTGTGGTGAGACTCCACTCACAATCCTGTCCCACGTGTCTTACAAAGAAAAGAAAATCCAGGTCTGATCAAAATTAATCCTTAGCTGCTATTTTTTCCTGAATGCTTCCAAGGTCTTCTTAGTGTTTGTAATGGTTGCCTGTCCTCAGTACCACTTTACAAAGAGTTTTCCATCCTGCTTCAACAGCCTGTAGGGAACCAGTGTTGTGTCACCAATGACTTATATTTGAAGCTAGGTCTACTCTAAGCAAATTTCCTGGTAAGGCATTTCATCTGTCTGTATCTTGATATAATCAAATAGGTATCCTATGCAATGCTGTCAATCTAAGCATCTGTCTTTTCCTGGGGAGGACAGAAAATGTCTTTTTGGAACTGTGAGTGTTTCTGCAGCCTGCAAACACTTTGCCATTTTGTCCTCACCCTGGTGCAGTGCTAAGTAGGGAGTGGCTGTGATGAGTGCACTGCTCTTCATCATGTTTTGGGAGAGGATCATCACTCAGGTGCTCTCACTAATGTCTCTCTGGAATTGATGACAAGCCCTGTGTGGTGAGACTTAATGAGTCAATTAGAGTATCTGAACAGGCAGCACAGTTCTGAGATGCAGGGACTCGGCCCTGTCTTGTTACAATTTGGTTGAAAATAGCCTCTGACGCAAAGTAATTAATTTTCAGATTCATGTAGCTGCATTACCTGACAGCTTTCTCCTGTTTTCTTCTGAAATGGCTTGACTTAGAGGGACAAATGCCACTCGATAAAGTGGTGAACTGTTGTTTATCAGTAGCAGTTTCTACAGAAACATTACCTCTTTCCTCTGATTTGCTTTCCTACTTTGAGTAAAGGAGAGTTGATCAAACGTCTGGCACAGCAATCATTTGTCATGAAGACAGACCCGATAACTCAGTACAAAGAAGTGTTGGAGGCAATCGAGTTGTGGTTTGATAACAGAACTCTGAGAATATGAGATTAATCACTACAGCTTCATTGACAGCAGCGCAGGTCTTGGACTTGCTCTGGTTCCTTCAGTGCTTGTGCTCAACTCTAACATTAAATACTGAAATTTATGTCTTTTTTTTTTTACAGGAAGACTTATTAATTGGAAAAATAACCCCAACCCACATTCAAGTTGGAAATTATCAGTAATGATTTACCTCTTTATCTAACCCTCTTCATTTTAAAAGAGAATTCACTCTTTCATCTTTGTAGGCAAAAATTAAAGTCAAATTACTACCTGAATAAATTTAGGAGTTTTAATCTTTAGTGACACCTCAAATCATGATGGATCAAAGATTTTGTTGCAAACAAAACTAGCCTTTTGTCAAGAGGAACTCCAGTCTACAGAGCTACACTTTAAGCATAGGATTGATATTACACACTTTGTCAGGAGAGGAATACAGTCTTTTTTTACCAACAGCCTAATAGGCAAAACCACACACCTTACTCCTTGGCTGAATTTGTCGGTCAGAGTTTTTAGTTACTTGTACCTAAATAAATAAACAAACAATTAAATGGCCACTTCTTTGTCGCTTTGATGATGATTAGATCAACAGAAAGCCACTGTTTAATTGAACTTCTTGAAGCTATTCTTTGTCTATGGAATTAAAGGGATTTCTCAGGAGCCTGTTAGAAACCACCAGGTCAGGGCTTTGACACCAGCCAGCCAGTAAACAGGACCAGAAACAGCAGTGAGAAAGACATGAAAATGGCCAAAAAAGCACTCTCAACCTGAGAAAAAAGACTACAAAAATATTTTTAATTAAAATGGAGAGCACCTTGTACTGGGAAAGAAAACCTTCTGCGTTTGCTTCTTCTTCCTCTTGTCTTTCTAACTTCTACAGTGAGGTTGTACCTATTTTTTTCTGTAACAGAAAGAAGGACTGCATCAAAGAGGCACCTCATCAGTTTATTTGGCTGATGGAAACTGCACAAGAACTGAATTTTGGTTAATGGTTTGGGTCAGAAGAGGTAGAGCTAGATGTATTCACAGCCTGCATGTGTGCTGTGGCTCAGAGACAGATGGCCACGAGGTACAATCTAGGGTAATGACATGCTGTTTCCTTCCTCCTAATTAATTGTGAGGAGCAAGGTATGCATTCAGCATCAAATTCCTTTCATAGCACTTTGTTGCTTGTTTGGCAACAAATTATAGAAATTTTGCAGCTCCTGTGAAAGGGAAACTCCAAAGGCCCATGTTTAACAAGTAAAAATGTATTTTTCAGCAACACTGAGCCAATAGTTTCAGGCCTCAAGGTTTCCAGGGCTTTCATGTCTCCATCTCTCTTTGAACTTTAATGAATGTATACAGAGCAGGGAGACTGAGAATTAACCAATCTGGAGAACCTCTGAGCTTCAGACTCAGGCCAGGGAGAAAAGTAAGGAGTTTTGCAAGACTGTGTGGAAATTCAGAGCACCTTAGTGACAGCTGAACTTGGGGAGTGCTTGAGCACCACCACAGCCTCTCAGACTCTGATCATGGGTGGGACTGGAAGGTACTTGCTCCATTTAAGATGAATCAGCAGATGAAAATTGTCTGCAGGAAGCCTTGTTAAGGCAAAGGAGAGTTTCTTGATTCAGGATGTATTCACCTTCCTTTGTCCCACTTCTCAGATTTCATTTTGGAACTCCAAAGGCTAAGTGAATATCAGGTTTATCTAATATTAATATGCTAAGTGAAGTGGGCCCAAGGTATCCTTTAGCATTTGTCCACCAAATACTCACTGAAATATTTCAAAACAATGAACAATTTGTCCCTAGATCAAGTGATTGTTAATGCTGAACGAACACATATGGATTCTTCATCTTACATTTCAGGTTTGGTCATACATGGATTTAAGCTTCCAGCCCTAAGTAATTGCCAATACATAAAAACGTATTTCCTTTCATTTCCTTTGCTTGTTTCTTTGTGAAATGGTATTTTAAATCTCTTTATTTCTTTTCTATTCCTTTCCTAATGTCACATCTATTTGATGGGAGACTCGTTGATACAAAAGCAGTCACAACAAATATTACTTTTAACAGCAGCTGATACACCTATTTCTTATTCAGTACATGTTAGACCACCTATTCTTTAGCTTTTTAATATACTCTGTTCTTCACACTCTACCTACATCATCCACTTTCTGGGTGGAACACGCTTTTTTGTTGTTTTTTCTTTCATACTTAAGTTACAACTTTTGGTTTTCTTTCCTGAGAACAGTCTAGGTTCTCTCTTTATGGAAAATTATAACATACATTTTGAAAAATACTACAAAATCCAGTCAGTGAGATGATTATATTACCAGAACACTAAGGCTTATTAGGCAGTCCAGGTTACATATGTGCAGACATGCAAAACTGTTCAAGACAACACACAATTCTGCTTATAAAGGCAGAATTTTGAAAGTAAACCTGTATCTGTACTGGTTTATTTTCACTATTTTTCTTTTTTGGCTTAAAAATTATACTGATTTCCAGCTAAATGTTTGCTGAGTAATGCAGTCAATGATTTCACACAGATTTATTCTGTAAATGCTTGCAGAAAAAGCCCATTCTTTTGCATCAATAAAGGTTTTGTTCCAGTTTTGCTTTGCCACAGGGCCTTGCTCTCAACGTACAGCAGAGAATCAGTCCCTGACATATGCCAGTCAGCTCCTTCCTTAATCACAAGCACAAGCCCTCTCACATGAATACCATCTCTGAGGTTATAAAGGAAACTAAATGAAAATTGCATTCTTCTCCCCATGGCAGCAAAGAGGGGTGGGGAGGGGAGAACTCATTGAATCAACCTGACAGTCATTCTATGAAAAATTGTGCTTTGTTGAAAAATATCCCCCCCACTTCAAAAATGCATATGTTTCTACTAAGAAGACAAGAGATGATCAAGAACATTGTCATCATCTAAAGCCTTCCCCGGTGTTTCAAGGCAGTTGGCCACACTGCTGAACCTTGCATTCTTCCTTGCTGTCTTCAGGATACCAACTTTTGTGCTCCTGAAGCCTGCAGAGGTGAGCAACCTTCTGTTCTGATACTTAGGGTAGTTTTTGTTGTGGTTTGTTTGTTTTGTTTGGGTTTTTGTTTGGTTTTTGTTTGTTTTATTTGTGTTTTTGTTTGGTTTTTTGTTTGTTTTTTTTTAGAGGGTGGGAGCATAAAAACTGGCAAAAGTGCTTCCCTTTGAAAAAATCACAGGGACCTGCCTTATATGAAAAGCAATGCTAAGAGGGTAATATGAGTCCCAATATGCAAAGGATTTAAAGATTTTCACATCTGGTTTTACTCTAGTACCAAGAAACACTCTCACACACATACACAGAACCCCCAGTTTTGAAATTAACTGAAGAACCCATTCACAGCTTTCAAAAAGCCCAATTAAATAACTTTAGGTTGATTAAACCATTTCACTTCCAATAAATCAAAATGTACACCGAGTTTTAACTAATACTCTGTAAACCAAGTTGAAAGGAAAGGTCAGTTTGACCAAAATATATATTTTTTACTGCCTTTAAGAGCAAGCCAGAACACAATGTTTCAAAAGCATTGGGAAAAATATAGATGTAGTCACGAAGAATGAATTCACTGTCCTCTATTGATACGTTTGTCAGTTGAAGAAGTACAAAACATTACTAAGAAATAAAGTTTAGTATACATTTTGGTCATAAGTGTTTATTCTTTTACTGTATCATTTTATATTTATACAGAGAAGAGACTATTTGAGAGACTGAATTACTCTTTAGATGGTACCAGATACATAACTGCAGACTGGATACCTTTCAGTATCTGCTTTGAAAGGATTAGGGATGGTGAGCGCCAGCCTAGCTCTTCATTTGTCTTTCATTTATTGTCAAGTCCTGCTCATCTGATACAAGAGTACTATTGCAAAATCAATCTTTCTTGCAGCTTTAAAATACCTTCTTCACTAGTGAACTTATGTTTGCTTCTCAGAGAAAGTAACACGTGTCAGAATGCTTCTGAGAGCCAGGATATCTGTTTGAATGTGTAGTACATCAGCCAGTCAATGATAGATCTTTGTTGATATTAGGTAGCAAATTACACTTAACTGAAGGTTTTAAACAGGTTTGTATGTACATTTAATGACAAGGATGTGACAACTTTCTTTTTGTCTGATGTCTTTATCACAATTTCTGGTGATAATGCATCAAGGCTTATTTTTAAAAGTTGCCATTTAATTTCAGCCTGACAACATAATGGTGTTCACAGAACATCTCTCAGGGCTGCTGAACTGGCTGAGTCAACACTTGTTACAATATGTATGCCTAAGCTTGAGGGTGCATAATAAACATGAGAGCTTCATGCCCTGAAAAATAATCATTGGGAACACAGTGCATAAAGTGCAAGCTAGAAACTGCAACCAGGAACATGTTTTCTTTAGGGCTATTTTCCCAAAAGAGGCATTAAACTGTAACACAGAATATGGTATAATAAAGTGATTATTAGTTGAATTTTAGATTTACTTTTAAGAATAAAATATTTACACTCAGTTTCACAGTCTTTTTTTTTCCTTTCCTCCTCCCCTTCACATGATTTCATATAGCAGACTTGATTATGCTGGAAAAAAAATCCCCACTGCATTTTTCTCTTTGACAAGGATATAATTCTCTTTCTAGTGATGATTCTTTTCCTTATAGCTCTTTCAGAGAAATTATGCACATGGGACAGAAAATGCTCTCAAATAGCAATGAAGTCCTTAAAAACTCAAGAAGGAAACTGTACGAGGTTATATCAGGACACGAGTTATTCCCAGTCCTTGTCCCAGTGTTCATGAGGGTGTGAATTTCCTCCCTCACAATGCTGCAGAGAACCTGTGTGTGTGTGCTGAGGCCTCAGACATGCAGCCTGCTCATGCTCTGAGCCTCTCCCAGGAGTGATGGTACTGCCTGAGTTACCTGTATGATCATGAATCAGAACATGTCTGACAGAAACTACCCATTTTAACTGTCACCCATGTCTCACATCAAGCCACTAACATCTGAATAGTGGCTATCTTCTCATTTTATTTCCTTATTCTCCTTACCAGTATCATCTACTCCCCCCAGTCTTCTTGTAGTGTGAGTACCCGAAATGTTCCTCTCCATGACTCAGTGTTCATGCCTCTGCATTCCCTGTCTGGTAAGTTCTCATTCCCTTCTGATAGAAGTTATTTAGTACTTGCCTCTTCTTTGTTGTCCCTTGATTTTTAAGAGCTTGTATTTGGGACACAGCATCCCTTAATAACCATCCATTTATGTCTACGCTCCAAACGTAAATGTGGACATATTCCTTCTTAATGGTTGTCTCTAACAACAATTTATCAGTCTAGTGCTCTTCACGAAAAGTATTTTATTGAAAAGAAGGTTAAGGAAAAGAAAAAATTAATTATCTGTTGAGCAACTCTGGAGTCGACTGGTAGGAAATAAAGGCAACAAACAAGTATTAGAGACATGGCTGGGGAGGAAGAAAGAGATCACAAACAATTTGAATAAGCTTCTGTGTTATTTCTTTTGTGTTCACTAGACCATACCGACAAATGCTGTTCAATAACTAAAGGTGAATTCATTTCCTGGGTAAACTCTTGCCACCAGGATGAGCAGAAGCATAGATTGCCTGACAGCTGCAAGCGTTCTCCTAACAAATGCAGCACAGAGGAGACAAGCTCTCTTTTGCAAGTAGATTAAAAAAAAATAAGTTAACTGAATAAAAACTAGTAACATAATTGTGCTGTTCATGTTCACAGTGCCTAGTAGATTATAAATCTGTACATTGGGCTTTGCTGACAATTCTGGTCCTTTTCATACAGCACACCATCATTTCTTGCACGGTGCAGCCATGCTGTGTTTAACACATACAAGCTGAGACACAACCTCCCCTTCTGTTCCTCAGTTTGCCTGATTTATTCTCTGCCTCCTCCACAGGTGTATTCAGTGTGTTTTACACGAGGCTTTGGCATGTAGAAGGTATCTACTATGCATCCCAAGGCATAAAAAGTATTGATACCTCTGTTTTCAAAGCAGAAACTTACAATTCAATCACTCTGCCTCATCTTTTAAAATAAAAGAGGACAGTGCTGCACCATTTTTCTTGTAATCAACTCACTTTTACCTCAGTCAATTTCACAAACTGTTACTTGGTTATTTGACTTACCAAGTCCCCAAAATGTACTGTTTTACTTGAGCGTGAAGCTTTATGGACTGTCATAATTATTATGGTCTCAGTCTGTGTGTCCAATTAGTCACTGAAAACCTAACTACATAAATATTTGAAGAGTTATTTTTAGTGAGCTTGAAGGAAAAGGGCTAACCAGCTTCCCTCAGTCTGAAGCTCCTTGGAGAGGCTAATTACCAACATGTTTCACCACAGCCAAAAGGCATTAATGAGCTCTCCCATATGTTTGTACTTGATTCTGTGAACTACAAGGTTCAGGATTTCACCCTTGACACTGAATCTGAGACTCTTCACATTGAAAAGTGCTCACCAAAGAGGGTGGAAGGGAGCTACTTGCTCTCTCTCACTGTAACAGGGAGTCAAACACAGCAGAAACACAGGAGAAATTCTAACAGGGAAATACTGGTATTACCATAAGGAAAAGGACACTTTTTTTTTAATTAATAAATATGATAACTTTGTCTCTTCCGTGAGAAAAATGAATGCATCTCAAGGTGAAAAATTAAATCCATCTATAAAAGCTCAATCATGGAGAGACATCATATAATAGGTGTGAAAATTCACTGTCCCTTGTATGGCTAACAAGGAAAGGGAAAATTCCAACTATTTGAATTCTCAGTGACAGTCAATTATGCAACATCACCTTTTGTAAACTTTTGCAACTGTTGTCCATTTTGGACGTTGCAAATAAATTATACCACTTGCATGTTTACCTTGGCCTGGCTTGAGGTAAGCAAAATTTCAAGGTGACTGGGTAGCAACAAGTTACCTTCTATCCAAGGCACTGGTAAGACACCCACTGGGATGCCTTAAGCATTCTGGTTCCTCAGCACATCCTCCAGAGTATTCAAGAGTATATAATTAATTCCTTTAGAAGCAGCATGGCTGGAGATGAGATCATTTTATAAGGGTCAGGAGGAGAAGAAGGAGGAGAAGGATCTTCCAGTTGCAGGTGATTACCAAGAAGACCTTCCAGCATGCAGTGAGATGCTGGGGAGCATGCTGGAAACAACCTGTCCCAAGGAGCATGGCCAGCCCCTCTCTCCAGTCTCTTCTGTTCATTATCATGACAAGAACAGCAAACAAACTGAAAAGGAGCCCAAGATGTCGTTTGATGACCACTTAGGAAAAAATAACATAAACAACGGCTGTCAAAACATAGAGAACTGTGTGTGTGCAACACCAAAGTATTTGTGAGGTTCTTGTTGCAGAGGGGATAGGAAGAAATATAATGAAGAAGCAAGAGCAAAAAATGCTACTTGATTTTACCAGTGAAAATTGTTGTTAGTTCTAACTGCTGCAAGTCCAGGACAGTAAACTGAGCTGGCCTTTTTACCCGTGGTGTATATACTGATATACCCAAGATGAGCCTTGTGATCTTATTAGCAGACAGCAGAATAAAAACCCCAAACTACGCTGTTTTCAAATCACAGGCTCTGACCGAGTGGAAACAGAACTTGGAAAAGCAGAATATCTGTGACCTGTAATGTTTGTGTGGTTAAATGCTTCCACAGAACTGAGACAAAAGCTGCTGAATTCTCACACTTTCTTGGTTTTTTGACCTTTATGAAACAGCCCACACTGTGATCAAAGGCAGCCTCATATCTTCTCAGACCAACAGTCAGATCAGCTTTGTTTGCTCAAGAGAATATATTTACATGCCAGTATAGCACATTTGACAACAGCTGAACTAACACATACAGCAAAGTTTGGCAGCTGAAGGGCAAATAATTCATTAGCAAAAATTACTGAAAAAAATTTACTTTTTTCTTGTTGTTTTTGTTCCCAAATAATACCAGCTGCTCATGACAATACTGTTTATGAAACTGAAGATTTTCTCCACTAATTCAATTTTTTTATGTGTTGTTTTTAATGAGAAAGTTTGATGGGACATTAACAAATTAGCTGTTTTCTGTAAAAAGCAGAAAATTAGGTTTCACATTATTTCCAACGGTATCTCACAAAAAGCTGATATTTTTGTTCTATCATGATATAAAAAAAACTAAAAGGTACAAATAAACCAAAATTCATTTAAATCTATGACTTATATTTTATATAATATAGTAATATAATAATATAATACAATATTTTTATATTTTAGACTTATATTTTTCTTCTGTGATTTTCTGCATTATCAAAAGTATGATTAACCTAACCAAAGTTAAAAGGTGCATGGAATAAAGCTTTTTTAAAACTAGGTAACACCTAGGAAGGTGTTGTATAGCCTGTGTGTTTCCATGATGTGACAAAAATGCTACGAGACAGACATCTAACGCTCTCTCAAAAATACTTCTAGAAGGAGTTGAAATTTCTAGGGGTACAAAATAGATTATGACATTGCCAAAAATGTCCCTTCTCTCCTCTATGAGACCACTTGTATCAGCCTTTACCATATGCAGCATGTGAAGGGAAAGCTGGTGGTTTTTAAGGGCAGTGCAGGCACAGCACTCAAACCAGCAGCAGTCTGGATTCTCCAGAGACTTCACAGCAAGGACCACTGGAGTGGGCTTAAGATGCAGACTCTTCTTGAACATTATAAGGGTACTTGCCTTCACTTTGAAAAAAATCAGTTCAGTGCAGAAACAAATCATATTCCCAGAGCCATAAGAATTTACATCCTATTTATTGCTTATAGCTGCAAATGGCCTCAATATGAAGTGCAATAGTTTTATTTCAGATATTCAGAACATATTTGATGCACTTTGAAAGTGTTAATAAACTAAGTCCCTGGCCATGTAAGGAAAAGAAACTCTTACCTGTTTAACTTCTCAGATAAAATCACTAGCTGATTTGAGTGGTATATTAGCTGCAATGTTACAGGTAGCAGAGCTTGTTAAAACATAAAAGTTTTGGCTTGAAAGAGAGTTCTAACGAAATATCCTTTCATCTTCAAATCAAAAGTAAGTAAATAAAAAAAGAGAAGTCATAGCTTTCCAAGAACAGAATCATTACAAGCGGGGGTTTGGACAATTTAAGGTACCTATTAGAAACCTGAGTTCTCTTGGTAGGTTTGATAATTAACTTTTGTGACAATAGTCTAAAAATAACCTTCTTTTCTCATGTACCATTTAGATTTTGTTGAACTCATATTTTCTAGTGAAATACTTTTCTTTCAGGGTTTTCAGCTGGTGCTCTGAAATAGCTCTCTCAGACCTGTACATGTTGGTTTAAAAAGCAAAGCCTGCAGCGCTGAGCTATTGTTCAACTCTCTTTCCTGTGAAGCAGCTGCTGAATTTTCCCTCTTGTTAATACTGCCATCTATGCAAGGGAAAGTGAAGGATTTCTCAGTGCCTCCTTTAGCACAACTCCTATACCATTCCTATTTTGGAGTGGGAGGGCCCTCTTTTTTTAAATGTCTGTAATATCCATGTAAGACAAGTAGAGTCACTGTGGGAAGATATAATTGCACTCTTTTCCTGAGGCACTTCACAGCACTTCATTTTAGGTGCTGACTGTACCTGAGTGCTCCAGTCACTAGTGACAGAGGATGGGACCTTCCAGAGGGTGGCTCAGAGCCAGACCCGAAGGCAGGCACTTGCCTTTGCTTGGTCTCCAGTCACTGCAGTGGGAACTGAGGGAAACAAGGCAGATTACATTATCTGACTTGTTAGATACCAATTTGGATACCGTGAATGTTAATGCTGTAAAAAGCATAGTTAAGGGTAAATTACTCAATTCAAATGACCCTGGATCTCCATATTTAAATTTCAGGACCAGCTGGTGAAACTCCAAGTTTTGTTCAGGATCATTTTTAGGATAGCATGTAAGAGGGGCTAAATAAGTTTTTGATGTTTCTTCTGTAACGTAAATAAATTTCTCCATTCTTCCCTTTGTTAGGAACAGAACAGTATTTTCATCCTTCCAAAAAGTCCACTTCTTCCTTCCCTGACCTGATGGCTAACTCTTGCTAGTAAGAAACTTTTTCTCCCTTGTCTCACAGTGTCTGAACCACTCCTTGCCACTCAGTAGAGCTTCATCCTTGAGATCTTTGGGGTCCAAGTTCATGGTAGGATGCTT
Source organism: Neopelma chrysocephalum (assembly GCF_003984885.1). NCBI lineage: Eukaryota > Metazoa > Chordata > Aves > Passeriformes > Pipridae > Neopelma > Neopelma chrysocephalum. The sequence continues at coordinate 9,231,169 of NW_020897737.1, forward strand.
GGCACAGTGAAAGCATGCCAGCATTCTTACATAGTTATAAGATGCCTCAATGGTTTTGGGGTAGATTACAGAGCTTTGGGGGCACTAGTCAGACTGAAATAAATGAGCAAGACAAAACCAACTTGGAGGTACCTCTTGGTCTCTTTTGACTTTATTTCAATTTCTTGATTCTCTTAAGGCACCAAATTTTCAAGGCAAGTTGAATGAGAAGAATTTTCATACTGCCCTTATGACTGTCTTATGTCAAGGCCTTGGACTTTTGCTTTGTTGAATGAAATTATAACTTGGATGAAATTTTCTCTTATGCTCACCTTAATAAGGCTTCTGTTGAGTGTTAATTCATCTGGGAAGACATCAAGGCACAAAACCATTTCAAGCCCATGTCTCAGATCCTGTTTGCTCGGCTCAGAGTTTTCTCAACACAACCAAGTCAAACACTGTAAGGATCATCCCTTTGCACCCACCTGACAGTGAACCAGCTTTTCATTCAGGGGATGCTTCAGCAGCTAAGCCAGCTCACATGTCCTTCTGCTGTCCTTCCCCACATCCTTCTGCTGCAGGTGCTCATTTCTAGCTGTGCAAAACTGTTTCTCTCTGCTGTGATTTCACAACAGGAGTTTTGCTGCTGGGAAGAATACACTGAGCTGCAAGAATACACTGTAAAAAGCACAGTGCCAGTCACTCAGTTTGATCTGGAAGTATGCAACCGGTTCACCTTCACTGAACATTCTTCTTCCAACTATCTATTAAAGGGGACAGATTTCTGAATATTTTAGGTTAGACCTCACTGTGCATTAGATAACATTTACATTGAAAATTAGTTTTATATAACACACACAAGAAGAACAACCAAAGTTGATCACTGACTCTGTTTAGAAATTGTTTCTACATGCAAAGAAATTTAAAGATGAAAAATCTGGAGGATGACACTCCAAAGCCTGCTTGCTGGAATCAGTGGAAGTTGTTTAACATTGCTAATCAACTTGCATTGCTTAGTAGGTGATATTCCATTTGAGAATTTAATTATTATAAAGAGTTAGGCTGATACATTCAAAGCTACGTTTGAGCTCCAAAGGTTCAGTCCTCACCAAGATGAAAGAGGGAAGTAGTAACACTTTGCATGATCACTGCAGCATGAGGAAAGAAGCTTGTGAATGGGGTGAGCAAGACAGCAGCAGGCAATAGAGTATGTCTGACAATACAATGGTGACAATAGTAAGATTGGTATAATTTGCCAGAGATAATTTGCTGAAAAGTGTCAACATTTGATCCAACAAACACCGTAGAAACAAGGATTTCTTATGAAGAGACTGCACAACCATTCTTAATTGGATTCACCATTAGCTTAATTGTCAAGAGCAGAGTTTGCTTGGTAATTATTTTATTCAGCTGTATGTCAGGTTGCTCAAACATTTATGATAGACTTCTTCAGGTGGTAAGGCCTAAAATAGACTTGCATGAGGCTTGAATTATTAAACACTGAAGTAACTGTTCCTATAAAATGAAGAAGTGTTTTTCATAAAGTGACAGCTATTTTCATCATGGTTATTCATTAGAAATATCATGGAATCATTGAATGGTTTGGATTGGAGGCTACCTTAAAGGTGATCTAGTTCCAAACCCCTGCTATGGGCAGGGACATCTACGAGACCAGGTTGCTCAAAGTTCCACTAAACCTTTATATTTATTTTCCAATTTATACACAGATCAGGAAGCTATGTAGGTCAAGGTTATATGTTATATGCAGTTCCTTTTCTGATTTTTTAAAATGTAAACAAGAGTAGGTCCAAGTCTTTCCTCATGGGTGGCTCTCTGCCTTTGATGGGTCTGTTGTGAGAGCTATGACCCCGCGCCGCCCCACGGCTGCTTCGCAGCCCCCTGTTTTCTCAGCAGGAATGATGTGATGCTTTTTTCATGAAACACGCGCAGGTTTTGAGTGCAGAAGCTCTACTTGGCCACTGGATGGGGCTCTCCACACACAAGTGACACCCCCAAAGCCCGCCGTGCCCACGGCAGCGCTCCACGGGCGGGGGATGCTCGGGGGCTGCCTCTGGGACCACGGGGAGGGGAGGGGGCGGAATCCAGGTCTGCAAGAGGCAAACACAGTGCGGGAAGAGAGCTGCTCACCTTTAATCCTTCAAAATAGGGCTTATTTGTTACTGTTTGTGGCAGCCACGCAGAAATGAATGAGGCGATAACACTAAAGCTGTGTATTACATGTGTATATGGCCCAAAACAACACCTCATACCTACTAATATTTAGGAACTCAACAAGAGGTCTCAACAGCCAGAAGAACCACAAATAGCTCAGAGGTAAAGAATGTTGTAATTCTTTTTTTTCTTCTTTTTTTTTTTTTTTTAATATATATATTGCATTTTAGGCATTTGTAATGTTCATAAAAACCATAATACTAGAGACCCATATGGCTTTTATTTTATTTCTACAAGTAGGGAAATGCACTTATTCCCATTTCACACCTGCTGAACAGACACACAAAGGGACCTTTCCTCTGGTAAAGGTCACAGAGGAAGTTCATAATAGAAAAGCAAACAGTGTGAGCCTTCCAGGCATTGGGCTCATGTTTGCACCATTGAAACACCCTCAGTCCTAATGGTCTTCTAAGTATTCATCTCCTGAGTAAAGAGAAGTCCTCTTTGCCCCTGCTTGAATTCCACTCATATTCACAGTTTATTAAAAATAAATATATTGCGATTGCAGTTTGACCATGTAATGCTGTATGTAGGATAACAAAGCTGCAAATGCTGCAAATATGCAATATACTGAGTAGGTTGAAGCTTGTGAGGGAAGAATAAACACACGAGGGAGCTGCATGGCCTGTGATGGTTTCTAACTTTAGTAGAAGAGAACAGAAAGGCAGCAGAAATAATTCTTCTCTGATGCATATTTTACCTGTAGCACTTCTATTTCTCCTACTTTTGCTATGAACTAATATGGACAAGTTTATTTTAGTTGTTTTCTTATGAGGGTTCCTCACACCCTCCAACCCAATCAACTACTTTTTCATACGGTCATTCCTCAACCTTGGTCTCCACTCATTTTGCCTCATATAGCCTTGTTTATTTTCTAATACAGCAAATTTAACACTATTAGATAGGATGTCACACTATTAGATAGGGTCCCATACACTCATTCTCTTTTATATAGCTAAAATTTTACTTCTATCTGTTGTCAGCTCTGAATCTTCTTCCTTTCTCAAGCCTCTGCCTTAAACTGCTGCCATTTTAGAAAAAAAAAATCAAGAGAAATCTGTCATTGTTTAACCCCAGACAGCAACTAAGTACTGTGAAGCCACTCACTCATTCTCCTCTACCCCCAACAGTGGGATGGGGAGGAGAATTAGGAAAAAAAAATAAAACTCATAGGTTGAGTTTAATACTTGAAACAAAGAAAAATATAATAATTCTAATAATATTAATTATAATATTAATAATAATTGGAAGAGAAGAGAGAGATATAAAACCCAAGAGAAAAAAGATGTACAATGCAGTTGCTCACCACCCACTGGCCAATGCCCAGCCCATCCAAAAGCAGTGATCAGCCCTTCATAGCTCTCCAGTTCATGTACTGGACATGATGTTTTAAGGTACAGAATATCCCTTTGGCCAATTCAAGTCAGCTGTCATGGCTGTGGTCCCTCCTGGTTTCTTGTACCTGCTCACTGTCAGAGCACGAGACACAGAAAAGTCCTTGACTTATTGTAAGCACTGCTCAGCAACAACTAAAACATCACTGTGTTATCAACATTATTCTCATATTGAATCCAAAATACAGCACTGCATTAGACACTGAGAAGAAAACTACCTCTATTCCCAGCCAAGCCCAGGACAAAATCTCATTTCACTAAACGTAGAAATTAAATTTCACTCCTGAAAACTTGGCTAATTAAAAACTGGAGTCAAATGGAAGACATCTGTGTATAAACTTTTACCCAGCTCTCTTTGTGGAGTTGATTTTACCTTGTGACTGCTCAGTACACTTCTGGTTTCCCATTCTGACTCCTCAAAATGCACTAGCCCCTCACCATCAGTGTTGTCTTCCTTCCTAAATTGTCCTCCCGCAAGGAAACTTCCTGTGACAGACCTGTGTGCCATAAGAAACCTGTATATTTTGGGGCTGGAAAAGCAAACCCCCACAAATTGCATATTCATAGTAATTAGGAGCCTGAGGATAACCTGCTAGGACAGAAATATTCCTGAGCAAAAAATTCAAGAGTCAAGAGTAATGACTGCTGTTGGAGAGTCAAGAGACCCCCTCTCAGACTGGAGAATCATAGAATGGTTTGGGTTGGAAGGGGTCTCAAAGATCATCCAGTCCCAATCCTCCTGTCATGGGCAAGGTCACCACGTATTTCACATGCCTTGGGAAAATACCATCATTCCAATTCATGGAAACAGACTGTCCAAAACCTGAGGGCAACCTGAGGCATCCACAGCCACATCCTGGCAGAGCTGCCAGAACACCGTGTTGCCTGTGGGCAAACACAAGTCCTGGGTCTTCTCAGCCTAGGAAAACACTTGGTAGCTGACCTGCAGTTAGCCAACAGTGATGATGAGCAACATCTCTTTACCAATTAAACCCTCAAAATAATCACCAACCACTGTTAGGCACTCTCCTCTCAATTTTTCAGTGTTGAGGAAATTACTTTTGTGGTCAGAGATCCATTGCTTTAGGGAATGGTTAATATAATTCCTTAAAATATAATCCCTTCCACAAACTCTCTTAGCTGCTTCTAGGAGAAAGCCAGTTTTTTCAGCTTAAATTCTTCTCAGAAGCCTCACACAGAAGCTTGCTCTTGCTTAAATCTTATTTCTGTTGTTCAAACTGAACTTATGAATGATCACTGCATAGGCAGTGTCTTGTACCAGCCTTTCCTCAGCATGAACATATGATAATAATTTATCATTAGTTAAATAGCTACTCTTTAGCCTAAACTTAGTGCTTTTGTGCCTAGAACAAGTTAATTACTCACTAATTTCTCTTCTATCCCCGGTGGTCCAAGTTGGTTAAAATTTTCCACAGTACTGAAGTCTTTGATACAGTGCAAAGACTTTTTGAAACAGTCACTGTTGGATCATAGGCAATATGAAATTAGTTGCACTAAATCTGCTTCTGGTCAATGCAGTATTCTAATTAGCACATCTCCAAGGAGTTCTTTCTTTAGGTCTTCTTTTTTTTTTTTTCCTCATAAGTGCTGCATACTACTGATACCATACTAACAGTCTGGTATTTGGGCAGAATTATTTCCCCTATCTTAAAAGTATTTGCCACATTTGGTATTTTCCAGCAGTACTGACTCTGACTCAGACCTGCTGAAAGCTTTCCTGCCAGCTTTGCATGCCAGCTCCTTCAGGTTTCTGTGGTAGAGGTTTTCCTGATACATCCCTACTGAACACAATGTGTAGACCTCTGAATTTTGCTTCTTCCTCAGGCTGATCATTTCCGTTTCCACACTCTCCTTTCATCTAGATGTCCTGCCTTATCAAAACATCCTCTAACTGAAAACCAAACCAATATTTCTGATTGTTTATAGGAAATAGTCACTGGTCTCTATTAGAGACTGTCCTCACTCAATACAACGTTTCCCCCCTTCACTCTTAAAAGTTGCATCATTCCAGGACTGTTACAACTTTATTCCTTTACATTGGCAATAGAAAGGTGAAAGGTTCCTTGTAAAAGGGAATATTGGATTTCTGAAGGTTTTGACTGGTGTTGTCTAGCTATAAATACAAATAAATGCTCGCACAATATCCACTGAAAAATAGTCGGATCAAATGGCTTATTCAGCCAGATCGAAACTCTGCCATGACTTGTGTCAGTGGGTCATGTACACTGCTCGGTAGGGCAGAGTTTGACATCTGAGGGATGCATTTTTAGTGGCAGAGTGTTTGGAATAGTTCAATTACGAACAGTACTTTTCAAGGATACAGCCACTCAGTGTAATGATTTCATCTGTTTCCTTGGGGGAATTATGTGCTGAATCCACACAGAGCATCTGATTGCATTTACCACCTGCAGGTGTTTTTAAAGTCCTTTCCTGGGTTTAGGAACTTTAGAGCTTCACATATCCAACAGGTCTGGGTTTTAGAAAAGATGGTAAATTATTTCTCATGTATGGGTATTACTTTACCAAAGTCTATTGGTATATCAGTTGGCATATCAATTTTGTACATAGTTTGTATATAGCCCTATCAGTAGCAAAATATATTTTTACCATTGATATATTATTATAAGAGAATGCTGAGTTTCTAAATAAGCCCAAATCTGCTTTTTAAACAGAGTCTGTGGAATGAGCCGTATGGTAACAAACCTCTCTGCAGAATATTTTGGTCTTTCTAAGAATTCCGTAACACATTGTGAAAGAGGTTTATTTGCACTTGTGCATCATGTCTGCTCACATTTAAGTGAAGGAAGATCTTTCCTTGGTAATACATTTCCATCTGTTACTGCACATTCAAAGCATTGTATATTATGCAGTCAAGAGGTAGGACTCCATTCTAACATTTTATACTTTTACATTAGGCTATGGTCTTTGAGCACAAGTATTCCCTCAGTTTTAAGATCTATGACTTGTTTGCTTAGGTCTCTGATTAGTTAAAGAGCAAATATTATAAGCACAACAAGCTCTTATAAACTTGTTATTTTAACAATCATTGAGATGTCTTGTGTGCCTACAAACTAAGACAAATACTTTAAGCCACTGGTTAAATCCCTGTGGGTGCTGTAGTTGCAACTTATTTTGAGGACTTCTGCAGAGCCTCTAGAAGTAGCTGAACAGGCCTTCACAAGAAAAAAAGGTATACACTTTTGAACATTATTCTTCTTTTATTTTGTCTTCTTTCAGACAGCATCCTTGTGATCGGGCAGATTGTAAACATGCAACCTCAAAGCAGCACAGAAAGACCAAGACAGTCTGAACACTATGGAAACTTTCTAGATCATCAGTCTGGCAATATGTCTTAGAGCCCTCTCGGGAACTTCAATTACTCTAATCCTCCAAAGATAGAACATGTCTCTTGTAAGAATGCATTTATTTAGAGCTCTTTCAAAAGAAATTATTATAAACTTGAACGTTATGAAATATCACAAGAAGAGAATTGTGATGAGCAGTCTATATCCTCTTTAAGCTGTTTATTGTAAGAGAGGCACTAAAATAGCTGTGACTATGGGTCAGTCTGCTACTGAGCAACGAATGTAGTTCTTGATTTGCTAGATTCTGCAAATATGAATTCTCAAATTACCAAATCAGTTTTATTCTAATTTTCTATCAAGAGCAATTTTGACAGAATACTTCTGGCCATCAGACTTTCAGAGTGTCTCTCATGTACAGAAGTCTAGTAGGTGCTTCACAAAGCTTACAATTATTAAAAGTTTCCTTTAATGGTGCTTTGATAATGGATTACCCAATACAGTATATATAATGATTGCATTACATGTTGAAGATGTTTAGGTATTTCAATTCACTTTTTCTTCTCATTCAGAAGTCTGGCAAAGAGTGTAAGTGAGAAAAGTGGGTTTATGCATCTCGCCCCTCTCTGGCACAGACAGAGCCACAGGAAAATCTATACCTTGATATAGGCATCCACCTGACCCACATAAAGATGTTCCAGTTAATTAGTCTGGATTCAGTAAATCCCTGTGCAAGTGAGCAACAAGCTGTTCTGACACTGAGGGAGAAAAACTGACTGAAAGCTGAATGGGGATGCGAGTAGGTTCTTGCATATCCCACCTGGGATTTTCCACATACTTTAAGTCAGCTTTTTCCTTGCATGTCTGTGTTCTCTCTCAGCTCTGTGTCACCCATAAGGCTTCCTTTCTTGGATAGAAGTATTGAAAAATCAGGAAAATCAGTCCCAGCTCCCTCTCTAAGGTCTTCTCTAATTCTGGTAAATTGTGCTAGTGTGTAAACTGGACATGTTTTGGTTTACTGAAAACAAAGGTAAGCAGATTCTGCATGGAGATACCATATCTGCTATATCAACAAGTAAACTGCTTTAACTACTTCTTGACTGCATTCGGTTTTTATTTTCATAACCTCAGGATACTACTCAGAAGGTAAGCCAATCCAGTCACAGGAATTGGACCTTGACTTGGCTCCAACTCTTTTTCTAATGGCCTGTGAGGCTACAGAGGTACCTCCAAACATAAAGGAGAAAGTCATGTGCCTGTGAAACAGAAGTGTCCCATGGCCAATGCCCTCAGCCACAGGCACAGAAATGACGACTTGTACCAGTCAGTTAAAAGGAAAAAAAAACCCAAACAAAACCAACAACAATGTAAATGTCACATGCATGTTAGGGACCACTTATGCACCACTTAGGGAAGTGTCTGAAGCCTGACAACTTTTCACTGTCTTCTGCAAAGCAGAGTCTGGAGTCTGATCTTGACGACCTGACACAACTCTTGAGAGAGACTGAGGATGACAAAATACAGACATCTGTACCTGATTTTAACAAAAAAAATCCTATTCTGAAATGGAAATAGAGAGAAAGAGGACCCTTTAGATGTGGGGGTTGCTGACTGAAAATGAATCTATGGATGAGCTGTGTTCAGATGCAAAGAACTGTAGTTGTCTAAAGTTAGTGAAGACTAGTTCTCCTTCATTTCTTATATGAAAGCTGGGGAGGTTAAACAGAGACACATCCAAGTTGACCTTCCCACAAGTAGAAAAGTAGGAGCATAAGGTCATTGATTGATGGGTTGAAAATCTGGGTTATGGCCAGTGTTCACTACTACTTCTCCTACGTGTCTTGTTTGAGTATACATTTACAATGAGTAGCACCAATCTCAGCAGTTAAACTTATTTATTTATTTTTTTAAAGTCAAATTGGGAATATAATACACTAATTACATTTCTACCCTCAAATTATTTTCAGTAGCACTCAGGCCTTTAATCATGATCTATAAGAATTACGGGACCATGAAATGCTTTCTACTCACCGAACCGTGTCAAGCTGTGTTTATTTTATATTTCCCAAGAGGTGCTATAGTGGGTTATTATCTCCTTCTGTAGCAGTAGATGATTTGTCCACTGCTAATACCAGTTTCTACAGTCCAATAGCTATGACCAGATAAGCTAAATAGTTTCAAGACAAAGTTAACTATTAAAATGCAGCTCGTATTATGTCATCATGATGTTATACAGATAATGGGTTAAAATCTTGTTCTTTATTTCCACACAATATATTCCATATTTCTAAAATGCTTATTCTTGCCCTGACTTAGCTTGGTGCATGGGACCAGTCTATAAATGAGTCATAAAATATATCAATGTGTCTATAAAATAAGCAAGATATTCTTAAACCTTTTTTTTCCTCCCTGAGCAAGATAATCTCATGTATCTAAATAAATATTTCCATATAATAGAGACTGAATTAGAAAATCTAATAATACTACCTTTGGACAACATATTACTATTAAATATATTAGCCAAATTACTCAAAGTTCTTACCAACCCACACAGTATCCAAAATTCATATTTCTTCATGAGGCTTTACAATTTCTCAAGTAACAATCCTTAGTCCAAGTTTCCTCCAAAACTGAAATGATCTTAGATCCTCATTCCAAGCTCTTGTTTTATCTGCTCACATACATGTGTGTTCCTCTTAAATGAATGCTAATAAACAGATTTTCTCAAACTGAAAGATTAAGTTGATGCAAGAGATTCAACTGATTCCTAGAATTCGCACAGTCCACCTTTTTTAACAACCTACCAAGGCTAAAGTGTAAAGGAAGAATAATGCGTGTTCAACAAAACTTGAGGTCAAACATTTAGTGGAGTATTAGGGTAAAAAGTTTACAAGCAAAGAAAGATACCTACAAAAGCATTTTCACCTCAATTTAGCAGTACATTTTGTGTACTCTCACCTGTGAGAAGCTATCAGAGAAGGAAAGATTGGGGTTACACAACTTAACCTCTTTTTGGATGACATCCTCGGTTTTATAACTCTTTTCTTTGCCCTGAACTATTTAAATATCTTTATGATTAAAAACTAAATTTCAAACGTAAATATCCTTGCAGTCCAACAACTATTTTATAGCTTAATCTACAATTTCTGTTCTTCTTATTATACTTATCCTGCTGGATAAATATAACATGCAGGCTATTGCTATCATTATTAATTACTTGGGTTTCTCCAGAGTTTAAGTCCAAACTTTTCCCTCTCTGCACATGCTCTTCATTTTTGGTAACAACGTGTCCTTTAGAACATGAAACATGATTCCAGCCACATTCATATATCGTGAAGCTCAGCGTCTTCAGTACATTATCAGTTTTCTGGAATAGCTACACATAATAATACACAATGCACTTTATGACACAGCATTTTCTCCAACCCCATTTTCAAAAAGGCACTGTAATTTCTAGGGGTCAGTTGTCAGACACAGTGAAGGGAATTAGTTATTCTGAGCTATTTGTTACCCATATACTTAAGTTGGTTTTCCCCTGTTGTTTGTTGTGAAGACTGTTTCAGAGTCCTCTTGAATTGTTTGACTGAAACAAAATTATTTTCCTCTAGATCATACAAAACAGATAGAATATGTGATATATTTCAACATCTTGGAAAATAAATTGAATTTCATTTCTTTCACCCCCTATTTCTCCTTGTAATCTCATCACAGCCAACCATAATAGTAAAATTTTATTTCATGGGGAATTAAACATGATCTGTTTTACACAAAGAACAATCCAGGCTGAAGAATTTGCAAGCGTTACCTGAATGCTGGAGTGGCTGAGTTTCTTTGATAGTTCAAGTAGTAATATGGAATTATTATTTTAACTGTCCAATAGATTAAAATGCCTGTTTCACTGTCATCTAAAGCTGTGATAGCCAAGGCAGATCCTTTAAAGTGATCCTAAAATCTCTTGTACAGTTAGAAAGGATAAGCCAGACCAGTTAAGGAGTGACCTAAACAAAGCCTTCACAGAAAATTAAAAAATAAACCATGCTTCTTTTTTTTCTGCTCTCTTTTTTAAGTTACAGAATTTCTGAAATTGTCTTGTCACTGTTAACCATTTTATTTCTTAATATCTTTGTATACCCTGAATGACAGTAGATAATCATACAGAAACCATAAAATACATCACAACGATTAAATTAATCACCAAGAAAAAGAGCACCAATAGACACAGGTGAAACACAAACAAAACATTATTGTAATCTCTGTGTGTGAGAGACTGAAATGTTAAAGGTCGATGACTCAAACAATTGGTCAGTTGCAACAGCAGTGGGTGCTTTGCAGGGGCCAGGTTTGCACCCTCCACCCGAAGGGGAGGAGGAGAGTTTTCGGGTGTGTGGTGGTGAAACCTCTGTTCTACATAAGACTGAGGGGGTGAACACCCACACCTGGAGGATGACTATGACAAACTGACCTTTCTCCAGCAACAAGCTGTTTTGTGAGCCAAATAAGGAGCAGGCCAATAAGAAGCAGATCCTGTGAGGTGAGATAATGCTTTTTATCATGCCAATGTCCTTCTCCACTGAGGAAGTAGGACGTAGGCCTGAAAGTATTCATCCCTTCTGACAAGACATAACTGGCTCAGCTAAGCAGGGTCAAACAGTGGTCATGTCTTAAAAAGGGTCATAAACCATCAGAGACCCCCAAAGCACCCACAGACTCATTTCTAGGGTCTTCCACTAGAGGAATGTATGTGATCCACAGTGTTACATAACACAGTGTAAAATTCCCTCTTTCCAGAGGAGGTACCTGGGTGTTGCCACCTAAACCTGAACATGTATTAACTCATGGAATCTCGTGTTTCATGGGCTTCCCCCACCTTTGATGGATCAAGACTGTGACCATCACTTCAACCAATGGATGTCAAAATTGCAACAATCAAGTCTCATCGCTGGTGATCACAGGTGGTGACATCTTTCCATTCCACCACCTACTCTTATCCTTTCTTTATCTTTCTTTCTTTTCCTACAGATAATAACCAAAATGGTTACATTCCTCCTTTCCATTACAATGAAATTGTTCTAAAATCAACCTGCATATATATATATAGATATATATAGATATATATATAAACAGTCATCATTCAGTGTCATTTTACTCTAATCCACCCCAAGGGACCTATTAACAAGGACCTCAGTTACCCTACCTCAGAGATGGGTCATAACAATGTATTTAGAAGCTTATGCAGACCAAGAAATCAGTTCATATCTTTTGTCATGGAAACTGTCTTCTAATAGTGTTGGATAAGACAGATCATATATAATTGTGAATCAACACCTCAGAATGAAACCCAATAACTACCACTTCTCCCTCAGATTCTTATTTCAGAGCTTATTGGTCTCCCTGAGAGATTTCCAAAAAATAAAAAAGCTATGGTAAATTTAACAGTACTATTTGTATATTTAAAATTTAGCAATCTCCTCAAGATCTTTGATGGATTAATAATAGGTTGCATTTCACTGAAAAGCATGAAGTATAAGATGACCAGCAACCAATCTTCCAGCTGGTTAACATTTGATCAACTCCTGTTATTTTAACCAATTTCAAAAATTGCTGCATATAAAAATGTCAACCTGTAAAAACATTATTCTATCATACGCCAATTTCAGCAACAGCACAGTTCCAACACCTCTTAGTAGAATTTGATGTGACAGGTTTCCAAACTTGGGCAGTACTAAAGGCATGGCAGAGAGTTAGGAAAAATAAGCAGAAGAGTTGGGTAACTTGAGTGAGTTGCAGCCACATACTCTACATAGCCATCTTATAATTCCACTTCTATTTTGTCATCATTAGTGAGCATTGACCTACATGATTCACTGAATAAAAACAAAAATCATCTGAGCCTGGGTACTTCCCTGTCTTATTGAGGTGAGCTCCTGCTGCAGTCACTTCCTTAAAAAAAAGATGATAATAATGGCTGTCTTGTGCTCTCTCTCCTTTTTAACTACACCCTAATAATATGTATAAAAATGTAGCATCCCTGGAACCTGTGCCATCAGGTCAAACAAAGGCAAATTTGTCACTGATTGCAAACTGGGAAAAAAAGGAAAGGAGAGATGACGACTGAAGACCAGCAATGTAAATGTCTAGCTCTGTTTTCCTTTAGAAGATGGACTAGAAATATCAGGAGAGATTTAAAAACAGAGGTAGTCAAAGAGGAACCAATTTATGCAATAGTCCTTAATATTAGTAAAGAGATTGATTCTATGATTGTGCTGAAAGATCCTCATCTGTACTGAACCTACTCTGGGCAAGGCAATATGCCAAGAACACAGGGTTTTCCACTGTGGCATATGTTAGTATCTTGGAAGAAAAAAAAAAGAAAAGGAATAGGGAATTTCTATTTCTTTCTATTCTCTGGAGAGTTCAGTTAACACTTAAAACACCATCAACACCCCTCCCCAAAAAATCCAAAACCAAACCAACCACCCAACCAACAAAAAACCCACCCCCAAACTCCCCAAAAAACCCCACCAGGCCAAAGAAAGCACATGACCTAAACCACAGCAAACATCCATAGTAGGTGAATTTTCCCATGCTCATAATCCTGACATAATGCAGTATTTCTTCTCCTGTAGTTTCTGGCTGCATTTTAGCTTTTCTTTTTAAGAGATGTCTGGATGAAAAACTCCTTTGAAAATTGTCTCATTTGTATGCTTTGGCAACTGAAAGAAGTAGCTGAAGTCAAAGAATACAAGACAATCTCCAACTCGGCTTTCCAGAGAATGTTGTTAATAACCTATCAAGTATTTCACTGAAAATAAAATAGATCCATATAACAAATAGGAAACCTGGGGCCAGATTTTGCACATGTTGGTTTAAAGGAAGTCTTTGCATAGTCTTACTCTTGGTTACGGAAAAAAAAATAAAATTTTTATTTACCTTGAATCAGTTCATTGCAGAAACAACAATTAAAAACACTACTAACCCAATAAACCAAATTAAGTTCAGAATGCTGTGATCACCATCTAGAAGTTTCCATGTACCTAACAGTAAATCAGTGTAATGTGAATTTAAACCTGTAGCGCCATTACAACGAAAAGAAAGACTGAAAGCACAGCTCTTTAAGTACCACTATAAAATCAGTGAGACTGGAAAAGACCTATAAGGTCATTGAGTCCAACCATTAACCTAACACTGCCAAGTCCACCGCTAAACCATGTCCCTAAGTGCCACATATGCACATTTTTTAAACACCTTCAGGGATGGTAACTCCACCACTTCCCACAGCAGCCTGTTCCAATGCTTGATAACCCTTTCAGTGAAGGAATTTTTCCTAATACCCTAACTAAACCTTCTCTGACACAGCTTGAGGTGGTTTCCTCTTCCTCAGCTGTTGCTTATACTTGTGCTCCAGACCCATCCCCAGCTCCAGTGCCCTTCTCTGGACATGCTCTGTCACCTCAATATCTTTCTTGTAGTGAGAGACCCAAAAGTGAACAGAGGATTTGAGGTGTGGCCTCACCAACGTTGAGTACAGGGGGACAAACACTGCCCTGGTCCCGCTGGCCACGATATGTGCTCTAATTGAATGGTTACACATAAATTAGTGCCCCAGTAGATACTTATGACAGGTGGTTATGGCCTAGTTAATAGGAAAATTTAATTGTTATTTGTAAGTCATAAATCCAGGAAAGAAGGAGAGAAAAATAGTTAGTAGAAATGAAGGTAATTTTACAATAATTTTAAATGTGAAAAATATTTGGTATCCATATTGCAGAAAGGATATAAGAATTAATATATTATGTTAATTCACAAAAGGAATCACAATCACCCTTTCATTCCTTTACTTTCTTTTCTACGTTAAAAAGAGTTTGCTATTTCATACATAACAGGGAACCACTTCTATGCCTCAGGAAACATGAAAATGGGTTCACAGGTTACATCTTTGAACTCAGCATTTAAGGTACAAAATTCACACAAAACAAACCTTGAACTCAGACATATATTTAAGAGGATTTGTTTCATAATAGAAGGCTGAGACCTGACAGAGAAGGAGTTTTACTTTTTAGGAGGTTAAAGAGAAACAATGAAAGAGATTTACTTAGATATTCCAGACCTACGCAAAATATTAAAAGGAGAGCCTGAAAAATCATACAAGCCTGAAAAATCCAGATTATGTCATCCGCACTAGTAGCCATATTCAGAAGGTCTAAATTCCTCCCAAGTCTCTCTGGGCACCAGCATTTCCAGTATTTATTACTTGCCGGACTGCAGGTCTTGACCAACTCCTATCCAACAGCTGGCACCATGCCAAAAGAATCAGACAACCTGTAGATGTCAAAGTGTCATACAAGCTTCTGTGCTGTAAAGGTGGCTTTAAAATAAATAAATAAATAAATAAACAAGTAATTGCTTTGTGGTCTATATTTTAATCAGTCTGTAGTCCTCTGCTCTCCAGGGATATTGAGGAATGCTTGACAGCATAACGAGACAACTCACTATTGTCTTCCAGAGTTTGCAGATAGCCTGGAGCAATAGCTTGGATTAGTTGTGATGCATCCCAACACATTTTGCTCTAAAATGATCTTCTTCCCTGAGAAGAATACTCTATCAGGGGTTGTAAACAAAACTTATTCAATTTAGAGTCTCAAGCTTAGGGAAAAAACCTTGATATCGTAGTCGTGCCTGTTGTGATAGAAATTAAAGCAGTGCCTACCTGAGGTAGTGAAGATGAGGGATAAAACAGAGGGCACAGAAAAGTTTGCAGATGCCTCTACACAAATGACAAGCTCGGTTGGCTCACATGAAAGGGAAAGTGCTACTCTAACAAGGATGGAAGGGGCAGGCTTATAATGAACTTCCTGAATTACCTCAGAAAAGGCCTCTTGAAGGAGCAGGGAACAGAGTTAATTACTTGCCTTTTTCTTGGTCTCTTCCCCTATGCAAACTTCATATGCAAAATGCACCTCTGAAACAACAAACCTTCTGTGAAGGAAAGTTGTACCATATGTGCTCATAACCTATCAGCATGCTTTTATTCTGAAAACTAATTCCAAACAGCTTTAGGCTTCAACAGGCCTCCTCTCAACTCAGAAGAAAATGAGAAATCCCTCCTCAGTCTCATTTTGCAGGTTTCTGTACAGGGCAAGCAGAACCAAATTTTCAAATCTCCCCTTTTTATACTCAAGGGACCACAGGTCAATAGTTCATCTTGATGTTGCAATATGAACCCCAACAGTAAGAATCATAAATGCTATAGGAACAACTAAACACAGTTTTGGAGGGGAAGGAAGGGGGAGCAGAATAAAGCTGACCTTCAGAAAGCTCCTTCTGGGCTGAGCTGCCTGTGGTGCCCTCCTCAGGGCTGCAGAGATCCCCAGCCACATGCAAGAGCAGAGCAGGAGAGCCCCAGGGAGCATTTCTTTGTATGGTCTTAGAACATGTTCCTGTCTGAAGCAAAGAAACCTATTTTATTTTGTTCTCTGGGCTTCTATCAAGCAGATTCTGCTGCTTTTGCCAAACTGGTTAACTGTAAAACAGTTCTGCAATATGCACAAATGGGGATGGAATGAGATCCTCCAGCTTGTTTTCATGTGATGGCGCTTAAATACTGAGGGCAGCATTTAGAAATCAAAGGCATCAGCCTAACTCTCTTTAATACATCTTTCCCTGCCTTACATGGGATTCCTGTACGAACACTGTCTTTTCAGGATGAAATTAGGAATTTAAATTGAACAGACTTCAAAATAGGTGAAAATTGTGTTTGTAAAGAGACACTGGTAACATAATTAGTTGTCTGCTGAGATCCAAGTTTATTTTCTCTTTTATTCTATCACTGACAACAGAATTAAATTGTGTAAAAATTTATTTTCTCCATCTTGCAAAGGGAACAAATATTAACCGGCCATAAAGTAAACTGTGTACATTACTTTCCAAATATATTTAATCTTATTAAAATATATATATCTTCTCTGTAAGACTGTGCAAGGATACTTATCCTTGCCTATAAAGTTCTATTTTAGAGTTAAAAATTTTGTACAAACTGTTTTTTATCTATGTTCCTATTACTTTTTTTTTCAATTTTCATGTATAAAAGATCACTAACTTAAAAAACAACCATAACATCACTCCAGTCCAAAAAACCCTCCAAAATCCCCCTGAGGACAAGTTTTTATGTGCTACAGTTTTTTCATTTAGACGGAAGATAAAGTATTTTTTCTGTTGAATAAACAAAATGCTACTGTTTAAAGGGTCGTAATTTTACCCTTGGAAGTTGTCTAACTTTAACAATTCAACAAAAGAACATGACCCAGAGACCAGCAGCTTGTGTTGACAGGAAAAGTCACGAAACAGAACCCAAATATTCTGCCAAAGGTTCCTTACAAGTTATGTGAGGAGACAAAATGAGAAATCTCATCCATATGTGCATGTTGCATTTTTGCTTTGTTTTCCTTTTTTAAAACTGATGGTTTCACAGGTCACCTTTCACTCCTTTGAAAAACAAGATGAGTAACACAGCCTTGGTAGTTTGCCCAAACATAAATCTGTCGCTTCTTTTTTCATGGAATTGGAAAGTTAGATATATTACATTTAAAGAGTGAATGAATGAAGAATATTGAAAGAGTTGGAAAAACAAAAGGCTTCTTTAGCTGCAAAGTATCCTGTGGAAAGGCCAGGCATGTATCAGCCTCCTGCTTTGTTACTCTATTAGTTGTCACTGTCAATGACCTCAATGGACCAATCTCATTTTTAATGTGAAGATGGGACAATTTTGGTAAAGCTGTCTCAAGAAATTTTAATCTTATTCAAATGAAGGGCTGCATTAATGCATTAATCTCTTATTGGAGAAAAAAAGTTTCATTATTAAGATTACTGTTTTGTGTTAAAGTTGAAAAGCTGGAAGTGAGATCTGGAAGATGGGAATCTACCTTCTGACTTGTTTTATGAAGTATTTGGAGATGGCTGCAGACTGTGGTGCCACATCTGTGCAGCCGAATTTGGTATGAAATTTGGTTTGCATCTATAGCTGAAAAGACTGACAGGTAAGAATTAATTTCATAGTTTGATTCATTTCTGCTAGTTTGATTGTGTTATTGCCAGCCTACTTGAAGAAATTTTGCATTGGATTCTCTAGAACAGCAAAATTACCCTACCTATTTGTTACATCAAACAGCACCACACAGTATGCAGCACAGATACAAATATTATTGGTGTATATATATATATATATACTGTTTGCATAGTACCTGATTACTCCAATTCCACTTCTTTTGTAATGCTGCTACATACTTAGCTCTGGTTAAAGTTTAGTTCAGGATTCAGTACGTCTGGTCTTAGTAAGTATCCCTGAAAGCACATCCATCAGTCCCTCTTCTAGAGAGTCTTCCACTGAAGCATAAAGGATACATATTTTATAACTGTGAAAGCATTTCTACATAAAATATACAAATATATTTTTTTCTTTTTTTTGGGGGGGCCGGTGGAGATTTGGGGTAAAGCTTTTCAAAAGCAAAACACATTTTTATTAGGAGCTTGCACTAGTGCATTTTTCATCACTGCAAATATCAGCCAAAAAATTGGATAGCTATGATATGACTGTACAATCTTGATAAATCCTGATATTTCCCCCCCCTTTCTCACACTCTTATCCTTCTTCCCAAAATATGGTAATTTGGTTCAAATTATTTTCAACTTCAATACTTGAATTGAAGACAATTAAAATAGTCTTGTCCTGTGAACAAACACACACACAGACACAAAGTCAGTAATCCCATTTTACATTATATGTCTGAGAGGAGACTTTTAATAAAAATGTATTTAATATGGCAAGTACTGAGCTTGAGAAGGAACTGCCATAGAGTGTAACTGCACAGTTTCAGGCAACCAGAAACTATTTGGCAGTAGTCTCGTGCGTGTACAATAAGCATATGTTTTAAGGGTAAATTTAGTGCAACAGTACAGATTCAGCAGAATCTAGAGAATTCCAGTAAAAAGTACAGCCTGGAAATCCTTTGAGTTGCTTGGGTAAAGTTAAAGAGTTACAGTGCAGTGTTTTTGGCACCATTTGTATGAACTCACACATTTCGAGTGTCGTGTTAGCAGGATCAGCATCACACGCAATGAGTGTCTCAAAAAAGGTGCAGTGCCAGAGTCCTTATGCCTTTGGGTCTCCATCTTGTGCTCCTTCTCTAGTGTCTCTGATGTCCTTTGCACTTAAGGCAGAACTGAGACATTAAAGGCATGAGAATCTTTCAGCAGGTGATACATTTGTAGAGCTTTCACAGTGCAGCAAGCACTGAAAATGTAATCCACCAACAAGAGCCCTTAGGTGCATTTATATCTGTATATATAATACTTTATTCAAGTCACCAAGTTGTTATTGTAACAGAATTATAAACTGGTATAATAAAAAATAGCAATAATCTGAGTTCCACGGAGCATATTAAGATGATCCTATGTCTGTTTTATTGGTTTTATTAATGAGTCTATTCATAACTTACATGAATATCAAGATGTTATTGTTAATAATGTAGGTTAATTGGATCCTACTTTTATCCAAATAGCCTTTGCAAAGGATTGAAGTTAACCCTCTCTCTACAAAAAGTGTGAGTTGTCAGAATTATTCAGTTAGGTCAGAGAAACAAGTAATCCAGAAACTGAATTTCTTCAAAGGATCTAAAATTTTTAGTAATTTAAATTAAGACTGATGAATAAACTTGCAAATGTTGGGAAAATTAATTTCTTACTCAATGAATAAATGACAGCAAGTCGGAATGATCTGATGGATTTCTGCATAGATTTAAATGAAAATGTATTTAAATGGAAATTTTAATGAAATTTCTGTGAAAAAGTAGATGAGTTTAAAAGTACATGCAATTTGAATACAACCAGATTGAAGGGGGAACTCAGAACAATTTACTTGCATTGGTAGTCTCTCATAACATTCTGCATATTTTTTTTCACATTTGCCTACCTTCGACTTTCATATCTTTTGCTATGAACTTTGCAGAGTATAGCAATTGTGTGCTCATAAATAATTACTAGGGAGAAAAGAGCAAAGTAATCTGAGTCTTTATGCAGTTCATCTATTTGTTCTTTAGGAGTTAATTCACCATGGAGAAGTGGAAAATAAAAACCTGTATAAAAAATAATAAATCAGTGTTATACACACCTAGACTTGAGAAAATGCAGCATGAAGCTGACTTGATTCAAGATGAAGGGAAGATATTGAGAAACTTCAGTAGCCATGAGTGGGATGACATGAGGCACTGATCAGCCTAGAGAAAGACCCAGAACCACTCCAAAATGAAATTATAAATTGGTTCTTTATAATTAACTATGCTCAGTACTGTCTATGCTAGAAAAAAAAAACGTGCATGGTACACAGTTGTGTGCATGATCCAAGACAGATCCTTATTGGCAGGATTTCATTCTGAAGTGTAACCAACTGAAGGAGGTGCAGGATCCCCCAAAACACAGCCAAGATGATAATATTTACTGATGGACATCCATTAAAAAAATAAAATCAAATCTGTCCCTACAATGCAAGTGAAGATATGTACTAGAATTTTGGCTAACTATTAAGACTGACATTGGAACAGGAACTGACTCAGAAGGGTATTGGAAATTCTAGAAAATCACTTAAATTTAACCTTAAACCTTAGATAACAGAGTGTGAAGTGTAAATTCTACTCTTCAAATTCTAATCTCAATCTGGTGGCTCACACAAAATATAGCACCAGAAACAACCAAGTTTTTATCCACATACCTACACAGAGACGAATTCAGTACCAAAATTATGAGTCAGCAGCCTCCAATTTCTTGCTGTTTGCTGAAACTTCTAAACACAATACTTCCTCTTGTAATAAAGGGAAGATAAAGATAATTTTATTTTTCTCTGATTTATATATATATTAATGAAACAAAAGCACAGCAAAACAAACTATATCCACATGATTAGCTGAATAGGATTGTTCATTTGATGAGCAGAAATCGATATAAGGGTCAGGAAGCAAATGTTAATTCTGCTTTATATGCTTGTCTGAACCTGCTCCGCACTGTTAAAACACGCTAAGAGATAAGGCTATACATTTCCCCTAAGGCAGCTTGAAGCTGACCCACTTCTGGGATGAGGAAATTCAGGTCTATTTTCTTGCAAAATTTCCTTAATCCATATCTACATCTTGAGACACATTGCCCAGTGCTCCATTCATGCCTTTATGTCTCTTTTGCATTCAGACTAAATTCCATGGGGCAAAGTTTGGACTCTCTCCTGGTTCTCTCTCTGAAAAAGCCTATTCTGGCTTCCCAGAAGCATCCATTGAGGGGTTTTTTATTATTATTTGTATTTTATTTAGGGTTATTTATCAAAAATCCAGGATCCTACACCATCTTTATTCCCCATGGACTATATTTTCAATTCCTTCGCTGCAGTGCTTAGATCCAGGGTAACAACTGCCCAGGCAAAATCTAGTAAAGGGCAAGTATTGGAGGCAATAAAGTCTTAAAAATCAAAGCAAAAGAAAAGCATCACCATACCCACAGACAAACATATGCAGTAACAGGCTCTTTCAAAATGAGCAAGAGCAATTATCTGTCCTGACTAATTAGTAAATTCATTGTGTAATTCTCAGGAAAAGAGAAATGCAGCTGTTTCCCAGAAGGAGTATCTATCTGAAGCTCTATTCCTTGACCATTTAAATAGCACATTAGGGAGAGAATCAGAGTTGTTGTACCTTGCAATTTAATTAGATGCATGTTTAAGAAAAACTAATTATTTGGTGGGCCCTCGATTTGCAGTCTTTTCTTACATGGAGTGCATAACTGGAAGATGGGTTCCTAATTACATCTTAACTACTTTCAGTCTATTTCATGTCCAAAAGAAAGAGGTATATGTGTAGTTCCTTCGTAGCTGTTACTCTCTATTCTTGTTTGTATTTTTTCTGTAAGCTTGCTAGAGTAAAAATGCTAAATAAAGCAGTTCAGCATAGCAGACTCTTTATAGCAGAGTAGAATATTGTGCTTTCCTGCTTTACAGATTTTGTTCTTTTCCAGGCACCTTTAGTGACACTGTACCCACTTTTGACATTGGTTCTTGTTATTTTGCTCTACTAGCCAAGGAGGAATAGAGGGCCACTGAGAAAAAAAGTGTTAATAAGTCTTCCTACATAAAATTTTTACTGTTGTTCACTAGAAAACTGGCAGAGTAATTGGAGCTGGGAGTGACATTTTTACAGCGAAAAACGTCAAATGCTGCATACCCTAAGTAATCTTTTCCAGGCTTTAGTTTTACTCTGAAATATGCAAGATAATTTCTTCTAACTATGGTATTTTAAATCCAGAAATGAATCATAATATCTGTAATATGCAGACGCATACTGTAATTTAACTGGTCTTTAGTACAATGAATCTCTAGTGTGAAATTTTCCTTGTTAATGATCAGCATAAGCTATGGCTCTTAATGCAATTATAAATCTAAGGCTTACAGTCCATAGGCAACTGAGTAAAAAGATGATATCATTAGACTTTTCATTTCATTCACTCATACCTATGGGGAAAAAGCAACCATTATTGTAAGCAGCTCACCTTTTCTATCAGCAAAAGGAACCCTAGCCTACATTGAGTTACATTTTATAGGCTCTTCGTTCCCCTGGGTAAGTAAATAAACTCTTCCAGCATCAGCAGTTTTTCATTTAAATAGGTTTTTATTTTGAACAACATTAAAGGAAAATAAGGCAGTCTAGATAAGGAAAGAACCCTTCTTGATGCCAGAAGCAAGCAAGCCTTTCAGCCCCTCTGGAGAAACTCTTCTCTTTGAAGGAAGTGCCAACCTACCACCACCACCAGTTATCTGAGGGCTTCATAAACAGGACCCTTTTCCTACCATGGACTGTGTTCACTAAGGCCTGGGAGAAGGTTCCATCCCACAGAGTTTTGCAGGAGAACTTTTGCGTAGCTGGATTGTAGGATTGTTTTCTCCTGTAAAACTTTAGTTCAGGATCTACAAAAAGGATTCTCGTTCTACCCCCAAACTCTTTCAGAAACATTACTGCTTTCCAGAGATCTTAAGAGTTACAGTTTGTTTTATTAAACTTCACCACTTACACTCTAAAATATGTAGCTTTTCTTTCTATAACAAATATTGTATTAGGATTAGGTAGTAGAATATTCTGAGGGTGAAAAATTAGCATAATGATCTTCAGAATGTAATAGATATACATGTCCAGGATATGTAACAGCTTTTCTTTCATTATTTCTATCTGAACACCTTAATGTAATTCTAAACCATCATAGAAATGGCAAAATATTCTCATGATGTCAAAATTTAGGGAGAACAAAACACAGTGAGAATTGTGCAGATATTTTTTTAAAGTCTTTATAAACCTACCCTTGCATTTCCTGAGAGGAAAACTGACCTGCTTAGCAGCCAATACCTTACATCTAAAGGAGGCTCCTACAGCCCCTTTAATGAGATTCACCTGAAAGTGAGAGTAGCTTCCTCTAACAGAAATGGGATTTTTAAGATCTGTCTGAGAGACTGTGCAGTGGCAGTTTTGGATTAAGGGTTCTTTAACATATAACAGCTAAAAAGAAGAATATTATTTAAGAGAAGCCAGTAGCTGCATGAATATCCATGTTCTCACCTATCAACATTCTTCTCCCACAGTAAAATTAATCTTAAGGATTAATCTTAAAGAGATGGTAGTTGTTTTTTTTGTTTCTTTGTTTGTTTATTTGGGTTACTTCTCTATCAGAACATTGGAATTAATATTTTGCATATTCTTTCTCTTAAGATCAGCTTGACTGAGAAAGTCAGTCACTGCTGACTCAGTAGGGCAATCCTTACAGTTCTGATGAAAAAGTTGTGTTGCCCTTATTTTTTTTTCAATTATCACAGAGGAAAAAATTTGAAGTGTGAGAGCACATTGCTCTTTCTGTGGTTTATGTTTTTCTGGACTGTCCCCCTGAACTCAATATTTCCAGATCAGAAACTCTGACTCAATACAGAAAGATCTTCAGAAGATTTTTGTCCAAATAAGTGTCAGATAATTCTGGTGGAGGATTGTGTAAACTTTTCTGTAAAATCTCCATTCATGTAAACTTTTTCACCTTCTCAGGGCATTCATCCTCACCCTTATAGTCAGCACATTTTTTCTCTGTCATCTAATCTCCATCTTCTTTGCTGCAAATTAAGTTTGTTAGTTCCTGTCCTATCCTTTGGAAAAGTCTATTGCCTTTGAACTTGGAGCAACCAGGGCTTTATATAATTGAAGACTGTTATTACAACTTTTCTTTGTACATCGTCCTCTAAACTAAACAACTCCAGACCTTTCTATCCTTCTTTATACTTCTTTTCCAGAACTCTAATCTACTCTTGTTGTCTGCTAAGAATTCTTTAAAAGGTCACAAGTAATCCAGACACAATTCTTCAGATGTACCCTTATTAAAATGGAAATACTCTGAGCTCTGTAGTAAGATTTGTTTTTTTGGAAGCAACATGACACTGTTGATTACTACTCAGTCTGTGATCCACCTTATTCATTCTAACTCTTCTCTTATTTAGACATCTTGAGCTTTGGACATGTTCTTAATTAATTTTGTTTTATCATTTACAGACAGTTTATCCATTCATGACTGAACCTCATGTACTGAAAAATTGCCAGGGAAGTGAACATGTAAGCTCACCATCACGTGGCTGAAAAGAAGAGTGTTTGCCAAGTGACCTGTTAGAAACCTCATGTAGTCAAGCTGCCCAAAATAGAATATTTAATTAAATAGAATGTTGTTATCTCTTGCTGACTTCTACATACAGTCAAGTTTGAAAAACAGAAGGTAACATTGTTGCTGTAAAGTGACCAAATTTAGTACAATACTGTGTTCAACCAAGGGAAGAACGCTGTAATCGTTCAAACCATCAAGTTTTCATATTCAAAACATTCATCTGGCCTCTCATATATGAATTTACTATGGATAAAGGTATTTTACCCCTCTACCACGTGGTTAAAGTTGTCAAAAAAGACTCTTGATTCAAATCCTATTGCAGTGAGGGATAAGAAGACAGGAAAGCTACCTGCCATGAAGAGAGGTGTGGATAGATAGCAGTAAATATTTTAGTCACATAGGCCATGTAGTTTGACTTATCAAAGTGCTTACAAAGGTTCTCTTCTTAAACTGAAGCTTTTAGGTCTCATCTGATCTTAGAAGTGTCCCTAATAGACTTACACAACTCCTTTTGCACAACACCACTCCTTCATTTCCCACCTCTCCTCAATAGCTGTACTTATCTTTTAGGGGGATAAGCAGAGCTCATCTTCTAACACTCTGCAATCCTCTTTTAGTCACTATTGTTTCCTGGGCAGATGATTAGGGTGCACTGTAGTTTCCAACACCTCGACAGCCAACACTGGTCACCAGCAAAGTGAAGATGTGGCTTCTTGTGCCAGGGGCACAACTGCCTCCTATTTTACCCCTGATACATTTGGTTTTTTCTAGTTGAAATGTGCCCTGTGGTTTAGTCCCTGGGTTCAGTGCTGGCATGTGGAAATTCCTGTGTATGTGAATGACCTCTGAGAGGATAAACAGAGTGAGTGCACCGTAATAGTTTCCGGATTTACACAATCAAACAAGTGCTTTCATGTTTACAGCACTGCATGATTGATGCTCCCAAAATCTGTTTTAATAGTCTCCTTGAAGCGTCTTTCTGTTACTTATTGTATTCTTTTATATCCTTTGTTTTATTTTATTTCAGCAGCTACGTGCTTATCACCTGCTGCCTTTCACCGGTATTCGATAAAATAAATGTAGATCTATTAAAATATGGTTCATTTAAAATAAATTGCATGCTTCCATAAAGAATGCTTTGGCACTATGTTTTTACATAAAATGAGATGATATGACTAAAAGCCAACATCACAGTCAGAAATAAGCAGTACTCAGCTTGCCACATGTTAAATAAAAATATTCTAATACCTATGCCTACTGACTCAGACATGCTGAGTTCCTGCAGATGAAGTTTCATGCTATAGTGAAGTACTGAAGATTTGCAAGATGGTGTTGGGATTTATACACGTTTGAAAGCAAAGGGCACAGTCAATGTTACAGAACTTATACGATAATGACAGTGGGTACACCCCAGACTTGAGTCTCTGGGGTTTTGGCATGTGAATTGAACAGTTTCAGTGAACATTTTCATCAGTAGGAACAGAGGATGCAAAATATCCAACAGAATTACAATCATGCTATCACAAGGGTAATTGTTCTAGAGCTGCAAAAACATTCTAGGAACATTTTTATTGAAACTGATATGATTTCTCAAAACAAAATAAATTAAGCAATGTCTTTTGTTTTAAAGTGTTTTCTCAAAGAATCCTCAACCAACACCTTGTACTTTTTGCTGGTTTTTTTTATTCTAGGAAAGAAAATGTAAAGTCCTGCACTAAAACCATTTCTGACAGTTTAGCAAAAGCTTCTGGTGTTATTAAAACTAGATAGGAAAGTCTTGTCTAAAGTATCTAATGGTGAATCAAGTCATATAGCCTGTGGTACTGCACATACTATCATAGAATTATAGAATTATTTGTATTGGAAGGGACCTTGAAGATCATTTAGTTCCATCTCCCCTGCCATGGAAAGGGACACCTTTTACACGTTGCTTAAAGCCCCATCCAGCCCAGCCTTGAACACTCACAGTGATGGGGTATCCTCAACTTCTCTGGGCAACCTGTCCCAGTGCCTCACAGCCCTCACAGTGAAGAGTCTCTTCTTAATATCTAATCTAAAACTAAATATTATTAATGGCTCTTTTTATGGTGACTCTTTTTTCATACCAAAAGTCATCGTTTAGTAACAGTAGAGCTGTGTAAGCTGCAGTAAAACTGATAATAATCTTCCTACCTAAAAACTAAACACCACACCCCATTAATATATGGTAAGAAAAGACTACAAAATGTCTCAAGAGAAAGCTCTGAAATTTCTAATAAGTCCACTGGATAGTGAAGTGACCTCCTAAATCCAGAATTTTTGTAAGACAGTCAGGAATAAACAATTATAGATTGACTTTGTCAATTGGAAGGACTGTAATAAATATTTACAATCAAAATAAGCTATATTGTTTGTTATGTTTGAACTGATCTAGGAGGAACCAGGAGGATCTCTGAGACAGAAAATAACTAATGTAAATAATGCATGGAAGCTTTTACACTGATGCTTTCAATTGAAGAAATGTGATTAGCATTTCACTCCTCAATTGGCAGTTTTAGGTCACTGGCCTAGTCTAGCATGAATAAAATCAGCGAATGAAAAATGGCAATCATGAAGCAAAAATTAAAGAAAGGCGATTTGCAAAAGGAACTTTTGCTACATCAAGTAAAGAAGATTAAATTTAATACCTCATTTAATGTCACCATTAATCTGTCATTGCACTGGGTCAATATGTGCAGAGGCAAATGGAGACAAAGAGGACACTGAGGGTAATGGGGCTTTTGAGTATTTCCTTCACTTCTAAAGTTTGACTCAGTAAAGATTAAACAGGCAGAAAGTGATTACTCCTGCCCTTTGTGGTGCCCTTGAGCTCTGGGGTCCTCCCTAAATAAACTGAGTAATCACAGATTATGACATCAAGCTCAGAAGTACAACCCTTGTGAAAACAATACTCTAGTACTGGTAAAACCTCTTGCTCGTGGTTTTCAGGTTCTGGTATAGCTGAGGATGTGGAGCAACCCACCAGGTGATTTATTAAGCTCTGCCAAGAAACAGAAATAGTTTTTCAGTATCAATGACTTCATGTGCTTTCAGTTTGTTCCCTGACTTACCTCCCTGAAAGCCCGTGTGTTTCATCTATAGACAGATATAAATATGCACATGTACACACACAAATATTCCCATTTATGAATAAATTAAAAAAACCCATGTCTGTCCACTCAGATTCAGGCATATGCTTAGATCACAATGTCTTAAGTGTGTGAATTAAAAGAATTTCTAGAACTGGGCCATGCAGTGCCTTCCAACCTAATCCATTCTGTGATTCTGTGATCCTACACCACTTTAGGCTGTAGGTTTTGCTGAGTAATTTCCAGTAATTTACAGTAATTATTTATAGTAAAACTAATCTGTTCCTACATCTTTAAAATAGTACACTTTAATATCATTGGTTCCTGAAAATGCAAGGAAGTGTACCTGAAAATGCAAGGAAGTGTACCTGAAAATGCAAGGAAGTGTAGATCTTATTTTCCATTACTTTTCACAGGGAATGGCTATTTCTAGTTATAATTTGGTGTTTGATCACAGGTATAAATAACTGCCCTAACAGCACAAAAAGTCAGTGTATATACACATTTAAGATGGGATCGTCTCAGCGTATGATGACAACAATCAGGATTTCCCTTTTACATATAATTACCTATCCAGAAAGAAAAAGATTTTCTGTAAGTCATTGCAATAAATTGGAGGTAATTGTGGGAAAATAATGGTAGTAACCAGTTGGTGACAAGGAAACCTTGTAAGCCAGTAATTTTTAATGGTTTATCTCTTGAATTTTTGAGCATTTGCAAATATTGATAGAATGAATGTGTTCTTGGAGATCCTGACCTATTGGACTTTGCAGAGTCAGGACTAAGTTCTCCTATGAAACAAAAGTTGCTGTTTCTAAAAGAAGACTGCATATATTGTTCTCACTAGAAAGAGAAATTTCATTTACCGGTAAGGGTTGTTACACTATTCCAGTATGAAAGGGATTAGATGAATAACAAGGCTCACATTCTACAGATAAAATATTTGAAGACAAGGGAAAACTTTATTTTCTTACATTTGAGAGGCAAGAGTGATACAGAAACATACATATGCATTACGGGAACCTAAAGGATTTTTTTTTTTAGATCCCCATCCCTCAATTAAACCATGTCTTGAATCAAATTAGAAGGATATGTTTACAGAGTGTTAGAGACTCTGTCAAATCTAATTAGTATCACCCACTGATTTTTTGAAAACTGACTGGAAAATTTTTAGAGTCAGCATCTCCTGTCCTGGTTTATTATACAATTAGAAAAATTTGTTGGAAAGTCTGAAGGCAAAAGAGGAGGTAGGAATGTGTGGTTTTGTTTTGTTTATAGAACAGAATGCTTTTCTGAGCATGGAAGAAGATAATAGGAAATAACACAAGCAAAATAGACAAAAGATACTAAAAACCAGAGGTTACACAAAATATTAGGCTTGATTAGGGAAAAAAAGTTATTTTTACAGTGGAAAATGTGGTTTCACTGATGTGTTTGTGGAGTACAGCAGAAAGGAAGGCTAGAAGATAACCTTTCTAGACTTTCTAGATAACAATATTGAGTCTACACCTTTGATCTCTTTGGGCACTTGATTAAGAGATTCCCCCAAGGATTTCTTCCTACACCTTCTGTGGAAAAGTATAGACCATCTTACACCTTGATTTTATTTGAAGAATGTTCTTAAAGTCTTTATGAGTGGTGTTTAAATACTAGCCAATACAGCCACAGCACTGAGAGGCATAAACATTTACATACTGCATCTCCATTGTGGTTGCAAATCAACTAATATACAGCGATAATGAGACAAAATATTCATTCTAGGCTTGTATTTCTAGGTATTTATTCTCATCAAACTTTCACCTGTTGTGCTAAAACCATCAAGGCCTGCTTCTTGATGGTCAAAAAACCTTTTTATTTCATAAGAATAGAAAAGTGTTTCAGCTATTAGATTAAGAAATTGTACTCTGTTGTTGTTTGTTTTGTTTTTCCTGCTACCTATTTTACCCCAGGTAGTGCCAAATGAGGCAAGAGATAGAGGTGAAAGTTTAGGGCCTGACTGGTGCAGCGACTACAGAGAGCATCATTGCTCAGCCACAGCAAGGAAGAACACTCAGTGAGGGCCAGGAAAGATCAACTATCTCCAACAATGGTGTCAGCTGTGTAAGTGGAGGGCATTGGGTTCACTGCAACAGTTGGAACAGTCCAGTCTTCTGCAATACTCCTAAGCCAATTTTAAATGAGAAAAAAAATATATATTGCTCTTTGGGGACAGAAAGAGCTACTTTCTTAGGAAAATGGTTCTGGGATTGGATCTTTGCCATTTCTAAAAATCTAGGTGGTTGGAAAATCAATCAGATAGAGACTTGCACTTTAAAAGGAAGCCTTAAAAAAAAAAAGTGAGAGTTTTAACAAAAAAAAAAATTAACTTTTTAATTGCGCGGTTAAAGTAAGTAGGAAATGCTAACAGTCATATCTTCTAATTCAACTTTTTATGATAACGCATAACACTTACCAGATTGTATTTTATTGGCCAGAACAGAAGCCATGGGGTATGAATAATTCACGTGTTGCAATGTTTTTACCGATGTGCTCGGGGAACAGGCCACCACAAGGCTCAGTGTCCGCAATCCATCAGGCCCCCCACGTCTGTCTTGGGCTGGGAACCAATGAAAGCTACGTCTGTAATAAAATTTTGAGGCCCTGCTGAAATACATGCCTTGGCTCAACTAATTCCCCCTGTGCTTAACTGTGGCACAGGGAACGGCTCCAGGCTCCCAGAAGGAGCCATGCAATCTTCCTCATAGCTGTTTTATCATTTTGGCCCCCAGTAGCTGAAGTTAATAATACAAGTATTGGGGATCTTTGAATTCAAGTGCTTTAACTAAAAATTCAAAGAAATGCCTGTTAGCTCTCTGTATCTGAGGGGACTGAAGGCTGTAACCCAGCTGAGACGCAGTCCTAGGGACCGCAGGCATGACAACAAAGAGCAGAGAATATAATCAGTCTTGGTTTTGAATCTGACAACAAGAAAACAGTACTAGAAGCTTCCTGTGGATTTAACAGCATCTTAATTCAAAGTCAATGTCTTTCCTGAAACTGAAACAAAGGTGAAATAAATTAAAGACAGGATAATCTGCAGGATAATCAGCTAAAGGTCTGTAGGCAAGAGGTATTTAACAAGCACTATGTGACTCTCAAATAACTGTTTCATTATTCTGAAAATGGACAGAAGAGTGTGAATAATACCACGTAAATCTTTTAAGAAGCTCAAAGGAACCTCTGGTGGAAAAATAAAGAAATATTGCAATAAATTAAAAAACAAAGATTAAAAAAGGGAGGAGTCAGAGATGCTCAGCTGCTGTGAGCTGGAGTTTCTCATCCTTCTCCTGTGGATCATGAAATATGGGGAATTCTTGATAGAGGAGGTGAAAATTGTAAAACTCAAATGCTGGAAGTTAAGGTCCTAAGTGCACTTAAGATACTTACAAACACATGAGGCTAACAAAAGTTGTAAAGTCTTAGTTTTTAGGCCTGTTTTAAACATGTAAATCTCTGACTTGCATTTGTTATGCTTTTGTATTATTGTCAAAAAAGCAGAAATATTTCCAGTTTAATTGCCACTATTACAAGAACTCAATGATCTAATTCAAATTATAAAAGCAAAAAAAAAAAATTAAAAATAAACATAGCAAATGTATTACCTTTTATCTGTTGTAGAACCAAGTTTCAAAAAGGCCTTTAGTAGTTTAAGTGTCATGGAATTCCTTGAGATCTGGGCTCCAAAATGGCTTGTGACTTTGTGTGTCAGCATATCCCATCTTCTATAAATCATGTTACCAAAATATGTAAGAAACTTGAGATGTTTTTAAGTTAAGTAAAGTTAGTTTTGTGATTGTATAGTTAAAGTAAGTAGGAAATGCTAACAGTCATATCTTCTTAATTCAACTTTTTTGTGCAAATGCATACCCCTTACCAGATCTATTTTATTGGTCGGAACAGAAGCCGTGGGGTATGAAGAATTCTTTATATGTAGGGAAAATAAATTTTTGTGCTTTTGTACCTGGTTCAAAAGGAAAGCAAATATAAGATTTATAATGGAACTCTATTCATCTCAGCTGTGGCTGTATTGAGCGGCTCTGAGAAGAGACCTGAGTGAGAGGATGAAAGGATTGGTTCATGCATATGACCTCCTGTCTTCCACCTATATCTTGTCTGCATGACCACAAAAACTAAAAATACTTTGTTGCCTAAACCCAAAGAGGAATTCCACAATTAAAAACTTTACTTTCAAGTCTTCAGGTAGCTTTTTTATTTGATACTTTCCCTTCTCTTGTCCACAGAAGTTCTCAATGCTTCAAATTTAGTCAGTCATTTGTCCATTTGTTAATATCATCATTGCTGTATTATTAACCATTACAGAAACACAGTAACTTAGCTATACTCCTTTGGTGAATTCCATAGGGCTACCATTGTGCAGAAATGCAGAGAAATCACAATTCTTGTGTCATCTGCCTTTTACACAGCATCAGGATTACACAGTTGACCAAAGAAAGTAGTATATCCAGCAAAATTAATATCAAAAGAGACACTTGTTCTGCTGGCCAAATAAAGCCAACACTTTTCAGTCTTAGTTTTAAACTGTCTTCTTCGTGCCTGCCTGGCCTGTTGTCAACATTTTATGAAGAAAACCTCTAATTTTTTCTGAAATTATACTCAATATGCATCAAAGTTACTGAGATACGCTGCCTAAACGCATAAAGATCATTAGCATCTCTCAATGAACCTCTCTTGTTCCAGCCATGGTGTCTCCTTACACAAAATAAATCATAGTTCAGGCACTACAGGATTTATGGCAGCTCATTTTTCCATTAGGGGCCAATATTGCCCATTTTTTCCATATCTGTAAATATTCTTTTCAGAACAAGAGTTCTCCTCTTTTGGAGTCTTAAGGCACTGCCATAAAGCCATCTGGCCTTGGACCAGCTCTTGGGCTCTAAACAGCCTTTTCTACTTCAGTGCATATGAACAATTCCTCTTGGGTCTTAACCTCACTCATGGCATGCTTTGGAAATGTTAAGTCTGCCAAGCAATTCTGTAGTAATGCTTCTCAATCACTTTATTGAGATAAATACAAGTTAGAACAGAATGCTTGGAGTGATTTTTTAGTCTTTGGACTCCTGGGTCCCTATCTGCTGTTCCTACTGATCTTCCTTTTGACAGATGGTCTGCTTCTCAGCTCATTTTCAAAGCTGGGATGTAAATATTATAGTAGCTGTATAACATTCCTTCTCCCTCCTCCCCAGAATCCATTTTCAGGAGCTTGATCTATAACCTGCTTTCCTCTGTTAAGCCTAAATAGGTTTAATTTCTGCATTAGTTAATCTCTATACATATGTGGTATTCCCTGTGTATTCATAGATACTGTTTATCCTAATGCTTTTTGACTGTAAATATATCTGAGCAGATACATCAGCCTGATCTGTAAATACCATCCACATTACCCTAGCCCATGAAGTTTGTTTTTACTAACAAAGAAAAGAACATCAGAATCAGTTCATAGTTTCTCCAATCTTGACTGTTTCTGGCATTCCTTCTTTGTTCTTCAGCCCGTCCTCCTAGTTCTTCATAACAAGCTTCCAAACAGCAAAATCACGTATTTTTTCTTACCTTCTACCCTGTCAAGGAAATAGATTTAATGCCATGATTTTCCACTTTGTGCCACAGGTCCTTTGAACATGATGTTTCTTTCTTTTAGTCAAGGGCAGGACTTTCCACTTCTGTTGAATCCTTGTTGGATTCAAATGGCAACCAGTTACCACTTATTTATGCAAAAGTTATTGACATAGCAATAGTTTCAATTATTTTATTCATCTCACACTTGCCTTGTGCACTGCATTTGCAATGCACTTGAAAAAATACGCTGGCATCTTCTATGAAAATGGTAATAGATTGCAGTGTAAAATTCCATATCTTAAATCCCTTTTTAATGTGGTTCCTGGTTATATTTTTATTTCAAGGCACATATTTGAAAGCTTTGAGTCACGGTTCTCTGATCTCTGCCTGTGTCAGCATGAAGCAGATAAACTGAAAACAACAGAATTACCCTGTTACAAAATAAATTTAGGAGAAGTAATAATTAGTCTTGGACTAATGGTGAGAGATAAAGTGATACCATTTTAGTGAGTTCATTCCATATTCATGAAGTAACAAACAATATTAAGATTATTAGGCACAAAAATGAGCTCTGTGTCATGCAAACACATTTTGGCCTGCTCTGTGCTACCTTCCATGTCCCTGTCCACCCTTGTTCTGTGTTGTCTGGTCCAGCATCCTCTGCATCTTCACATTTACATCCTTCCAACCTCAATTCCATGGAGATGTTAAGAGTTTGTGTCTATTCTGTGCTTTAAATCCCACAAGAGATCAGACTGGCTGAGTCATGAAGGAAGAAAGCAACATGCTGAAAAATAACCTGAGAAATGCTTAGGAAAACAAACATCACATATTAATATTACACCCAGACATATTTGATAAACTGTGAATGTGGGAAACATTTGTGCTTCATTTCTAGATCACTGGCTCCATTAACATAGATATTGAACTTAAAAAACAGATTCTGAAAACAGCCTGAAGCAATATTACCACAAAATCAGGTAGCACAGTTAGTTACATGCATACACAGAGATAACGGTTAAAAAAAAAGAAAAACCTTAATAATTTTTTCTGATGGAAGAGGTTGTAATAGTTTTTTTTTTTTGGCATTGACTCCTATATGTAAGACATGACTTTAAATGCTTTTATCAGGCCATTTGAATTAGTAGAAATGTGTACTACCTAAAATAGTTAGTACTTTTTCTCTTACTGGTTGCACTGAAATTTTAGAGCATTATTAAATTGTAATATCAGTCACAGAAGTTATTTGGACCATCCAATACCAAAAATAAAATTAAAAAAAAAAATCAAGTTTCCTGAGTCTTGAAAAGGTGGCATGTAAATTAGTTTTGTTCCCTTCGCAAGGGTATGGTAAATGACAGAACTAAGTAGTATGTGTCGAAGAACAGTAACCTACACACTTACTCACTTACTCCAAGATTCATTTCCAATAAAAAAAAAAAGGTTACATTTACATTAAAATATAGAAGCAAATTCCAAATCAATCCCTCCCTTTTCAGTCCACAGGAGCATTTGGCTAGAAGCACCTTATGTCAGCAGGAATACTTTTGACACTCTCCCCTATTAATTTCCTATCTCCTGATAGTCATTGTATCAGTACTGCCCTTTAGCCAATATTAGCAGAAAACAGTCCTTACTCGTGTTTCACATTTGCTGATTTGTTTGTTCCTTGCTAATCACTGCTTCTCCCTCAGGTGGGCAAAAGTCTATTTTGTGTGTCTTTATATAGGTCTTTAGTTGAGGACTATGTAAGAAATGGACAGAGTTCTGAACATGGTGTTGGTTTTGGAATTAAGGAGTCCAAATGAAATGGATAAAGTACATTAATACTGGGCAAAACATATTAAAAAGCACAAATTTTGCAATAGTCTGGTATTATTACTGATGACATCAAGCTCTCCTTAAGGAAAAAAATATTCAGGGTGATGCCATGTCTCTGCAACAATCTGTGTAGGTCAACAGAAGTGAAATACTCCTGGACTTGTACTGGAGGACAAAGGGTATAATCCATGCCTTCAGAGGATAGAAAATTTTCATTGAGCTATAGGGAATGAAGCTTCTGTTCCAGAGCGTATTGTAGGAAAACAAAATACAGGAGACCCCATACAATGAGTTTGCGTAATTATGACAGAGATATCATGTTGATAGTAATCATAGAAAAAAAAAAGAGGTCAAAAATAGCCAGTAATTTCTATAGGGATAATAAAATTTACAAAAAGTGAGAGGTGTGTTCTATGAAAAAAATGTGGTCTATTATTGAAATTCAAAAAAAATTATGAATTGCCAACAGCGTGAAATCTTCATCATGTAATTTTGGTAAAGGAAAATTGGGAGAGGAATTGCCTCTAAAATCTTAAAAAGGAGTCAGGGAGGGAGGAAAAAGAGACAGAAAAAGACAGGGAGAGAGACAGTGTGAAAGAGGAAGGGAAAAATATACGAAGACAATATGAAATACAGCATGAAAAAAACCTGTTTTTAACCTTTCTGGACATTTTGGAAAGGGTGAGACTGCATAACTTTTGAATATAAAAGTCTGATTCATTTTTGTAATTCTCCAAGGAAACTGTTCTGATACCATGGTCTTCCTACATTCAAAGGACAACTGTCAAGAGAAGCTCTTTACATTTAGTATGAGCAGAGATATATTGTGTAGATATGAGAGGTTAATTTTGTACAAAAGCAGCATCTGATTGTACTTGCAGGAGCAATAGGTCTTTCCATGGTATTCCATTACGAACAAAATAACCCATTTCCTATTAGAGTAGTTCCCTTTTTCTTCTGTCTAGCTAGCCAACAACTTTCTCAGCTATCTAATCATCTATTTGAGTCCCAAAGATTCCCTATAGATAGTGACTGAGGTCCACCATTGTCAGTTTTTCTCTCTTTTTTCTTTTTTTTGTTACCTAGTAGATCCATTTTCTTCCCACATGTTTGAATTGTCTTGGAGCTGTGGGGCACTTTTTTCAAGAGCTGCCGCTGTTGCTCAGGACTGACTTTATGCTCATTTTAGTAATATTACCTCTTTACTTTTCAGCTTAGAAAGCATCCTATTCAACTAAAGACTATAATTCCCTGGCCTTAGGAATAATGATTTCTACAGAAGGATGTGGAGTAGGCAGAGAGATTGTTACCAAGGAGTGAGATGCTGTGCTGAGATGCTTGATACCTCAGAGCAGCCAGCTGCATAACTGCAGGCACTTGGCTCCCAGGAACTGAACTGGCTACTCAGCAGCACTGCTTCCGTGACACACTTTATGCCATTGAAGTGGTAAAGGCCAAGTAAAAGTGTTGGATGAGCAAAAATTGTGAAAGTGGAATGAGAATGGCCTTTACAGCAGTCATAGTTTTCCGAGCAAAGTAATGGTTTTTTTGTGTCCCAGCAGTACCATTGAACCGCCTGGAAGTCAATCATCTTCCCCACAGAATTCCTGCAGAGACTGAAGTTGAAAAATAGGCAAAGATTAACAAAACACATTTTGCAACTAACACATAAGGTAACGTAAGAAATGTTTCTATGCCTTGTGCAATGAAATGGTTGACCAGAAGTTACTATTGTAGCCAGTCACGAGCCGAGCCAAGACTCTTCTCAGAAGTTCAAATCCAGCCTTCCAAGAAGAAGGAATGAAAAAAATGGTGTCACATTCCCTAAAGTTTTAAGATTTCTAGATTTTGAAACTGGGTTTCCGGTAGACATGCATATTTCTTTCCCTACATATACTTTCCTTATAGGACCGAGAATACTATGACACAGTGTTCTCAGCAGCACTTTTCCTAAGACCAGAGCTAGAAATTTCTAGTAGTGCTGGAAATCTCTTGTGAAAAATCTGTCTCTGAAAGCTTTCCAGCTCATTCCTCCAGATTCAAATGACTTGGATGGTCTTCACATAGTCATCTAAGCTTTCAGCTGTTTATCCAAAGCAAACAGAAATACGAAAATTCTAAAGTTGCCATTGCTACTTGCATGATGCAAGCACATGTGGTTAATCCTTGCCCCATTTAGCATTTCTCTGGTCAATTCCCACATGAAATTTTATTCTTGACATGATTTAGGAGCATTTAATCTGATCTGACAATGTTCAGTCCACTTCCTAAATCTTTGAATGATTAGTTTTGATTTGCTATATAATGTGTCCACTGCTTTTTGATTAAGACATCAGTATTGTATGTGACCTACATACTTCCCTTGCCTTTTGCATTTCAAGATGTAGTTTTCCACAGACCATTTGAGTGCACTATCCATCTCAAACAGATCAAATACTATAGCAGTTGTTCCCAGCAGCTGCTGTTAGAAAAAGCATTTGGGTTTTAATACACTGTAATAGCTGTTTTTTTCAAATTACTCCAGTGACTTCTACGCTGAAAGATTAGATGTAGTTTAGTGTACTTATTTGCTAATAATACTTTCATTCGGATTTTATCAGAGTAAAGAGTGTCAAGCAAAAACAAATGTTGTACTCAATATGTTAATTCTGATGGTGAAGATCTGTGAACTAAGGACCATTTTCATAATCAGTTTCCTGCTTTGAAATCTTTAAAGCTCATCATGTACAATTTGCGGAAAA
This sequence comes from Neopelma chrysocephalum, assembly GCF_003984885.1. Taxonomy (NCBI): domain Eukaryota; kingdom Metazoa; phylum Chordata; class Aves; order Passeriformes; family Pipridae; genus Neopelma; species Neopelma chrysocephalum. Next base: position 9,269,091 of record NW_020897737.1, read on the forward strand.
CCTAAACCAGACACTTGGTTCCACCCAGGTTAGCAATATTACTGATCTTCCAACACAAGCATTCCTTTCTGATTCCAATCTCAGTAGACATGAATCCTTAATGATAAAAGCCCAGTTGGCATAATATGATGTATATCCTTTAACCTTTGCAATAAAGACATAACTGAAGCATTATAATCTCTCATTACTTTTGTAATAGAGCACAGTTCATAATTTAATCTATTAGGGCATGACTACAGAATTTAATGTCTTTAAACAATGTAGCTACCTGAGAACTCATGTTCTTACTAAGATGTGCTGTTCCATGCATGGCCAAAGTTCAGTATAGTACACCAGGAATAAACATGGTGTTGTCCAATGTAATTAGAACTAAAGCGGGTCAAGAGCTCTGGTGGCACACAAAAATAAAAAATTAATATTTTTGAACCTTTCAAGGCCTTTGTGGGCTTGAAATTCTATATTTTAAACACATACACCTACACAATTTTTTTTGCCCTGGTAGGTGTGGTGTTGATTAGAAGCAGTAAACTCTAAAGCCAAATCCACTGATCTTGGCTTTAACTTTCTGACATGCTGCAGAAGGCCATAGATCACTTCAACTGAACAGGATTAAAGGGATTAACTTGTGCCAGCAGTCAATTACAGGCTTGTTAGGAATAAAATCCAATGATGCTAACCCTTCAAAAAGCTGGTTATGAACTACATCGATGACTGACTTCTCATTAAAGATTAGTAGTACTGCCTTTCCTAGCATTTCTCCTTTGCCCTGAGTGGTTAGTGAGTTTGTAGAACTTCCATGGGTTTTCCCACAAAGAGAAGAAAGTGATCATGTATATTCTTACATTGAATACTATATATTTTCAAAAAATTCAAATAATCTCATGATTCTCACAACAACAACAAAAAAGAATCAAAAAGTCTGGAGGAAGTGCAATAGCTCACTATGTTTTTTACAGAAATCACTGCCTTTTAAGCTTGCTCTTCCTCTCACTACAAGAGACCTCCAACAAACTATATTAACTTTTATAAAAAAACTCTTAAAGACTGGAGATTGGAAAAGACTGACAATTCTTGTATTGGTCCACACTACTAATACTTAATTATATTGATAGTACCTTAGTTTGATGCAGGGGACATACCCAGCCATGGTATGCACCCCACCAGTGGTGTTTGCCTAGGAAGGCTTCACAGATACCCACTTTTGAATCAAATATATTCATTCTCCCATCAACTCATAGGAAAATTATGCTTCAGATGTCAGCAACCTTTATTTTGGTCCAGTACTAAACATCTTCAGACTGGAGAAGATTCCAGGGAGAACTTATAGCAGCCTTTCAGTGCTGAAAGGGGGCCTAGAAAGGCCTGTTGCCTGACCCTAAGAACGATGGAGACAAACTGTCTAGCAGGGCCTGTTGCAATAGGACAAGGTGTAATAGTTATAAACAAAAAGAGGATGGTTTATACCAGATATAAGGAAGAAATTTTTTGCAATGAATGTGGTGAAACACTGGAACAGGTTGCCCAGAGCAGTGGTAGATGCCCCATCTCTGGAAATGTTCAAGGAGAGATTGGATGGGGCTCTGAGTACCTGATCTTGTTGACAATGTCCCTGCTCATTGCAGGGGGTTTAGATTAGTTTAGATGATCTTTAAAGGTCCATTCCACCTCAGACTATTCAACAATTCTATGATCTTTGTTGTCCTTTCTTAAAGCAAACTCCTTCCTTTCCTGAGGCCTCATGTCTTTGCACTGACACTTCAGCCACCCAAACGAGGCTCTTTCTCATTTTTAAAGTCTTCTGAAACCAGCTCAGAAATAACCAGGCCTTGGCTGGCAAGACCCTGATAGAAAATCCTCCTGCAAGGCAAGCAATATCCAAGATGTTTTTCAGCTGGAGACATGTAGGGAATGCCTTTAAAATTAACAGCATCTTCAGAGGAATACACTTGGCTCTAAACAAATCAAAGTCCCACAACATAATTGTTTTCATGTTGGGTCTGGCAACTCAAAAAAAAAACAACAAAAGGAGGTACCTAAAACATCCTTAATGAAACTACCCAGAAAGCGAATACTCCCACATCATTTCGGACCCCCTCACTGACCAAGAGCCCTTAGTGATAGCTGCTGCTTCTCTGTGCCACCTTCTCTTTCCCACTGTCTGGATCTCTCATGCCAGCTCCTCTGCTGAGGACTGCACTGGAGGTGTGGCAAAACCTTCTTACTGCAGAACTCACACATTTTCCCAGTTTTCATTCTCTAGAAGCATATATTTCAGAGACATGAATGGAGAAGAACTAAAGGAAACATGGGAATTTATGGGAGGGGGGACAAGATCAGACCAAATGATTTTGCATCTACAAGAGACATTCCATACTTCTTTTAAATGATAGAAAGGGAGCAAAGACTAGGAGAGAGCGATGGGTCCCTGCAGGGGTGAGAGCTGACCAGGCTGGTCTGCTGCACAAATGCTTCACTGACAGCTCAGCCCAGGAATGACAGAAAAGTGGCTGTCAATGTTTTGTTTAACAGCACGTTTTTTCAGGACTGTTTCCTGAAGGCAATTATGGGCCAATCTATCTGGAGGCTGATCTGCACTGGCATTAGACAGTGGAAAGAAAAATATTTTCAACTGAGACCAAAGCCAAATCTATCCTCTTCTGCCACTGCTTTGAAAGACAGCTGAGTACCAACTCGGCACAAGTGAAATGTGCACCAAAAGCCAGGACAGCCCCGTGCCGGAGGTCAGAGCAGCAGCATAATCAGGAATTTGTGGGGTGATGCATGGTTGTGCAGAACATTCACAAAGAGAAAAATAAATCTGATTTACTAAATATATTGCAGTTCCAAAATGCTTTCTCAGTCTTAAAATTTGCTATGTCTGAAACAGTGCCTACAGACAAGCAATTCACTCAAGTAGCACAAATGTGCTGGACACACCATGGGGTTGTGGAATATTTTTCAGTGTTCATGTTGGTTCAATACAAAAGTGCACAGCCTTAGAAATAGTTGATTGAACTGCATTGTCACTGTGCTTTTTAGAGACCTTTTTTCCCCATTTTATTGCAATTCTGTGCTCATTGCTATGTTATCCTAGTACCTGTGAGGATAATTATAACAGTTCCATTTAGCACAATGTTTAGAAATGTTTCACTGAGATTGTTAAATAGTGTTTCCAACCTCTAGCTGGCTCCACTCACTCCTTACATCAAGAAAAATTGGTATCAATCTGCTATGTGACAGCTTAACATTTTTTCTTCCTGAGATATCCATTTAGGTTTAAGCATCCTTTTAGCTTAGCAGATTGTGAAGAATAGGCCAAAATGCGGGGGTTTCTCCACTGTTTTCTTTTTTAATATTTCGTACTTTATTTCCAAAATTACTTGGTAGTCCTCACTGAATAAAATATATTCTTTAATATCTGTTCTTTTAGCTGGATTCAAATACTTTGCATCTTCAACATCTTCCATATATATCCACAAACTGCTAATAGATAAATTCTTCCTTAAGGGGTCCAGCCCATTTCTGTTGGGGTAACGAACAAATCTTATTGAATAATTACAAATCATATTGGAATAAATGGTGTAGCTCACTAAACCATATACCAAATTCCCCTCTGTCTGCTGTTTATCAGTTTCACTAAACAAAATCTCCATTCCTTTGTCTTGAATTATAGCTTTTAATATCTAAAACAGAAACAGCAAAAGACTTCCAATTTTCCCTTCCTTGTTTTCATGAAGAACTACTTACAGGGAAGGGGTTGATCATTTCTCTGGCAGCAGCTTTCTTTAGAACCATTTCTATACAGCTGAAAGGATAACTTCCTTTCCCTTGTTTGATGACACTAAAGAGCACTGAATGCTGTTCTCACTAAGCCTTCACAACCCATTGTTTACAATCATGCCTCCTTCTGCCCTCTAGTTTTGAAAGCAAAACTCCCTGTTGGTAAGTAAATTTTTAATGTTTTCTTTTTGTTTTTTTTTTCCTTTTTATTTTTCTTCTGGTACTTTTTCTTCTTTAGAGGAACTGTAAAAGAGAAAAATTGGATCTGAGTTTTCCATAGACCTTCTAAGATTATGTTGATGGCACTTACAACCATCATTGTCAATAGGTTCAGAAAATAGGTTAAGGCAGTGAGAAAAAAACCCCACAGTTATGTCTCTCTGCCATAGGATGATTAAACCCCCCATGAAATAGATGAGATTACAGAATTAGAATGAAAGTGAAAGAATGAACATGTAGTAACAACACATATGTTATTTAAAATAGCATTTCTGGAAGACAATGCCCTCACCATTAGTTTTCTAAAACTGTCCATAGCATTTAGTTTACCCATATAGAAATAGATAATGCTTTATTCTGCATTGTTAGATTTTGACTCTCCCAGGCTTTGTAATGTTTTCAAATGCCATAATGCGTCTGCTCCATGTCTCTTGCAGAGAAGCAGTGCTCCATGACACACAGTTTAAACAATGATTTTTGTTTAGCTGATATTTCACAGTCAACTGTATGTCCAAAGGGCAGTTCTGATCTTGTCTGACCCCTCAAACAGACAAAAACCTGCCATTTTTGCTTCTCACTAGTACTGAGTGGCCTTCTTCCCTCTCAGCCTTCTTAAGCTCCACTCAGAGAATCACAAACTACTCGGCTCCATAGCTGCTTTCCAGTTTGGGGGACACATGCTGTAGTTTATCCTGCCTCTTCATGTGAGAGGTCTATCCCTGCCATGAGTCCCTCTTGGCAAGAAGGAATACAATGACACCTACTCAGAGCTGGGAAAATAGGAGAAAATCTGTGTTAGGTCTGAAATTTCAAAATAGTCCAGCAGGTGAAATTTCAGGTTGAACTGAATAGAATTTCATCAATATTCATGGTCCTGGAAAGAATGAAAAGGAAAGTAAAAGTTAACATGAAAAGATTACCTCTAAGAAAAGTAATATATCTTACATGGTGGCCTGTTTTCTTAAATTGCTTTCAACGAGTCTAAATGCTCTTATTTTCATACCCTATAATAGGTAGCTTTCCTTATAACTAAAGATGGTCACAGGAATCAAAGACACAGGAGCAGAGAACTCTTGTTCCCAGCAAATCCAACTTATGGGGAAAAATAAATGACTTGAACAACAGAAATTTGTAAAGACTTGCTAGAAACCATCATATTGACCTTAAGTTACCTCTCTTTTCTCTCTACCCTATGATTGCCATTCTTATGTAATTATCAGAGATATTGTAAGTTATGTTAACATTTCTTAAAGCAATTGCATTGATAACAGCAATGATGCTCTTATGCCAGCTTGGCATATGAAGCACTGCATAATAGTACAATGAACTTTTCACCACTGGGTCATAATTCACTTGATCTGGTCAAATACATCATGACAAAAAAATGTTGACGGCCAATTAACAGTGCATAGTGGCCTACATATAATGAGGATCTGGTTTCAGCCCAGATCTTGTTCACAAGATAAGAAACAACCAATTTAATTGGACACCTGGCTTGCCAGTCTTGGTAGTCTTTAGGACACAATCTTTTATTTCAATTGTAAGCACTTTAAGGGAAGCACTTTATTACTGCGTTTGAAAAATTCTGCAATGTCCTCCTGGTGAGTGTAATGTTTGTCATAGACTTGAAACAACTTACTGTGCTACATTTATAATTGGAGACAAACAAAAGAGCTGGTTTTAACAACTATCAAACTACCGTCTTTGAAGAAGAATATGATATGTAACTGTTACACCTAAATTATTAAAAACTCACACTAAGTGCAGAGGTTCATCTTTTGGTTCATACAGAATCTGAGTTTGTCCAAAACAGTTTGCCTGTCTTCTGTTATCATGTAGAGAAATCTTTTGGAAGTAAACAAGTCTGTCTCTAACAGAGTATGAAGAAGGAAGCTAGAATACTGATCTCTAAAGCCTTAGACATCTACCAGCCTTTTTGTACTTAGGGGAGACAATACAAAACTTTGACCAGGCTCTTATAACATTCCAGGGAGTCACATGAATTTATCTGTGGGTCAAAAGATTGGCATTTCACAGTGACTAATGCCCATAAGTACTAACCAATCTGTACTCCATATAAACAACCAAATGATTAAATCAACATGACTGTAAAAATACAGAAATGAAAAGAAATAACCTATTGCATGCATTGAAATTTTCTCAGATCACATTTGTTTTCATCTGTACAACAATATACCTTATTAACTCATCATCTGAGGTACAGTTAGTGTTGCTGGGCACGAGGGCTAATACAGCTAAATATGCTAAGCCTTGCTTGATCTACACAAAGAAATTTTTCTATGACAGAAGATCTGATGATATAAACCCGTATCTGATAAACATCAACACAAAGCTTTGGTTTTATGGCTCTTACCCTGAGCTAGAGAATGAGGGGACTAATCAGACTTTGGGGACTGTATGACTTTGACAGCAGTGACTGAGAGAGAAATGAAAGGGGAAAAAGGAGGGAATTAAAAAAGTTGTGACCAAATGACAGTGAGTCATGGGAAAGGAATAACTGTTTCAACATCAATTTATGACTGCAGTAGTCTTTAATTTTGCAAAGTGAGTAGCAATCAAATGAAGGAGGGAAGTCAAAGCAATGTGAGATGAGGAGGGCAGGGCTACCTACTGCAAACACAGTTAACAGGGTTGGAGGAACGAGTGATTAGTTTTGCTGGCAGGCACAGTAGCCAGGACTGCAGGATTCTTCAAACTCCTTTTCTTTTTGAAATTCATCTTTTGATGATACTTCCAGTAATTAAGGTCACCACACTAGGGCATTTACTGTTTGCCATGATGAAAATCACTTTGAATTTGACAAATAGCATTTGTGTTTGCCTTAACTTCTCATCAAACAAGACCTGGAATTTTTATTCGGCTACAGGAAAGTTTTTCTTTCCTCTCTGAAAACTTAGAAGAGCAGATATTCTCACAAGATTTCCAACATATGTATGCCTTCAGAAATATCAGCAGAGGCTTTTTCCAATGACTCCATTTCAGTAGTTTTAACTTCAGAAAGAAGAAAGTGTAAATATGAGATAGAGGATATGATTCAAAAAAGCATGCTCTTTATAGGATTTCTAATTCAAATACAATGCCACGATACATGTTTCGGAACTGATTTTTCGCTGCCCACCCTAAAGCATGAGTAAAGAAAACTTGTACCTGCTACAAAATACTTATTAGATATACCTTGAGTGATATATGTGTACATAATGCTATTTCTAATATAACTGTCTTTCTGTCTACTAGATTACTGTTCTCCCTTAGAGGAAACAGGAGAGGAAGATGTCACCAGAGAACAAATGAAATTTTATTCATGGGAAATTGCATACGACAGGTTCAGTTTCTCTTAAGAGAAATCCCATTTTAGGATGAAAGATTCTTGAGCTCAGGAGGTGAAGCACCTTCAACTCTTTGAAGCCACGGGCATTTTGTGAGGATGACTCCCTCATTTCTTTCAAATCTCCTCTCCTGACACCTTCATCAGCAGCAGAGCTTGTTCACAGCTCAGCAACCCCATGTAAAGTGCAACTGGATCCTCAGAGGCCCATGGGGGATAGGGGTCAGCCTGGGCACTTAAAAGGAATATCTTTTGAAAAGAAAATTGTCTCAAAAGATTTACTGGCAGCATTCATGTTAAAAGCCAAGGGAACAGAAATGGCTTTTAGATAAGAACAGGCCCTTGATCCAGACTACAGATTCAACTAGATCCATACTCACAGCTTCAGCTTCAACCAGTGATTTTGCTAAACATGTGGAGAATCTCCAGAAGAACATCTCTTAGCAGGACACGCAGGGTACATTTTTATAGTTGGTTCTACAAAGGAAAACACAGCTGCTGAGGGGGAACAGATTTTGCAACCACAGAAGTACTTTCTCTATCTTTAACGAAAAAGAAAAGAAGAATGTAGGATGGTAACTTTACATTAAGTACAATTTTTAAAAATATTTCTGTCCATAAGCAGCAACAATAATTAAGCCTCACTTGCACTCATGTTTATATATCCTGTTTATATTCAATGCATTAGGACCTTTTCTTTTCTCACTGTCTTGACAACACAGAGCCTAATGAAGTTTTAGCCCATGACCTGGGCTCCTGGATACTACATACTGATGACAGATATTTTCAGCTATGCTGCTATTTCTATACAGCAGAATATTTTAATAAACAAGATGTTCCAGTTTAAGAATATTGGCAGGAAAGCTGAACTTATAGTCTGAAACATTTCATAAACAAGATTGTTGTGAGGATGAAGCAATGAAAAGTTGCATATTAGTATTTGTTACTGAAAAAGAATCTTCAGTATACAGGTTTAATAATTAGATTAAAATTCTGCTATGAGGACCAGACAAAGAAGGAGGGATAAAAGGAGGGATACTACAATGGTTAGAACCAGCTGAAGATGATGATATCTTTTGAACAGAATTGGAAGGAGTCCACAGATTCTTGGGCTGATGAAACAGTGCTCAGACACCTGTCAGTTATTTTTCCTATGCAAATTTTCCCATTTCCAAATAAATCCATTCCAGTTCCTTCAGGTCTGTTTCTAACTCTGTAGACTGTAGCTCTTTGCTTTGAGTAGAGCTCTGGTGAAGCTCTGACCCTGTCCTTCTCTGCACTGCACAATACTGGTTTTCGCTCCATCCACTTAGCTGGAGACCCTTTGCTTTTTCCATTTCTCATAGGAAATGAGATGTAGAGACTTACACAGCACTGCTTGTTATCCTATACTTTCTGCCACCTTCTTATCACCCGTTCTTTCTTCCCACCCTCCTCTCACTTTTTCATTCTTATCTGGAATTCTTCGAGCACTAAGAAAAGTTTGGATATACCACAGAATACTGGATGTATTCCCAGCAGCCAAAAGGTTGGAGGGTTGATATAATGAAGTTTTGACCGGCAACACTCATTGCTGCAATGTTGAACTACCTGCACAGACTTTAATGCCCTATTGAGAGTCTGTGGGAGGTATTTGACAAACAAGGGTGCTCAGACAGCTATTCCCTCCTCTCTTTCCTGTTCCTCTCAAAGTGGCTTAAATAGATTTCTCAACACAGCACTGGTCTCAGGCACCCACTCACGATTTATCTTCCCAAGCCATTAATCACAATCATGTGCAATTTAGAGCAGTTCCTGGTCTTTTTCCCTGAAATGAAAGAGTCACTCTTGTTATGAATATTATTGCTCATGAATCACGATTTCCAGCCATCCCATAAATTATAAACACAGCTAATTGGAGTGCCAATAGGGCTGCCTCTCTTCATAGAGAGTCTTCTGCCATGAATTTCTCTGACCAGGAATCACTGTATCATCAGAGACGAGACTCCCCTTCACTCCCCTTTGCTGACCTGAAGCTAAGGCACCAGTATTGGCTTCCTGAAGTTACCAGGCTATGTAATGTCATAAATACACATCTAATCAGTTAACCAAGGAAGATGCTATCTCTCTCTGTGCCTATATTTCTTTCAAGTCTCTCTCATGGCTGTCAGATCTTTGCATTAGACTGGCATCATCAGGAAAATTGGCAGAGTCCTTTCTCTCTGGCCTTAAGGTCTCATGCCAAGTCAATATCCTCTACACTTTTTCCAGGAGACAGAGATGCAGCTATCTAAAATATGACTTTGTTCTCTCTCCTTAGACACACAAAAAGTGCTGCCTCCAAGCTGTTTGTGAGTGCTTCTGGGATGTATGCTGCTGCATAAATGATAAGTAGTAGCCAAAATCTATCACTTTTGTTTCTCAGTGATAGCATTCATGGGAAATGGATCTTGTGCTGGACTGTGAGCAAGGAAGAGGGAGACTGGGAATTTGAATTGTGCCTAGCAAAAGAACAAGAAAATTGATTGCCTATGCTGCCTGTAACTTTAAACACAGAATTCAGAAACTCTTCTGGATGTTGTGCAAGAGAAAACACAGTAAAAAAAAAGAAGACGGAATTTGTTTCCTCTTTAGATGGTGAAGTATCAATCTACAAGTGACAGAGGAAATGTACACTAATGTGAATGAATTCATCAACTCTTACAACACCCACTTATCACCCACACAAACACATTACTTACAACACAACCAATTCTACTTTCACAAATTGCATTGACACACAATCAGCCTGTCACTTTCAGAAACAAGGCTGCCGGCTAATACCACTTCCTACCGAGTTCCATGCTTCTGTAAGCTAAGTCAATACCATCATTTTTAGCTGGGACCTTCAGCCAAATTTGAACTATCCCTCTACCTGTTTCAGCTGTAATTGATTGTTCGAGACAGAAGAACCAGCTGTCACCATCTCTATGAACCATGACCTTCACCAAACCATGATCTTCACTCTTCGCATCTGGTTTTCATTGACCAAGAACTCTTCCTCCTGGCTTTCTGACATTTCCATCAATTCCTTCAACTACTCTAAATATCTTAATCATTCTTCCAACAGCTCGAGATCTATGCTTCAGTCTCAGCCATGTAGGTATCTAGTTCTGGCCAGTATCAACAGTACTATGAACCCCTCCTTCCCCTTCCAAGCTTATCCAGTTTATTTCTGGTCCTTTGTGTTCTACTGACTAAACTTGGACTTGTCTGGTTGCTAGTCTCCTTACCAGCCCAATTCATAATAAACTATATTCTAACTGCTAATCCTAACAACTAACTGAGCAAGTTGTCCAAGTTGAGTTAGCCACTTACAAAATTCTAACTCTTTCTTCTGCAGCAGACCCTCCAGACCACCATGAGAGAGCACTGCACTCAGTGCTATCAGTACCTCATCCTTTTTATTTGCCATTAGTACAGGAAGGGAATTATGAAGGAATTGGACAGAAATATTTTTTGCGTCATTTTTTTGGGGTGAATGGGAGTAACTATCTTAAGTGAACTCAAAAGATGATCAGATAAGAACTGCAAGTCAAATGCACATGCATGTGAGAAGCGCGCTGTATGAACAGGAGCAAAAATGCCAAAATTTCCAGGAAGTCAAACATTAGTAAGCTGAGCAGAGGGAATAAAGACTGTCCATTATGAACAAAAGAACTCTCTGGTCAGCTAAAACCTTTTCCAATACCTAATTTAACGACTCTCTATACCTTCCAAAGTGATTGAGACAGTAAATTGTTCACTCTCCCCAGAGAAGTTCAGGGGAGGTACTGCAACTAAATCAGAATATAGATGCAGAAATGACAATTCATGTGGCCTTTTCCTCGATTTGCCTTGTGAATAAATAACCATTCATTTAACAATAATGCAGATGATCACAGGCTGTTGTCTGTTTTCAATTCCCCTGAAGCAATAAGCTTACTGGAAAAAATATTCTGAACATTTTAATATAAGAGATATGGGGAAAAAAATCATTATTAGTCTAGGGATAACCTAAGCCCCATGCCTGAAATATTTTGCATTTTGCAAAAGAAAGAACTCCTGACTCAGTCTCAACAAAGGGTGAATGACCTTATACTTAATTTCAGATAGATAAGGTCTGTCAAGATTAGAATAAGACTATTGAACATCTCCTTTCTTTTTCCTTGAATTGATATAGTACATCTTGTGACACAAAATCAATAGTGTCTGAAAAATATAGAATGAGGAGTCTCTGAGAAAATAAGAGCAGGAGGAATTATGAATGCCTCACACAGAACTCCCAGTACGCACAATTTAGTAGTAAAAGACAATGTGCTTTGGTACAGAGGTCAACACCAGGTACAACCCAGTAGATTACACTCCTCTGGTGGGAAAAGCTGCAAAATATTGGACTGTGACAACTTCACTGGGAGTTGGGGAAGGAGAACCACCATGACCTCTCCTCCCACTGATACTGTTGTTGCTATTACTTATAGTCTTGTCCCCTCAAGTCTCGTATGTTGTAATCCCTAAAATTGACATTATCATTCCAGTATCCTCCTACTGGAAGGTTTTAACAAATGAAAATTAGTAATAAATGGGAGACAATGGCCAGTCTTATGTTTCTATGTTTGGAAACCACAAACTGAAATTGCTCTTCTGTTACTTTGTTTCTTTTCTTCTTTGTACATTTGTGTATTTTCTTTACTTTGTTCATCAAATGATTTTAGAAAAAAGGTTATGCAGTCAGAGTTGGTTTAAGGTGGAGAAGGGTGATTTAAACTTCAAAAAAAAATGTCTGGATAAAATTCAGTCTTATCACTCCTCAGTAGGTATGACATAAAATGTCTGCCCTCATAAAGAAATCCTCTTAAAGAAACCTGGGCCCTTCTGGGTTTCTGATGATGCCAGGGTGTTATTAAATCTTGGTTTAGTATTTATTTGTCACTTGTTATTACTTTCTTCTATTCCCTTTGGCTTAGTTCACAAACCCAGGAAAGCCTGAACCATCAAAGACATTTACTTGCCTCACATTAACCAGGGTGGTCTCATTACACAGCTTTAAACTTTTCCAAGATCAGAGCTTTTGGTTACACATTTGAGTCAGGAGAGGTCCTTTTGTAGGTAAGGTAGCCAGCACAAGGGGGTTACGACTGTAGCCTGCAGTCCCTTGTAATACTATAAGGTAAATAAATAACAGTAGTGTGAGTCGCAGCAGAAGAGATGGCTTCTAATTGAAAAAACAAACCTAAACAAGGACAAAATGCACAGAAGACTGCATTCATTACTGGTGACTCGAATGAAGAAATGGCATTTAGCAGATAAGCAGCTGTACAAAAAAAAATCCAAACTTCACTTACCATATGCACCACTGGAGCTTGTTGCAGATGTGCATTTTTAGAAAATTATGTCCTTAGCGCTCCTATTTTTGCCTGTGTTTGTATAATGAGTATTGTGTTCTAATTTATTTTTAATGCGCAACTTACCCCTTACTGCCAGGCGTTCTTTGAATGAAATGTTGCTTCTCCATGAGTATTTCTGCATAAATATTTTATAACTGAACTAAATAAAAAATCACCTTATAACTACTTGAGGTTAAACTGCTGAAAAAGCTCAAGAAATTCCATTCTGCTTTCATATTTATTCCTGTTATTTTGTAAGGAAATCTCTTTGAGGCAAGCTCTCAATTTTATTCCAGTTTGCACTAAGTGACAAGACAATAATTTCATTTTCAACATGAATAGGAACAAAACATGAATCTGCTACTGATACGGGGCACCTTTGCTATACTTTAAATTATGCAGTAATGTTTGCAGATCTATTTAAATCTGGTATAAAAAACTCCACAGCTTTCTACTCCATACAGACTCTGTAGTTCCTGAGTCCCTTTGAAATCAGGATGTGCTAAAAGAACAAATAAATATAGAATGTTTTTATTTACAATGCAAGAGAAATTATCAGAATAAAAAATTAAAAAGAATCCATTTTGTGATTAAACTGAATGTTGCTTCAACACACTGTGAAAAAGAGTTAGCTTTGTGTCAATAGTGTGTATCTGTAATTGGTTTACAACAGATATTTGAAATGAGGGTCACTTACCATCTGAAATCTTCTTATATCAACACAAAGGAAGAAAAACAAAATTATGAAAATGCACTGGAGTTTAGAGGACACATATATTAGGACCATATTCCTCATTTATTTATCTTTATGATTGAGAAAGTCCAAATAAAATGATTTCCAGAAAATTAATAAGAGAATAGGGACTTGTAAAAAAGTTTTGTTATGTAAACAAACCCTAGAAGCACAAACATACAAACTGTAATCAGTATAAAAGCACAAAAGAGAAAGACAATGGCTTCTAATCACAACTGGGTCCGGTCGAAGAAGTCTGTTGTTACTGCTGCATGTGTTCCTTCTTCTTCATCTATCGTCAGAATCAAAATCCCACGACTAATGTATTTAATCAGTTTTGTCACAATGAGTAAATGCCTCACAGATCTGCGTAGCAATTCCTTTTTATAGGAAAGATTTACTAGAAGTTTGATAAAATGGAACTGGAATATATTTGTTTTGCTATAAACTGTGTGGGATGAGAGCACTGACCTCTTCAGAAGCCAGGAGAAGCTGGGCCAGAAGCTGGTCCTCAGCCCCCATAGGCAAGGTCAACTGCATTTCATGATAAAGAAGTACAGCAAACTCAGGGTACTTTGGCAAATTTGCAAAAGCAAAGATCTGCTTAATGTAACAAATCCACTTATGAAGAAAAGTCAGTAAAGATCATCATGAGTTCACTGTCTTGAAGAATAAAAATATCTCTAATCAGATGAGAAAGCCTAACTGGCATGATGAAGGCTTACAGTATAGTTTGGAGTGCTGCTTAATATTATGCAGACACAAAAATGCTGAAACAAAACAGCTTTGCTTTGTTGTCTGCCTTGCTAATGAGCATGTTCCTCCATCTTTAAAAATAACTGCAGCCTCTGCCAGGTCTCGGCTGACCTGGATCTGCCTTTGGTGTGTTTTCCCCGAAATGCTAAAGTATCTGTCAAAGGAAATGGAAGATCATGCCCTGTCTTTAGAAAGTCCCTGACTGAGTAGGTGGGCAATGAGTTACGCTGCATCCTTCCAACTAATGAGCAACATAGGCTTAACCAGGCAGAAGAGGAGGTTAGCTCCTTAAAGAGAAAGAAATCCCCGACAGGAAAACCAGTGTCCTCCCCCAAACTAAACGGATAAGAATTAATCTACTTTTCTTGTTACAGGAAAATATATTTGCTGTGCGTCAGACCAGACATGTTTCACCCTGAAGCTGTGTTGCCTATCTGCTAATACCAGCTTGGGCTTCTGGGCAGGGAGGTCTCACTGGATTTAAGCTGTACTTGACCACACTTAGTATCTTCTCTACTTACTCTTTCTGATAACTCCCTTCCTTGCTAGATGTCCTCAGCCCAATTGCTGCCACTAGATCCTATTGTTAGGCCCTTTCCACTAGTTATTTCTGTTTCTTTGTCTATCCCTGTTACTCACTTTCTGCTTATGCTCCTGTGTGGTGACACTGTCTCTTCAAGGCAAGTACAGCAATCCACAGATGCTTGTGCCCTGTAAACTTTCTTTCTTTGTCATCTTTGTGAGAAGTTAGCAAGCTTTAGATTAAGTAACTGCTCAGCCCAGGCCCTCCAAGTATAGTTGGGTTTATCCAGTGTTTTGCCACAGTAAGAATAGTTCCACCAAATTTATAAATTCTTTTTAAAGCATAATAGTCCCATGTGAAAAGCAAATGAAACCTCTTTAGGTTAGCCCTTCTACATAACCCTTTACACTCAGCCACATATCCTTGGCATCTGGACTACCTCTCTGTGGGACTTTTCTAGGGCTTTTTTTAATCCTGACTTAAAAACATACATTTACAATTTTAACAATTTTAAAATGTAGCCTTATATAGAGCAGTGTTGGCGCAGCAAAACAGAGGGTAACCTGAGGTACAGGAGTTGCAATGTGTGGCCAGGGCTGAAAACAATGAAACCCTCACAGAACAGCTTTCCCAAAGAAAAAATTGCTTGAAGCTACACTCTTGCTTCATATTCTGTACCTGTGTGTTTCAGAAATAGCCCTAGTCTGATGGCTACTTTGTCACCACTTAGCAACTGAAGACATAAAAGTAGTTTCCAAACAAATATCCAGGTGCATGCCAGACCAGAACATGCTTTGAATCTGTCTCCAGACCTTCACACATACTTTGGAAACAATTTGGAGACAAGGTGTGAAGCAGGGGTTTTTTCTATGGATAATCTCCTGGACTTTGTGGATATAGAGAATCTTAGCACTCACTAGATTACTTTCATGTGTAGCTTACAAAGATTTAGGGAGAAACACTATCAGAAGTACCATTGCCAGAGGTGAAGCTATCAAGGCTGCAGAGTAGCTGGAAACTCCAGAACTCACTGAGCAGTGTTAGCACAAATCTAGATGTTAACAGACTTGAAAGATAAGGCTCATTTGCTGCCCCTTCAGGTTCCCAGAGTTTCTCCTTTGGTGAGGAGGAGATTGTGAAATGAGGCTTGCACTTCTGAGGAAAATATATCCATAGGCTTCTGCACTGAGGAAAGCAGAAATTAACTCAACAGCTGTAGTGCTGTTTAGAATTGCAGGTGCTGGAACGGCTTATGATGCTATTGGCACTTGAATGGAGATATTCACACAGCAGTTTCAAAGCACCTGTCCTGTTCTGTGTGCATAAGCTTTTGCTCTGAAGGGCTCAGGGATGTCAGTCTCCCTCCAGTCACTGCAGAGACTTTTCTGGGTACTGGTCCAGTTGCACCATTATAGTGAGGAACTCTCAGATTCAGGTCTAGGACTTCATTCCAGGTCAACCACACCACTGCATGCTCTGGCTTCATTTTGGCACACCACTTGGCCCTCTGGGTGGAGGAAAAGGACGTGGGTATTTGATTTCACCTCCAGTTGCAATATGGATACATTCACACTGTGCTGCCTGCCCCAAAGCACCTGAGCAGGTTGCTAAGCTAAAAAATGCCTTCATACTTTCCCTCAGAGCCAAGACATTCAGCTCTGTGCCACCCTGGCCATCCTACCACAAGCCATACATGACATGATGAAAGCAGCCCTTTGGTTTCATAAATTACTCACAATATTATATGTTTAGAGCAGAGATAATGAAATATATAAAAGACAAACACTCTGCTCTGTGGTGTATGTATCTGAAAAATTCTACAGACTGCTCTTTTGTATGGTTAGATCACACCCTAGCCCCACCAGAAATGTCTTGCCTCTCACACAGCAGAAAAGAACAGCTTTTCCTCACTATAGTGAAATGACCAAGGGTTTCTACTCTTGTCCATTAGTCTAATCAGTGAGCTGGTCACATGGGTACATTTCAGAGCAATGTAATTTATTCAGAATTCTGAACAACCAGAAATAGCTGATGTGTTATCTGTTTCCAAACAATGCTTTGGGAACTCATTTTACAAAATATTGTTTCAGTTAATTTTTTATTTTAGCCTAGTTAAACCATGTTTTGAAACAGATCTAATAAAGGTAATAAGTTTGATTAACATTTTTTGGCCACTGAGTTTGTTTCTTATCTCTTTTTTAGAAGTCTTTAATGCTTCAGTTTCTAATCAACTATTGTGCCCAACTGTATTTCTTTCATTTGGGTTCTGTAAAAAATAGAAGAAGAAGGTATAGACATCACAAGGAAAATCACTAAACAGCTTAAGGAAAGCTTTGAAATATATTTTGTCAAAGGCATACCTAATCCAGAGGACCAGTAGATGCCTGTCAAAGTGTTTCTGTTCTCAAAATTTGAGAGGTCAGTTCTCTGGCTTGAAATTAACTCACATGTTGTGGAGATACTTGTAAGAAAGAAGAGAAAGGATCTTAACCAAGGCACTGTGTGTAATTTCCTGCAGCTGTGATTGTGGTAGTCCCATACATGAGGGCCCTGAACACAGACCTACGTGGGATGCTCATGAACAGGGTGACTCAGATGAGTCATGAAGGTGATGGATGGGATGGCAGGTGGCAGAGGGAACCAAGACCATCGGAGTAGCTACAGTACCAAAGTCTGTCCCTCCTAAAGAATGTGCTGCCTGACTATAAACTTCACATTCGGGTTGGTGCCAAGAGAAGTAGTGACTTGCTTTAAGTTAATACAGATTATCAATGCAAAAGAGAATTTTGAAAGCTATTTTAAATACAGAATATGTAATCTCTGAGTAAGGGAAAGTTATCTGAAATTTAATGAGAATCTCAAAATCTTTGTTCTACTTATTTTATACTTTCTTCATCTTCAACATTTCATCAAACCAGAAAGTACACTTAGAGTGCTGGAAGTTGGCACAGAAAAGTGGTATAGGCAGTTTTGCTGCTAAGGCAGATCTCAATGAAATACAGTGCAATTTATTTGAAGGCAAAAAAAAGATGAAATCCTCACCAGAGACTGTCTACCCCTCCTCTTCAATTGTAGCTATGTCATTGAGCAGAGAAAGAATGAAAGTCACTCCACTATTATGTCGAGGAGTTTCAATGCACAAGGCACACACAAAAAAAACGAAGAAAAAAGAAAAAAATCTTTTCCTTGGCATTGTCTCACTTGCTCGTCTCCAGCTAACTGGTGTTTTTCATTCTCTCTGTATGTTAGCATATATATATTCACATTATATATATATATATATATATTAGCATAAATATATGTCCATCAGGCAACTTTCTTTACCCTAGATTTTTCTCCCAGATTTTGAAGCAGAGAAAAGCGAGAGCCACCTGTCATCCAGAATAGCTCTTCAATCCCCTCTCAGTACTGCCGGCACTGCAGCTTGTTCTACTCTGCAGAGATTTGCTTGGTCACAGGCTTGCCAGAGTGGTCCAAATTGTTGCTGAAGTTCTCCTTAAAGTAAACAATTGTGTTAGTGCCTGGATTGACACTGCATTTACCTAAGGATAAGAAAGCAAACCACAACCCATCCTTCTCCCCCACAAAGAACATTCCCTACTTCATTGCCAGCCACTCTGTAGGCTCCTTCAGGCAGCTGGAGCCCAGCACTCATTGCCTGATCCCACAGGCACAATTTTCCTGGCAGTGTTTGTTCATAAGTTACCCAGGTATGGATGCATTTTCCCTGGAGCAACCAGAATGTTCAAAAGAAGTAAGCTAGTTTTCTTCTGCTAGTTAAATCTCTCTATCAGGAATGATTTCTTAGTCTTGGAATTCAGCATGATTTATGTGGCAGTGCAGTGTTAGCAGTTTAGCTGCAAATTAACTCAGGAACCTATATATACTACTGATAATTATGTATATTAGCTGTTGTTTACATTGATACAAGCTAAACCCAAATAAATTCTATTAAGTTATTGCAAGAGTTTCCAAATGAGTGTTTAGCTCAGTTTAATTTCTTTTTAAGCCAGTGCAAAAAAATAAACCATTTAAACTGGTAGCATTCCTGTTTACACAGAGCAGTTAAACATGTAAAGCAGATATCTGTAGTCTATTGTCAACAAAAAACCAAATAAAATACCAAAAAAATTCTCAGTCTTTGATACAAGTTCACTTTTACTCAGGTTTTACCATGCCACCAGAACATTGTCTACTAAGAGATGAGGAAGACGACAGAAAAAACTAAATTACAAAACAAGCAGGGTGATTCCAGAATACCTAGAATATGCTAGCTGCTATCTTTTCCCTTGAACTGGACTGAAAATTATTTTCAATACATATTTCGGGGGATATTTCACAAAATACTGTAAAGCCTGGAAGAAATTTCAGAAAGCCAGCCTTGATTCCCTTTAAGCAGTTCAAAAAACAGATAGCACTTTTTATAGGATACAATATATAATGATCTCATGCACAATAAATTATCCAGTAAACTTTCCTTACAGAACAAAGACTAACTACTTAATGTGGTTAAATTTTACCCAGCACAATGTCAAGCTTTCAAATCAGTACTTTTTCCAAAAATAGCAAAAGCAAATGAGCCCAATGCTAAAGAGGATTATCTGTGGTATGAGCCCAGTACTAATAATAAACAATTAGAACCCTCACAACTGCAGTTCTTTCACAGGACCAGTCCTTGACTTTTGTTGAGCCATAACTCAGCGCTGCGGAGTAAAGAACCAGCTTCATGTAGGAGTGCAGTCTGACACTGTGACCAGATAAAAGCCAGTGCTGCAAATACTTACACAGCATTCAAAAGGTTAATTCACAGGATAATTTACCATCAGAGGAATAAATAGATGTGCCAGCCCTGTTATCAGAAAACCAACTTTCAGACTAAACCAACCTCAAATAAAAAATTAAAAATTTGAAATGTGAATCTTATTTGCAGAAAAGACGCTTTTCATTTGAGTGACGGTGCAAAAGCTTTCAAGTGAGTATGAATTACATTTCCTACACCTTTAAAGCTTTTTATCTTGTCATAATGGTATTGAGAAACTTCCATGTAAGCATGGCTCCAATAACTTAACAAAGCACCCTGCCTAACTGGGTCACCTGACTTCTTTCCCAACCAAGTGATAAAAGAAATAGGAGGTCCAAATGAATGCTATTTTGCCTCTGAAATTAATACCATTAAATGTTTTCCTTTTTTTTTTTTTTTACCATCCCTCTTTCTCCTTTGAGGGGGAGGAGAGGGAAGGAGAGGGCCATGTGCTAAGGGGTTAGATAGAGTTTGTTGCTGGAGCCACAACAGCTATACTCCTTTTGCTCTCAAGAAAGAGTAAAACTGCAATTTTGATTTCTTCATAATCAACCAAATGAAACTGCTTTTAAAAACATTTAGGAAGAAAATGTTTCAATGAAATCTTAGAGTTGTGGGGACTGTCTCACCTGGGATGGTCTGGCATAATAAGAGAGAAAGGAGATAGGTCCTTTTAAGACCATGTCTGTGGGTTTTCTCAGGCAGGAGGCAGAAGTGGCTGTTGGGAAAGACCTGATTTCTAAGCACTGCTTAAGTGAAACTGTCAAGCTGAGTCTCCACCTTGGTACTCATATTTTTTAAAGGTAGAAAATTGGCATGCACATTTTGCTGCCTGAACTTTAGAAAAAGGGTTATTTACCTTAAAAAGAACTAGAGCTTATGTCTACAAAGATTGAATCTCTGCAAATACTTACATACATACATATTTAAAATTGTATTTGAAGTCAATTGGACTGCTTTTATGTATACTGCTGAGGGTGTATCTGAGCATTTGCAGTTA
Source organism: Neopelma chrysocephalum (assembly GCF_003984885.1). Taxonomy (NCBI): domain Eukaryota; kingdom Metazoa; phylum Chordata; class Aves; order Passeriformes; family Pipridae; genus Neopelma; species Neopelma chrysocephalum. Next base: position 9,289,633 of record NW_020897737.1, read on the forward strand.
TACAAGCATTTATCAGTAGAGAGTAAGTTATATATTTGAAAGTACTTCTCATGAATCATACGGATCTGCTTAAGTTATTGCTTGGAAAAGGCAGTATACTGCTTATTTCAAGATATTCTTTCTCCTAATTACAGTTCCAGGCATACTGCCCTTATTACAAGAGCAGTAAGTGGAAGTACTATCAAGACACATAATTTTTGCAAGGTCACTTAAGTAACAGGAGGGCAAAACAATCCTCTATAGTTTCAGTAACTTATTATTCAGTTATCTCTTAAGTGAAAAAAAGAGCACAGTTTATCCTTTCATATCCCGAAATATGCAAGCTTCATAATTCTCCTGAGGTTCAAAGATTTACTAATTATTTGTATTTCTAGTTCCCTAAATTTTTTTGCCCTGAGACATTCATCACCAGAGTGACAGTCAATCCCAAGAGTGCTGCAGGGCAGTCAGTCTATTTTATCTGCTAATCAGAGTGATTGGCACTAAAGCAGTGCCCCAGCACCAGAGTATTAGGATAGAATCATGGAATCATAGAGTATCTTGAGCTGGAAGGGGCTCCTGGCCCCAAATCACATGATGTGCTTGAGAGGATGTGTGAGATCGCAAGTGCAAAAGGGAGAGAGGAACAAAATACCCCACCAGAGGTACTCAGAGTTAAGGGAGGGGTACTTGGTTTAGCCATGGCCCACCTCCAACAGTATTCTCTAAACTCTACCAGGCTGAGACCAGCATCTGTAGACCCAGATGGAGAGAGGAAGAAAAGTTGTGTGTTAGTTCCACATGTCTTTCTCCTACAGGAGAGGCAGCTATTCCTATTTTTCTATTCCTCCTTTAGGGTTAGCCAGATGTCTTAGGTAGCCATAGGCAAAACAACATCTCAGAAAATGTCCTAATACACCATACTTTTATGGCCACAAAAACCAGAATGTATTGCTTTTTACCATGCCTGAAAGATGTAAACAATGTATGAAATGAGTGTTTGGATGATACTCTCAGGCACGTGGTGTGACTCTTGAGAATGGTCCTGTGCAGGGCTAAGGGTTGGACTCCATGATCCTTGTAGGTCCCTCCCAACTTGCCATATTCTCTGATTCTTTAATAATTCTTGGAAGAGATCTGGACAATTTGAAGTTTAGATTTCCCCACACTTGCAGAAACTAAAGACCATACATATCTTTTGTCACTTGAGTAGCATTCCCCTCCCGCTGAAAAGTCACATTTTGAATGAATGACTAATAGCCACAAAACTAAAGCAGAATTTGGACCTAAAATACTTGCAAGCTTTGCAAAATGCTGTTATGAGTTTAAAAGTTTAACACTAAGTTCAGCATTAAAGTTTATCATTATACAAAGTTAAGTATTTTTGCCTAGTTTTTGTCTGCAGTTGCAATTGTCGTAGACTCTCATCACCATTTCGGATTAAGTTAAAATGCTGACTGCGGAAGAGTATTTGTTCTTTTCAGGAGGAAAACGGAGTTTGCAATATTCTGAAAAGCTAGTCACTGCTGATAACACAATACATAAGCTTACAAAAAACAAAACCAGGATTGGAGATAACAAGGTGCCTTCCAAATAATCCCCAGCTGGCCATTACTATCCTGCAAGAGTGGTGCATTTCTTCACCATGAAACAAATAGGAGTTAATGGTAATTGTTGTACAGAATATATCTTTTGAGATAATGTCACTGGGATGTCTGAAATTAAACATCCCACATAATTTCCCACATTCATTATCACATAGCTACTCTTGAAACGTTAATGTCCATTTAACTACTTGTCTGTACCTCAGTGTAGCATATAGCAGGTAAATTTTTAGTATGCTGAATAGTCTAAATTCCTTTAGTAAGTGCAGTGCATGTTGTCTTACTGCTTGCGTAAAGTGTTTACTAATTCAAAATACTCATACTAATTAATATAACCTGGAAAGTATAGTTTACCTATTCTTATTTTTGGCTATAATTTTGCAGAAAACGTGTGCTGCAGTTGTAGGATGGAAAGTGGCTTGATTAGTATACACTATAGGAAATACTATGATAGACCACAGAAAAATGGCCAAAAAATAGTGCCAGTAGATGTTAATAAATGTTTAGGAATCAGCAGGGGGTTACCTGAGGGCTAAGCTGCAGAAGTATCACCAAAATATTTTAATTTTCTGAGAACTTGTTTAGTATTAAAAATTACTCAACAATTTAGAAACTGCTTCTATGAATTTGTCATATTAATAATGCTGAAGTTTTTGATACTCCAAGGAGAAAATAAGGATCTAAGAAGACTGGAAAAAGACTGGTGATTCTTCCAGGTAGAAACGAAGGTAAACCATGGGACATAAATTCTCTTTTAAACAATTGAAAGCGGTAATGTAGTTTTTTAACAAAAATTATCACCTTTCATTTGTGAATTTTGAAAGGAAAGTTTAACCTTGTTTCTTTTGCAAACCTAATATGCCATGTTGTTCCCCAAAAGAGCAAAATGAAGCTATGTTTAAGACCCACCAGTATCTGGAAGATTTGTAAAGAAATGCCATGGAGACCAAAGAGCTTCCACACTTGAATTACTCACAGTTTCCAAAATAATTTAAGGAAAAGTTACTATGTGAAATCACTACAATAATCCACAAGTTTTTATTTTGGAATTTTCAAAGCTTGAACAAACGGAGAAGAAGGAGTGAAACAGGCATTTTTTTTTCCAGTTTGATTAACCCAAGCCAAGAACTAGGCTTTTACAAGGCAAGTTGCTGCGAAGATCAGCTGCTGAAATTTTCTGCTGAGATTCATTCCTTAAGCAACTTTCTTTGCTGGCCCTGCAGCTACACAAAATAGGTATCTCTTTAGTTGGAATTCATGTTGAATACATCTTTCTCAGATTATCTTCACTCTAAAATGTAGTTTACTTAGTTGCACTCTAATATTTAAAACAAAACCCTGAAGTTTTGGTGTTAATGAAGTCAGAGGAAAAGTTGTATGAGTTTACATCAGAGCAAAATTTTGGAGGAATAATGAAATAGAAGGTTGTTGTTGTTGTTGTTGTTTAATCTACTCATCTGTCATCTTAACACTTCAAATTTGCATTTCTTTGATCTCACATACGATATTTCAGAAGACATTAACATAGTACTATTACTGTCACAATTTTGACTGCCTTGTGAATTTTGTTCCTTCCTTTTACTTTTGAACCAGTGAGCATAAAATAATCATCTTTTCTGTATACCCAGAGAAAGTGGAATAGGGGAATGAGTAAGGCTATTTTTGTAAAGCTTACTTTCTTCTCTAAGTGAATAATTCAGAAAACTCACCACTTATGTAGAACAGTGTGGGGTTTATTGCTTTCTGCAATCAGTGTTATTTTTCATATTATTTACGTTATTTTAGTAGATGGTGTGGAACTGACAAAAAAGCTTAAAATCTGCCCTAGAGCTGTTTAGCCTTCAACAATAGTATGATAGAGAGCAAAGGCCTATGGCATCATGGTTGCCACTTGGACAATATTTTTCTGAGTTCAACCTTTTCTCGTGTTCCACCTCTGCAAAACCGAACAACAACAAAAAACCAAATCCTGTTTCACTTCTACTGTTTTTTTAACTGGTAAAAAGAAATCCTGATTAAATATACAAATTTAGCTTTTTTAAATTATTATTACTATTTCAATTTTTTTTAATCAAACATCAGGATCTCCTACTGAGCTTTCTTGTATTTCTTCATGACATTAAATCACAGAATATACTGAGTTAGAGGGGACCCACAAGGATCATCGAGTCCAACTCTTAGCCCTGCACAGGACCATCCATGCCCAAGAGTCACACCATGTGCCTGAGAGTATCATCCAGATGCTTCTTGAACTCTGCCAGGCTTGGTGCTGTGACCTCTGCCCTGGGGAGCCTGTTCCAGTGCCCAACCACCCTCTGGGTGAAGAACCTTTTTCTATTATCCAACCTAAACCTCCCCTGACACAACTTCAGGCCACTCCCTCGGGTCCTGTCACTGGTCACCACAGAGAAGAGATCAGTGTCTGCCCCTCCTCTTCCCTTCAAGAGGAAGTTGTAACTGCAATTAGATCTCCCCTCAGTCTCCTCCAAGCTGAACAGACCAAGTGACCTCAGCATTATATTTCTACACATTCATTCTTGAAAAGACAATTAAAAAAAATTTATTAATTCTTAAGTCTGCATGTGAAAAAGTAAATGGTGAGCATGACCAGGAAGGGAAGCTACTGGGAAGCTTATCCACATGTATTCATTTATTCATTTATTCATTATCCATGTATTTGTTTACTTCTTACTCTTAGTAAAAAAGTGGAGTAATCTTAGGGAACCTGTGGTATGTGAAAGCTGATTAATATTTTCCAGTCACAGCTGAGTATCTTTCAGAAGACAGAAAAAGGAAAGGAGAATGAGGAATTATAACCAGATTTATTTTTTTTCCTCCGGAAGAAGTTCAGTTCAGTAGCTTTTGCTGTGAAAGCATTTGATGTTGCTTTATTAACATGAGCATTTAAATTTGAGGACTACCCACCTGTCTTATGCTTCTTTTGTTGTCAAGGTTAAACCTGGCTGTTTTTCTTTTACCATACTAACTATTCCTACGCTAATATAATATAATAAAAAGCAGAAGTCTATGACTAGTTCTAATTTTCTTCCATGCAAAACAGTACCTTAAGGATTGTGAAGGATCCAGTTGTTTTCAAAAGGGAGCTATTCCATAGGAGGAAAGGTAAGATATTTTTGTTATGAGCAAAAATGTGGGTAGAAATTCCTAGTACTTCCTACTGTTCCTAATAAAACATGAGATAGCAAAGGGAGATTATTTGTATACTATAGTATGACTGATTTAAATTATGACAATGTGTCCATGCTACCTGTATTATCATATTTTTGTAAGACTTCAAAGCTATGAGTAAATCTTTGCATACTCAGAAATATGAAGGGTACTGAGGGGTAAAGAATCTATATATGCCTCTCCTCTCAGCTCTGTCCTTGGATATTCATTGAACAAGCTTTAACAAGAGCTTCAGAAGTAGATTCCTAAAGCTTATTCCTTCTTTGCCAAGAAACAGGCGATGGGTTTTTCACAGTGAAGACAAAGCAAATAACAGAGGCTTCTCTTAAATTTTTAAATGCCTTTTTGACATATATTAATTTTCTGAATAGAGTTGAAAGAAGAAAGGAGAAAGACTTACAAAACTGGCTGGGGCCTGCTGCACAGTAAGATCAACATAGGTAATGATTTCCAGAAACTCTTTATAGTGAGATTATACATACATAGTTTTTAAAAATGTATCATCTAACTAGTGTATACTGCTTTATATTACAATCATACACGTGTATTAATATTCCTGACTATCAGAACTTGCATACATTAATTGTCTACCTTCTTTTTTTAAAGATGGACAGGCGGTATTTAGAAGCCGAGATGAGCGATTAGCTCCAGGTAAGGCAGGATGCCTCTTCTTTCAGCAGCAGAGCTGATATGCAGACATTAAAAGTGTAATTTTCCTTACCTCTCAGTCAAGGCTACAAAGAGAAGTATGCTTGCTCCCTGATGCTCCCAGGTGTCCCAGGTTCTGAAGACCCTGAGTTTGAAATCAAATTGCTTAAACAATAGGTTAACACACAATATATGTTAATGTTACTGAATAAGAGGTGAAGTTTCAGTTCAAGTATGCATCAATATCTTCTATTTTGGGCAACCACATGTAATTAAATGTGTATAAGCCATGCATGTATACTATAGATGGGTATTTTTATTAAGACCTATCTAAAAGCTATCATATCAGTTAAAATGAACCAAGATATTGGATGTGAAATTTGGAAACTCCTTTCGTACAAGACAGGGCACTTGGGTTTGGAAAATTTGGTTACAGATAGTTTTCTAGAGGCAGTATAAAGTATCCGGCCCTTTTTAGGCCAAACAAGCAAACAACTCATTTTAAAGCTGTTGTAGGCTATTTAGACAAGCTTTTCCACAATTCAAGAGTAAGAAAATTTCCACACAATCCATTTGAGAGACACACTAACATTGCTAACATTTGGAAGGAGGCATATGAATAGAAAGGAAGAATAATTACAGTCCAGTCAGAGAGACACCTGTAAAAGCTGCGAGGAAAATGGAGAGGTTGAAATGGCAGAAATTGCTTCAGCAGAGGTTGTGAAGAACCTGTTGTTGATGGGCTGGGTAGGGCCATCCTGGACTGGTGAAAATCCCACAATGGTGGGAAAAAAATGTGTAAGGGAGGAAGGGGGAACAGGCTGACCAGAGAAATCACCACTACCCAGCCCAGCCTGCAGTTAGGCTGGTTTAAGTGCAAAGTGAAGCTGAAATGTTCTGTAGCTGTCATTACAACAGTTGCTTGAAGTGTTCATTTTTTCAGTGTTCCCATGAGGTGAAGAAGGGTCAGTTCTCTTTCAAGAGAGGAGAACTGGGCCACAAAGCATTTTCTTAACTCTCAGCTCAGCTAGTAAGAGCCCAATAAAGAACACTGCAGCCAAGAAGGAGGTTACTGGTAAAGCAATATCTTCAAGCACTCCTATTGCAAATGCAGTCTTTACTGACATAGGGTATTACAGTTCCCCAAACTAAATAATATGTAGCAATTGAGTTTACTTTCTTTTGGCATTACTGTGTTGATATAAAAACAATAGCTGAAAAACTACACAAATCCTGAGCAATGGAAACGTGTGGGTTTACAGTCACCCGGTATCGATTTAGGTTGTGAATCACAATCCCCCCTTTCCCTTATGCTTTGTGTACATATTCCCATCACCTGCTTTTTGTCACACTGAGTCATCCCAGACCCTGAGTGCACTAGCTCATTTCACAGATCTGGTTTTGGAGTGCTCATTTTGTTTGTCCTCAGAGTCAGCCTTCACCTGGACCACATCGTGGCAGTAGGAAGGCAGCGATGGGGTGAATAAGCAGGGATGGTGTGAGGGTAGGTTGCCTTTTTCAGAAGCAGTACAAGCTTTGATGATTCTAAAGTGTCGTATAACAGCACCACTATTTTAACAGCACAAGATGTTTGGATTAGCCAACCCTCATCCTTCTGAATACAGCAACTGACAAGTCTACTGGATACACTTTGACTTGTCCTCCAGAGATATAAAATAACTTGTTCAAGGTCCCACAGGACGCCCGTGGAAGAGCTACAAACAGAACAGGAATCCGTTGCACTTCATTGCTTGAGTCATACTCTGCAGAAGGCTTAAACTTCTTGTGCCACATTTAAAACATTTATCACCCTCTATTTCAGTGTCTAGAACATTTTGGTAGGTTTTTTTTTAGTATGTTTATCTATTAACAAAGCTATTTGAAGTAAATAATACAGCTGGGGAACTCCAATGGCACATCTCCAACAGACTGCTTACTGAAATACTAAGAGCACTCTGATAATAACTTTGGTTTTTATTGGCACTCTGACCTAATTTTGATGCATAATAATTTCTTAAATTATAATTTTTTTAAGTGTTAGAGAGTTGAATGGCAAACAGGAAACATTCAACTACTGTGTAATGTAGGATGCATTTCTCACATGTGGTAATGAATCACTTGGGGGAAGAACAGCTGCATGACTCCTCTAGCATAATAAACCAAGGGTTCATCAATTCCAGGTGCAACAATTTACAGTGTTAATAGGTAATAGAACAGAGAGTTGATTTTGATTATCAAGGACTCTGAATTACCTAGAAGAAGAAGAAGTGGCAACAGAATTGAAAATTTATTTTGGAAACCAGCTGACCAAGGAAGTCCAGATTGCTCTGTAAATTACACGGCTTCTCAGACAGAAGAGTGCTCTATGTGTAATCACCTCCTTTACTAAAAATGCACCATGGCCTTTCTTTTAATCTTGTGCTCAGTGAATATGGAGCTAAAATGTTTTCCATCTGCTCCTATTTTCCTCAGAAAACGCCAGTGAAATTTCACAGATGGAGGTGCAGACATTAGGCAAAAGTAACTTGGGCAATGTAATAAAACCAACCCATTACCGAAAGGTTTTAGACGAAAACAATGGTAGAACAGCCATGAATACTTATTTGTAGCTTCTTAGTTCAGATGCAAATAGTCACTGTAAGGTATCATAGAATCATTACGGTTGAAAAAGACCTCTAAGATCATCAAGTCCAACCATTAACCCAGCACCTCCATGTTCACCATGTGTAATTTCATTTGTTTTCTTAAATAATGATTTTTTTCTCCCTAGATTTTGTTTTCCTTGAAAGTAATTTCTAGGACTTATGATATATAGTAAAGACACTGGGCTAGAAGTCAGTGTGCTTGGTGTGAGAAGATGTACAGCATCTGTGATCATACAAACAACTTCACTATTCTTAAAATGTGAAATATCCCAGGAAGCAAACCATCACCATTTAAGAACAAATACTGCCAGCAGTAATTGCTGAAAGCACTGTAGTTCAGGGAACTGGTGTCCAAGTATCTTGAGAGAAACTGAAGCTGAATTTTAAAATAAAACTGTGCTCAAAAGATGCTGTGTGTTAGGAGGATGGCAATGGTCTCACATAGTTCCACTAACCACACATCAACTTGCTCTCCTACTATGGCTTGACATCCAGAAGAAGACATGGCTGTGCAGGGGGAAGTGGGGGTTCAGATACCCTCAGAAACAGCTCCTGTTGAGTGCATACCCCAGTGCAAGGGTTTGGAGCAAGGAGAGGACACCATTAACTCTTCCTTTTCTGGTGTGTGCTGTAAAATGAGAATATTTTAAAACTTTCAGAGTTCAGCAAACAAGAAAGCTTTTTTTCTTGTCGTTGCCGCTATTATTGGCTCCTACAGATGCAGAAAAGAGCTTTGGGTATCTTTCAGATTAAGATTTAAGGCTTCAGTTTCTGGGACAAAAATAGGTAAGGTATTTTAACACTCCACAGTGCAATTCCATGTAGCAAAGGCTCCTGCTGGCAGTTTATGACATTGGAAAAATTGAGAAGCAATCTATTCCGTAAGAGGTGGTCACAACTTTATGACTTCCAAATGATAACACCACCTGCTAATTCGAATAGATGGTTTTGAATCTTATGGATCATATGCAGTTCCAGATGGCATTTTGTCCTAGAAAGCACCTAGACCATACAAAAGGTAGGGGTAACAGCATGATATGCTGGCAGCCATGGAGAGAGAAGAGCATCAGTGGTGAAGCTGCAGGTTGCCATCCTTGATGGAGCATCCTGCAAAGCTGCAAAAGGCTCGTTGTGCTTCTGGGGTAGCCATCACTGTTTGCCCAAAAGGACCTTCTCCCCCAGAAAAGCTTTTTTTTCTTTTTTCTCTTTTTTGCCTAGCAGCCAGTAAGAAAGCACCAACCAGTCCTGCCTCTGACTCCCCACTGAATCCCCAAAAGCATTCCAGGAGCACAGACCACCAGCCCAGGTTGGGCTGGGACGGTTTGTGTGGGCAGTGATGTGGGCTCAAGGCTGGAGATGCCCCCTTCTCCCCTCTCCACTCCAGTCAGGGGCAGGGCTGGAGTCAGAGGGCTGTAGACTAGCCCAGGAAAGACTTGTACCCTCAGAGGGTAGCTTTTCAAAATTAAAACACAAAACACTTTTGTGGTGATATTTTTAGGGCCTGATGATCATATGATAATCACTTTTCCCCATTTCTGTTGGTAAATCTGCCTCCACGGTACCCTACACCAAATGCAAATGAGCACCGTGCAGCTGCACTCTTCTGTCTCTCCATGCCTCATGTCTGCTTTGGTGTGACTGATTGGTAAGGAAGGTGGGTAAACAAGCTACATGCCAGCTGAAATTTCCCTTTCATCATGAATATTCCCATCTGGACAGATGCTGCCAGGGGCTGACTGTTTTATGCTGCCTAAGCAAAGTAATGGAACTGATTCAGTGGAAAGGATGCTGCCCTACATATTTGCTATTTAAATAGCTTTCAAATTTAAAAGCAGTCTCTTGATCATTTTTAAAGTGTTCAGTGAATATGAAGTAAGTAAGGCAAAAAATAATTTCACGTTATTAGGGAACTTCAGTGTGTGCCAGGGATAGTGGGCATATAGTAAATTCACTTGACAAAGAACATTCAAAAGCAAGACAAATAATAAAATATGGTGCCTGCAATTCCCAGACTTCACTCTAAGACATTGTTTTGATACAGTAGTACTCCTTAGGTAAACTATTATCTAGTTTAAGTCCAATATATAGCCACAATAGAAGATATTACTGGTAGAGATTTATTTTATAAGGGTTTTTTTTTTTGCTTAAAAAAGAAGACAGGAAAAGATTGGATTTAATAGAATGCTTTATGGAAATATTCAATGTTCAGACTATTAAGACTAAAGGTATTTTTATGGTTATATTTTTACATATATTTCATGTTCCACTTTTATATTCATTTTCAGAAAATGTCATGGGTCATCTATCCTGATTATAACTGACAAATTCCATAGCTATCTCTTTCCTCTTATTATTCAGCAAGTTTGCAATAACTGAGATACTTCTCAAAGCCAGTCTTCCAAAACACATCATACAAACATTCTCAGTACCTAGCAGCTAGTTTTTATTACTGCGTCTTCTCTCAGTATGGTGACAATTCAGCCCCGACCTCCACAGCTTCTTTGCAAGCACATTGATATAAAAACTTGAACTTGAATTTATCTATCATGTCCTAAAATTAGTAAAGTTCTGTCTTAAACCATCCTAAGCAATGACATCACTTCCAACACTTAGAATATAGAATTCAACACAAAAGGGTCTATGCAAAATTCTACCAGAAAAGCAAAGGAAACTCATGAATTAGTTGAACCATATTTAGACAATGAGTTGAGGAGGAGGAGATGGAGCTACAACCTAAATATTTATATTAAATAGAAAATACTGGTTCTAACTTCTGACCTAAATCTTCTTCTTAAAGGCTATCCACAAGGTTAGGGACACTACAAGGGAGAGATATATAAGAATACCGAGAGGAAGCCATATGTGGGAAAAGGAAGAAAAGGGTTCATTCTGGGATAGTTGAACATTATGCAATCAAAGAGAAAACCCCAGTACATTTATTTTCGGCAAGAAATACATCTTCATTTGTTTCCCAGGGAAGGCTTTCCTCAGTGCCTTTCCCCAAACAGCCCCTCTCCCCAGGAAGCTCTCTGAGCCAAACACTCTTCTCTTAGAGGAGCATGGAACCACACTTCACATCTCTGTTCCCAGCCAAACCAACTCCATTCATCTGGGAGCTATGTGGATGGGATGGGCTGCAATGGCTGCATTTGGCACATCACACCACCTGGCCCCAGCTCATGCCCATGACTGTCACTGCTGTGTCCCCTGGCCACTCCTGTAACAGTGGTTGCAGCCCTGTCCTAGTGCAGGCACACAGGCTCCTCACAAAAGCTGAATACTGGGGCTAACGTGGGTGCAAGGCGTCCTGGAGTGACTCAGCATAGAAAGCTGCTCTTTCTCCAGCAGTGACAGCAGACTGAAAGGGTTTCCTTACTGAGCCATCTCAAGTGCCACCCAGAGCTGTCTCGTGCCTACCAACCCTGTCTGAGCAACAAGCAAAACCAGGTGCACTCTGCTTTCAAAGGTAATTTAATTCAAGAAAAGGGTGAATTCTACTATACTAAATAAAAACAGGAAATAAATAGGAACTGTACCTCTTATGATCCACATGAATCATTAATTCATTGCTTAGCTCAATTTTGGATGCTTCCTTTATCTTTCTCACATCTCAAGCTTAGCTTAGTTCTTACTTTAATTTTTTACTTAACTTTACTTTTCCAATATTTCCTAGCACACTGCGGCATGAGGAAGTGGTTCACTGCAATCAAATATGATTACCTACAGCAGTCAGCACAGTAGGTCCTGAAACTTTGTATTTGCTTGGTTTTTAAGGGATTGAATGAAAGAATCATAGAATAACACTGACTGGAAGTGACCTCAAAAGTTATCTGGTCCAACCTTTTGTGGAAAAGAAAGCCTAGTTGAGTTTATCTAGCACCTTGTCCATTTGCCTCTTGAAAAACTCTACCATGTCCCTGCAGGGATTGTTCTGAATGACTGTTCTCACTGTAAAAAAATTATTTCTCATATTCAGATGAAACCTCTCCCAGTTCAACTTGTACCCATTGTCTTCTCCATGTGGCTTACAGTGAAGAGAGAGCCTCAGTCCTCCTTGTGGATGACCTCATAGTACTGGAAAACTGTGATAAGGTCACCCTGAGCCTTAACTTCTCCAGACTGAAAAGACCTAATTCCTTCACTCTCTACTCACAGGACAGACCCTGCAGCCCTCCTTTGGACCTTCTGTGGTCTGTCCACATCTTTCGGAATTGTGGGGACCAGAACTGGGCATGGTACTCGGGGTGCAGCCTGACAAGTGCTGAGTAAAGGGGGATGATCACATCTCTATCTGAGCCAGCAGTGCCCTGTGGATGCAACCCAGGATGTGATTTGGCTTTGTTGTTGCAGCGTTGCACGGCTGGCTCACGTTCAGCTTGTTGTGCCAGGTTGTACACCAGGACTTCCAGGTCCCTCTCAGCAAGGCTGATCCCCAGGCACACAGACTCTTGCCTATGCTGGGCTCTTTAGTTACGACATCCCAGTCTAGCAGCTTGCACTTGTCTTTGTTAAACTTGACACTGTTATTGCTGGCCCACTTTTCCAGCCTGTCCACGTCTCTCAGCAATAGGAGGCTGTGCACTGAGAATAGAAAGGTTGCTCTGGCTTACAATACTAGAAGAATGGATTTGAGCTGGGATCAAGCTGTCAGGGTAGTATGGCTTTTGGGAGTAGCTCTTGTTTTACATTGTGGTCAAGCAGCAAGATGAACTGGTGCCCTCCTTCGATGAACCCTACAGGAGTGTAGTATGTTTACAGCCTCAGTCCACATAATGGAAAAGAGATTAATTTATTAAGCAAATAGACAAAATGTAAAACAATACCTGCATTATTTTAACTCCTTTCACACTCTGTGAAAGCTCTGTGAGCTCCAAAGGGAGGGTCTTAAATTTCTGCACTATATTTATCTCTCCTTGACAGGAGATGTTTTTCAGGTAAGATAAGGGTTAAGTCTTTTTGCCTCTGCATTATCTGAAGAATAAACAATATTATCTAAAAAAAAAGATTTGATGTTCCTACTGCAAATAAAATAATCCAGTCAAAGCATTGCCCATCTTAAAACTTCTCTGCTCCTTCTAAATCATAGTGGGTTTGAAAAAGAAACAAGTTTCAGATTCTGTAAAATGAAATTCATGGCTTGTTTAATGCTATATAAAACTCATCAGATTTATGGTTTAAGTCAGAGTTTAGAAAGAATAATGAACCTACCATGAGACACACCATCCTCAGAAATAGTATGATTCTTTCTTGTCCTAAAAACTGGCAGGGTGTCATCTCATTTTTCCATTCTGGTAGAAGCAGACAGAGGATTAAAACAAGGCAAAAACCAATCTGAAGTAAAACAGATATGGCTCAGGGCTCAAACCAGAGACAGATCAGTTATCTTGTGACTCTATGCTCAAAACACTGGTAAATAGAAGCATGTTAAACCACCGTTTAGTGCAAGAACCTTGAACTTGCAAAAACTGTCTCCAAAAATTTCTGTTTCAGCCTTGTATTTTCCTTAGAATATCATTTTTTCTATGCTTATCTTTTTTAGGCTTATGAAACCAAATAAAAAGCTCAAAAGAAAATTTATGGGGCATCAAGGTAATCAATATCTTTCATGACTAGTTTACGTACATGCCCCCCCTTCACCTCAACTGGGAAGGCTAAACTCTTCACAGTTACTCAAATGGTTTGCAAGCACTGACATCCTGCTTACTGTTCGAGTCAGTTCAGATGCAGCACTGAATTTTATGATTAAATGTGCCAATTACAGAGGTTGCTGTGGCAACAGCTATGCTTTAAAACCAAAATGTTAGTTTCATTATAGACTCCCTTTTCATTTCCTGGTTGTAGCCAGTAACCATCTCATCACGACAAATGTTTGGAATATGCCCAGAAGACTGATTTAATTTTGGTAGTTTACATAGCATCCACTCAAGCATCCCTGAATTCTGTTCTTTCTTTTGAACACAGCGCAATATACCCCAGGTCTGTGCATACCAACCTCATTTGTATATATTTTGATATGTTTTGTGCAGAGTCCAAATTTAAGCTCAACTTGGTTTATAGACCTAAATTCAAGCAGAAAGCTTGGAAAAATTTGAAAAAGAAGAAACAAACAGTTCTGAACCATTTTTTCTTCTGACTGTAATGCTCCAGCTGTTTCAGAGACCTCTGAGAAAAATCAGATAGGCAGCTACTGCTTGGACTTCAAACCCTGCTGATTATCTCTGCTTCTGAATTCACTGCTTTTGCTCCTTGACAATCCTTCTGTATTATTGGCACTCATATCATCAATGTCTCTCCTTTCCCTCCCAAATCACTGAAACGCAAACAACTGTCTTTGGTTTTCAGCTGCTAAGTCAAGCAGCTTGTTTAGGGTGACTAAGTGAGAAATGCCACATTTAGTAGAGTTTAGTAGCATTTAAAACTAGCAAAATCCTGACAAAGAAAACTGCAGCAACTCTGTCAGACCTTCCAAGTAAATGTTGGCACAGGCAGTCCACAGCACACCAGCAGGATTTGGTTATAACTAATTGCCCTGTGTACATTTAGCTGTTCCCATTCTCTCTTTCCTCTCCCCTCTCTCTCCTGCAGAAGTCTGCCAATTACTACAGCTTCCTGGCTGCCAGGAAGGCACTGGCTCAGGCCACTGAGCCCCAACCATCACAGCCAGCTCTGCAGGCTGCTGCAGCCACCAGGAGCATTGCAGGGCGAACAGAGGTTTGTCACCTACTAACAGCAAAGATGCAATGCCTCCGGCATCCCAAGAGCCAATCCAGCTCCATATTTGAGCTCCTGAGACCTTTCTGCCAGTATCTCTGCTGCCACTACTCGTGTTGTTAAGACCTGAGAACGGGAGAGCCAATGACATTCAGTGTGTCCCCTGAGAAACATTCATGTCATTTAGTTCTTTGTCAATGAAGGGAACATTAAGAAAAATCATCCCACCTAGCTTAATTAATTTGCCAATCTTTGTATTAAATTATTAATCACTCTCATTCCAAGTGTTGTTTTTTTTTTTCTGATTGAACGTTATTTTTAAAATGCTGCTGATAAAAATAATACATTGTGTTTCTTCAAGATGACTGGCTACAGCAGATCTATTAATAACTTCTTAATGAAGTGAGAGTTTTTTAATATGTCTTAATCTAAACTGTGCTAACATTTCAGTGTGAGTGGAATTAATTCGGGAACTTCAGATATGGCTTTCATTTAAACAAGATTAAGTGAGTGATCCAAGATTCGTGCATCAACATAGTTTTCTACCTAAAAAGGAATTTTACAATATTAGATTTCACAATTGCAGATTTCTATTTTATTGTTTATTTACCTTGAAGAAACAGAAGCTATCTATTAAAAAGATATATTCACATTTTTTGTCAGGGGCTTGAACACAATGTTCTCACTCTTCCATTTCCTTCCCCCAAACAATGCCCTAGACTTTGCTGATACACAGCTAGGGCATTCACAGGCATATTAAAGTTATTTACAAAATTGTTGGAGGCAGAGAAAGTCTGGCGTACATGTCCCAGAACATATTGCCTTTAGAAACTCTAGTTATAAAGTCATTTCCTCTAGTTTAATCAGAGCCCTGAAATGTTTCAAATGGCACTGTATAAACAAAGCAAAATATTAAACAACATCCTCCCTGTTTCCCTCAGCAAGTGAATAACTCTGTATTTCCCGAGGGAGAGAAGCTCCATAAGACCTGAAAGAAAATGAAGTTCAAAGATTATAGTAGGACCTTAAGAGAATAACAGCAATTGGGGTATTGCCACATTGCATTTCAGCTTCAATTAAAAACACCTTGAAAACAGAAAAAATAAGGCTTGTGGCTCACAGCTAAGTGCTTGCAAGTTAAAAATACTGCTGCATCCCATTTTGACCTGTTCAGTGGAAATATTATGAGCAGAGTCTATTAATTCATATATCTGATCTGTTTTGAGAAAGGAAAAAACAGTTTCCTTTCTCCATGTAAGAGGGTTTTATCAGATGATAGAACAAATGTCAAGGGAAGAAAAGAAAACTCTACAGATAAATAGAAAGAGCCTTCCAAGAAAGCTCATGTGTAAAAATAGTCTCAGGAAAAAGCAAACACCACAGGTTTCAGCTCTGTTCAATGGATCCAGCCTGGAACACACCATCACATCAATTCAAAGAAAAAAAAATAAAAGAAACCAGCAACAAAAATCTTTAGGTCAGGTGTGACCCATAAGTTCTATTTTTATGACACCAGGATGGTTCCAAAGCCATTTTTCTCATTAAGGAAATCCTGAGTGTGTTACTTTCTTATTCTTGGGCATAATTCAAATGTGTGCCAAAAATAGAAGGGAAATGGCCACATGGTGCAGCATAGCTGACATTAATGCAGCCTCTTAATATTTGCTTTTTTATTTCAAATTTATCTTTAAAATATTTTTGTATTAAGGGAAAATCTGCCAGAAGATTATGAGGAAAATTTTAAAGTAAAGTTATGCTTTACCTTATCCCTCGCCAAAATGTATCTCTTTTTGTAGTTGTGAATAAATTTTCAATGTTGAAGGGGGAAAATAAAGGCAAAATATAAAACCACAATTCCTTGCTATTTGTAGGATTCCTTGCATTTCTTATTTATGACAGAAACAACTCCTAATTTTTCTATATTAAAGGAAAATTAGGTGTCCTCTTACAGACGGGTAAATAAGTCAGTGCTAATAAAGAAAGCCCCAGGTTCAAGATCACTGATCTCAGCCACTAAGATTTTATTCTCACCAAAAGTCAGTGAGGAAGTTGCAGTACACAAAAAATAAACAAGGCAGGGTGCAAGACCAGAGTTTCCTGATGACATATAATTTCCCCCCACAACTACTACCACAATTGCTGACTATAATTATTATTACTGTGCATCTCCTCAAAGGTGAGCTGTATATTTACTTTTTTATATCCTACCTAAGGATGTGTAAATGTAATGCAAGTATTCTTATACTACCTTACTAAACTGTGTTTTCTGTTTGGGGGAATAGCGAATAGTCATGTTCTACAGTACTCCTGAAAAAAAAAGTTATTTAAGATAGGATAATTATGCTTTTTTTCTTTGTGAAAAATATGCTAATTCCATAATCCAAGATGATCTGGATGTGAGGAAGCACAGTAGTTTGTACAATTTCATATACAGAGCTCAATATTATGAATCTACTTACTGTATTCCTTAGAGCAGCTGAAAGGACTCCATGGTAAAGATGTCCTGTAATATTTCTTGTGTGGGTTCATGGTTGCCTTAAGGAGACAGAGAAGGATGGTGTAGCCTCACCTTGAGCACTGTGTGCAGTTTTATGTGCCACAATATAAGATATAAATCTGTTAGAGAGCATCCAAAGGAAGGCTACAAAGATGGTGAAGGGTCTAGAAGGGCCTCTAGAGGAGAAGCCATACAAGGAGCAGCTGAGGGTACTTGGCTTATTCAGTCTGGAGAAAAGGAGACTGAGGGGAGACCTCATAGCAGCCTACAACTTCCTCACAAGGGACAACAGAGGAGCATGCACCAAAGTCTTCTCTCTGGTGACCAGTGAATGAGAGAACAACATGAATTTGTGTCAGGGGAGGTTTAAGTTGGATATTAGGAAAAGGTTTTTCACCCAGAAGGTGGTTGGGCACTGGAACAGGCTCCCCAGGGAAGTGGTCACAGCACCAAAGCCTGACAGAATTTAAGAAATGCTTGAAGAACACTTTCAGGTGCATGGTATGATTTTTGGGGTGGTCTTCTGTGGGGCCAGGAGTTGGACACAACTTTGTGGGTCCCTTCAAATTCAGGATATTTTATGATCCTATGATTCAGGCACGTAAATTAAATAGTCACTTTTTCAAAGGGAAAAACTAAGAATGGCTTTTTCTGAACATGAGTAAGCACTCAAGAAACAGAAAGAGGAATCTGTGTTGAAGACTCCTGGCTCAGAGAGGCCTGGAGAGTGAACTAAATGTTCACTCATTTATGTAATTTAAAGAAAAATTAGCTGAGATTCTACAGAGCTGCTCCACCTATGCATTCACATCTGCAGAGGAACCAGTGAGTCACACAGCTATCCCCTTCATCACACAAAGCACCTCACAAAATCATTTAGCCCAGTTGAAGGTGAAGTGTTTTCTTTATGCTTTCTAGAGAGAGGATAACTTATTTCAATATATTTGCACACATAAAAGGCCTTTTCTGTGCAATCATCTTCCCAAAAGCTTCTATCCAGTGGCAGTTATGCTCTATGTCTTGTAGCGTGACTGCCTGCACATTCACAAGCAGGTAACAGAAAGCACCACTGAAGTGGTATTTACCCAGATAAACCTCTCTATATGGGTTTCAAGGAAACTTATTGTGTGTATGGGAAAGCTGTCTACATCCTCACAGGTGTTTACTGGGCTCAGAGCAGCAACACATTGAATGGATGTGAGCAGGGCTACGCTCTTAGTATTAATGGGCTGCCTTAGAAGTTATGCAGTGACGGGTGACTCACTGTGTTCACAGGTGGGATACATCAAATTAAGTGTAGAGCTTTACAGGAGAGCTTTTAGGACATTAGTTCTCAAGTAAAAGCTTAAAGTAAAGGACAGCAATTGGCCCCCCAAAGTGTAATTTCTTCCCTTGCACTAGAAAGAGTATCTATTTCATAAAACTCTAAAATAAGTAAGATGAGCCCTAGAGTGATTGCAGTAAGATTGGGATTTTTGGAAGTTCCTATATTTTATCAACTCATACTTGCCTTAACCTTTGCAGATGACCAGAATGTGATGCTTAGCTGCCTCTGGATACTGTTGCTTGAGCACTGGAGACAGAGTATCTTCATTAGCCTTGCGCGCTACCAGAGATAATTAGCCTAGGTGATTCAAAAACATAAACTACAAACATGGCCTTTAGGTCAGCAATTTCAGTTGCTACTTCAGAATCTCAGAAAAACTCAGGCATCTAAGAATTTCATAAATGTGGCCTGAAGTAATTTTAAATCCTTCTGGTTACTGCCAGAGTCAAATACTAACTTTTAATACAGCTACCTGAAATGGATGAGGGAAGAAGTAGCTGCTTTTAGTAAAACATAGAGCCAATTTTTATTAATGTGTTGTCTGTGAAAATTATGATTATGTTGAAATTATCTTCTGCTTGCCTTTGAGGATAATAAAAAGCACTACAGCAATTGCTGAGTATTTGAGATATTTTCTCTCTGCGATTTTTCATTTCACAGACACTTATGAATTACTACAGTTGTTTCACAGCTTCAGTACCTGTCTTCAACAGCATTATAGAAGGAATATAATTTCTAACCCCTCTGTTATCATGGTGGATGTGCACTTAGAGAGAAGAGGATTCTAGGTATTTCTTCATATATTGGTATAGGGTTAACTTGACAGAGTCTGAGAAGCTGTTGGTAATCAATAACACAGCACAACAGTAGGGGATGTCTTTCTCATCAGAAGTGGGCAAGTGTCAGACTCTAACACAGAAATAACATGATAAAAATGTGTCTTCTCAAATTAACCCAGACAACCAGGTCACTACTGCAGTCTTTTGATGAAATTCTCAGCTGGAATAAATGGTCAGGATCTATGGCAATATGTTTCTGGTTTTTGCCCTCAACAGTGGGCTGGACCCTCACTTCTAGATCAATGTTATATCTGTAATCAAATCTATTGTATGAGTTAATCCTTTTCCCAAAAGGAATGTATAAATCTCAAAGTATACCACTGTCACAAGGAGAAAATAAATTTGTCCCATAGCTTCTCAAGTAGAATACCAATATCCCTGCACTAAGACCAGGAGGGAGCACACAGCAGAGTCAGATAAATAAAAACAAGGAATATTGCTAGGATAAGATTTCTGCCAAGGATTCACTTCTATTATATGAATGTATTGGAGCAAAACAGAAAGAAAGACTCACTCATGTATTTACAGTAATTTCTTTCTAATCTGTGGTTAGGGAGTCAATGGTCAAGTACCTTTCTACTAGCCTACATGATGACTTTTGGTAGCTCTGAAATTAGACACTGTCAGAGGTGAGGGAGAGGAAAGAGATCTCTTCACCAGTTCTGGTTAAATGAAGACCCATGGTCATGCTCTAGCTCACATGATGGAGCTTGTTTGTGGAGATATTATTTTTTTATCTTGGATATCAATGAAACAATACACATTCTCATTCAGAGGCCTCTCTAATGCTTGGTAGCTGTTTTCTCAGATGAATCCAATATTCAAGAAAACATACATTACAACACCAGGGAATATGAAGCTAGTAATTTCAAAATGCTTAAATGTTTTTTTTTCTTCTGGTGGATCAGATTTACAGACTTTTCCCCTTAGCTTCACAACATTGTTCCTGTTATTGGTAATGGAACAGATCTAAAGTTAAATCTTTTAAACAAAGTCTTTTCTTAGTCAATCTTCTCTTAAATTTAGCATAGATGTGTTAAGGTAGTAATTTCTTTTGAAGTAAAACAAAAATATTTCTCAATCTTTATTTTCTCCAGAGCTCACGGTAATTATATTGAAGTTTTTATTTGGTGATAAATAGTTGTGGGATTTGATAACTTAAGGGACAGTCTTATGTGTTCATTTATCCAGCCTCGGTTACCATAAATCCTGTTTCCACTATCTCAGAAAATCTCTGATTTCAGAGCTACTACTGGCCACAAAAAATGTCTGCATAAAATGTATATAACTGGCATGATGATACTTTTCTAAGAGATATTGTAATTTCACAGTTGTGTAAAAAGATAAAAGAAAACAAAAATATCCGCAAAAGTCAGGGACACTTTAAGCAATATAAAAATGTGCTAAATGAGCCTCATTGTATAGATCCAAAATAAGTATTTTTCACCTGCATTGTTTTGAAATATGTTTTACTTAAAAGTCATCAGGACAGAGATTACTAAATCATTAAAAGAATGAGAAGTTTAAAAATTACAAAACCTAAGAAAAAGGCAAGAAATACCTAAAGCAAACAGTAAAATTGATGGAGCAATTAAAGCTTTCCCCCTCTGCCAAATTATAGGCCAAGTTGAGAGAATAAGATCTTGTTTGTAATATGGAAAAATGGGCACCCTGGAGCCAGACAATGGATTTTAGTCAGTTAATTGGAGCAATTCCCATACAACATTTTTTATTTCCTGAGATTTCTTTATGAAAATACTCTAGAACTAAAAATGTTCATACAGCATAACAAATTCAACTTTAGTAGGTATTGCCTGAGAATGGGCCCCTTGAGAAACATTTACTTCACATTTAAATGAAACTCAGGAGAACTTTTGTTCATTAAAAAGCTCAATTAATTTAGTAAAATATGACATTTGTTTCAAAAGCACAACTACTTGCACTGGAATCAACAAGCTGGCAATTACATACTTGCACCTTCATCAATACAATAATACATTATATTTCAGTTTTCTAACAAAGGGATATTTTCAATAAACATGGAAAAATCATACGAAGTACTATGAGAAAAAAATAATTCTGGAGAAGATTAGTTAATAAGTAATTATTGAAGCTAATTTCTTCCCAAATATGAAATCCACATGTACTTCTAGTTTCAAAAAGACAGCTGATTTGTGCCAAAGTCTGAAAATTTTGAAAGCAAGCGTCTTTTGATGATGTAACATTTTTCCATATCAAAGATCTGATGATTCCTATTGCAAAAGGCTGATTTCCCAAAACACTTTGTTAGAACTGCAGGTGTAGTAAATGTGAAGAATATTAAATCAAAGACCGTGGAAAGGGGATAGGGGAGGAGGTACCCTTCCTCCTTCTCATCCTCCTCCACACCAACATCACCTTCTGAGCCTCTCAAAAAAAGAACACTGAAAAAATATCATCAGGGAAGCCACTGTGAACAGCTGGCAAAATAAAGAGCAATTATTATATCAGTTATGCACCCTGGCTCAATCTCTATCACCAACCATTAGCCAAAAAAACCACTGAGTAACAAACACAGAGAGGAAAAAATCAAAGTGCAGGCTGGTTCTCTGCTAGTTCTCCGAACAATGTGTGTGTGTTAACCACCTTTCCAGCAGTATTGTAAAAGAGAACACCAAACTGTGTGCACTAAGGTAGACTCTATGCCTTGTTTAGTGCATTTAAATTACAGAAGCAAAGATATATGGGTTGTCACTGGCTGGTGTTTCGTTCAACAGAAAGCTGAACACAAGGACGTCTGCTGTCTAAAAGCTGGCATCAGCCACTGAACCTTGCAGACATGCAAAGACATGCAAATGACAGATAAGGCAAAATGGGAGAAAGTATGGTGGGAACTGGCACCACTTCATGGCACCGACATTGAACATTTTAGGGTAAGAAGCAGCACTCGGCTGCAGAAGCCAAACAGACCCATTTTTCTCCATTTGGATAAAGTCAAAATGACCACCATGGGAAACAGGTGATGTGCCAAAACAGGGGGAGATAAATGAACAAGTTTGACATTTTTGCCTGCAGACAGCCTCAGGCAGACAAGAAGCACAACGAATTAGAGAGGGACATCCCGGGGCACAGCAACAGCAGATCCCAGGAGCCAGCACCTCACAGTAGTGATTGTCAGTGTCCTGCAGAAATTGGCAGTCTTGGGCCAGCCACACAGTGTCACATGCTGCTTCTTTTGTTTTCTTCACAATATCTGGTCAGAGCAGATACAGTCAACACTACTACTGCTATTTCATAGGCATGGCCAGAAGAAGGCTCAGCAGTGTGCTCAGCAGGTGAGAATAATTCTTGTGCTGAGTTCAAGTCAGATACCAAACCACAAAACATACTCCTTGCTCTGGAATAATGTGTCACTTTGGAATAATCTATTTAATATGGCTCACTTCAAATCCATGTCAACATCTAAATCATTATAGCCCAACTTCCAAAATTAACTAGTGATTTTTCAAGTTTTAAAATAAACCCAAGCTCTTTACCAATGACAGCCAACAGTAATTGGTTGAAACAACAGATGCAGTGATTTTTGGGAGAGTAAAACTGAAATGTCTCTCGTTACTAAATAATGAAACTTCACATGTTATGATTTGAATAATTCAGTTCTGTGACAGAAGTTTAATGTAACGAGAGCAGGAAATTTTCTCTTTTCCTTTACTTCCACTAGACTGGATGGCCAGTCCTGCTCTTGTTTTGAGCCCCTAGTGACCTAAGCAGGGCAGGTGAAGAGAAGAGGGAAGTATCTGCAGCAGATAAAAGTTGGCTTGTAGGGTGGTTTCAGGCCTAGGAGGATTATTTATCAGTGACTCAGCACATCTTTTCTTTGAGAAGGAATAGTGCAGCAATTACAATGGATACTGGCTTTTTTCTTTTGCATCCAGAAAAAAAAATCCTGATTAAGATAATGGTGTGGTTTTAGCTGGGATGGAGTTAATTTTCTTTACAGTAGGTAGGCTGTGGCTGTGTTTTGTTATTATGTTGAAAACAGTGATGATAACATGGAGTTGTTTTCCTTATTGCTGAGCAGCACTTACATGGTCAAGGCCTTACACTTACAACAGCAGGGTCAAAGCCTTTTCTGCCCCTTGCTCGACCCCACCACTGAGTGGACTGGGGGTGTACAGGGAGTTGGGAGGGGACACAGACCAGCTGACCCCAAATGACCAGAGGGATATTCCATACCATAGGGCATGTGGGTCAGCATATAGCTGAGCATGAGGGGAATCTGGGGGAAGTAGAAGGAAGGGGGGATGTTTAGAGTGATGGCCTTTGTCTTCCCAAATCAAGGTTAAGTGTGATGGGGCCCTGTTGTCCTGAAGATGGCTGAACACCTGCCTGCCTTTAATTCAAGCAATTGATGGCATTGCTTGCCATTAATTCAAGCAATGAATTAATTCCTTGTTTTGCTTTGTTTGCCCATGCAGCTTTTGCTTTACCTGTTAAGTTCTCTTTATCTCAACCCATGAGTTTTCTCACTTTTCACCCTTTCAGTTGTCTCCCCCATTCCACTGGGAGAGAGTGAGTGAGAGGCTGTGTGGGATGACAGCTGGGTATAAACAAGCAAGTAAGAAACAAAGTTACTGCTTACCTCCAAAGCTATAAATAACATCTGCAAATTAATATTTACTAATGTTACTGAAATGTTCCTTGAAGATATTTTTAGATTGCTTATACTATCCCATTTAATCTGAAGTGTATCATACTGCAGTCAAGAATATAAAAGGGTTAATATCACTAGCTTTCCTTAAGTTTCCTGATATCATATTTCTATTTCTGGGTAAGGGTATGACAGGGTGGAAATATCCCTTATAATGTTGAATATGTTGTAGAAATATCATGGATAATATCAAAACAAAAGTTACTTTGAATTTTGCTTTGCTTTCCCACATAATACTGAGGCTTTTCAAAGACAGAAGAGCATAGATATATACAGATACTCCAACACAAGTCATTCTTTTCCCAAGTTAAAATGGAATGTCTTGTTGTTAAGAATTATGGAGGCTTTTAACCATGGATCATACATGCTTTTGTCTTCTATGATTAAGTACAATTATTCCCTTGGTACTTAGATACAGTACTTGGCCTTCCAGTCCTAGAATTTATATGAGGGTTCCTTACAAATGGGCAAAGCTTCTTCTGTTATATCATTTGCTTCAAGAGAAAAGCAAAAAAAGCTGCATTTTTTTAATTGCGTAACACAGGTACAGGACAGTAAAATGAGAACTCAAAGAGACTTTCCTTCTACAGAATGGCAGGTAAGGAACTTGTCTATGCTCAAGCCACTTTGCACTATGGTGGTCTTTTTCTATGGGTCGGGTAGTCAAGCAATAACTAGATATGGCTAAGTATGTGAGCCTGTTTCTGCTGTCTTACCTCAGAAGGTGGCCGGATGAATTCACACAGTGGTACAAAAACAACTGGAATATATTTAGGAATGTTTGCTGGGATCCCAAAGTTGTTTGAAACACTGATTAACAGATGATCTACTATGCTTAAAGGCTGAAGGGCCAACTTCACTCCCCCTACTGGGACAGTGGATGTGATATTGCCATCACAGCCATCATCATATCTAACTAACACTGTGCTGGTCTCCCGTGACTCCCAGTAACCAGGAACTTTGCACCTTCTGCTAAATCTGCATGGAAAAAAATGTTAAAAGAGGCAGCAATAAACCCCCTATTGTCAGGGCAAAGACCATTACTATATGCAACCAACTCATTTAAATTTACCTCGGGCATATCAACTGTTGTGATTGCAATATACACACACCTCTGTTTTTTAACCATGCTCAGCAACCCAAGACCAGAAATTAGGCTGTCAGGAGTGAGAAACTTCCAGCAGTGCTTCTGACCACACACCACAATCCCAAGCTGACCATCTGACTAGCACAGACAGAAAGAGCCAAATGATAGTTGATGCTCTGAGCAATACTCAGATATTTTATATTCCCACCTGGTCTCTGACACCAGTTGCAGACATGAAGAACAAGTTCCTGTTCACAGGGAAACAAATGACAAAGAGGAAAATGTAGTATTGGGAGGTGCCCACATCCTCTATCACCATTCACGAACAGCATTTTCTTGTGATAGGTTATACAAAAATATAGGAAAAGAACACATCTCTTTCCTGAAAAACTTCTGACCTAAAAAACCAAGACAAAGACAGGGAGAATAAAAAGGTACAGAGAGAGGTGAAGTGATTTACACAAGGAAGCAGTAAGAGTGTTGTTCCCAACATATTTTAAGCTTGTTTGTTTTGTTTTGGACCCAAGGAAACACTTGCATGCCCATAGTTTGCCCCTTTTCTGGTTTAATAAAATCTGTTTGTGTGCATATATGCAAACTTTTCTACATAAAACTTGCACTTAACTAATTAGCTAAAACAATCCAGTAAGGTCAGGCAGGGTTTAAAAAACTTTTTTGTAGTGGTTTGAGCCCGGTTTTCCCCCCTGAAGCTAAAAGTGGTAACCCCCGAGGGGGTGGTGACCCTTGGGGTTTGACCCAATCAGTGCTCCTGCAAAATATAAACATATCTCTCCACTGGAAGAGAAGAGGTGGTACTGGTGGTTCTTGTTGTTGGAAGAAGAGATTTGGCCATGTTGTGGTAGTGCCACGAGGAGCCAGGGCAGAAGCCCCTTGGGGCTCTGCCCCCCCCCAGCCCCCGGTTGGGGGGCTACAGGGACTCGGAACGGTGTTGAGCTGGACTGAGTGCCTGTGGCTAGGAGCTGGAGGAGTTTTCTCCACTGCGAGTAGGCAGACGGAGCAGCAGTAGACACAGCAGCGTCCGAAGAGCAGTGGCAAAGAGCCAACTGATAAGAACCAAAGGAGCAGCAGAAGCCGGCATACAAACCAAAGCAGACACAGAGGTGTCTGAGGAAAAGGGAAAGTTGCAGCAGGAAGAGAATCGAGACTACTGCACAGACAGAGTTTCGGGGGTAAGAACTGGATAACCAAAACCCCCGAACTCCCTAGAGACCCCTCCGAGAAAGAGGAGGGGGTGGTGGACTGAGAGGAGTCCTAAAGTGCAGTATGCACTGAGAGAAGAGCAAGAAGCTCATGGCCTCCTGAGAGCTAAAGCCAGGATGGCCAAAGGAATGTGTGTGGAGGGGGTGACCTTGGGCTTCCCCCCTCCTTGCTGCAGCTTCAGAGAAGCTGGCAGCCATCTTTGAGTCAGAGCATGGGAGCTCTGTGAAGGGGCTTGATTTCCCCTGAGGATACCAGACCGTCACGAAGACCCCTGTACTTCGTGATATGACCGTGGTGATGCAACCGTGTCTGGGGTACCGCAGCCCACGGAAAGACCCCCGTTTTGGAAGACGGAGGGCCGAGAGAGGCTTGGAGGCCTCCCTCGTGTGTGCTGGCAGAGGGCCAGCAACTGCTGCCTGGAAGAGAAGAAGAGAACCTGCTGCCTAGAGAAGACCTGCCGCTGAGAGACTGGAAGGGGTCTTTTCTTCTTCTTCTCTCCTGGACTTTTATTTGGAGGGAGAAGAGATTTGGCCCATTGTAAATGTTATTGTCATGGTAGAGATAGATATAGAGTTAAGATTATATGTAATGTATTATAGTATAAGTATTTATTTATGTGTACAGTCTTGTAATATATTCCTTCCCCCCATATTGAGTCTTGTGTTTTTGTCTGGAAAACCCATCTCACATGGGGTCGAGATGTGGGAGGGGGGCTAGGAATCAGAATTGGATTTTGAGGCTGCTAAAACCATGACACACTCTAAGATAGTATCAATAGCTTCCCACATTAATCATGTGGTTTTTTAAGACTGTGGACAGATATTACTGGGGGATGAATTTATACTGTGAGTTGGATCTCTTTTTCCAGCAAAACTAACTGTTCAGGGGACTCTGGGTGGAGGGCTAAGAGCTGTTTACAAGTGTTAGTATCTGAATTGTAGTGAATTGTATGCCTAAAGCTACCCAAAATAGAAGGATTGAACTTTGGACAGAAGAGAAAGCAGAGCTAAGCTTTCACGTGAGAAACAAATACATTAGTACAATACTCTCAAAGCAAGCAGTGATTACATCTGTTTGCAGCCCAGGCTTTTTGGCCCTGCTGCAGCTCATGGTGGTCTTGCAGCTACTGTAGTGATGGAGATAATGTAGGCATACTTTAAACTAGACAATCTGGGCACCTGTTGGCATTGTAAACCCAGCAGTACAGAGCTCAGCATGAGCTAATCTCCTTAGCACCTACCTGGCTTCTCAGGTGGGTTTTACACCTAACCCTGTTCCTTGCTGCAGCAGCACAGAGCTATCAGCAGCTGGGAAACTAGTCTAAAGCTGGCTTAGCTATATCCCCTTGTGCTGTTCTCTTTGCTTCTGAGAGGTAGCTTGAGACAAGCTTGATGGCAAAAGGTGTTCAGCAAAGTACTGTGAAAATCAGAAACCTTTCAGGAGCTCCAAATCAGCACTCAAATGCCTTAAGTGTTGCAACAAAAACAAAATAGAACCCCAATAAAATTGCTAGTGGGATTTTGTTTAAATTGCAACAGTACCAACCTCCCTCTCATGCAGGACAGATAACAATAAACTGAAAACAACAGAAGAGTTGCTTTCCAGTTCCGTAGTTTATCCAGACATAAACTATGACATACTGCAGAAAAGGCAAGGATTAAACCAATGAATCAGTTACTTAATGGGTTGCTTTGCACAGACTACAGAAAAAGTAGATCAAAAGAGGGAAATTACTACATTTTCTTTTAAGTAATACTTGGGGATAGTGCTGGAGATGCAGGTATCCATATTTAGGCAAGCTTTCTAAGTAAGAGCTCATTAAGCCTTGCAGAAGAAATTGATAATCTAACACAATGAATTTCACAAGAATTTCTGGATAAAAATCAAATTAAGGCAATCAGTAGTGAAAAAGGGGTTCCAAGGGAAAACATTATTTGAGGATCTTTTTCTCATTGCTGTTGTGTTTTAACTGCAGAAGAACCAACACAGAACAGCGGGAGCTAAAAAAGCCTATTAAGTGATCACAACAAGTACCTCTGGCTCAGAGGACAACATTGTGTTGATATGCTGTATATCACCTTCTGTTTTAAGAGCCAGTTTAAAAGAAGCTTTGCACAATATGCTTTAGGATCTACACTGAATTAGGATTGATTTCTTTAATGGCCGGAGACAAGTAACAAAAACATAAAGACTGGGACAAATGGAGGTCCACACAACCAGAATTACACTTTACAATACCACTTTCTACCTGTAGAGCACTCCAACTTGCAGGCAAAATCAGTATTAGGTATCAATTGATTTTTATATGCTAAAATACAGCTTAACTACTAAGGGCACCAGACAGCACCGTAGCAGACATAGCCCCCCATGTGAGATTTGTAACCCTTCCAATTCAGTGAATTTACTGCATAGAAAACTTCTGAGAAGTCATCAGAAATAACCCATAAAAACTTAAATAGTATAGATCAAGATCATTCACTGTGAGACATTAATTTAAAATAAATCATAATTCTAGCATAATTAAGGAACAAACATTCAGTAAGGACAAATAATTTACTTCATCAGATAAGCCCCCCAAAAAACTGCACTATAATTGTGCAATACATTTCTCCATCCTATCCTAAGTCCCATTAAATATATACGTTTTACAGGATAACTAGAAGGGCATTCAAGGGCATGCAAGAACATATTAATTTCTTAAAAGAGAGAGGTAGAAGAGAGCTTCTCTTTTAAAAGAAGAGGTAGAGAAAAAGGAAGCTGGACAAAGCTGAGTTTACTTTATTGTGTTCCAGAGTCACTGGTTGCAGTCTTTTAACATCATCTCCTCCATTTGGGAATTATAAAGAAGAAAAAGCGAGCAAGTACATTTCTTTCAGGCAAGTGATGTTTGTTCAGCATTTAGAAAGACTGTATAAGATAGGATCTGGGTTCTATAGATCCAAATACGGGCCTTAAGAATGAAATTTTATCCCAGCAACCTCATGGCAAAAGCAAAAAAAAAAAACCTGTCAAAAGAAAAATGTTCCCTTAAAAAACAAATCTGCCTGGGAATCTTGTTTGAGACAATGAAAGCTTTATCAGAATCACAGAGTACTCTGTGATGTCCCTCCTGATGGAAGGGATCCATCACTGTCTTTAAGAAAATTAGGAGAAAATCTGTCCTGTGACAGGGAAACATGACTCTGTACTACTCTGAGAACATACTGGAAGACCACAGTCAACACATTTCCTTCAACTGAGATGACACAGAGCCTGTTGGAAGTGTTGTAAGGACTATAGTGGAGGAAAGCACAGGGAGGATATGTAATAGAGAAAGGCATAAATAAAAGTTACACATAAAGATGTACACAATGGATATTTATACTAGCCAGCAAAGGTTTCTCTACACCTGTGTTAGTCTGTTCACCTTAAAACAAAACAAAACCCAAAAAAGAGCTGGAGATTAGACATTTAAATAAATTTACATTGTGTACTTCTTCCAGTTGTCTTATAAGCAGCTACACAGTTTTAATCTGATTGTCCAGAATGTCTTGTGGTTTTAATCTCATTGTCCAGACAACTCACATCCTTCTAGCAATACATATAAGTATTCTTACATAGTTGTGATATTTCAAAAAGGTGCCAGAATTCAGTGTTAAAACACTGCAGAATGACCAGAGGACCTGTGTCACCAGCCATAAATATAATGAAACCTTGTCGTTATTGAGGCATCTGCATAAAACTTTACTTGACATACAGAGAAACTCTAAATGAATAATGGCCAGATGTTTTCATTTTCAGCTCATTAGAAGAGCTTTCCACACTAGAGCTTTGCTAATGATTTGTCAAGCCTGAGTGTTATTCTTGGAGGTTACATCATCATCAGCCCTTCTATATATCACAGCTTCTATAGAATACTTTATATCAAAACAAAGAATTTTCACAGTGACTAGTCCTAACACCATAATGCTATTTTTGATACTCAGCTTGAGATCAGTCAGAGAGTTTCATAGCAAAGTATATATTACTTTCTAAAGAATGTCGTTTCTGCAGATCTCTGCAGGTGGACTTCTAAGCTTTTATACCTGGAGTCACTTGTGAAAAATTGTCATCCCAAATTTTCAAGAATGGGTACCTACAGAAAGGATCTACCCATATTAACAGGCCTAGATGAGCAGATCTGGGAACTATGTTGTTAATTCCTTAGACACAAGGAAACTTCACCCTCCTACAGGAGCAGACCATCACACCAGCTGACAGTGAGCCAAGAAACACCACCTGCAACTCTGATAGGAGGGTTCATGGTCTATAATCCTGGAGCACTCTCTGAAATATCTCTTCTTGTAAGTAAAGTAAGTGAGGGAAAAACAAGCATTTGCAGTTGTGGCAACATTTTATAATTCAACACCTTTTCACTGGCAATTAGACAGTAGATGCCCTCATCTTACTGAGGTTGCTGCATGCCCATCTGAATGTAAAGGTTTTTTTACCAACTCTAAGTTGGGTCTGGTATAAACGGTTGGTGTAGAACTGAAAGGTTCCACTTCACAGGAACACACCTTTGAAACATACAGACGCCTCATGCCTGCATTTCCTCTCTCTCAGATTTTCTACCTGGAGGTGCTTAGAGAGGCAGTATTAGAGTTACTTTCACTTAAGAGAAATTCTAGAAATACACTTTAGAGAGGCAGTAGCAGAGTTACTTTCACTTAAGAGAAATTCTAGAAGTACACTGAGAAAAAAAAATCTAAACCAAATCCAATTCCAATAGTGAAAGGAAACAATTGCTCCCTAACTACAAACGCTGTTCTCATGGAAGAATAGTGAGGCTGTTTGCTGCTATTTCCTAGACAACAATCATATAAACAGAAATAAATCCCACTGAATTCTTGTGAAGTAGCCTTAAAAATAGATTAAACATGAATACAAACCATAGCATAAATCATGCAGTGCAAAAACTTAAGGAATTAATAAGGTGTTCTTAGTACTTCTGACAAGGTGCAGCTGACAGCAGCCTTGTAGTGGTTTGAGCCAGATTTTCCCCCTGAAACTAAGAAAGTGGTAACCCCCAGGGGGTGGTGACCCTTGGGGCTTGACCCAATCAGTGCTCCTGCAAAATATAAACATATCTCTGGAGACCGGAAAAGAAGCAGTGGTACTTGTGGTGAGAAGAAGAGGTGGCCATGTTGTAGAAGCCACAAAGCAGGGGCTTAGGGCCCCTGGGGGCTTTGCCCCCCCCAGCCCCCCGGTTGGGGGGCTGCAGGGACTCGGAATGGTGTTGAAGCTGGGCTGAGTGCCTGTGGCTAGGAGCTGGGGGAGTTTCTCCCCTGTAAGTAGAAGCGGGAGACGCTGGGAGCAACGACGGAGCAGCAGCGGAGACAGCAGCATCCGAAGAGCAGTGGCAAAGAGCCAACTGATAAGGACCACAGGAGCAACACAAGCCGGTATGCAGCTAAGGCAGACACAGAGGTGTCTGAGGAGAAGGAAAAGCAGCAGCAGGACAAGAGAACCGAGCCAGCAGCAGGAACAGAGTTTCGCGGGGTAAGAACTGGACAAACCAAAACTCCCAAACTCGCTAGAGACCCCTCCGAGAAAGAGGAGGGGGTGGTGGACTGAGAGGAGTCCTAAAGTGCAGTATACACTGCTGAGAGGAGCTAGGAAGCTCATGGCCTCCTGAGAGATAAGCCAGGACGGCCGAAGGAATGTGTGTGGAGGGGGTGACCTTGGGCTTCCCCCCTCCTTGCTGCAGCTTCAGAGAAGCTGGCAGCCATCTTTGAGGCAGAGCATGGGAGTTCTGTGAAGGGGCTTGATTTCCCCTGAGGATACCAGACTGTCACGAAGACCCCCGTGCTTCGTGATATGGCCGTGGTGATGCGACCTTGTCTGGGGTTACGTAATCCACGGAAAGACCCCCGTTTGAGGACGGAAGGCCGAGAGGGGCTTGGAGACCCCCTCGTGTGTGCTGGCAGAGAGCCAGCAACTACTACTGCTGCCTGGAAGAGAAGAAGAGAACCTGCTGCCTAGAGAGAGACCTGCTGCTGACAGACTGGAAGGGGTCTTTTCTTCTTCTCTCCTGGACTTTTATTTGGAGGGAGAAGAGATTGGGCCCATTGTAAATATTATTGTCATGGTAGAGATAGATATAGAGTTAAGATTGTATGCAGTGTATTATAGTATTTATTTATGTTTATAGTCTTTGTAATATATTCCTTTCCCCATATTGAGTCTCGTGTTTTTGTCTGGAAAACCCATCTCACATGGGGTTGAAATGTGGGAGGGGGGCTAGGAATCAGAATTAGATTTTGGACCTGCTCAAACCATGACAAGCCTGTACCACCTTAGCGACTTTGAGGGATAGGAAGGGTTTGTCCTTTCCCTCAGTTTCCTTCAAATGTACTTGCTGCTGAAAGTGGGATTTGTTAACCTTATAACACTGATATTTAAAAAGTACAGATAGCTATAAACAAGGTGAAAAAAACCTACAAATGGGTTTAACTGGAATACTTATGAGTTTGTTTGTGTTTTTTTAAGAGCTAAATATGTGCTAGAGAACTTTAATGAGGCAGCACAAACAGGAACTATCTCATAAGACATTCACTCAGAGATAACACAATCCAATTTCTGTTTGGTTCAGAATTTAACTCACAGTAGCAAACACTTATCCTGTTTAATTAAAAGAAACAGTTGTATAAGGAACATGAGGTTCTTGAATATGAATTTAAATATAGCAGTGTAAGAAAGCAGTTAGGATTAAGAATGGACTATAATTACAAATTGAATTATCTGCAATCCCTACACTTCAGAAAAGTTCAGTAGCTGTACAAATACATTAAGCCTGGGTGGTCAGACACTGGAACACAGGTCCAGAAAGGCTGTGGGAATTCCATCCTTGCAGTTATTAAAGTCTCAGCTGGGCAACCTTGTCTCCCTGACCTTTTTGTGAGTAAGGCATGGACCTTAGGGGCTTTCAGAAGACCCTCCAAATCACAAGATGACTATGATTCTGTGATTCTAGCAAAGAAAAGAGGTAAATTAGGTACCTCTCTCAACGTATCACTGTCTTGATGTTTCTACCTAAATAGTCTACAGAATCGTTTTCTGAAATTCTGGTTTGTTTTACCCTTAGAAATGGACTCTGCTGAAACGATCATTGGTCTCTCTTTAGTATGCTTATCTGATCCTCTGATGTGTACCTTCTTACTGCTTCCTCCTAATCTAATTGAGTGGCAAGGTACCAAACCATCACCATCAACAGTGAGGAAGACCAATACAAAAAGATTCAGAGATTCTCACAAAACCACATAAGAAATTTTGGGGAGATCTAGGAATTCCACATATGCTCCCTAAATCTTATGGTAACCCCAAACTTTAAGGTGCTCTTTCTTCTTCATGTTGAAGGAGGTGAACATAATTTTACAAAGGTAAAGCAACTTCTGAAAAACCACAGCTCTCCCAAATTACCCAAGAAGAGGTAATTTGCTGGTGGATTATTGTAGGTGACAGTGTGTGACTGCCATGGCCTAGAAAATGAAAGTAGGAATAAAAGTAATGCATAAGCAAAGAGAAGAAATACCATTGGCACTGCAAATATGGCAAGTCCCCATCCTACACTTTTACAGAATCAGTTTCCAGAGTCTGGTCTTACTTTAAGCTTTGTATGTTGAATCAGCCAACCAGCCAAGGGTGCCCATAGGCTGAGTGTAACAGTTTTAAAGCAGAAGCCATTGTTTTTGATTCTGCCTTTCAAAGGATGGCTGGCTCAGCCAAATGCACATCTAGCTCCATGGACAAGGCCACATCCCTTTCACTACACAACATAATGTGAAAAGCTCTTTAATGTATAACACAATAAGCTTCTAGCTGTTAACTAGCAATGATAAATGTTTTGAGTGCATTACCTGGAATACATTATCCTCATCCTCTGATTCCCACAATAAATTAAAAACAGGATCTGGTTGCACTGTATGTGTGTGGAGAGAAAGTTCAAAATCAGCAAAGTGTGACTGTATTGTAAAGTTAAATTGGTAGGTAGTTCTCATTTAAAGTTTTATGGGCTTGCAAAGATTGGATAATATGTCAGAACAGTTAGGAGGGGATTGGGAATCCTATTTGCAGTTCTCCAGCAGACTCACTTCTCAGGCTGATCTGCTAATAAAGGCAACCTCTGGACCATAGAAAGAACTACTGAAGCAGAGCAAGGTGTAATGGCCAGATGCAGTATTAATACCAATTGTGAATTACATATTATTTAGGCCAAGCAGTGATATAAAAAAGGATATTTCCAGTGCTGGCTAAATGAGGAGAGAGAGAAGAAAATTGCTGACTTTAATCATGACTTGGTATGCTTGGTTTATCTGTCTGTGAACAACCGGAAAAAAATAAAATATACATCTCTCACTTAAATATATTGGTATGAAAAAGGCAGACCAACATCTCAATAAATATAAGGATGATACATCAAAGACTGGTGAATTGTTTCAAAAAAAGATGATGTACTACTAGGAATTCAATTAAAGCAAGACAGAGACAAAGAATGGTGAGAAGTGGAACCAGGACAATGAGAACAAAGTTTAAAGCTGTATTATCATTTAAATACATGTAGCATCTGTAAATCCCCTGTACCCAGTATGTGTGATGTTAAGGTTAGTCATTAGTAGCTTGTAATGAATGCATTGGCATTTATGGAGAAACCTGACCTGTCCAG
Source organism: Neopelma chrysocephalum (assembly GCF_003984885.1). Taxonomy (NCBI): domain Eukaryota; kingdom Metazoa; phylum Chordata; class Aves; order Passeriformes; family Pipridae; genus Neopelma; species Neopelma chrysocephalum. Next base: position 9,324,753 of record NW_020897737.1, read on the forward strand.
ACCATGGTTGGAGACAAAGAAAACATCATAAACCAAGTCAATTCACCTTAGTATACTATACTCTAGTATTTCACTTCACCCAGGAAACATAAGGCTTCCCTAAAGAGTATGGTCTTTGTACTATGTGGTACTAGTAAAGTTATAAGACTCTGCCTGCTTACAAACAGGAATTTGCACCAGACTCCTATGAAAAAATATTTTCAGCTCTAAGCAAGCAAGATAGCAGAAACACTATGGGATAAAGACTTGAAACAGTGCACAAAGTACCAAAGCTATAAAATCCTAGTTAATATACATGAGAAAATAATTAGTATGCATTGAAGACTTGGGAAGAAGGCAGATGCACTAGCATTTTTACTGTAGATAAATGCAGTGTGGCTGCTGCTGAATGTAAAATACAGAAGACAAGGGTTTTTTTCTTCCTACTCTTTGCCATGCTTGATGACCTTGCAGCAGTTTGTGTGGTAATTAAGTAGCAAACTCAAAGAAATGAATGTTTTACCTAGTCCGTTTAATCTCGTTTCCAGGATGTGACTGTATGGGATGGAATCAAGTATCCCTGTGGTATCCCTGTTGTCTGAAAGATACTGTTGCTATATTCTGAGAAAAGATGCAGACATAATGATTTTCCACATTTAGGATATTAAAAAATTGTGAGAAGACAATTTCCTTTACCTTTCACAGAAAATTAATGTGCAGACTACACCAGGAATAGATGTTCTGAGAAGCTGCTAATATCTTGGTATTTGAGCTTACTATAGATATTCACAATATATGGAGTCAAATATAATCTTTTCCGCTCCTCTTGACTGTAACTATTGGACCTATAACTAAAAAGGGGTTAAGCCATAATAGTCCTCTTCTCATCAGGCACTTACAGAGCATGATAATCAGAAGTAGGATTTGGCTTATTTCAAGATTTGAAATGCAAAATACTCATTGTATACCATAGTAGTGGGAAATTTTAAAAGTAGATATAGATTTGAAGATGCAGCCTACGGCATACTGAAATACTCAAGAACTATTTAAGGCTGACTTTTTTGATACACAGCATAAAATGGAATTAAAGGTTTGGTCTATTCTTTGTCATTGTTGAAGAGACACTAAAGACGAAGCAAATTTAGGGCCTGACCAGAGCTTACACTGACAATTAAGGTGATTGATTTTATATCGTTTGCAAGAGCTCATGTTTGAAACCCAAATTAAGTCTTGAGGTGAAGAGCTTTCAGCAACTCTCTTCTTGTTTGATGAGGCTTTCCAGCATCCAGCACACTAAGAGCTCAGCTCTCCCCATGCATGACAGATGGATGGCAGTGCACCAGAAGAAAGGTACAAGCCAGGAGAGACAAAGGGCATTTGTGTGGAGAAAGGAAAGTGATAAAATGCGATTCTGTGACACCTTGTGTAAATTTGACCATCTTTTTAATTTCTTAGCAGCCCTGTCAAGGGGAGCAGCATTGGAGTCTGAATAGAGGATATTGCCCAGTCTTCCTGTGAAAAGCTCTGCCAGTGTCACCCCCAATCCCTCTGAAAACCAGCTCTGAAATGCAATCACTTGCACCCTTTTCTCTGCAGTAGTCCAAACCTTCCTTCTCTCCTTGTCATTAAGTGAACATTACAAGCCCATTCAGCGCTTTCTATTGTTGCCAGAAGTGCATTTCTGCTATTGAGTTATCCAGCAGAAGAGGTACAAGTAGCCACATGTTCATCAACCACCTTAATTTACACTTCATCCAAAAATAGCACATATCTGAAAGCTCATCAGTTTCTAAAACAAATTACACATCACTTCTGACTTATATCAAAACTGAAGCAAAGCTCAGCAGGACTTAGCAATTCTCAGCAAAGACTAAATAGCACAGTGAGAGATTTCTAATGACTGTTTAAAGGGTTTTTTTAAATATGCATAGGGATGCCTTTAACTAGAATATTTCATCATGAGTAACTAAAGGCAACTGCAGTTGTCAAAATCAGAGAACAAAGTAATCCTTGCAATTTTTAGTGTTTTGTGATAAATTTGTTACTAGCACACAGCATATTATATCTATCTTATCTTACCGATATTTTAGGCCACATTATACAATATAGGAGCTGAAATACAGTGTCATTCTTTTTGCCCCTTCAAGTATCAGGACAAATATTGTCCTGCTGCTCCGAGATACAAAGAATTTGCCAATACCTTGAAATAAAAGTGCAAAAAAAAAAGAGTGAAAGAGGAAAAGAGCTATCTCATAGTCTTTGTGTACACATTGCAAAGAAGAATCTGCAATTTTTATTCAAGTTGCTGCCTGTCAGAATCAGACGCCACTGGAAGTTTTGTAGCTCTCGCAAACATTACCCGTTGTGTATTTGTTCTAAAAAAAAAACTCCCCAAAACAAACAAACAAACCCAAAACACCTTACTTCAAAATATCAAAAGGACAAAAAGATAGAGAACACACTTTTAAAAACAGTATCTCTGCAAACAGCATCCATTCCTCATTGTCTGCACTTTGACATGGGAGGACTCTGTTTTCCTTTGGATTTAGGCTTACCTTTAGACTCTTCAAACATTGAAGGAGGAGGCTGAGAAAAAATAATTTCTGCCTGTTGGAGGATGTTCCAACCAGACTCAGTCACAGGGACAAAGGATACTCCTTCTGATGTCACTCATGTCTTTCCCAGCATCCTGTGCTGGTCTCCCAAAACGAAAGTTTTTTTCTTCAACTACACTCCTGAGCACTGCCACTCCAAGGCACAGCCCATTTGGTACAATTCAGATTAGCATTTAAGTCTACAATAATTTTAGGGTGGAACCTATAACCGTGAAGTGCCCTACTAAGATGGAGGACAAAATTCCCAACTAGCATCTAACTGTTTCTGCTCAAAATTTATTTTTTTAAGCCCACATTTTTCAGGCAGCCATGAAAGACAAGGGGGGAGGATGTGCCTCTATTTGCGCACACAGACTAGATGTAACCTCCCCTACGTGAGATGTTCTCTTAAATTAAAGATTGTAGTTTTGTTCTATGCAATTATGTTCATAGAAGAAAAGGCTAGGAAATAGATACGGTTCCTTTGGGCCAGAAAGAGAATATTCTTCACTTTGGTCCAGGATTGTGTAACCAATTTACATCGATTGTGCAACTTACACTTCACAGATGTTAGCTGTTCTAAAACCCCCAAAATAAAAAGAAATCTTTGCATTGACTTTAGTGGCTTTGAATCCAGCTCATACTCAACAGTGCAATCTGTATTTTCCCTTCAGATCAATAAAACACAAAGCAAAATATTCACCATGTAGTGTAATCCATCCCGCTCCAGCCCTGTAGCAGACAAATGAGACGTCCTTTATTGAAGCTCACAATGAATAAATGAGACTTTCTGCAAGTTTTATATGTTCATCAATGTTCATTACTTCTCAATTGATTTTCTAAGGTCTGAGATATTCCTCTACCTGCATTTAATATATGCCCTTACTTTAGGTTTTTTGACTGCAATTGAAAGTCACCTGGCTCTGATTTTAAGCTGAAAGTTCCCTATTTTTTAATGACTAGAAGATGAAATAGTACTACTTGCATCCTCCCTGAAGAAGAGTGGATAACTTGTAACTCATCAAAGTTTTATAGGCAAATGAATGAGTTTACTGAATTGAATATATCTAGCAATGAAAAATTTCAAATTAATATTACAGAATATTCACAGAAAACAAAACTTGAATCCAACCTTAAGGGTTGCATTTTAGAAATTCCTTTCTATTAATTTTGTGTATAGAATCAGAGAACAAAAATGGTGGCACTATGAGTCACACAGATAATTTATCTTGAAATCCTAAACCAAACATTCAGAATGACTGACTTGCCCTTTTCAGACCAGCATTTAGTTGCAAGAACTGCTAATTAATTATTTTGAAATATAAACTAGTTTCCACATTTTCATTCACTGCACAGTTTGTTGAGGCCACTGATACAATAGAATATCAGTAAGAAAAATGACAGATTTCCATAAGAAGTGTGTGAACCTTTTGGGAGAGTATGTAGTGGCCTGTTAGGTCAGACTGCATAAGAAAAGCCGATTCTTGTTTCAAACTGTCTGATTTTTGCTTTATAACATTTACCAGGGCTTCTGTTTCACCTGGCCTGGAAAGTAGATATTAATTGGGTCTGGCAACAGCAGCAATGAAGGAATATCTGTTCTCTTAAAGTAAGGGGTCACAACACAGAGGCTGAGGGTGTGACAATGTGGTGCACTGGCTGCAGCAATGCAGCTGGGGCCAGCTCTCCCCTGCCTCTTGCTGGTGCTCACCCCTCCTACTCTGCTGCTGAAACACTCTGGGCTGAGAAGACTCAGTTCCCCACTGCTTCATTGTGTAGTGGATTACTGAAATTACTCAAATTTATCATGCAGTCCTGGAAGCAGTATTGGAGCAGTAGAGGCTGTGGACATGGGTATGGTGAGCAGGAACAAGAAGCCAAAGGAAAATATGTCATTATACCCTTGAAAACAAAATCTGCCTCAAGAAATGAAGGAAGACCAGGGGCCCATTTTGCATATTTTCTCTTTTAGCCTGAAAGGAATTTTTGCCTCCAGATGGTAACTAATTTATACCAAGTAAATGTCAATAAAGGTAGCTAAAACACTTTTTGGAGCAGCCATTCCTCATACAAGTCACCCTTTTCATCCAGCACTGCCTTACTTACGGAGAAAATCTCACTGCCATCTTAATTATGAATTTGACTGGAAACTACAGAGTATAGAGGGATTGAAAATTTTCAGAGGCTCACTTTTGGTAGTGGTTCAATGTTAGCACAACAGAGTCTTAGTCTCAGCTGGAATGCCTAGCATTGATGAATATACAGGTAACTATAAAAATATTAATTTCAGTAATAATAGTACCCTTATTCTGATTGACCTCAATCCAAGAATACAAGTCCCAGAGATACCAGAGGAAAAATTTAAACACTCCTTTTTAAACAGCGCTGTTTTTTGTCCTGAAAATACGTTCACATAGATACTAAAAATACATTTAGTATAAGGCTGTGGGATAATGGTCAACAGTTTCTGACATTGCTTCGTGAATAATTTTAGCTATGCTGCTGACTCCTAAAAGTCAAGTTAATTAATTTTAATTTTACTTCATTTTGCTTGGAAAGATTTTTCAATATAGAGTTTGGCGTTTTTCTTTTTGTTTTTCTTTTTTTTTTTTTTAAACATTGCTGTTTCAGGTTTTGCTGGCAAATAGTGCTGAACTCATTCAGTCTGTTTGCCTGAGTTAAGGTCACTGCAGCTTTAGTTTTACAAAGAACACCATTTCTCTGTTTCTCTGTTAATCTTGGCCTGAAAAGACCACACAGTACCCTTCCCAATTGAACAGTTTAGCCTTTGTTCCTTTGTTTGGGTTATACTATTAATCTGCTAGGTCGATAGCAAAAACGTGTGAACTGCTAGTGTAGCAAATGATTGACAGGCAATTAGCAGCTTCTAGAGAACCCTGCTTTGAATTCCGCAGATATGTGACTGTGTTGGGAGGCAGAGGCTGCTGATCTGACTTTTTTGTAAACTTCTGCTGCAGTACTAAAAATGGGATCTTCGAAAGAACTAATGTAACTATTCTCAGGAGCTTCAGCTGCATGAGACCCACAAAATTGAATCAGAGGTGTGAAGAGCTTAACTGTAAGCAAATAATTAACCTGTATCTATTCAGATTTCTCAGAAAAAAAGGTTTGCAAAGAAGCAATAGTTTTAGTGCGAAAAGGTGTGTAGCCCATGAATAATGAAACTTTTACTAGTTTACATTTACTAGTTCTCATTTTTTCTTCTTGTTTCTAATTTCTTATTAAGATGACCAGCTACTTTGTCTTCTGTTAAGCTCTGTTAAAAAGTAATAGTGTGAACAACATTCTCGAATGGTGTTCCTATACTCTCCACTGATATATATTCTGATTTTTTAAGTTTATACATTGAAAACATGTACATGTGTTCGAGGATATTCAATTTCTCTGTATGTAGAGTAAGTCTAAGATATGAGAGTTACATATCCTTCCCTGCCAACATTATAATATATTTTATTTCCTCAGAAGACTTTTTCCTGCGTAAAAGCTTCATCAACTTCATCAGCTTGCCACATCTGCTGCAAAGACTTCTTTTGTACAGGCACAGAGCAGCCAAACGCTTGGGGTTTAGCTTTTGTCCAAATCACAAGCTGCAAAGAACATCAAATCCACTTTGCCAGGATGAAGGGATGAGCTGAGGTAGTTTGGATTTGCATCTCCAGTTCCCAGGAGAACTGGCATTTTAAAACCTCAGGTCTGAACCACCATGTTGTCATACTCTTACAGCTTTACAAACAGCCATAAAAATAAGAGTGCTAAAATTACAAGATGTTTGGTAGGGAGTATAATGGCATTGCATTTTCGTCAGGTAAGGGTTGTTTTCAAACAAATGGAGCACAATCTGTTCACGCTTACGCTTCTCAGAATATCTTTGCCTGTTCCTTTTGCAAGTTGCATGATATTTTATGTCAAAATGTCCATGTGTTAAAAGATTCAGAATAACTCAATAGTGTTTCTTTTAAACCAGCATCTGCAAAGCTTTTCAGATGTTCCACAGTGAAAATAATTTTCTCCAGCTAAGACTTCCTATTTCGTTACATGAATCCCTTTTGGCTTCCCCTCAAGCAAATTTTATTGATGTAATAATTTAAGTTGTTTCCAATTAGGCCCTGGAAATTAGGTATTCTAAACATTTCCATTAGAAATTCCTGATATTAGTTTAGCAACTACTTTGTTATACAGCTTTACAACAAGCATACTTACTTCAAAAGATAACCAGGACAAATCCTGGAATAAATGTTCCTTTTCTTGTAGCATCAAGGGAAGAAATGGGAACAGATAGAAACAAAATGTGTGTGTATTTAGGAAAGAGAGGCATTATTTCTCAGTTGCTAATAATTTCACTTTTTTCAGACATTTTCATTACAGACCTATCTGCTCACAGAGCTGAAATTAGTCACCCCACAATCCTGTTATTCCAAAATAAGTATCAAGTTCAGCCTGCCCTCCTATTCTCTTAACTTCCAACTGGCTCAAATGTTTTAGCTTTTTCCTATTGATGTGAAAAATAGATAAGCAGTAAAAAGGCAAAAAAAGAAACCAAAACCCAAAACAGACGTTCCAGCTAAGAAATGATTTCAACAGAGTTGAAGCTTCACAACCTGAATACATTTAAGTATTTTAAATAATTCTAATATTATTAAATTTCCTGATAAAAAACCATGAGTTTTTCTCAAGGAAAAGAATTTAAGATTTTGCCTCCAGTGACAGCAACTGGGAGACAAAGGTAAGTATTTTAGGCCCACAGCAGCTCTGAGTCAGAAAATACTCCTGTTATTTAGGAGGGCATTTATTAATCCATTCATCATTGTTATATACCAAGGCTTCTCTGCTATTGTAGAAATTCTTTTGTACCCCACTGTACCATTATGATTTATCTCAGTTACAGCTACTTTCATATTCGCACCAAGACACAGCTGTCTGCATCTAATCTTGATCTGTGGCAGGACTGAGGAGCATCCCAAATGCCTCCGTGCCCTGCCCAGCTTTAGTGCCACTGCACAGTGGCCCACATCTGCCTTCAGGACAGCTTTTAGTTGTGATGCACAGTACTGTACAGAGAGATGCTCAGAAGGTGCATAGTGACCAAAGGCACCTACCAGGGTAAAAGCATCACAGGAAGTGGACATTCAGCAGGAATGAGTTCAGGGTTTGAGCTCACAAAAACCTACAAAGTTGCTTTGCAGTCCAGCATCTCCTGGGGAATTGAAACAGTACAGATCATTCGTGTGTCCTGTGGTATTTGTCACCCTTGAAGCTTGGCCCTGGGAGTGTTTCTTCTGCAAGCAGGAAAGTCACTTACTTCTCCCAAGTAAACCCTAAACAGTGGGCTCCCTGTTTAACGCTCACTTGTACTTTGTCTCTGTTCATTTTACTCTGAACTCCAAAGCTTTATCCATGTCAAGTATGCTTGGTCAATCACAGGGAAGGGGAGTCTCCTTTCAGTAGAGGATTAGATCCCCTCCAAAGTGCAAAAGGTAAGCAGTCAACTCTTCTCCCTGCTGCCCTGTTGTACAGCCTCTCCAGTGTGACATAACATACATGGTACCACTACAGTAACCACAATAAGATACACAAACCAGTTCAGCTGCCTGTCCCAATGCTCACACTCCAGGTTTTTAAATCATATCACTACTCAGCATCTATGACAGGAAGGTGCTGAATTATTACATTCCCTCTCATAGGAGAGAGGGTGAGGACGCTGCAAGGCAGAGAATCTGCAGTGCAGTCAGGAATCAAACCCATCTCAGACACTGCTCCTGAAATGTGGAAGTGACCATTCCTTTTGTCCTGGGCTGTGGTGCTTCCACCAAGGTGAACCCATCAAGAACATGTCCCTGGCTCCTGTACACCATTAACACCTGCTGTCTAACTGTGTCCATTTAGATCTTTTCTTGCAGTGGCAGGCCTAATATATTCATTCATTTATGTATCAACTTATAACTCACTATTGTCAGGACACATCTGGAGTGCTGTGTCCAGTTCTAGGCTCCTCAGTACAAGAGGGACATGGAGCTCCTGGAGCAGGTCCATTGGAGGGTGACAAAGATTATTGAGGGACTGGAGCATCTCTCTTGTGAGGAAAGGCTGAGGGAGCTGGGCCTGTTCAGCCTCGAGAAGAGGGGGATATCAGAGGATGGACCAGGCTCTGCTCGGGGGTGCTGAGCAACAGGACAAGAAGCAACAGGCAGAAACTGATGCCCAGGAAGTTCCACCTGAACATGAAGAAGAACTTCTTTGCTGTGAAGTGACCGAGCACTGGAACAGACTGCCCAGAGAGGGTGTGAACTCTCCCTCACTGGAATATTCCAGAACCATCTGGACGCAGTCCTGTGGGGAACGTGCTCTGGGATGACCCTGCTTGAGCAGGTAGGTTGGACCAGATGACCCACTGTGGTCCTTTCCAACCTGACCCATTCTGTGATTCTATGTAATTCTGAAATAGTATGATACGGGTCTGAAAAAAAACCAAAAGAAAATGGAGTGAGAAAGGAAGGCAAGAGCAAAATAAGTAATATCTTTTGTGATTCTGTTATTACAGTTCAGTACTTAGTTGAATATTGGTATTTCACTCACTTTCAATGTATATATTCCTCATAGAAATGATGAGGTTTCTATATAATGATCAAACCAGTTGCTCTAAGAGTGGGCAATGGCCTACTGGATTGCAGAACCCATTGGTTTATTGTGGGGGAATTATGTACAAACCATGCTCTTAATGAGACACTGAACTACTGTTGTTCACCTAGTTGTCTGCATCCAGTGTTTCTCCTCACAAATCAAAAAACTTGATGTAAGTATTAACTGAACAAAAGAAAAAAAAATCACAAAACTCAGCCTTTCTGTAGGTTGCAGTGCTTGTTGCATCAAATTCCAGACAAACACCCAGCTTTCTGGATGCCCAGAAGATTTAAAGTCCTCTTCAAACCTTTGTCTGATAGAAAAGCCCACTGCTTCCAATGAAGAGAGTGCCAAGAAGTCACTAAAACAACAGAAAGGTACAGAAACAAGCAACTTCCTCTCCACAGACAAAAAAAACCCAAAATATCAACTTAACAAGACTTTGTAAAGTCCCAAAAAGTCTCACTTTGGCTATGTTTGCCCAAGTTTGGATGCTGGAGTTTTCATCATCACATGCAGACCTCAAACCACTTGCTTCCATCCAGTGCTCTGCGGCTTGCTCCTGTTCAAACTGCATTTCAGTAGGAGCAAACTTGGGCTTGTACACCATCTTTCACACATTTTCCTCTTGTTTACAACATGCCATGCATCTAGAAACACTTCATCTGGTTCAGCAGCAGAGTGCAGACCTCCTTTTGTGGTGGATGCCAAACACATTGTGAGATGCCACTCAAGACTGCCAAGATTGCTGAGGCATCTTTGGTGCCCTGAGGGTTTGCCAGGGCTCATCCAGCCAGTGTTCCTATCATTCAGTATGTTTGCATAGACAAGGTTTGAGCAAGGTACCCTCACCCTATGCTTCGTTTCTTTCCCTGAAGCCGGTGGGCCTCTCTGACCTCATGCCAACATGCAGGAACACAGATAAATCTGGGCATTAAGACAAGGTCAAACCCTTGGGCACTGTACACTCTAAAGCCACAACTACAAGAATTTAATGCAGATGTCAAGAAATAAGCCTTCCATCACCTCCAGCTTGCTCCCTCAGTCCCAGTGACTGTGGATTCATAGTTCCCTATAAACTTCTTCCCTCAGTGCACTTACATTTCAAAAGAAAACAAAGTTTCAGACACCTCCCATCCTTGTCCACTCCCATCATGCTTGCTTCCTGCTCTGAATTCCTTTTCCATCACTTGATTTCCACCCTGTGTACCCCACCCTTGTGCCTGTATTCACTCAGCACTCGCTCACTGCAATAGTCCACTGAAGCCAACCAAGGATTTTGACTCCCTTTCTCCTATTGCTTTCTGCTGGCAGCCTCAGGCTGCTGCCTGCCTACTTCAGAGGTATCCAGCCATGCAGGGAATGACAGCGCAACCCAACAGTAGAAAAAACACAGTATCATGTCTTTAGTATTTTAAACATGCTTTTCCATTTTTGAAACACCACATTTCCGATTCAAAAATAGCACCTGTTTTTTTGGTTTTTTTCAGGATGAAAAGTAACCCAGCTTTCAGAATCAAAAAAAACTATTAATTATTGGAAATGTGAAAAAGAAACCTGTATAAAATTAATACGTTCCCCCACTGAAACAAGATGCTCACTATAGAGGCCCATTTCAACACGTGGTCTTGGTTTTTACATTAAAAACATTATGGGTTTCTGATGTTACAATACTTACATTTTTATAAAAGCAGTATGGGCTCTGTCACACCCAGAAACCTGCCCTGTGCTACTGCTGTACGGCCAGGTGAGATGCAGGATCTTGCCAATGAAATCTCTCCATCTCTCCCTCTCTCCCCCCTGTGTATTTTGATAAGACTCCTTTAGCATGGGAAAACTGAATACCAGGCATATTCATTAGCCTAAGCAGACTGTTCCTTCTCAACAGCCTGCCCAACAGGAAACCACAGCGTTTCAGCTGCATATATCTTCTACTCAGAGCAAAACAGGCACATTTTGTTAGTGTAACAATTTTTTTTTTATTTCAGTTACTTTTTCACATAAAACTTTATGTAAGCTACAAAAATCGTGAAATGCAGAAATGGTAATAAAACTGCAAACTTAAAAGTTCAGATAAAAAAACATCCATCTTTCCCTGCTAACAATGACCATTTAAAACGAACCATATTGTGATGGATTCATTTAATAAACATACCATACACTTCTCAAAAATAAATAAAGAACAACATCAGAAAAACCAATACTATCAACAACATGAAGCATTTAGTAATTTTCTTTTTCCTTGAAAGACATAAATGACATTTCTAGGCACAGTTTTAGGCATTATAGAGGACACAGAGGCAATAGGTTAGTGTGCACTGCGCTGTACAAAAATACAGTCTGAATAAATTACATTGCTAGCCATAAGATTAGACTTCACTTACCAGTCAGTTCATTGCATGTTTAATAATATACAGTTACATGCTAATCCATATATATCATTTATATTTCAAACACATAGGTCTCTCTATATTTGTTTTTAAAATTTACAAAAGCTAAACGAAGTTGTGCAAGAAATCCAGAAGAGGTGCCAGGTATTTGTCAGCACTGGACGGTATACTTTAAGCTTAAAAAATACAAATAACTAGCCCTGCTTGCAAGTTTGCTATATATATATTTATTCATATATATTTGGAAGAAAAAAAATGGATTTGTTGTGGGAGAGAATCATTTTGCCAGTGAGATAAAGTCCAACAGCTGAAATAATGGTGACATGACACAAGCACAACATACAAAATTATTAATTTGTCATACGTACACGCAAGACACAGATATGCATCTTTTTGTGGCTAAAAAAAAAATCAGCATAAAGTTGTATTTGCTTTTAGTTCAGTGCTGAGAAACAGAATGCTTGCCAAAATTTGCAATGGTAAAGGGGAAATAAAGACACTGCAGCAGCAACCTAAGCTAAAGGTAGGTACCTATGTCCACTTACTAAATGCCCAAACGCAAAGGGCCTGAGGAGTCTGAGAGGTGTGTCCTGATAGATTGCATCATCTTCAAGAGGAAAAGCAGATGTTGAAACTGAAAATCAAACTTCTCACTCAAATAAGAATAAAGAACTTTGTCTTTAGGCATTCATGTTTTTAAATTGTTTTGCCTGAACACCTTTCACATTAACAGCCGGTGACTTGCAGAGCACATGCCGTTCATCTGCATTTGCCTTAGGCCTGACAGTTGCTTTCACTCAAACTCTACATACAGAAAAATAATTTGATAAATTACTGGATAAGATATGGGTTCAGCATTGTACCTTCTTGTCAGCACAGACCAAGTGCCACTCGTCAGCACCAAAACACCATCCTCTTAGAAAGGTACAGACGTCTTCTCACAGTGGGCTTCTCTATGCTAACCTAATTCCCATGCCAAACTACAATGTTCTCCATGCTGCTAAATAAAAGCAGAACTACACAGCTGTTCAGAAAGATACAGAGTTAACTATATACTGAATATCTGCCTTAAGTCAGTCTCAGGAAAAAAAGCAGAGTTACAAACGCTCTCTGGTGCCTGTGAAACAACTGGACATAATTTTTCCTCCCATCCTTTTTGTTCTCCAGGCATTGCCACACAATCCCTTCCATGTCAAGCTATCATTTTGCTCCATCTAATCTAATTAATCACCACTGGTCCTGCAAAGACTGCCGATATGGAATATGCTGCCATGGTAGGAAAAGACTGAACTCTAGAGAGCCCCAGAGTTTTATAAACCTTCTTCAAACATCAGCAATACTCGCACAACAACCTCCTAAAGGCAGCCCTGTGGTCCCACGGTCAGTGCAGAACCTCAGCACCCTGTAAATGGTGGCACAGAATGAACACTATCGATGCGATCTTAACATCCAGTAATCCAGGAGTCTTTTCCATGGAACCAGCAAAACCATTTGTGCAGAGGTGGATGTGCAGCCCCAGCATATCTGCTTGTGCAGAGGTCCACATAGAATATATTTTATTTTCTCCATTAAAAAAAATAGTTATTTCTGAAGATTATAATTGTATAAAAATATGCTCATAATTAATTGAAAATATCCAAATAAGCAAATTGTAAACAAAAATAAAAGTGATGCAGATTAAATACATGTGAAAGTTCTCCCTATTTTACCTTCCGTTTCATTTCATGAGTACAGTCTCTGGATGTTTTAAGTGGGAAACATACTAAGCAAGGAATAATCGGATGTACATAATCATCAAACAGTCCATTATAAATTCAGCTTTTAAAAACAAGAGATTACCTCCTGAAGTGCTAATGTTTTCATATGGACATGATGGATTCTCAGCTGTATTCTTGATGATCAGAGACATTCAGAACCTAACTAGACTTTTAAAAAATGGCAGTTTTTTAATTTGCAACAGGCTTAGAAAAGAATTTTAGTAAGTATTAAATTACACATGGAATAGCAAGTAGTTTTTTTGTCCAGTTCTACCTTAACTTGATGTGAACTTCTAAGCATTTCCCATAACACAGAGTCTGTACAAGGGCATATACAGAAGACAAACCATTTTATGTTTATTTTGTAACACCAACCAAAATAGGGGGTACCAATCCAAGACTTTCAAGAATGTGTACAAAGTTAGTATTTTAACCACTGCATCACAGCTCATATTATAATTTTAAAACAAATCGTCTCTCTCCCTCTGCATAAATATCTGCATTATATATATTCATTTATACTAACAAATACCTTTCAAAAATATAACTGAACTTGTTCCATATGCATTCTTTTCACGACGATGTTTGGAAGTTAAATGGTTGCTTAGGACAACTGCAATTCATTCATACATTTCAGATGACTGAGGGACAGACCAGGTCTTTTCCTACTCCCCCTCACCTCCACCCCTCCAGCAAAATACTCAAGAGCTGAGACAACTTCCAACTACACAGTCAGAAGTCTGGTTTGGACTTCCTTCAACAATCTGCTACAGCTGGCACGGTGATGTCGAATTCATGAAATCCTGTGCGGGTTGGTGGCTTGTTTGGGTTTTTCTTTTTTTTTATTATTCTCCCAGAAGACTGTTGAATGCAGATACTACACAAGTCATTAACCAGTTACATTCACTTCCCTCAACACAGTCACTTGCAAATTAATTTCTTAAGAGTGTTTTTGAGCAAGTAACAAGGGGCCAACACAGCCTATTGTACAAGATGCCACTGCCTGCTTATCAGACCTCTGAATCCTCTATGATACAGGGAAACTTCTAAATGGAGCCTATACCAGCTGCTCCCCTGAAGGCAATGGCAGATGCTGGCATTGCATTCTCATTCCAACTAGTTTTCTCACAATGATCGCTGTGTCACGTAGATCCTTTTGCTTGTTGTCAGGAAAAATGAAGCTTTCGTATCAGCAGCTCGCAGCATCTGCCTATGTAAGATCAGTAATCCTAGTGTTTGCAGTTCTTTTAAATGGTTGTAAAAGCTGGTTACAGTGTTCACACCCAAAAGGCAAAGGCTATTTTATCAACAGAGCAGACTGTTTGGTGCTCCACGAGTGTTCTAAAAAAACTGTGAGCTAGAAAAGATGGGGTAATCCTTTTTTTTTTTTTAATTTTTCTTCTCATTAAATGATTCTAGTAATAGTCTTCATAGTTCTTAGGGTTCAGGCAATAAAGAATGGCACCCCCAAATGAAAATATAGTTGCACCCCATGCCAGGCCATAGCCCCAGTTGAATTCATGGTATATTTTCAAGCTGACCGTTTCGATGAATTTGATCGGGTAAAGGACTAAGCTGCAGACCTGCAGAACAACTGGAAGAGAAAAAAATAATACAAATGTCAAAAGAAGCCTAAATTTGTTTCCCTAAAACAAGGAAAACATCACATATCTGAAATTAACATATAAAATGCTCCTGGAGAGTTTTTAGCTTGAAAGTACTGTTCTTTTTGAATTACCTTCTTTTCACTCACAGGCAACACAGCAGCTCTTCCATATTCCCTCGCTGATGAACAAATGTTACTGCTATGGTATAATGACAATCCTTCAAATGTCCACAAAATAAACAGCAAAAGGAATATTTTCTGTATTCTTTTCTGTCTCTCTATTTTAGTTTGCAGTCATTATTCTTTCCATAATAGCAAAACTTGTTCTATTGCCATTATAAATAAGTCAAAATGAGACACAAGAATAAACGAATATTAAGAAATATAGCTGAGAATCAAATAATTTACTTAGCCTAGAAATAATTCACTGTGGCAGGTGATACATATTTATGCTCAGTAGACATTCACAGAATTACATATTTCATATGCATTACTGTATAGTATAATCAGAATTAAGGACGTTCTCACACAATACCAAGGAATCTATAAAGTTTGATCAGCCACTAAACTTCAAACTGGCAAAACACTGCCTTATATTACAGATTTAGGGGGTGAGTCAGAAATGTTTTGTGATGGAAAAAAGCTAATAAAATAAGATAAAATCCAAGGCAATAAAAAACCTTCAAAATCATTACTTCCTATAGCACTGTCTCAGAGGCCAGATCTGCTGCAGCCTGATCCACACGTTTGCAGGGGAATTCAGCAAAGCTGTTAATTATTGTGCTACATTAAAAAACCCCACATACAGTAACTTGAAAAATACAAAGATGAAGAACCTCAATTTTCACGGGCATCCATTCTCTTTTAAATTCAGACTCACTGTTAACAGAATATTGAGACAACAGTTTACAAGGTGAGCAGGTGAAAGCCACACTTGTTCTGAAGACAAGAACAAGCTGTATGATGTAGTGATTCTTCAGGCCTCTTGTTCTGCCACCCACAAAAGACCAAACATCACAGGAATCATCCCTTTTACCCCTCAAATACATGATATGTCCTATCACAATGCTGCCTTCCACCATTTAACAGTAGCAATTTTAAAGACTTCAGCATATGACCATCCCTGCAAACCACCCCAGGCCCTGTCTACAGCCAGGCTGGGAATACACACACAACTAAGCATGTGCTTGAAGTATTTGCAGGCCTGACACATGCTCTGATTAAAGTTCAGTGGTATGAAATATAATGCCACAATGACTACTTTCTTTAACATTTCCTGGATCATTTTTTTACAGTTTATTAGGTGTTGTAAGAGGAACAGATGCAATTTGAGAAGCGTTACAAAGCCAGCACCAATATAAAGTGACAGTGGATAAAAGGGAGGAAGACTACTTTGAACCACAGAAGTCCTTCTGAAATTACACTGAGAAATTACAGGAAAACAAAAAAGCAGTAATTATATTCTCCCACTGCTTGAACACCTTGCACACTCAAGATCTCTCATTTGCCTTCTCACTCCCACATGCATCTTCAGTGTTGTCAAACTGGCCCCTTTCATTAGCCCCGGAAACTGAAGCTGTCCTACAGACAGGATGGTACGGGGAGATGATTTCCCACGTTCATTAGACCCTCATTAATACTTTATAAAACGCTCATTGGAAATTCCAGCTCCCCCCACCTTAGCCTGCAGACTAATCTTTGGACTCTTACTTGAGACTGACAACCTGAATAATGTTTGCTTAGTGGATTTTCTGATGGGGATACCAAAATCCACAGGATTTTTTTTTAATTCTACAGTTATTGAAGTGTTACTTTATGTTATTCCATTTTAATATAACTTTTTGTCTCCTCAGCTAACAAAATACTGTGCAACACTGGAGAAACTTTGGCAGGATACACTAGAGAAAGCACCTACTCGTATGAAAAGATTATGCATTCCAATTCTGTATAATGACAGCATCACTATACCCAAAAGCACCTCAACATATGCTCAGCTTTCAACACATCTTTAAGACCATTCAAAGTCAATAAGGATTTCCAAAGATGTATGGAAATAAACAACTTTTTTTAGTGACTTCCTGAACTGGGATGCAGCATCTCTGCTGAGTCAATACAGAAACTGCTCCGTCTGTGTCTGTGTCAAGTGCAAACCAAGACAACTCTCCACCTTCCCCAGTGTAACATATGAAGTATGCTTAACTTCAATCTACAGATTGGACTTGTCAAAACACAACAAAAAAGTGATTCTCTTGGAAGAGGAACATGCTGCTAAAGCAGCAACACTCACAAAAGGGGTTTTTGACATTTTTATAGTTCCTGCTTTTGCTACTACTGGTCCAGCTACACTATTGCAAAACTCAAAGGAAGTGCTGGCAGCAACTGGCTGGTGGGAACAGCCACACTACAGAGCACTGTCATCACTCTGCACTAATTTTGCCTTCTGTCATTGTTTTTCCCTGTAGAGTGGGAAGGGAGCTGTGTAAGCGAGAAACAACAGGCAGTGAAGTTATGAGAAATGACCAGTATGACCCAAAAAGATGTTGAAACCAATGCCTGCAACTACTGACCTGTTTCTAATGAATTTAAAGGAACTCCATGCTATGTTGGCCTGCTTTAGGGAAGCGTGTACTAACTCTCTTCAGAAGCACTAGTCTTTTTCTGTAGAAACAATGGGCTGCAAAGGAAATCTTAAAAAATCTGCTACTCAAATGCTATTTGAGAAAGGTTGATCATCTCAAACTGGATTGCTCACTTCAAATGTAGACCCATTTTTATGACTAGCACTATGATGCTTACGATATGGGAACAGGAATACTAGTTTTATTCCATTTACATGAAATATAAGCAATTATATGTTCTCACTACACTAAACATGCGGAAGTCATAACAAATGCTTTAAAACTAGGAAAATACAATTTCAGTCATCTTTTTTTTCCTTGTTCAAATGTTTGACTACAACACTTTTGATATCAATCCCCACACACACACACACTTATGGTGCAGCTTTCTAATTGATCTGTAATTATGAAAGTGGTGGTTCTGGCTAGTAAGTTCTGTACTTCTGTTCTCTACACCATTCCTCCCATTCCTCCTGAGAGTGAAGAACTTCTTTAATAACTAATAGGTGTTGCACTTTCAAAGATTACCAGAAAATGTAGCTGCAACAGTGACAGAAAAAAATCCGTCTTCTTTAGTATCAGGCAACCTGGCAATAATGAAAATGGACACAAATCTCGGTTTTGGAGATTCTAGATGGACATCAGCAAAAAAAAAAATATCATAAGGAGGGTAGTATGGACCAAGGAGAACACGCTTGGAAAGGTTGTGGAATCTTCATGCCTGAATTTCTTCAAAGCTGGTCCAGACAATTCTGTCGCTGTTAGTGACTGTTCTGCCTCAACAAGGAGATTGGACTACATGACCTACAGAGTATTTTTCCTAATAGTATTTCTTTGATACTATGACTTTTTTTGCTGCCCTGTAGCAACTTGCACTACATCCTACTTAAGTCAGTCCTACTCTTTCAGATCATTTGATCAACTTCTCAAAATCAAATTCTGTCTTCAAATGCATCTGCAACTTTTTCTAGCTTCACTGTAAAATTTGACAAATAAACTTTTAATCTATCTTCCACATCTTTATGACAATAGGTAATACCACAGAACTCAGGATTCAATCCAGCTGGACTGTGCTCTGACTCTCTGTCAGAATTAAAAACTACATCCTCTAAATATTCTCCAAACATTATCTGCCACCATTTTTTATTACTCTCTCACCTGTAGTACTTTCCCTTAGCCACTGTTTCCCTAGCTTGCATATAAAACCATCTTATGAAATGTGTTAAAAGCTTACTAACCTCAACAGGTTATTCTCCCAAACATTGCTACATTTGTTAAGTGCCAGAAGGCAAACATTTTTTTTTCTGTTATGGACTTCCAACAGGTAGACTTTCTCTTTCTGACCCAAAATTAAGACTCAGTTAGCGCTTAGTTATCTGGTAAGTGTGTCATGAAACTCCTATGCTGACATGTTTGTGAGATGGTGCTTTGAGGATGCAGTTTTCAGAGCCAGTCTGGTTCATGAGCACTAAGATATCCCAGCAAGTACATAAGCTAGTGACTTCTACTAGACCAAAGAGCTGTCTGAGCCAAGGCGGCTCCAGAACATCCTGCAACTGCCTCTCTGTGCACTCCACATTTTTCCATTACCTGAGGTATTCCTGTTCCTCTCACCATTAAAATACATACTGCCACTTCTGCGAAAATACATTCACAACTGTTCATTACTTGCTGGCTTAGTCCTCAGTATCTAGGTCGAATTTTTTTTTGTCCATTTGCTTTCTCATCTCTTCCAGTCCTAGTCAGTCAATCTTCTCCCTCACCTACAGAGTTGCTAACTGAAATCTGAAACTGAGGGGGAGAAAAAAAAAAATCAAACATTGAAGGAAAAAAAAAATCCCAGAGCCAACTGTTTGGACTCTAAAGCACCTGGAAACCACTTTTCCATTTTGTCCTTTCTTCCACTCAGAGACATTTTCTACCTGACACCCACACAGATCATTCAATGTCTCTGGGCAATTCATACTATGTCATTTTTCCAGAGGCAGCTGGTAGACTCCTAACCAGTGTCATATAGAATATTTGGGCTAAACGACCAATATATTTTCCTCTTAGATGCAAGTAAGCACTAAACCCCCTCTACCACCAACCTTTTGTAGTAAAGACTAGAACTAATTTTATGCAGAGGAAAACAGATTAAACTTTAAGACAAACAGTAGAATTTGGGGAAATCTTTTCTTAGGGAAAGTTATTTCTTTTTCTTAATACAAACTTAACTACATACTAAATGAGCAAGATGGCAAGATAGGCAGAGTATGACTGAATAATTACCAAGTTACTACACAATGTTATGAGAAATAAAGTCAAAAGCCAAATACAAAACCACTACAGAAATTGAATAATCCCATTTCCTTCAAGGTTGACTGCCAAGCATGCTTTAAAATCTCAGAATTAACACTAAATTTTAAAACAATGGTATCAGTACTTTACTCATTCAACCAAACCAATGTGACACATAGAACAGAACCAGACCATTTCCATCGAGGGAATCTAATCCAAGGTTGCTTTCATTTCTGAGAAGAAAAGAAAATGTAATCTACAAATATCTCTGCATCTCAAGATGCACATAAAAGTGCATCTTGAAGGATTCAGCAGCTCCATCAAGGTAAGGTTAACACCAGGGGGCAGCAGGAGCCTTCCCCGGAGCTCTGCTTCATCCCAAACACCCTGCAGTTCTGTGCTCTTATCCTTTCATATCCTTGTAAGTGGCTTTTTTTAATACATCCCCAAGACTAGGTTCTGTCATCCTCTTCATTATGGGCTATCAGAAGGGGCTTAAGCTGCTGCCTCCAATGCAGATATGAGTGACAGGATGAAGGCAGACCATGCCTGGTGAATCTCAGGAGAATCTGAAACATCCTTGCTGATGAAGCCCCAGAACACCAAAATGTATAAAAGGAGATGATTTGATATTGTAATTATACCTCACTGGACCAATCTTACAGAAAATTCAGATTCACAGGTCTCCCTTAAGATTTTGCGATAGTTTACATAAACTGTTCCATTTTTATGTTTTTTAAACCAAGCAGGGACTACACTGTGACAGCTTGTTAAATTAATCACTAAGTAAGCAAGATGACACTATGAAATTAATTCCTTATGGCACAGGGGCATATATAAACACCTTGCAAGATAATCCTATTTAGAGCTTCCAGGGTTCATCTTCGGGCATTAATTTCCCTGTTTTAAAATTGTAAAAGGAAAAACATTAAGATAGAAGTGGCTTTGCATGAAGAATAAAAACGGGGACACCAAACAGAACAAAGTCACAGATTAAAAAGGGTATTTTGAGATTTATCCTCTGTAGTTTCCCCCGCTGCATGAAATTCACAATACAATAAATACAATGCAAATAAATAATTGTTTATGAACTAATAATAGTGCAACTGCAAAAGTGATTTATGCTCTGGAGAACCTATATGCTGCAAAATCTCACCGGAGTTAACACAGAAGTAAACCAAACATCTCTGAATTAGTATGCAGAACAAGGCATGTGTTCTTCACAAAAGAGAAGCTGCTCTCGTGAAACCATTTTAGTGGTGCCAGTGCTCACCTGCAGCAAAGAGCATGACTGCAACTGGTCTGTAGAACCGCCTCCGAGATCCCACGCAGATCGAGATCAACCCAACCAGGAAAGCTATGAGAATAATGGCAGCACCGCCCAACAGCAAAGCCAGAGTAGCTATCTGCCAATCTAGGGAAAAAAAAAAAAAGAGAAAGGAAAAAAAAATTAACTTCAGCAAAACAAGCCCACAGACCTGACAGAAACAGCAAAATATGAGGAACACAGAGGCTGCATCAAGGCTCAGGTAAATAAACAGCTGTGCCTTGAATTTCTTTTCCCCTCATTAGTGAATCACCTTTATAAAACAGATGTAACTCAGAAGCAAAGTGCCACAACCTCCCACACTCACTCAAGGCTTAGTTGGCCTCATTGGGATTTTGTCTTGAGTAAAACTGAATAATTTGGTCTCCTGGTTTTTATCCAATTTAGAATGAGAAAGCAAGGCTGGATCAGGATTAGCTAGCGTGTGTTAGCTGACCTTCAGTCTGTTGTAACTTTGTCACAAAAGAGAGTGAAAGTCAAACCTCTGCTTGAGCTGATTAGGATGACATATCAAGGGAAATGCATGGACCCTCACCACACACACCGGTCACCTGGAAAGCACTAAGGCCACTTAATATGAATAACAAAAGTGAGGTAAAGGAATGAGATACTCAAAGGAGTTTTTTAAAAAAATATTCAACACTAAAAAAGAGCTGGAAGTCAAGCCTTTATAAAGGCAGTAACAATCATTAGCTGCAGACCCAGTCAAATCTCAAGCCCATTTTAAAATGTCAGTTATCCTCAAGTGTCACTTCTTCCCCCAAAAGCAACTTCTGCATTTGGCCCAGTGCATTTTTTGATTATTCTCATACATAATGGATGCAGTTATAAACAACATTCTTGCAGTCTTAAATCACATAAACCAAAATCCATTTGTAAGCTGATGGCCATGATGGGTCTATACAACATCCAAGATATAACTTAAGAGCTTCTGTGGGATTTTAGAAAGGTACAGGCTTCATGCTCTCTTTTTTGCAGAAAAATATCTAAGACCTTGCCTCTCTCCAATAACAGGCATCAAGAAAAAGAACCAGATCATTACTTACTACTTATCACTACTATTTACCAGTTAAAGGAAGATGACATAAAATCAGCTTGTGGGAGAAGGACCTATGGATCCTATGCATCTCATTACTTTGAAAATACTAGCACCCATGTGATACTCAGGATAAAATGTCCAAATTAATTATATAGTTCAAAGAAAATAAGATTAATTATTTCCAAAATAAATTTAGAGATCTTAAGGTTACTAAAATAACAACAACAACAAAAATGCACATGCTCTTTTGGAAAAGAGTAAAAAGCACTGTTTTAAAAAGCAATGCATCCAGTTTCAAGATTAATCTAATCTGCTGAAGATACTGACAGTGAAGTTGTGGAGTTTGGGAATGGAATGCTGGTAGTTACCACCAAAAAGCCTTCATATATTACATGAAAAAGGATGAAAGAGATTGAAAGAAGAAAGTAAATAGAAGAGCTAGAAAGAAAGTGACTTTAAATGTGTTTGTGCAAGTACACACATTTATTTTCATTCTTTTCAGAAATCCAGGCATGTTGTTTACTAATACTTTAATTATTAAGTACTCAACCTTCCAAGCTATTTTACTCCTTCTTTTCTTACTGGACTAAAACCCAAGGCTGGGAACAATCTCTCATTCTCCTACTGTCAGCATGCAATCTCTAATGTCAGTTTGTTATGTGTCCCACTGCTATACTATTATGATTGGGATGAAAATATGATTTTAGTACTGGATAGAAATGTTATGGAGAGTTGGTTTTAATGCTGACATGATCCCTCAGAAACACCAAATGGTTAGTGTACTGATGATTTAGAAAGGATTCTTCCAATATCAGAGTGCATTACAGATATAAAATACAGAAATAAATAAACAGAATTGACCACTTTGGAACAATATGAAAGAAATCCTTGCACTAGAAAATTACACAGATACAAAGACTAGACACATAAATCCATATTGCACCAAAGTTAAAAGCCACACAAAATTGTTGAAATAAATCAAAGTGCCAGATGGGAAAACTCAGAAACTAAGATTTTTGACAGCCACTACAAATAATAAAATACTAAATGTTATCTTTGCATTGATCAGATGCCAAAGTCTAATGCAAAGGGAAGGTGTGCAACACTGGAGTAGCAGCTAAATGGAAAAAAGTGTTGAGTATCCTATTACTTTCCAAAAGTACATTGGCCAGATCACCAAACAACTCAAAATAACCTAGGCAAAGATAATATAAGCATGGGGCTAAAATACAGTTTGACTCCAGGACAGATAGACATATATGAATTTTATAAAGGTTAAAAAATAAACACCTTACTATAGTACTGATGTGGGAGGTAGAAGGACAAATGAGTGTTGGAAGACACCTACACTGCTAACTAAAAAAGAAATGACTTGGATAAACAAAATTAATTTCTTGAGTAAGGCAACCTACTCAGTGATGCTGACAGCAGCACAAAACTGAGGCTCTTACTGTTTCACACTACCAGCCGAGGATCAGGTAGTGAATGTTGTGTTCTGTTGTGCCTGAACTTGCCTATTTATTTTAGCTCCAGCCTCCCTTCAGAGAAGCATACAACACTACCAGCCTTTGCCTTGAGCTGCAGGTGAGTGGGGCTTTGGTTGAAGAACATTGTGAAGGTCAGACACTAGTGCACAAAGAATACAGGACTAAGCTTTCCTATACTGCCTACCATGGTAACTACATGTTTAAAATTCTTTGTCACCTTGGAAATATCTTAACTTCCAACTCTGAAAGCCGTTTGATCTGATGACAAAATAAAGCCTATGTTGGATTAAGGAAGTAAACTCTTCTGCCTGGGTCTTCTACTTGACAGCAATTAATTTTTTTTGACGAAAAATCCAGGCCATTGTACTTTACACAAAATAAAAGAAACATCCAAAGAAAATTGAATCACTACCTCTGAAGGCAGAACACCCTATAAGTCAGATAGCTACAACAATATAACCACATACAGCAAACACAGTTTTCTACAATAAAAATCAGTACTGTTCCTCAGACTACCCAAGAGTGATTTATAACACACAGCATCAAAATGGGATCAGCAGACAGCTCTGTTACATAGTGTTACTGGTACACAGAACATAAACATCATAAGCCTACTTTAGAATATCCAAAATACGCTTCGACCACTTCTAGGCATGCACCAGTCTTGCAAATAAGTCACTATGCTCAGTTCAGGAGCCTCAGCAGTTCAGCTAGACTGCATGTTCTCACAGAGATAGAAACATGCATAAACATGAGCAAAATAGGACCTGAGAGATGATAATTATTAGTTTTCTGTATTCAAAACATAACATGGTTACGCTTTAAGAGTGCACATCAGTATTTTTCACTGTACATTTTTGATTTTCTACACTACACATCTATCTCAGAAAAGTATTAGGAACTAGTAACATTTCAGTCACACAAATGTTAATAAACTTTTAAAAAATCTCATAGTCGTGCCTCAAATAAGTTGCTTTATTGGTTCAGACTGTAAAGTCTACATAATACATAACTTCAGATTTTTTCAGTGTTCCATCTTTTTAGCAATACTTTAAGAATTACACTGATAATACCACCTATCCCATCTGAACAACTAGAATTAAAACATTTTTGACAGTTGTTAAGTAACTCCAGAGATTTCTTAAGAAAAGCCTCACTTAATATATACTATTTTTAGGTCTGCAAATCCCTAAGAAGCATCACAACCATGAGAAATATATACTGCAGTTCTGACAGTGATGACACTGTTTGCATATTTGTAATTATAACAATCTGCCTATTAGTTTAGGGATGTGGGTTTCAATATTTGGAAATATATATATAAATATGAACCTAGGTACTTAACACATATTTCCAAAACATGTACAGTGTTCATTAAAATTACCATCTTCAGTTAAAAACAAAAAACTCCAAAAACTGAAACAATATCATCGCGGTTTGGGGGCTAATTGCTCATACATCAGTCAGGGCCTTTTTGTAAGGACAGCTTGGTCTCCTTGCTCTTTGGAAACTCGGCCTGTTTCTCAGTGATACAGAAGCCCAGTGTCAACTGCACACTGAAATATGTGACTCTCCTCCCTTCTTTCCCTCAAAAGAAATGACCTAAGGCTTTAAGCTGTACAGTATTTTTTAATTAAGAGTAGCTCTATTTGCTCCATTTCTTGGACAAAATAATACTTCAGTACTAGGAGAAAATCAGAAAAAAGCCATAAAAAGAGAAGAAAACTCATCAAAGCTCTGAAATTTTTATTTTAATAACTAGGTCCTTCTTTAACATGAGAAAGAGCAATGCAAAAAGCAAGCATTGTCACGGATGTTCTGTTTGCAGCAATGTACCCCAAAATTAAATATTTTATCTGCATGGTATTCTACACTAAAAGAAGTGGTGGGCATAGAAATATACTGTGGAATATGTGAAACATTTGTGTATAGGGCTCTTTCAGATAGCGTATCTGAGCTGAATTAACTTCTTAAGAAACAATCAAATATTCCTTTCTTTCATACAGTGGCTCTTCACCAAGTCTCCTTCTCATAGAGGCTGAAGTAAGAAAATACATGCAGCTGTTACATCATGAAGGCAATGCCTGATCTTCTTCTAGAACCAAGCAAAACCTTGGTAGGGAACAAAATGCAACATTCACAGAAGTTTTTCTGATTAATTGCAAAGCTTCTACTTTTCACGTACCTGCCCTCAGCCAATAAATACTCTTAGAAATTGTAATATAGCATTTAATATAAAGAATAATCAATTTGAAAGAATGTGTCAAGCAGAGAAAGTTGAGGTACCCACACATAAGAAATTAAATATAACCCACCCAATATCATAACAATCAATTTAGATAAAGAAGATGGTTAGAGATATTCCTAATTGCTTCATATTCAAACTTAGCCATCAAATAGCCAACAGAAGCTTAAAAAGTGCAGTGATTACATAAAACCATAAAGGTAGAATCTAGTTTCTAAAAGTGCACTGCACAACCAGTAAGATTTTCTCTTTCTTCAGCACAATCAGATGCACAACCATCAGTGGAAGGGGAAGCTCCAGGGAATTTGGTGGAAATGCTGAGGTAAAATAAGAGCTTTCAGTGGCCATAAGTTCTCACATCAAATTACTCCACAGACAAGTCAGTCCTTTGGAGCCTCACCTGAGTCATAATTATGGCTTTTAAGGAGATTCTCAGATAAATTCAGCTGTGGATGAAAGGGATATTGGCTAAAGCTGGAAAGCCCAGTGTCCGTAAGTTACTTGGCCCGTATTCCTCTGCTTTTGTATAGCCAGCACTGCAAGCAGAGTCTTTTGAGACTCCATAGCATACACTTCTGCACACTGCAGAGAGAAGCACTTTCTGACAAGATCCATACCAATCCTCCATAAGTTGCTCTAGCCACAGCTTACTTCAGTGGAGCCTTGCACAAAAATCACAAGTATTTTCTGCTTGTTGTCGATTAGTGTACTATGCTTACTACTGCTGGCTGCTGCACGGACATACTCTGCCTTTTACATTGTCTTTTTATTTTATAGATCAAGGTTTTTTCTAAAGAATGAAAATTACTTGTGCATGTGGATACTCAGACACTTAAAAGCATTACCAGAGCTATGGGAAATAGCCAGCTGTGGCTGAATGCATCATTTCCTTAAGAGAGAACTCAAACACTTCACACCAAGGCTTTCTTCTAAAAGCCATAAATTTGAACACATAAAATAGCTATGTGAGGTCACAAATATGTTAAAAATAAGCTTTTTGAAGACATGTCATTTTCTGCTGTTTCAACAGGAAATTTACTTAGGCTATTCCCTAAGAAATCAGTCTTCATCCACACGTAACACATGGGACAAAGCCCTCAATAACCCGAGTCTCACACAACACCAGTGGGCTTAACGGGAAGACTTTCCCATAGCTCTAAATCACCAGGACATTGACAACACTCGAAGAGAAATTTAAGCATTTTATTCTGGGTGCCAAAATCCCTAAGTGCCTCCTAAGGATAATTCAGAGGCTCCACATAAGGCATCAGTCATTTTCCATTTACTGTACAAGATGCTTGTAGGATGATTTAGTGTTCCTGATGCCGAGTGGAGAGTCACTTAAAATCAGTCAAAGAAAAAGAGAACAAGCACAGAGACATCCAAAAAACACCTAATTGGGGCAGACCCAGATATGCCTGTGTCTTACAGAAATGCAGAATGCTAATGGATAACAATGGCAGCCGACCAATAAAAGAGGAAAGGCAATCACCTCCTTGGCTGCCATTTACCAGGGGTTAGAGAGCTTCTCAGAAGCTGCAAGGTCTTTGCTTCCCAGCTCCAGCTCGGACTCAAACCTCTGCTTCCATTTCCCAGAGGGATTTCTTAACTGCTAGGGTAGATTGTAACTACTCTCCTCTTCTGTCTGCTAGACCTAAGCCTGAAAAAGATGAGCATGAGATTTATGAGGTCCATGAGCAAACAGATGTGAGGGAACCCAAATTTGAGTCTTGCTTCTGAGTGCCTCTTACTTAACTGGTCCCTTCCCACATTCTGTTGCTGTTTATGCACCTTTCCACTAAGATACAACACTGACCATTACTGTAAGGCAGCCGAGACTCAGGGTTCTCTCACCTTTGAGGGGAAAAGTCCTTAGCAGCCACCTACAGAGCTGCATCCCTCTTGCTTGGGCTCCTCCTGTGGCTTTCCTCTTCTCCACAACAAGATAACTGTGATGAGAGGGGAAGAGGCTGACTCTTTTCCAGGCAAGATAACAGGCTACTAGCAGGATGCTCCAGGCAGTAGGTACTCTGCCAACTACCTCCTCAGCCTGGGAAGGGTATGCTTGATAGTTTGGGGAATAATTAGGCAGCCACTATGCAGACTCCGCTCAGTCACTTTGCAATGGAAAGCGGAGTCCCCTGTGCCATCACCCAAAGATGGCACTGAGAGTGCAGGGGACAGTCTGCTTCCCAGATAAGTGAGTAGCACACAAAGCAGAAATGGTTCGTTTCTCAGGACAGTCTCTACAGCAGCTTTGCATGAAATACAGACTGCATTAACCTGTCTGATGTCGCCATCTCAGCTGCCATGTTCATCAGACGCGTGGCTCTGAGACTGCAGGACTCAAAACTTCCTGTGTGCTTCAGCACTGCCCCAAGTTATATCTCCGCTCTCTACAGGAGATCAGACTGTACAACAAAAGCAATAAAGATATGGTAAGCAACTTTACTGCTGTGTAAAAGGGACAGATTTTGCAAGACAACAAAATGGTCTAGTGCCTGGGGGGTTACAGATGTATGAGCAGTTTGAAACATAGCAGGTGCTTGCTCATCTGCCCACGGACACACATCTCCCTTGAAAAGTAAAGCTTGCATTCCTTATTTATACAAAATACATACACTTTAAAGCCATAATGTTTTATGGTGAACTTGCCACCAGCTTTCACAAGAGAGGAGCCCCAAAGAGAAGATACAAGGACTCCCTGAAACAACATCTCAGCCTTGGCCATATTGATCAACATAACTGGTCTACTCTGGCCTCCAATCGGGAGGTCTGGAGACACACCATCTATAACGCTGCTGATGCTTTTGAGAAAGCACACAGGATCACCCTTGAGGAGAAAAGACAATGCAGAAAGAATCGTGTCTTGCAGAATATACCAGCTAAGGAGTCTTTCTGCTGTGCCTTTTGCAACCGGACGTGTCTATCTCGTATTGGCCTTTTTAGCCACCACCATGCTTGTAACAAACGTGGGTAGAGCCCTTCCCAAATCTTCATTTGCAAAGCCTAGCCATGACATACACCTTGCAGAGGGGTGGGGCGTGTTGTACATCTGCTCTGAGCTGTGGCCTGCCTTTATTTCCAAAATCATGGAGCAAAATCCTTAAAACACAGCACAACTTCAAGTAAAGAATTAAGTGGTGCCATTATATAGAGCTTTATTTTATCATTTAAAAGGCAATATGCATTGTATACCACTTTTGCCAACAAAGGTCTTCAAGACAAGCACAGCATTACAGAAAATCATGTAAGCTGTAATTCATTCACAGAATAGTACAGCATGTACTTAGGCATTTCCTCCACTGGATATATGGCATTCTCCTGAGATTAGCTTGCTACTATGCCATTTTAATTATTGGCTATTCATTCGTTCAATAAAAATAACAAAAAAAACCCCAAACAACTGCACACACCCACAACTCCAAGAACTTCACATAAACCTGGAAATCTTAGAATTATGTCATTAGGAAAGAAGTGTGGGAGATGTGTTATACAAGCTTCTCATGAAAAGCCCAGCTTTTCTGACCTCTTCTGTATATGCTACTACTTTTTAGCAATCTGAAGTAGTGTGCTTTGCAATTGAACAGGAATGTAATTATTTTCCACAGTTACCAGTGTTCTTCAAGCAAACTGGTAATCCTCTGCAATTTTCAAAACTCATTCCATTGTTCCTTAAGAAAAACAATTAGTATTTAAAAGAGTGCCAGGAGTACTTCCCATCAAAATGATGGCCTTCATGTTACAGAACTGGAATAAGTGAAACACTAAGAAATACAGCTGGGTGGACTTTACCCCTCCTCCTGCTTGTTACCTTGAATCTTATGTGGTCAGCTTGCGCCACAAATTAGTAACAGAGGCAAGATCACTCTATGCAATTCTAAATAGAAAAATCTCATCAAATATTAAAACTACTTGTATTATTCCTAACAGAAGGAACATCTTATTTAATAAATCTTGACACAGTGGGATACACTATTGATTTTACAACTGCAATGAACAACAGCAGTAACAACAACCCATTATAGCTACAAGTCTTTTTTTTTTTTCTTTTAAGAGTATTATCACTGATAAGGTGTTTGGTGCTCTTGACTTGATCAGATAAACTCACACAAACTTCATATATTACACACACATGTGTTCTAACCACAGCTGGCTGGCTGGAGAAGGGTGGCTGAAGTGGAAGCCTCCATCATACTAAAAGGTCCGGACCTGCTGAAGAGGAGTGACAGATCTGCTGCACCCACAGAGCATGGCCTTGGGAAGTCTAAGGATAAAAAAACTGGTCCATTTGTAAAAGAGGGGGCAGACTTTAAAATATTCTGTCAAGGGCTACTGTGAGGGGTAGTTAACCAATTTAAGGCATTCTGCACATGTTGAAGAAGCCAAGTAGACATCAGGTATAGAGTATCAGCCATCATAGAATCGCAGAATAATTTAGGTTGGGAAGGACCTCTGGAAGTCATCTAGTCAAGCTCCCTATGGAAAGCAGGGCCAATCTCCAAGGTACACTCAACTTCAAAGTTAGGTCAGCTTAATCAGTCTTAGAACCTAAGTTTGAAGTAGTATGGCTTTTGATTTTACATCCATTTTCAGAGACAGTGTTGGGGATGATTATTAGAGTAATACACAAAATGACAGACTACAGTTTTCAAAACCAGAAGGAATGTTTTATTCATTCCTCTTTACATTGTATGAGCCACTTTTTTCAGGTTGGTAAAATTACATTAGTTCTTCTTATGTTATTTTACAGCAAACTACCAGCCTTGCTGAGCTATTTACAAATACATGTCAACATCAAATCTGAGCAATGATCCAGATCTTCTAATGAGGAAGTTGCTTTTGAGCTAGCAATTTCCCCTTAGAACAACTCCTTAAATTCCAAACAAGGAGATATCATCCAAGACTATTCAGGCATGTCAATTCGGATATCTGCATCTAATGTATAATTAAGGTTAAGCCCCTTGAAGTGCTACTGAATGAACAGCCTCTGATGCTATTTTTATTTTAAGAACAAATTAGAACAAAATTACAAGCATAAAACTAGACTCAAGTTGTTTACTGCACTGTGCTGTAAGCTAAGTTTACCTTCATGGTTTGTTCATCACAAAGTTTAAATACATTCAGATACCCTGTTGCTCGAGAATGTTTTGTCTTTCAAACACTCATGGACAGTTCTAAAAGAGCACAACATTCTTAAAGAAAACTGAACATTGCATAAGGAAATACACAGGTTGTAAAGTAACAAAGCCATTTACCCCCACATTCACCAGAATGAATACAGTTAATCAGTACAAAACCATTCAAATGTATTTTTATATATGCTGTTTTCACAATAAACTGAAATGCTGCCAAAGGAGCCACTGTTTTCTATGAATAGCATATAAATGTACTGAAGTCAAAATACACAATCTTTACCTGCAGATCAGATTCTATGGAGCCATTTATTTCTTCCACATCATATATGTGTATTTTTGATTTAAAGAGCTATAATGGCTGTAGTCTATTGCACAAATTTAAATTTACTGTTATTAATTCTGCAGGAAAAAGACAAGTACCTGTACAGGTAGAGACACACCAAGCAGTTGTAAATGGGATGCATTCAATTTTAATGCTGTGAAAGACAAATATTCCTATATAACTCTTGATAAATCTGTAAATGAACCATCATGAATTAGATATAATGCGTTTCAAATAAGATCTAAAAAAAAATTTGTTAAAAGACACAAGTTTAAAATAGAGCTGACCTAAAGACAACCTGTGCATTAGCCAAGTTAAGCTTTGATCATAGAAAATACTTTTATGCCCAGACAGCTGGTGAAACTTTACAGCTTTACAGCTGCATTTCTGGATCTCAAGATTTTATCACAAATCTTTCCACATTGGCAACTTTGCTAGTTTTTCAGCTCCTGAAGCTGCTGATAGCGGGAATTTTAGAATTTCATCTAGGGAAGAGGAGGACAAGGGTTATGCAAGAATACCTTTCTAGCTCCTGCACTTACCAAAAAAAAAAAATTGCTTGCAAGTTATAAAAAAAGCCATTGGAACAGTGAAAGAACGAATGTGAGAATACATAGTCCAAACACTAGCAATGCTCACGGAAAAATGAGGGATTATTTCTGGCTATAACAGCCAACGCAATTGTGCTCTGTACATTTCCTTCTGCTCTCCACTACCAAGTTGCCCTTTTGACAGCAGTCAGGGGTCCTATATCTAATTACAACAAAAGGTTTTAATTAAACCTCAAATATGCTTTAACAGCTTCTACCAGGAGCTTGCCCTTGATGATGCCACTTGAGGTGCTCTCCTTCAAGGGATGATGAAGTAAATCTCTTAAAACCATGGGTGAAGATGCCTTTTTTCCTGTGTGTATTACTGCTTTTCACAGCTAGCTAGCTGCAAAGCTGCCTGCACCAGTATCAAACTAAAAGAGCTTTTCCCAGTGGGAGCTCTCCACTATCTCCAAAATACACTGCTTGCTAGATTCTCAATGTAAGAGGAAAGTGCACTTAAAATATGAAGGCAAGCACACAAAATGGTCTCAAATGTGAGCCCAATCCAACTTGGTGAACTTAGTGGGAGTCCTCCTATTGACTTTAATGGCATTGCAACACACCAGCAGAAGGCAAAGGGAGAACGGTGCAGTTTCTCATATTTCAGGTCTGCTCAGAATGCAGCATTGTGTGCCAAACACGAGAAAAGTGAAGGGCTTATTCCAGTCACCTCAAGTAAAACAATCATTCACTTCTTCACCAGCACCTTGTGAAACCTGCCTCCACTAGACTGGAAAGTATCTGAGAAAAATGGGTAAAGCTCATTCAAGGAGCTTGAATAAAACTGGACAGGCAAGAATCTGTGCACATGATAGTAGAAAGCACCAGGAAAGGACAGATTTTCAACACGTAGCATCCAACAAAACTACATTTCATTCCTATCCATCCTCACCCATTCATCTTCCACCTTCCCACAAACAGACAGGTGACCAATAGAGGAACACGAGCGATTACTGTCCTTTTATGCTGTTCCATAAGCTGTCCTGCTTTTCTTAACGTCCCACTTTTGTGTGTATGTGTCTACACACGCATGCGTGACAGGGAGATGGATCGAGGGGGGAGCCCAATAAAGTGTGTGCAGAGTCGAGGGGGGGGAGGGATTTGAAGCAGGTTCTCATTCAAGCCATTTGAAAAGTCTTTCTGCAATCAAGGGGATACTATTTCAGGAGACAGGGAGAAGGGGCAAAGGATTCACGTTGCTAAGGAGACACGTAGAAGCTGACATTCCTACATAAATTTCCATTTATACCAGGGGAGAAAAAGAAAGCACTCCAAACTTTTCGTAGATACCCCGGTAACTGATTGAAACCGACATTTCTTTACAATACATTCTGGTGTTATGTGATTTAAAACAAAATCCCAAACAACATTCAAACCCTCAAATATTACTGCACACGACAGAAAAAAAAAATAAGCCCAGCAATAAAGGAACCTGTGCAATTCCTACTCAAGCAGAAATCAGTTATTTCCCAGGACCTATACACAGACTTCAGAAAAGAGAGGAAAACAGAACACATCTAGAATATAGTCAGTCCCTTGTGTTCCTTCCCTAGATAAACATCTTGTCCCTGAACGATTTACCCAACCAGAGAGCACAGCCATCCAAATGGATGATTTAGCAAGGCAAGCGTGTGTGTGTGGAGGACAGGGATGGGGATGAAAACGACGTGGGGCGAGGCTGGCTGCATTTGTCAGCGTTTCTACTGGGGCTCCAGAAGTTGCTATCAGGCATAAAGTAAATAAAACCGCCCATGAAAACCAAAACAATTATCATACTACAAAAGAATTTACCGAAAAATATTCAACAGGCAGCTTGTTTTTATCATTCACAACCTGTTTTTGAAGTACTCCAAGCAATAGTGAAATGACATGAAAAAA
Organism: Neopelma chrysocephalum; assembly: GCF_003984885.1. Lineage (NCBI taxonomy): Eukaryota > Metazoa > Chordata > Aves > Passeriformes > Pipridae > Neopelma > Neopelma chrysocephalum. The sequence continues at coordinate 9,358,645 of NW_020897737.1, forward strand.
ATTAACAAGCTACGATCAAAGAACTAGGAAGGTGAAGAGCGAATGAGCATCAAGAAATCACAACGGGGAGTGTGGCATGAAGGCAAAGGAGCATGAAAGACGATGGGAAGATCAGTACCTGCTAGAGAAAGACACACACAAGCACACCCGAGTTGATGGAGAGAGTCAGAACCAAGGCGTCTCCACTCTGGACAAACAACCAGTTTTGGTTTAGAAAGCCCCAACTTTCCAAGACCAGGGACTTCAGGGGATGGGGGCGGAGGGGAATTACAAGATACTCGATCCCAAACAGCTTCTCACTGTATAGGAAAGCCGCCACACGGAAAAATAATCAAAACTAGTCCAAATTCGGGATCTTTTGTGACAACACCGAGTCAGATACGGAACCATTCATCCCTTTCGCTCACAGAAGCCAGCCTCGCATCTCTCCTGCCCTCTGGGCCATCTCGCATGCAGAGGGACGAGCCGAGCGCGGCGCTCCCCCTCCAGCACACGCCGCTCGCAGGGACCACCGCCGCCTCCGCCCCAGCCCGCGGCCGGCGAGATGCGGGCTCGGAGTCGCGCAGCCTGGGGAGGGCAAGCGCCGGGACCGGGCAGGCAGGGAGAAAGAGGAGGAGGAGGAGGAGGATGGGGACGGACGAAGAGGCTCGGGAAGGGGAGGGGTGCGGAGGGCGGGAGGACAAAGGTGCCGGTGACTTTTCCCGGCGCGGGGAGCAAGGGCGGCAGCGGGCGAGGCGGGGAACCAGCAGGGGCAGCGTGGGTGGCGGGGCAGGTCCCCGGGCACTGCTCCCGTCCGGGGAGGGGGGTGGCTGACCCCGGGAAGGGGCTGCGATACAGTCCAGAAAGAGGCAAGGGTGAAGAAGAGGCATCTTGGGGGACGCTGGTGGGGCAGCCAAGGCAGCGGGAAGCGGCCGAGGAGGGGGGAAAGGCAGCAAGGACCGAAGGAGGGCCGGGGCAGGGGCCGCAGAGAGAGGGCAGCACGCGGCCGGGGCGCCGGAGGCGGAGGGGAGCGGAGCGGGACCGGGGGTACCCGGGGGGGTCCAGGGCAGCCGTATCTCACCGCTGTGCAGCGTCGACTCGCAGAGCCAGCTGTCCAAGTTGCCGGGCTTGCGGCAGGACTCCCAGAGGGACAGGTAGTACTGGTGGTCCGCCGTCACCCAGGCGGGGCTCAGCACCGCTCCCAGGTCCAGGCACAGCGCCAGAAAGATGCACACCAGCCCCACCAGCTTCAGCGGGGTTAGCACCGAGACGCGCACCTCTTCCATGCCGCTGCCGGCCGAAGCCATGGGGGCCCAGGGGAAACGAGGAGGAGGAGGAGGTGGACGCGCTGCCGCCGGCCCCGAGGGGAACAGGAGCGAGAGCCCAGCTCCGCGCAGAAGGGGCGGGCGGAGGGAGAGGCAGCGAGACCAGCGCTGACTAACGGCGGGGAGAGGCTCTCGCAGGCGGCGGGCAGGGCAGCGCCGGTCCCTCCCTCCCTGCGCTCCCGCCCCGGTGTATCAGGTGCAGCAGCTCCCCCCAGTCCTTCCAGCGCCGCCCGGCCCGGCCCGGCCCGACGCGCTCCTCCCCCTGCCCGCCCCTGCCGGGGCGGCCCGGCCCGGGCTCCGCCGGGGAAGGGGCGGGAGCGGCCGCGCCGGGAGCGGGGCGGGGGCGCTGCGGGCTCCGCTCCGCCCCGCCGGGGCCAACTTTGGGGAACTTTCCCCCGCCACAGGGAAGCGCTCGGCTCGGTTTGCCTGGAGTCCCGCCGCCCCCGAGCGGCCTCCCCCGTCCCCGCTGGGACATCGGGGTGTCCCGGGCTCGGCAGCCCCGGCTTCGTCGAGAGACTATGGGAAAGGAAAGGCTGCCTCGGATGCAGGATTAGCGGTGCCTGACCTTGATTCTTCTTCTGAAGTGACCTTTAAATCACAAGTTATTAACAGAGGCTTTAAAAAAAAAATAATTCGGCGTTTCATTATTCGTGTGCGAACTTACCTGCAATTCCCACTTCCCTCTCCCCTCAGCAGCGTTGCTGATCCCAAATTAAATCTTTGAGCCAAGGATAAGTACTTCACCCACTTTCCATTTAGTCTCTGTTTATTTTGCTTAATTAGCACTGAGGTGCTGAGAATGTCAAGGGCAAATGTTTAGGTTAGTTATTAAATAGGGTACTGGTATAATTCACTGTCTAAAGCAGCTCTTCCTCATAAAATAGAAACACACATAGGCACGAAGGTAGAGTATGATGTCCATTAAGAATTATTAAAAAAGGAAGAGGAGAGATGTTCAACCCACAGATTTTAAAGAGAATGCTGCTACTTACATTTGAGGGAGAACTATGAAGTGGGAACAGAAAAATCAAGCTAGAATAGCCATCATCTAGTGAAGAAACAGGAAAAATATTTTCCATAAGTGCTAATTATTGTATCCCTATTAGTATTATTTAGGTTGTGGGTTTGGGTTTATTTTTTTTCCCTCAAAAATTCAGTTTTCTTTCTAATTTTCTGATCTTTCTTTCTTCTAGTTACAGGAATGTTCACATTAATTTCAAAAGGTATGGGATTAAATCCTAATGGTTTGCACAACTTTCTTCCAAGTTTCATTCCACCCTGATCACAGTTCAAGGCTGAAACAGAAAGAAAGTTTACATGGCAAACTTCTCGGAGCACAAACACCTTTGCTCTTACAGCTGCTCATAGGAGTTAGCGTACGAGGTCTAGTCCTGGTTTCCCAGCAGTGAGAACACTTGCACATATTGCAACAATTTCTCCTTTTCTCTTTAGATTCCTCCTCTGTTAAAAGCACAAGAACCAAAGCTCAGTACCCTGATACCACAGTAGGTGTCTGAGAGTACATAAACAGACTGTGTGATGTTAGCAAAAGTTGAGTGTATTTCTGAAGGGCTTTTGGTCATAGATGTCTGTGAATCAACTAACACCAGTCTGTCACTAATCCTGAATAAGAAATGCATTTCCTTGACCTGTTCCTACTTGAACATGGAAGGAAAATAGAAATTTGGGGCTGAGGTTTTGTGGAGTTTTTTGGGGTTTGTTTTGTTGGGGTTTTTTGTTGTTTTTTAATGTCTGATATTACTTCAGTATGTCTATACCAGACATTAATACATTAGTCAATTTGTTTGTTTGAGTCGTGTTTCTGTTGCCTCCCAAATGTAAAATGTTAATTCCTGGAAGAATGTTGCAAGTACAATTTAAAGAAAAATGAGAAAGGATTTTAAAAAATTGATAAAGAGCATAGGTGTGCCATGCTAAAGACATCTATTTCAAAACTGCATGAAGTGCAGAATCACGGTTCTGTTCTAGTATTTCAAAAAAATGTAAACAGTTTACTTGAATATATGAAAACTTGTGATAATATATGCAGAAATAACACTGGTATCTGTAGTTAATGTTGCCAGTACTTTCTGATAACAAAGGCTCAATTTGTTTTACTTTTTTAAACCTTTGCAGTTTGGGCTGGAGTTGCCTCTATCAGATACCTTCCTCGGGTTGATTTTTTTTTTTTGTTTAAAAGTTCCAGCTAAAATTCAGTCATATGTAGTCTGAAAAAATAGACATTTTCACTGTCTACAAAAAAAAAGTCCAAAGACTTCAACATTTTTCCCAGTGAGAAGCAGAAAGTTGGCATACAGCCCCCCCAAACACAAACCCAACCACAATGTGCACACTGCAGTACCGTGTGCTATGCTCAGGAGAGATGTGTTTGTATCTTACGTTCTCCAAAGAGTTCATCTGTAGTGAGTGTGCTGCATCCATTTACAGCTTCTGTGACCGAATGAACAATGTACCAGCAAATGGATGCTCCGTGATTCTCCAGCCTCCATCTTCTGGCCACCCACTGTTCCCAATGGACCTGGGAGAGCATGCTAGAGCCCGCTCTGGGAGTGAAAAAGAACAGGGAGATGTCTGCCCATCCCAAAGATATTGTGCTCAAGGAGTATAGGAAAAACAGCCCACGTGGCAGAACTGCTCAGTCCTAAGGCACCATCCAACACTGGGGGTTCAAGGGTTAGCAAGGCAGCCTGGGCTTCACGGAGAGCTGGAAAGAAGGCAGAGACAGCATGAACGTACAAGCAAGATTAAGTGCACAGAGGCAAAATGGGAAGAGACAGCAAGCAAAAGCCGAAATAGCAGAGCTAATAACAAAGTAACAAGCACCATTGCCTCGGAAATCTGTCTGTGACTTAAGAAGTATTGTGACTATCTCTTTTCCTATGGTGAATGGATATGAAATCAACTGGAAAAATCTGCTCTGCCTCCCTGGGCAGTCAGTCCACAGAAGGAATGGCTACTGAAGCTATTAGTTCAAGTGATAAGGATCTCCTCTGTGTCACTATGCAGACCTGACCTTTGCTGATGGCATGAGTTGTGGTTCAGTGCAATTTCACACTGTGCTTTCCTCTGTACAAATAAGTAATTTTTTGAAATGTCTGAATGACTTGCCTGGATTCAGGTTGGGAACTCATACTGGAAAATTAAATCAATTACAAGGATATTTTTAACATGTAATCAAAAGCTTCTTAAAGACAAATGTCAGATGCAAAGCACCCAAATATCTCTTACCATAAGTGGGCAGTTTTGATGGATCTCGATCAGTCTGTACATGAAATCTCTCTTACAAAATGAGAAAAAATATATCATCTCTAAATCTAACAGAGATGTTCATTACTCTTTATGAGAAATCATATGCTAAAATCACAAAGACCATAGAAGTATCCCAAGAGAATTAATACTGTTATATTCAATAAAAAGTCAGTATAGAGGCAAAATGCAATAAATAAATAGTAAAGGTTCTAAGAATTACTGCCTGCCTGCTTCATTTCCTTGGAGAAGTAAGGATCCTCTGGAAGCATAGCTCATGGTCATGTATTAATTAGCATGCCACCATTTATATTATTCAGAACATACGTAGAAACACCTGAATTAAATCGGTCTAAATCTTGTCATTTCCAGATTTCTAAGTGTCACACTTTGCAACAACAGTATCTTTTAAAGTACAATGTATTATTCTACATATAGAATTAAAATAGAGGAATTATAAATAAAAGCATTTCCAATGAGTAATATTCTTCCAAGATACTTAAAGATGGTATAAAAATGAGTCTTGTAGTAGTTAATTTCTGAAATTACATCCCAGATCTAAGCAAAGGTATTCTTAGAATAACACTTTAGCATCAGCATTTATCCTTTCTCTGTTGTTTTTTTCCTCTAATTTATGTTTTGACTATTATAACTTTTTTCCCCTTTTTTTTCCTATCTGACTTCTCTATTTTTCTTTTATCACTTTCTTCCTCATCCATTGTACCACTACATCCATAGGCCAAAGACTCAAAGAATAATTTAGTGTGAAAGTGTAATTTAGTGGTCATCTAGTCCAATCTGCTGCTCCAACCCAAATCTAATGAGATCAGATTGGTTAGGGCCATGTCCACTTAAGGCTTGAGTGTCTCCAAGGATGGAAATCTCACAATCTCTTTGGTGCCCTGGAACCAGAGTGTTTGAATGCACTTCTGGTAATGGAAGCTTCTAATCTCTAATGAGAATTTACTCTGTTCCAACTTTTCCCTGTTATCTCATGTCCCAAAACCATGCACCTCTATGAAGCTTCTGGCACCACCATTTTTGTGTCTTCTGGTCCAGAAGTAGTAATATCCTCTTGACCCTTTAGTTTTCTGGGCTCAATAATCCCATCTCTCTCAGCTTCTTATACATAAGAGTGCTCTGATGACCCTTTTTACCCTGTTCAGGACTCACTGAGGTATGTCTGTTCCTTTCCTGCAATGGGGAGCCAAAATTCTGGACAGGACACTCCAGAAATGGTCTCACAAATCCTGAATAGAGGTGGTGGATGACCCTCCTGGACCTGCTGGTTGCATTTTTGCTAAGACAAGCCAAGATGTTGTTGGCCTTCTTTGCTGCCAGGGCACATTACTGGTACTTGTTCAGCTTGCTGTCCACCTTGACCACCAGGTTGTTTTTATTCAGAGCTGTTTCCTAGCTGGTCATACCCCAGCCTTTACTGGGGCATGGGATAATCCCCTTCAAGGTGCAAGATTTTCATTTGCACTCTTGACTTTGTGAGGTTCCTGCCTGACCAGGTTCTTCAGACTCACAGTCCTGCCCTCCAGCACACTGGCTGCTCCCCCTCCAGCTCAGTGCCATCTGCAAATTTGTGGAGAGAGCTCCTCATGCTGCTGTAACTCACAGCTGCAACACCATAGACACAGTCAAAGATCCTTCCAAGTCAAAGAGCTGAAGAAACCGATCTGAATATGAGACACCAAGTCTCTTACATGAGAGCAGGAACAAGCAGACAAAGCCCAGTACCACATGTACCGAGCTGCCAGCTACCTCTATTGGTAAGCTTTTGCAGAGTCAACAGGAAAAGCTATGTTACAGAGGTCCTCTGAGAAGGTTCCTGCCTTGCAACCTTTAAAAAATATCCAAGGAAGCAAGATGTTGATTTCTGTGGGGCTTCTTCTATTACACATACTGTCTTAGGACCATACCCTGTGATAATATTAGTAGTACTGAGGCAGCAGTTCACTTACGTTTCCCTGAAGTGGGGTAGGGTCTGAATTATGCATGGGCTGAGGTCACTGCTGCTAACATGCTTGGTTTTAAATTAGATTCTAAAGCCAAATAGTGCCCAAACTGGGAAGTACAGCACCATCTAAGAGCTACTGCATTTCCCTTACCCACAGTGAACCTGTCACTATGCAGCAGAAGAAAACTTTTGGTAGTTTAGTTCTGGCTGTGATGTAAAGTGCACCATCACTATGAAAAAAATCGAGGCAGATACCATAAAAGCATGTGAAAAGTTTATATTAGTAGGAATAGAAAATAGTGTTATGTCTATACAAGAAAAGAAAATGTGTTTTGAAAACTGTGATGAAACTGAATATGACATATTAAAGAAAATAAAAGAGGTAAGTAGAAACTACTCTTTGCAACAGGTGGCAGACACATACCAAGGGGAAATGTGTGGTTAAGCTAGTGACAAACAGAAAATTCAATGTGACTGATTCATCCAAAACCAAGAAGAGAAGCATCATTGCTACAAATTTTAACATCCTTTTCCTTTTTTTTTTTCTGCAGAGGCTGGGATTGTAGAAACATTATCTCCTGATATATCATCACCTCATATGGCCAAATGAGCTACTGTGAAACCTCCCAGACATCATGTCTGAGAAAGTATATTTGTTCTGCTTGTTGATGCCTGTTGGAATTTCTTTCACAATGTTTTGAATCTTTCCCCAAATCGTTGTCATTTGTACATCTGACTGAGTGCATTTCCTCACTCATATATTTTAACACTTTTCATATGCCCTCGAGCATCAACAGAAATGTATTTTTCATTGGCTGAATTGATGTTGCTGTTTTTTCATTGCATTTGTAACGTGACATTCGTTTTTGTTTTGTTCTGTGGGGTTTTTTTCCTCCTGGTACTCCATTTAAAATGACAAAGTATTTAGAGAGAGCAAGCTGGTTCATTTTCTTCTGCTATATTAAGAGAATGCTTCTAAGTGCAATGTTAGAGCTAATCTAATTAAAATTAATGACAATACTCAACATTTGAGAAAAGGGATATATGGAAATTTACAAAACACAGCAAGAAGTCAGGATTTGCACTATAGCTGTACTCCTTGGCTTACTTTGGTTAACATGAAGGTCACCCAGAAAACCATTCCTACCCAGCATCCATATTGTGGTTCTAGCTCTTCTGCTAGTGGGAAGGACAGTCATGCCTAAAATTTTGCTGCTGTGCCAGGTGTGACCCATCCCAGGTCTGTGCTCCCTCAGGCTTTTACCTTCTGGCATCTGACAAAGGCACCAGGCCTGTCATCCAGCAGCAGTCCTGCAGTTCTCTCTTCCTAAGCTCCAGCCCTTTTGTCTCCTTACATTTCCTCTCTTTCTGTATTGCCCTTAAGTAGAAATGCAGATGAGGAAGGGGAAGGCTGATTGTTGAGGACAATCCTATTAGTAGTCTAGCAAGGCTATTGTATTATTATAATATGGGAGAATTGCAGCCACAGTCTTTGTGCTGCCTTCAAGCAAATTGTTCAGATCTTTCTCCTAAATGAGGGAAAGGACAGTCACCTGGTGTTTTTTTTTTTTTCTGAAACCCTGGCTGGGATTTTTTTTTAATATCCTGAGAATCTATAACACATGTTTTAGACCCGTCCTATTACTTGTAATCTCCTCTTCTGTCAGGTTACCTTCATTCATGTTTAACACTTCAGAAAAAGAAAATTGAGACCTAGCAGTTCCCTTTCCTCCTGCTCCTTCCTCCACATTGTACACTCACTGCTTGTTTTTAACCAAGAAGTGGTGCTTTACAGCTCCAGTTGCTTTGTTGTTCATATTAAGACTGCCAGTAAAAGAGTTTCATTTGGCTCCTGTCAGTCATACAAGTAGTGAAAATAAAAGCAAAGGGAAGCTTGCAGTGAGAAACACAGCCAAGAAAGGTTTGCAGTGAGAAATCCTAAAAACTTTAATTCTTAAGAGAATAAAAAACAAAGCTTCAGCAAATCTTTTCAGAAGATTGAGAAAATAATTTATATTAATTAGAACTTTTCTCTAGATCTATTTTTAAGGGTTTTGTTCATCAAAGTCCTTTGCTTTCATAGAGAAAAAATACATACAAAATCAAGTTTCAAAATGAAACCAGAAAAAATTACTTTAAGTTTGATTAAAAAAAAAATCAGTTTGAGACCAAAAATATCTCTAGTGGAAGATGACTGCTAATTTTCTTGCTTCTCTCTGCTTGCTGGTTAGATAAATTGCTCAATCCCCTAGTCCACTTAATCTAAGCAATGAAAATTCACTATTAACATCACTGAAAAAAACAGTGAGTCACTATTCCTAAGTCTGTTTACCACAGTCCTGTGTTTCTTCCTTCACTGGATGTCTCCACATTAAAAAATATGGAGAATGAAAGAGTCTGTCATGGTCTATTGAGAGATGTCAAGACACCTTTGATGTTTTCAGGATCCTTGTTCACTTGAAGTAAAGTATTAGTTATGAAATGATGGACCAAAGAGCTGGTGAAGAATGAGAAATTAGTAGAAACAATGGTACAATACAGCTTACAAAAATTAAATTTGGCATTCAAAAGACAAAAATAGCTCATTCTGATGTCCAGTGTATTAAATCTCCCTTCACTGGAGTACAAAGCATGTACCAGCCAATTACTGATTGAGGGAAAAGCCATATGTCAAATACAGTATATGATAGATTGAAGAAAAATCACTTTGACTAGCATGAAAATTAAACCCAGTCCCAGATTCTTTGCATACCCCAATCTCTTATTGAGTTGAGTAGATGAATATGTTAGGAATGCAGACTAGTTTAGAACAAGCATTGGTAATAAATAACCTATATCTTCTGCAATATCATTTTACTCCCCTTTCTCCCCCTCACAGTCCCTTGAAACATTTGTGTTTTGGTGTTGCTTTTTATAAATCAATAAATTTAAAAAATTCAAGTCCTTTTTCAATTTCGAGAGTGCAGGGGTGCACTGAGGTTTTTTCCCTTTTCTTTTATCACTTACAGAAACATTATATTATCCCCGAAAGCTTTATGTCCTTGTGGGACCACAGTGGGATGACAGCCAGCTGCTGGCAGCAGCGTGGCTGGTGTTGCCCTGCTGCTGAAGTCTTGGCTGTGAGCAGGAACACACAGAACAGATGTCTGGGGTACGCTGCTCATTTTGAGCTGAACCATTATAGACCTTTTGCACTGTGCATCACTCCGTCTCCAAAATGTGGGTTAGAAATTACCCTTCTGTTTTGAATAGGATTCATCTGTTTGAAGAGCCCCATTGGTGTGAAGAATGAAGGAATCAATTCACAAACGGATGCAGCCTGAATGTACAAAGAGCATTAGGAAGCAGGGGAGCCAAGAGCTGGGTGCTTGCCTCTGCATGAAGACAGCTGCAGCTTGGCAGTGCAGGTCTGGGGTCTGAGAAGAACAGATTCCTTGGCCCTGGTACATCTTATGCCTGGCTCTCTAAAAATGGCATTTAGGATCCAAAAACTGACTAGAAATAGTGACACTGTACTGAAAACAAATCAATTCCCAGCACTGTGAAAGAAGGGTGTGAGATGAGAGTTGATTGGAAGAAGTTGATCTTCTTTTCAGCCTACACCAGCTCCTATCCCATTGCCCTGCCTCCCCACTGAAATAGTGTGCCTGACAGGGAAGTTCTCTCTGTGAATGCCAATGATTTCACATCAGTGTCGGGTCACCCTCTCATCTATGAAAATTCACTTTACATTGTTTTGATAGAAAATACTGTCTAGCTTCTATTGTGCTTTATAGCACCAGTTCCCACTCTGGAAGGAGTATTCACATACTTCAGGTTAGACGTGTCTTCAGCGCCCTGGCAGACGGAGGCAGATGTTTCCCTCCTTGTGCTCCATCTGGCAGAGAACAGGGCTGGAACCAGTCTCACAGGCTGCCAGAGGAAAGTTAGCAGAGAGCAGAAACTTTTAAAAACTGCAGATTTTGGCTTGACTATTACCAAAGAAAACAGAAATTAATGTCAAAGTATTTGCCCATAATTTTCCATTCCTTGCTATTTTAAGTGAGTTACTCTGTTTTGTTGTCTATGACCACCCAACGTTTTAAATTTATGGGGTTGTTTTTTGGGTTTTTTAATAAGTTACAGCTTTATGGAAATTGTTTGACATCCTTGAAGGTTGGGATCAGATCCAAACTGTCTGCCATAATTATTTTCAAAACTTGCTGAATTTTGTGTCAACTTTAACTCAACGCCAATATTTCTGTTTCTCACACAAGCATCAGATGGTGCTGTGTATGAGCAAGCGCATGTGGACATGATAAACTAGCATCTCCATAATGACTTGGAGTGACTCCATGTCCCTGGCTTCAAAACTGTGCAAATTTGGGTTTGTCATAGTGAATTTTTCTCCTCTTCCCACTACAAGAAAGAAGCAAGACGAAAGTGGATTTCAAAATGTAGTAGCAAAAAAATTGTTGTTTTTTCAAATTCACTTCTTAGTTAAAATTGAGGAATTCTATGGGAATAATAGAACTTCCCCTTGTGGGGAGGACGCAAAGGACTGTTATGTGAACTAGAAATAGCCATGCAATTTGCAGACAATAATTTCTGTCCAATATTCAAATCTTCCAATCTCCCATCCCTTTGAAATGATGACTCTGACTTTTACTCTATGCATTGGTTTATTTCTCATAATAATGAGCCATATGGGTTTGTTCTAGCTTTTGGTAGCTGTTATATTTACATTTGGAAACTTTAAAAAACAATCTAATGTGTAGCAGGGGTTTAGTAATGTTTTCTGAAAGCTCCTGAATCAGACTGACCTTTCATATTTAAGTGTCTGGGAACTCTGCCTTTTCCATAATTTGGAACTATGTGTCTTTTCTTTCGAAAGAGAGTACAGAGAATTTAAAAGAAAATACAGCAGCCTTACAAATCCCTTTGCACTTCTAGCTATGAGGAAAGCCAATGAAATGTTGGGGAGGTAAGAGGGAGAAATGTAATGGAAAGTTAAGAAGCCTGGAGTGGAAGCTGAAGATGGGTGGGGACTAAATGTCAAGGATACTGGGCAGAAATTGTAAAAATAAGAAAAAAAGGGAGCACCAGGAATACCTACAAAGTGATGAAAAGAATTATTATGTTCAAGGAGGTATTCAGAATGTGCAAGAAGCAGCAGCAAGGTTGGAGTGCTACCGTGGAACTGCGGAAATGTCACTGCAGTACAATGGGATTTGTAATCCCCATCACAATGGTAGGAGTAGTCAGCTGTGGAAAATCAGATACACTCAGGTATTACTGAATTCAAAGGTTTGGATAACTCATAGTCTATATGCTATCTATGACTGACATGGAAAATATGGACTACACATAAAGATGCAAAAATTGGTGCTCATTTAATAGGCATATCATATTAAAAAAGTAACATTCAAAGGCGAATGGAACGAGCAAAAGAAAATACATGGAGGTTTTTTGTGATGCAGTTCATAGTGGGATTGAACTGTGAGTATCGAGCTTTAGGAAGAATAAAGGCTAGAATAGATAATAGATGCAAGGTATCCTAAGTTGTCAGAATAAAGTCTAACACTAGTGAAAGCTGTAATTCAATTCAAGGCATAACATAAACCAAAACAACATAAAAATACAGCACTAGATTTTATATGCTAGCATCAGAGGAGATACCACATCTGATAACACCAATACTGTAAATATGAGAATGACAAAACTGAGAGAAGCAATGGGACTGAGCTCATATCAAGGCAATGAAAAGCCATAAAGTGGGAGGGCAAAGAATATTTATAGGAGGAAAGACATCAAAAACTGCAAAAGATATGGGAAGACAGCAGCCTACATTTTAAATAATATATATGTCGTGCAAGAGAGCCAGAATGAAGGAGATGAAATATCATGCAATAAGGCACCCGGGTCATCCAGAAACCCACTGAACAGTCGTGAATAAAATGCCATTACTGGTGGATTATTCCATATTTCTTGATGTGGTATCAGCAATAAAGAAGAATGACAAAATTGAGTCTCCGTTTAGGTAAAGGTGATTAAATTTGATTTAAAATATAAAAATGCAACTGAACAGCTGTTAACCACTATTAAAAAAACCAGCACACAAGGAAGAAAATATGTAAAACCCCAATGTGACTATTCACTGGCCCATTAACACATTAAATTTTTTGTCAAGCTTTCAGATTACTAGGCAATGTGGCATTGTCTGTTGGATTATCAGCCATATAAATTCTTCACATATCCCCCAAAGAATCTACAAGACAGTATAAAGCAAAATATCGAAGTGATATATGCGCAAATCTTTCAAGGCTTTGAAAGAAGAAGTACAAAACAGAGGTGATGATAAAAGCACTGTCTTTAAACTTCCCTAATGTTTATAATAAAGGTGCTTGGAATAGGAGTTTAGTACTAAGAAATTAATTTTTTAAAAATATTTTATTAGAAAAAGAACACATTTATTGCATTTGCATAATGGAGGACTTTAAAAAAGGTAAAAATATTTGTAGGATTAAAAAGAAATTATAAAAGTTTAGGGCTTTTTTAGGTTCTTGAAAGATAATTTGGGATTGATAGACATTGACAGAGTGAGGCACAGGAAGGAACCCTTTACCAAAATAGAAAGTTTCTTTCTCAGGAGAATAACAGCTTCTGACTGTTTCCAGGAACTTCTTATCAGAATGAGGCCAAAAAATAAGGACTAACCTCTTACCAGAATACTCATCTCACTGTTTGAAGCAGCCAAAGAAGAAAAAAAGGGAATACAATAATAGGAAGCAAGGAATATAAGTGTTGGTGTTCTGTATGTTGCATATGCCAAATTTCTGGAAAGCATATTTAGGCTCCCTTTCTATGTGCTAGAGAGATCAATACAATGAATAATTTATTTCCTTTCAGAGGGACTATGAAGTCTAAATGACATTTTTAGCTATCTTATATCTCAAGCTCATAAAGTTTCTGACAATAGCCGTCTAGAAGACGATGAATTGATAGATTCCAAAAGATTTTAATTGAAACAATATACATCTTATACAGCCAGAGACTATGATAATGCATCAGAAGCTTTTAATTAAAATTAGTTTATATTGTATTAACAACTTGGTTGAATAATTATGAATTCTTATATTTAATAAAATGAGACCGCTGTATTATCCATATTCTGCTATATTATGCAGTGATAATAGAGAGACAATAACCAGTGCTGATTTGTTTGTCCAAAGCCTTTCCACAGTAGATCATGATGCACTCTTCCTAAGAGCTGGATGTTGACTCTGCTCTGAAAACAGACTTGTGAAAATCCTCGGTAAATAGGTATTTCTTCTATTGACTGTATGCCCTAAGAGGCTCGTGTTTGTTATTTACTGCTACCTGCGTGCTGAATAATTACACTCGATAAATTCTTTCCTGCTATGCCTTTCTCAGATGGTTGGATAAGATTAGTCACAGCAGAAGGTACCTTCATAGTTTTAAAAAGGCAATCTATTTTTTTCCAGAAATATAGGCATTCATTTAGATGAAGGAACTGCTTGATAATCTATTTTAAATTACAGTGGGTTTTTAATCACCTTTTCACACACTTATTGGTTGTGGAAAACAGTGTAAATAAAGGGAAAATTTCTTATTTCATGGTTTTACTTTACTTCTTAAAGTATGTATGCACATGCATACAAAATATATCATACATGTATTATGCTTATAATCTGTCTATAAATACACATGTATACCACATATTTTAAGTGGAGGAAAAAAAGAGTAACTGAGAGAAATTCATGTCCTTCTGTCACGAGTTGTGTATATATGCATAATGTAGAAATAATATGAATAGCTTTGATCCCCACTATTGCCTTCAATTTACTTTATTGTGGTTCAGAATCAAACATTTAATTTAAGCACCGGTAAAAATGAATGTCTGCATTTCAGCAGGGAGGTTCTAATATAGCAACATGTATCCAGCAGCAGGACCTGCTAAAGGCTCCTGTTTAACTACATGTCAAATTTTTGGTAATTCCATTCACGGGCAATGAGATTTAGGATAACTCTTTTAACATTGATATAGCTCAAGATAAATAAATCAGAAGATATGGGCCTGTATATAAATGGCAAAACTTTCCACAAATTGACTATAAAATAGGTAACACTGTGTATTATTTTGGAACTCCTAAAACAAGCAAGATCAGATACCTTAAGCACTCTAAAAAGATCACTTTGAAATGAAAGTATACTTTAGTTTTCTTGCAAGAGGGATTATCATTGAGTTGCTACTATTCCTGCACATTTTTAAAGGGGTGAAATGGAAAGCACATTCCATGGGACAAGCTGAGAGGAACTTCAGTACTTTAAATGAATCATTATTAGTATATCTTCTTGTGACCACCTTGGTATTCTAATCCAACTCAGACAAATTTAGCTACAGGAAGTACAACTATTACTAGGAATCCTTGTATTGTTATCTTCCGTCAGACTTTGTCTGTCAGCCAAACCTCCTATATACTAGTTGAACTAGTAATTTTAGACCAGAACATTGTGCATAGATTGCTATCAAATGATTGCAATAAAGAAATAGATTGCTGTGCTTAACTATGATATTTGCCATAGAAAAAATTAATTGCCATTTTTGTTAGCATCAGTCTCTCTAAAACGTTTGTGGCTCTCAGACTAGAGTCCTTTTTAAGTGCTTTTCCCAGTGTTAGAATTCAGTAAGCCAGAGATATAACAAAAAATACTTTGATCACAGATGAAGAGGGTCATGATATTGCCTCATCTGGACTTGTTTTTTTAATGGCAGTAATTTTGTGCAGGTAATAGGGTATGCATATATTTTTATGTACCAGTGGTAGTTATATATAGTACCAATGGTAGGCTTATTAATATATCTTTTCAAGATTATTAATGTCCTAAATATTTTTGTGTCTTCACACATCTGCTATTTAATTAAAAAGCACCACTTAGCAGAGGCTTGGAAGGTCTCTGCGTATCTCACTTCAAAATCATTTGATTGGGTGTTAGATAATAATTTATATAGCTGGAGAGGCTTAAAAATATTACTTACTTAAATGCTTTCTTGCAGATATGTACGATTAGACTCATTACAATTAGGGGTCTAAGTCTGCTCAAGCTAATTTTAATGGCAAAACCCCAATTGACATCACTGGAAAGAATACCAAGTCCTGGTGGCTTTGCTAGAGCTTATGTATACACACACAGAAATTGCTTCATCCATCACGGATGCTCAGCTGTCGCTGTCTGTCTAGAGCCGGCATCATCACCAGTAAAATGGTGTATTACTATTTGTCTTTAAGAACAGTCCCCAGACTTCTTGCTGGATTAGTGGTTGCTGTTCTATTTCCAGTGGGATAATGTCCTTAAGTGTACATTTTCCAATTTGATATGATGCTTTCTCTCAAAAACAAAGTAGAATAAAATTAATCTCTTCTGGAAAAAGAATGTTATTTTATTAAATGGGATAAAAGTAAATTCTAACAAAGTAACCATGTCTGATTATGTGAATACTACTGCTGGCAGACAAGGGCTCTATTTAGTTTCCTGCAGAATGAGGATAAATGTGGTCAAAGAATTTGCTGTGAGCATCATCTACATGTTGGGATTCTCCTTAAAGAAGAAACAATTTTCCACCACCCCTCTGGGCAGCTTTACAATTATGGGTTAGGTTTGTGTTGAAGAGAAAGAGGAAAACTGGCCCAGGAATAGTGCGAGGTGAAGGCATCCCCATCTAGCCCTGCAGACTTATTATTCTCAGGAGATGCAGATGCTGGCTATCGAGCTGGTGGCTATGGCTGCAGCATCTGGTGAGGCTCAGGGTGTCGCACGTGTGAAAGAAGCATAAATCCACTTTGCACTTGCTAAAGACAGCTTATTGTTGGAGGGACAGAGCATTTCCCAAAGCAGGGCGAGGAGATGTGTCCTTCAGGTGCAAGCCCCAGCGCAGGGCTCTCAGGTAAGCAGTCACACCAGCTCTGGGAAGGAGGCTCTTGGGAAGCATCCAGCAGCACAGGGGTTGCAGGACTGAACCCCCCACAGTAGCAGGCAGGACTTTCACTACTTGGAAAGGAAGATCTGTTTTAAAAATGCAACTGTGACCAAAATAAAATGACTGTTTCTCTGAAGCTGCTTGTCTGTTGTCTCAATTCTCATGTTGCAACTTTTACTATGTTTTTTTTTTTTAATTTAAATCTTGTTGTGTAATAATTATCCTTCATCTGAAAATTAGAAACAAGCTTTTTAAGCACTCAAACTCAGCTCCACAGGGCTAGGTATTATCGCTTACTGTTCTGGCATCTATTTCAAATGTTTCTTTTTTTCTTTTAAACTTCTCTTCTTTGAAACCAAAGGAGACACTCTTGACTTCTTTTTCTTCTCCACTAAATGAAGGGTAATACATTTAAGATTAACTGCATGTGAGGTCAGGCAGAGCAGCCAACATTCCCATGACTTTGGACACCAGATGGTCTCTAGAAAAATGTTATGACTTATCAGCACATTTTAGTCCCAACTATAATGAGTTTAGAGAAAATACTGTGATATAAGCCTGGGACTTCAAAGGAGGACTGAGCAGAGTATAAACAACCACACTGGCTGTTGACATCAGGCAATACTTGTAATCACTCACTGAGATGGGAATTTGCAATGTTCTCCAGCAGAAAACCTTCATTTCCTGCCTATCATTTCTAAGGTTTCCTGCAAAAGTTTGTACTTGCATCACAATGAAAACCAATCATAAAAGATTCTTACTATTTCCTGATTTGATATCATCTTTCATTTGCTATTTACAACACACATTTCAAAGAGACTGCTTAGGACTCGAATTAAAGGTTGGTTACACACTTTCTAATTCCTGTTTTGTGAATTGTAATAGCTACCGGGAGGATTCAAATGAATTTGAGGGCTTATCATGGGATTTTGTACTAATAAATCTAATTCAGTAGTATGTTCTTCAGTTCAAATACATAATTGAGATTTCCAATATTTTGTCTGCCAGAGCATTCTGAAAGTACCCATTCAGATCTAACAAAAACTAAATCTATCTCTCATTTCAGTAGAAAATACATTATTTATAAAAGACTGGGTTTGGTTCCTGTGTCTAATATTTTCATGTTGACTACTTTGGAGATCTTTTTTTTACAGCAAACACCCATCCAGATTGCTTTCTTTTTTTTTTTTTTGGTCTCATTTAAAACTCAGACGTGGCAAAGGTGATGATCATATGTCATGGAGCACTAATGGCATTATTAGTTGCCTTTGAAGCTATTTAACAGTTACTTACATCTGAAGGAAAGCTAAAGGAATAACTGCTTGCTTTCTTTTTAGAAATCAAATCAGAATTAATGGTTTAAAAATAAAAGGTCAGAATTAGATAAAAGGAAACATTTCTTAGAAGACAAGCAATTAGATAATGGAAAAATGCTTTCTACTGATGAACCTGAGTTGCCTTCACTAATGGTGTTCAAAAATAAGTTAGGTACATTTCTCGTTGGCTTGCTGTACAGGAACATCATGCTCCCCACAGGAGGTCACACCGCATGATCTGAGAGAGCTTCTCCAGTTCAATAATCAAAGTTTTTGCAAGAAATAGAAATCATTACAGATCAGTGAGCTTTCTTCATTTTTGTTCAACTGGAATAAAGTGATTTGCCACGAATACTACTTGAAATAATCTCAACATCTCTCTTTTGGCTAATTAAAAACTTTTGCAGTCCTTCTACATGAATCGGCAGCTTTCACCTAAATTCCTGACATAAATTAGGGGTTATAAACTGTGGTATGTGTATGCTACTAGTGGTACAGAGATGATTCAGAAATGGAATATGACCTAACATGAAAACTTTCCCCATGCTGTACACTGCCTGCTACCATCACTACTTCTAGTGGTGAGAGTCTGCAAAAAAATTCTCTAAAGAGATTACAGTTAAAATTTAATATGCTAGCAATTTCTGTTACTGACATCTCCTAACTTATAAAAAGTGCTCTATTTGCTGATATCCCATGCATTTACAAGTGGGAAAAATTGGAGAACTGGAGACTCAAGAAATTTTCCTATTCTTTTTGTTAACTTGTGTTCTACATTAGTCACTTAACACTGTCTGATAGAAAGAATGCTAAAATTACACATAATAATAAGATTTTCTTGTGATAATACTGTCATGGGGAGGGGTTTTTTTGTGTGTTACAGTAATACAACAGAGTTACATTTCTAAAATCTTAGAAATCTTGCTTTTCTTTCCTCAGACTTGTATATCTATGAATTTTACAACCTTGTACCATGCTTAGAAAAATGAATTGTGTTTACTAGCCTGATTACTTACTCTTTACTCTTTTCTGTTACCTGGTAAGCAAGAATTCAAACTTGGACTCCATGCAATTTTTGTCTTCACATCAGGAATGTTTTTTTCGTCTTCACATTGGGGGCAATCATTTTTAAACACTTTCCTCTAGGACTGTGTGTTTATGTAAGAGAAAGCCCAGATATATTTGCAAAAATATGAACTTTTTTCCTCAGTATTTTATAAGGTATTATGTGATTTTGCATGAAGACATCATTTCCTTATGTTCGTTTGTTGTATGTGATAAGTTGCAACTCCATTAACTGTTACAGTAGATACAACATGAGTGCACAGAGAAATAAGAGGTGTTAACAGAGCTAAGTTTTCACTACAAACAGGGTTGTATATTTATCAACTCAAGAAAAAAACAGCAGCCTTCCTCAGTTTTGATTTTTAAATGAAAGAGTGTCTTCCTGGTTTTATCTGCTGCAAGATTGTCTTGCTGGTTTTATCTGCCTTTGTGACTTACGGGAGAGTAGGATATATATATATGTGTATATATATATACATGTATATGTACATTCACTTCTGCATAACTACAGACTTTAAGACTTGTCCCATTTGAAGATTGAGAAAGTGCACTGAAGCTTTAAAAAGGTTTCATTCCTGCTTCACTATGTAAAATAATTTTGGTCTAAAATCCTGTATCCATTGTTGGAACTGAGTAGCCAAGCTGGCAATGAAAGGAAAGTCAAGACCAAATGAAAGATTGAATTTACAGCAGGAAAATCAGTTCTGGGGAAATCAGGAAATAATTTCATCTCAGCCACCAAGAGAGACTGGGAACCTCCTCACACTGGCTGTTGGCACTGGTGGGAGACAAGGACCTACTGCAGTTACCTGTCGAAATCGTTCCTCTCCCAAGTCCTACATCCCCCACATAGGCTTCACATTCAGCCTCTTCTTTTGCAGCTCAACTACTGCTACTTACTGAAGGAAGACTGCTGCCCCAGGCCATGGTCTGGCAGTAGAAGCCTCTTTCATTTTTCTACATCAGCCCCAGGATAAGAAGTTGCTCAAAGCAATGAAACCCCCCATCTGATAGATATTCGGTGCCTCCTCTGTGTGTACCTGCAGTTTGCTTGCCCTTATGTTCATGCTGCATAGGAAACTGCACCAAGACACAAAATCAATGTTGTTCAGTTGCTCATAAAATGTGGCTTCTTATTAATGCACATATAACATTTTTATAGGCAAATGTATTATTTACGTCTCTCTGAGAGTGAGCTGCATTATTTGATCTATACCATACACGTTGCCTTGCAATACCTAGAGTTGCAGACACTTCAGCAGCTCTGCTGAATCTGTTCTTGAACATAGTTACTTCTGCTTTCTTGTCAACCTGAGGAAGATTTCAGGATAGGAATTGCATATGATTTTTTCAGCTGTAGTAGCAGTTCACCCAAGTCATCCCTAGACAGCAGACCCAAACAGTGCAGCCTTTAAAGACAAAAGCTTAAAACAGAATAGCTCAACAAGGAAACATTCCAAATAAAAATAAAACTTAGTGAAACAAACCAACCAACCAACCAACCAACCAACAAAAAACCCACAAACAAACCAAAAAACCACCAAATCAGTCTGAACAGTAGGTGCTGGTTTTGGCTGGGATAGAATTCATTTTCTTCATAGTGTCTAGTATGGGGCTGTGTCTTGGATTTGTCCTGGGAATAGTGTTGATAATTCAGGGATCTTTTAGTTACTGCTGTTTTAGTTATTGACTAACAAATTCAAGACTGCTTCTGCTTCTTACACCTCTCACCAGCACAACGGGGTGCACAAGGAGCTGAGAGGAGACATAACTGACCCCAACTAACCAAAGGGCTGGATGGTCCATACCATATGGGTCATGCTCAGCATATAAACTATTAGGAAATTTAGTCAGGGGCTGCTGGTGGCAGATTGGCTTGACAGTGGTCAGTTGTTGGGGAGCAATTGTTTTTCATTTACATCACTGGTCTTTCTTGGAGTTCTGACATTCAGCAGAAGTCACTTGGCTAGTTAACACCACAGGATCTGCCAGTCTACTTGGCCTTGCCCAAACAACACCCCTGCAACACTATGGAAGGAGGTAGGATGCCAGGAGTACATTTTTAAGGAACCATTGAGAAAAAAAGCCAGGGTTATTTGTTCCTCAGGAAAGGATAAACATGGAATTATTTTTGCTCAAGGACCTGGGTGCACTTGGTGGATAATACAGAAGGATGGGGGAGTCCAATGTATACCTCAAGGTAATTTAATTCTGGTTGAAAATAATTCATGATTTGAGTAGAGCATTATGGGAATTACAATAAAAGCATCGATGTGAGGAGTTCATTGTGATGTTAAACTCCGTAACGTGACCCAAAGAGACTTTTCACAGGGATGGTCCATAAACTAAGATAACCATATCTGTGTATTGTATCAAATGATGGGAAAAGGGTAGTGATTAATGAGTATGTATTGGATAGTGTGGGACCTGAGCATGACATAAATGGTACAGAATAAGGGGTGAAGAAATCTACCCCAGCCAAAACCAGCATGACAAATTTCCTGAGACAAAATGTATTAAACTAACTGTACTTTTAAGGACAAATGTGAAATACTTTCTGCTAAGCAAATCTAAGGATTTTTTTACTTCTTTTAACCAGATTATGCTGGGGCAGAATGATAAGATGAAACAAAAATGTTATTCATATATACATATGGAAGATTAATCTCTGAATCCAAATCTTCAGCTCCATATTTAGAATGTAATCAACATTATCAGATTTGCTTCATATGCATATACACTGACACACACTCATGTATACATGTGCATGCACACAATTAGTATCCATAAATATTTAAGATTTTCTATATTTAGATGTGGATTTTTCATATAACAACACTTTTCAAGCCATGTTTATAGAGTTACATCTACAATGTAACCTGCGTCAGGACTGCTAATCAAGTAGGAAAATAAACCTTCTAATATTTGGTGATGAAAATTGCTTTAGAGTGACTGATTGTGCTAATCAATCTTTGCCAAGTAAATCACCACTAAAAGATAGTCGATAATTATAGGATCTTTCCCTATAGCTGAGTAAGAAGAGGAATAAAAATAAACTTTCACAGGAAAGCTGTCCTCTTCAGTAAACACAGCAGTTTTGTTTGCTTCGCTTCCAACGTGCTGGAAAGAAATTTGGATAATATGTCCAAGTCGTGTTAGCTTTCAGAAATATAATTCTTGTGCTGATTGAGCTAAGGGTGGTAAAATTGGCCATTAAAACTAGTATATTCAATGATCCACACAAGCCATCTACAAACAGGTTGTAGTCTTATTAAATTCTTCATGATTCACAAAATTTTGACAGCTTTTATAAAAATGTGACCACTTATGGTATTTTATAGCTTAAAATAAAAGATTTTTCCTTTTTCCGCTGTTCACAAAATTCTCAGATAAAAGCAATTTTTGGAGGGCAGTTCCATTAGAAAGAAAATATCTTTAAAAATTATTATTATTATACAGATTAAGATGAGTAAGTATATAGAGATAAATCAGTGAAGTGGTAAACTCAGTAAAGCAAATTCACAACCTTCAGCCACAAAAGTGTCTCAAGAAAAAGAAGCAATTGGATTGTCATTAGAAGTACAGGACACCAACACAGAGTAAGAACCTATACAGACCAGAGCAGAACCCCTTGTGGGCAAGACAGGAGCACTAAGAGTTGCAACAGGGTAATAATCTGAAGTAATTGCACCTGTGCTCTTTGTGAACAGTGAGAGTTATGCACAGCTCTGGGGTACTCTTAGACTTTCACTTATCACAAGAGACACAAGTCTCTTGGTTCAGGCACCTGGGATTGCCTTACAGACCCCCATTCAAGTCCACATCCCAGCACCAGAAGTATCAAACTGAGTGGTGACATTTACCGTATCAGGGATGGAAGTGGAAGCAAGTTCTTACATGGCATGTCAATGACCCAGGATGCTGCTGTGTTTGATTGCTCTGTGAGCTTCTTGCAGACTTTTAGTGCCAACATAAGGTTCACTTTCAACATCTTTAGCAAGTCAGGGTCAAACCAGCCAAGTCTTTGGCCATAATCTGCCAAGGTAGTTGCAGTCTTTTGGGAAAAAGTTAAGCTAAGGAGCCTACATCTAAGTATGCAAGAGTGGAAAATATATTATTTCTGCTGAAATACTTAGCTGATAAATGAACTTTCAGACTAATGATGACATTCTGGGTGCGCTGCAGGATTCTCTTCAGAGCAGCTTTCTCACCATCATTAAGTTAATGGGGGATGGAGAAGAGTAAAAATGCCATGTTTACCCAAAGCAAAACCTGCTAAACTGGGAAGCAGGCTCCCAGTAAGGAACTTATCATGCATATATAATTAACCAGAGAATGCTTAGATATTCCAGTGATGAGTGCCACAAAAACTCCGGGAAAGAAAAAGCTCAGAAAAACCTGCAGGCTGTATTTGCCCAACTTTAGGGTAGTATCACTACCCAGTACTGTAATAGCTCTGACTTTATTGCAGAGTCATCTATTACAACAAAGTAACAAAACTTCCAAAACTTATTTTCTTAAACCAGCTTCAAAGGTTGCCACCACCCATAACATTAAAATGCAGATAACATTTTTCTGGATGAACAGCTCACAGTGCACTTTTGTGTCGCTCCATTAGCCCACTTCACTTATCTATCATTCCTGGAGATGACAGGAAGGTCATATATCTTATTCCCAGCTTCAGAACAAATGCTGCCTTGGCATCTTTGGACCTTTTCTGTCTCCCCTTGTAATTTGTAGCTCCTGAATTCCACTGTGAAGATACCATCTTGCTATGTGAGGGGAAATTTCAAGTAGTAATGAGAGATGTTTTCCATAGGTGAACTATCTGTGGTGAAAATCTTGAAGAAAATGGTTGCCTTCAGCCACTTGAACATTATGAAGTGCATTGAACATGAAAGGGCATAACATATGTCTGATTCTTTTAGAAGAAAGACTAATTTTAATAGATGGGTGCAAAAATTTGTGCCAGCTTATTTCTAAGAAAACTACTTTATTGTTCTTTCAAGTTTTCATTTGTGAAGGTAGGAAAAATAAGGCACAGTTATTCTTTTATTTGGCTGTATTGAAGTTGAAAGCCTACACTTTCCCTTCAAAAAGTAGCAGAATTTCCCATTTCTGTTCAGCTTGGGATATGAGCAATGATGGCTATTTCCTCTTTGTCCTTGTGGAACAAGCCAAACATCATGTTTAAAAGCAATTCCAGTGTTGACAAGAATTTTTTTTCCATACTGCATTCTCAACTGTCATCAGATACAAGATCCTGGTTACTGCTTTTGGATGACAGCATTGACACTTTCTTGGAGGCACCTGTTATGTTCTTGAATTTCCATTGCTGCTCAGTGTCCTTTGTCAAAGCTGTTGCTGAAAACTGAGTCTGAAGAAAAGGTATTTTGGCAGAAATTTATAGCTAGATCACTGCTCAGATTTTATTTTCTTCAATGGACCCTTTTTTCTGTTTCAACTAGCCCTTGACAGTACCTCAGAATGCAAATTTCATTGTTCAAAGCCATAACAATTTCCGTTTTTAGAGATCAAACCCCACAGTCTCTGAAGGCACTTTTCTCTGTGGATACAGTAGTAAATGGTACATTTCCACCTGTGACAATCAATTATATACCCTTGTCAAGTATCAAGCTCATCCTGCTGATTTTGGCAACTAAGTCAGAAAGACCATTAAGCCAGGCATCATTGAATGCATTAAAATTAAAATTGGTAATGTGCAACAGATGGTTGATGTTGATTTGCTGTTATTTACGCACCAAAGAAGTACATGAAAAGAGTTTTGAGTCTTTTTGACAAAAAAACAGGGATGAAATAATGCATAGCTAAACCTGGGCCTTCCAAAAGTACAACATTCTCCATGTAGTTCTCCACATGCCTCAATTTATTTACATGATCAAATTTTAACTGCAAATCTCCAACATATGTTGTATCTTGTCTTATATCCTTATACAACTGCATAAAATATAATCTCAGGTAAACAAATGTCCTTACAGACAATAAAACAATCATGGCAGAGCAGTCTAAAATATTTCCTTTCTCAAGGACTGAGCAAAACCAGGAGTGTCCTCAATGAGATCAAGAGACAAAGACCTGTCTCTCTTACAGCTGTTGAGAACAGTAAATATCCAGGCACTTAAAGGAATCTTCTAGTATTTGTATTATACACCAGATTCAGTAAGAGACAATATTTTCTTTTATGAAATGTAACTGTATTGCCACTGAGTTCTTTAGGTTTTTTTCAGGGAATTTACTTCAGCCTTGGTTTTCCCTGTTCGCAGATTGCATTCTGTTTTCTTAACGCAAGCAAATAAATCCCAGTGTATTTTTTCCATTCTTCCTTTGAATGTTCCCTTTTCTCTTAATATGCTGACAGATGAATTCAAATGCTACAAATGTGGCAATTAATAAACATTCCAGATTGGTTTAGAATTACAATTAAGTACCTGATTTTACAATATCTATATATTTGACTATATGGAATAAAAATTGATTTGTAAATTGAAAAGGTAAGTAAGATTTGAAATCCCTTAATCTTTTCCATTCAAATTAAGAATCCAAAGTTAGATTCTTATCTTCATATTTAAAAACAGAGGCAAGAGATTTTCAAAATCTGTAGTTTACCAGAATTTTCATCTACAGTGAACAAGACATTCGTCCATAAGACTCTAACAACTTCTGTAGACAGATTCCAGTGCTTGTGAAATGAAAAGAACTGGCTACCTATAAAAGAATTCTAGATCCTGCACAGTACCCTCTCAACATGACCATTCCTAGACTGGATGGCTGAAAAGACCCTCTACTTCACAGCCCACATCAGGTCTATGTCAAGTGACATGCATGGCACCTTTGTAGAGAGGTGGGAGCATGCTGAGAACATACAAGTTCCCTGACCACAGCCAGGCAGCAGGTGGCATGTTCCGAAGAGCAACACCATGAGCCAATTCCAGCGTACACACTGTTTGTTCACCGTCACAGGTTTAGTTGGATTTGCATAAATGGTCTTTAAACCAGGGCCTCCTGTAGCTGTTACTGAACTATCCTGAAATTTGCTTCCAAATGTTTTTCTACTTGATAGACATGTCTTTTATTCTGCTTTAATCTAGCTGGACCGTGCAATGCTTTCCTCCAGTTTTGGGATGCAGTGTTTCTGAAGCGCAGCCATTGCAACTGGCTGGTCTTCTCTCTGTACTGATGAAGCCTTCAGGTACATATCAGGAGAAGGAAAACCTTTGATTTCAGTGTAAACACAGTTCTGGAGAGCTTCCCAAGCTCATGCTTTCCATATAAGACAGGTAGTGAAAACACTGATGCTGGTGTGACTTCAGCTGATTTTCTAGGAGACTGAGGTGTTGCCACAGATTTATTTGCTTCTGATGAAGAACACTGTGAGTAGTAAATGTGCTATAGCACAAAAGATCTCTATACTGGTGTGAGTCCTTAGTGTTCTCCTAACACAGGCTTTTGCTGAAATCCAGGAGGTGCAAGTGGACCTCCTAGGCCATGCAGCTCAGGCACTGTGGGGAGCCTGTCAAGCAGGCTTGCCCAGGCACACACACTAATACACCAGTGGGAGCTATATTTCTTCTGACCAACAGAAATTCTCCAAGCTCACACCATCTGGAAGAGTAGAAAATCGCCTTTTAATTAAACATATCCCTACTGTATAACAAACCAGGAATCAAACTGAGGCCATTCAGGACACAAAGCTGAGCTATCCCAAATCAAGATAAGAAAGCAGGACTTCTGAAGCAGGGATGTAAAACACGCACATGAGGTTTGGACTGACCATGCAAGTGATTTAAAATACACACCCTTTAATGCCTTATACTTGTGACTGGTTGGGAGAACATCAGCCAAGTATAAAAGTAGCATTTGACTAGAAGCCTGACTTTGCTACTTTGGGTATTGCCATGAGTCAAGTATGAGGGGTCGAAGTGTGGGGTTATCCTGTAGACATCAGAGAAAGAGGAGGATTTTGCAATCTAACAATGCTCAGCTGACATGTGAGGCTGTACAGGGAAATGCAAGTAGAGTTACTCCTTAACTACAAATTGTTAATGAATAGGATGATCTACAGAGCAGCTTTGCTGACTGCTTTCTGAGCTTTGCCACTCACTGCTGCCATACGTAGCTCAGAGCATCACAGGTCAGTGCTCTGCCAGCCACCCTGGCCTTGGGAGCAGGTGAAAATTAAATACTGGGGGTGGGCCTAAAAGGCAAAAGAAGAAGTTTGCTGATTCCCTGCATTTTCTACTGCATGCGAGAGCAACAGTGTGGGTGGGGACCTGTTGTGTCCTGGGTGGGTGGTGGAAAAGCAAGAGTGTGGTTGGAGCCTGGGGTCCAATGCTGGCCAGCATCCTATGGGGAGCTCAGCCTTTAGGTGAGGAAGGGACTTGGTGACAAGTGGTCTTGCAAGCTTTTCCTCTGTGAGGCCAAGTTCAAAGGACAGCACAGTCATGGTTCAGTCTCTTCCCCTAGAAGCAATCATTTCTTGAGGGCATAATATTGTTACTATCCAGTTCATAGGGCAGTTCAAAGAGGGGACAGTGCCCAAAGGGGTAACAATACTGTGCTGTGCCATGAGGCAACCTGCAATCATATTTTAAGTTTCTCATACCTTCTACTGCACAACTAAGCTAAGTCAAAAAATGTTTAAAAAAATAGTGAAATATTTTTAACAACAAAAAAGACTCCAGTTCAAAAATGCAGCATGCAGCACTTAAGTTTTTTTCATGTATTAAGTAAGCCTGAAACTTTGTAGTCAGATATTAAATGCTAAAACTCTTATGGAGAACATATAAATAGACCTCAGTGCAAGGCAAAGCCCATTGAAGTCATGATACTTAAGGAATTCTGCTGAAATAAATGGCTGCAGAATACGCACTTGTTTTTTGCTGCACCAGTGCTAACTTTCAAGCTAGAGTTTTATTCTTTGGTTTATTTTTAGGGCAGTTTATATGGAAGCTGATAGTTTTTAATTTATGAAGAAAATGACAGACTAAAAAAAATATATTCAATATGGAAAGTACAGTATGCTCACAACAAAACCTAATGTGACCTAACCAAAGCTTACCTTTATAGATTTAGATATCTTTGTTTAATACATTCTACTCTTTTTAACTCTGTGGCTTCTGTTGTGCTGTCTGTCCTGTCTCCTGTCCTTCCTGTGCTTTCATTCTGCAGTCTAAAAGAAATCAAGATATCCACCCGCCACAAAAATCACCCTACTTCCATGTAAATATATTTTCATTCTAATACAAATAAGGAGAAATTCATTATATTTTTACTTCTTCAAGACGTATAATCAGAATGTGGAAGAGTGAGAGATATATAATGTGTTAATATGTGATAATAACAAGTTAAATTATTTTGCAGGGAATGTCTGATTTTGGTGGTCTACACTGTTTTCTGTCCTTTGGAGGTCACTTAAGCACTAAAGGGGGACGTAAGCCTTTTTTCCCTTAAACCTTTTAAATACTCAGACAGCTTAATATCTTATTTACATTTTTAATTCCAAAGCTTATAGCAATGATATTAATAGTAATAAGTACAGAAAGTAATTGGTAGCTCCACTAAGTTCATCCAAACACAGCTTTTGAGATGTCATAATAAACTATTTTGCAACCAGAATGAAATTATTTAGAGCTTAGATTTTACCTATCTTGAAGCTGTTATTTGGATGATAAAGGTCTTGTAAATCCACTGAATTATGTCTGAAAAGTTACTGAAAATAGTGCCAAAAGTAGAAGACTACAATTTACAGTGGTCAAAGTATCAGTCTTGATAGACAGAGCCTAAAAGCTTACTGCGTCTTTGCTTTCATAGTTCTTTCAGCCATATATCCTACAAGAGTGGTACATCTTGTGCATATCATGTGTTCATGTGAAAACAGGACCAAAAAAAACCCCCAAGCCCAATCCACTCCCCAAGAAACACACAAAATGTTTCAGTTTTGCACATGTTGGTGTTGTATGGCTGCTGTTTCAATTTTCAGGCTTCTAAGACAAAGAACATCCATCTCTACGAATAATGTCTCCCTTAAACCTATAGATTTGCACAGGTTCTGATTAAACAAAAACGAGCTTAGAGGTCTGAACCAAGCACCTCAGACTGAAGTACTGAAATCAAATTTTGCAAATTATCTTTATTAGTATTGTAGTAGTTCATATCTATGGATCAGAGGATATCTGAGCCTGGACCTTTTCACAGTCTATACCTGTAAGTAATTGTCTGTCACTTTGAACATATTTTAAACAAAAAAAAGGAATATGAGATTCTGTATTTTTGATTTTCTTTTGTATAATGACTGGCTTTTTTTTTTAGTCAAAACTATTAACATCGCCATATGTATATTAAAATGACACAATCAATAGAGATATAAACCAACACAATTATTCTGGAACACTTCAAACTTCTTTGGAAATGGGTTAGGACGCAGTAGTAGAGATGACACCATAGCATAAATAGTTTTGTGGTTACAGGATTAAAAATTTTTGACTTTCACTCTCTGTAACAAGATGAATAAAAATACATTAACTGCAAGCGTCAATAACTAACCTGATCTTTTCACTAAACTTGCATGCTAAATGTGTTAGAAAGCAATATGCTTATTAAAAAGAAGGTAACAAAATATATAAAATAGAGAAAGAGGTGGGTTCAGTAAATAGTGCTGCAGGGCAGATATCAGTGCATGAGAAGATGACAGCAAAAGCCTGCAGTGAGGTACATTTGCAATATGCTTTTGTAATAATTTATGTATTTTATAGTTTTAACATTCATATATCAAGGCTTCTTAATAGTATCAGAATTGAATACAACCCCAAAGTATTCACATCTAATGCACATGATAAATTGGCCAGTATTCTACTTGCTTTAGGGGAAAACATGAAGACCAGGTTCGAATTTTTTGACTCAGGATATATACAAATAAGCCTTTGCCCCATCTCATTTAGGAACCAATTCTCTTTTGAACAACCTAATTCAGCCAAAGCCCTTAAATGCATGTTTATCTTTCAGTGCATGCAATTTCTGATAGGGAATAAACACATGCTTAAATAAGTTGATGAAATGCAGCCTGTATGTGATCCAGTTGCAAAACTACTCGCCAGTTAATTCCTTAAAAAAAACAGAAAAGGACAGTTGATCATTTATATTTTCCCCCCATTCCAAAAGCACATGAAAGTATTCAAGTAGTGTTCGCCTTTATGTCAGTCATTACAAATAGCAAAATAGACAAAGAAAAACTATCAGCCCCCCTTTAAATCTAGTTTCTCAGTTAACTACTAGAGGGAAAAGCTAGCATTCTATCAATTAGGTGTTATCCTGTGTAACGGCTGGCTTCATGCAAATTATTGCTATTATAAAACATACTCATCTCTTGAGAAAATCAATACCATATTAAAAATAAAAAAAAACCAGCAACAAACCAAAAACAATGTCGGTATGTCTGGAGCAGCTCCCTTGGCAAATTGATTGATTTCCCAAACACAAAAGGTGGGACTTGCTCAACTTCCTTTACAATGTAAAGTTGGTTACTTGTATTTCTAATTTTTATGTTTTCCTGCTATCAAAATACCATTAGGCTCACTTTGAGGTCATATTTTTTTAGGTAGCAAAATCAGTTTAAAGTCATTGACTTTAGAATAATTGCAGAAAATTGCAGTAGCAGAGACTGATCTTTGGTATTTGAAACATTTTTTCCATGGCAGAAATCTATCCAACGCCAGTCAAATGGAGAAAAATGTAGGCAGCAATCTAACAGTTAATCAGAATTTCATGCACTTATTTAATGCAACATTTAGAAAGAGTGCAGAGCTGGATGAGTTACTAATTATCCAGGGGCTTGGGGGATTTGCATTTTCTTTCCCTGTACTGCTTCAGTTATGTGCTATTCATTTTGCCTCTAAGTTAGGTTAAAGTGTAGTCTAAAAGCTATTGCATCTTCTGCCTTCCATGTTAAAAAATTTATGAGAGCTATATTTCACCATCTATCAGTGTACCTTTTCAGCCAGGCAGATGACAGGAAGCTCAGTACATGGGAACTCGTCTCCGTTTCTTCCCTCTGTCTTTTTAACTGCTTGGAAAGCACAGTAAAGGCATTACAGAAGTGCAAAGCACGTGCAGCTGGCTTTCACAGACATGATGAAATCTTGGCACTTCTAAGAAATATTGAGCCTTCAGTCAACTGTTAAAAGTATTTTATTCTACTGAATCGCAAAATGTAAATGCTCCACTAACAAGAGACAGTGATAGGTCGTATAGACCCTTACTGGGGCTATTATTTATGGTGCTCTTTACATGGGCTGTCTCGGAGCTGTCGGTTGTGAAAATGCAGGCTCGAAGAATATACAGTAATGACGATTTCAGTGTGACAATACAAGCCATGTTTTGTCAGAGTACATTGAATCCCTCATCTTTAAAAGAAAATAATGCAATTCCTTTCTTGTCACTAGATGGGTAGTCAGGAACTATTTGTGATTAGAGGAAATTAGAATAATTTTTCTCTTCCAGTTAACCTGTTAAATTAATGACCTCATGAATATATAACTGTCGTTAAATCATGAATTGAACTAACTAGTTAAACCCCCTATATTTCATGCCTACATATTATGATAAGCTGATGTGTAGGTATATCTGTATTTCACATGTAGCAAATGTGCCCATGTATATAAAAGAATGCTTTCAGCATCGTGTGGCTTACCTGTGTTTCCTTCATAAATTTTGATTTCTGCCTTTGATAAAAGGTGACAGTAAATTTGGTCTGACTCAGCTGGAATCGCAACCTTCTCCTAAAACCAGCTGTCTCTTGAGGCACGTTCGCTCACTTGCTCAGTCAAGAAGATTCACACAGGAGCTTGTGACAGCGACTGATCAAAGAGTCAGGAATCATGTAACAGCAAATAGCAAACGAAATCTGTTGTGAGTTTCTGGAGGCTCTGGACTGAAACATCTCACTCTAAGTCAGGAATGCTTCTCAGCACGTACACCACTGTAAGTAGAAAAGACATGGATGTTACACAAGAAGGGAGAGAGGTGAATCAAACAGGGAATCTGCCTGGTTCTCAAAACCTCTGAATTCACACCTGAACTCAACAACTTCACAAACAAGGGTTTTGGAGAGCAGGAGTGACACTTGTTGCACCCCATGGCTTCACAGCACTGCAATCATGGTTCTGTTCTCCTGTGGTAAGGAATTGGTTAGTTTTCACCATGGCTCCCCTGGCTGTGAGGCAGCCTGCTCACTTCTTCTGTGTAGCTTGCTTGCAGGTAGTATGGAAGCATTTAGGCTTATTGCAAATAGAGATTACCGGAGGAATTAGGGTGCTGTGACCAGTGTTGAGGCAGATGGCCCAGACAAAGCAGAGCGAACAGAGTGGGAGGGACATTGCTTTACGATGCCATTGTGTACAGAGAAGGGATAACAGCACGCCGGACATGAGGGCAGCCAAGCCTCACACCAGCCCCTCTCTTTCCCTCCAGCTCCTTGTCTTCCTCTGGGGCTGCTGTGCCTCAGGGCATCTTGGAGGAGCTCTTGGCAAAGTCACCCAGGACAGTGCTGCATCCAGCGGGCATTGCTTGGACAAGACCTCCTTCACCTGACACCTGTGTCCCATGTGGAATTTACTTGTCCCTCTGAGCTGGAGCCACAGAACTAGACCCACCCCAAACAGGATTAGACATAGTGATTGCCATGCTGGAAACTGCTCTTTATGTGCCTGTCTATCGAGAAAGAAATTTGGGAGGATGGGGGTGGGAAGCTGATGCGTACATTCCTAATCTAGTCTCTGCATGGGGCTTCAATGCAAACGTATTTAAGCAACTAAATTTCAAATGTGGCATATGTTCAACAGTCAGTAAAACTAACTGCCTTCATTGGAGAAAAATAAATCATTACAAGCTATTTAGCAGGTTAACTTGACCAGGAACGTTACTTTTAGTTTTCTTGTCTTTTTGATCAGAATACATCAGTTGAGAGGGTTGATTTAATGTAATTTCCATTTGGTAAAAATGTCAAAGCTGTCAAAGTATATTGAATTGTCATTTTCTGAAAAGGAAAAAAAAATTGAGTTAATTCAAAATAAAATTATCTTTTATTTTGAAGTTTATTTATAGTGAGAATTAAATCAATGAAGAGAAAATATGACTGCAGGATTCTTATATTTTAAATCAGTAGACATCTAGTGATCTTGTTTTATGATACTATTCGACCATTTGTAGCCCAGAGAGAAAAATCAGGTGATAGGTATCATATACTCAGTGACAGACAAAGATGGAAACAGAATCTACATTTATTAACTTTAGTAGGTCACCACTCCACTCAGTCCCTTGTGCCCTCCTCACTCATCATACAAACAGGTCTATGCCTGTGCATGGGCCTATACTAGATGAACATAAACCAGTTTCTAACATAAGTAAAAAATATAAATTAGAAATCCACCAACTCCAGATTTCATAAATCTAATGCCAAAAGGAGTGTTTTTCCAAACCCAGACATTCTGTACTGGCGTTGGAGTCCTGGGGTTTGCTCAAGTTCTCTGCACGATTGCTGATTCTTGTGAGGTGCAAAAATATATCAAAAGGCATAAAATCTGAATTTTAAGACTCCTAGCATAACTTATGTAAAGTAAGTGAAAAATGATTCATGACTATGCCTTAATGTAATCTCCCCAAAAGAAAAGAAAAGCCCTATTCACTGATTCCCTGAATCACTGCCTGCGTGCATAGGCTTAGTAGCTTGGCGTTCAGCGCCTGTGGACACAGAGATAACGTTCTTTCAACCCTCCAAACATGTTATGTCAGGTTGCATCGTGTCATATGTGAAGTGACTTAATGGGATGTGACACCGTGTAGCCCAGCACTGTGCCTGGCCTTGAGAACCGAGAGGGGAGTTGAAGGGACTCTCAGCCACACCTACGGCGATTCAAATCCCTGGCTCTGAGGACAATGTTTGATTTTAAGCAGATATCTCTATATATGTCGTATTGTTCTGATGGAAATCAACAGCACTACCTCAAGCTGGTGATAAATATTTGCTCCTTATGAGCTTGGCCATGTCATCTTCTCTGTTGCAAAAACCAAAGAATAAACGGAAACACACTGGGCACAATATTTCACCTCTCACTGAAGCAGCTATACTGTGACCCAATGCAGAAAGCCAAAGGTTCAGCCTTGAAGATAACAGTGCCTTACTTGCATTAAAGCTGACATAATTACTGCTTCAGAAATTTACATGATGTTGTAAGATTCATGGTTTGACTTCAGGGATTTGAAGCAGTACATTAGTTGTGTTGCTATTGCAGTATTAACTCCTGTTTTTTCCTGGTATCTAACAGAGTGTTTTCCCAATCTCTGCTGGAGAAGAGCTGAGCTAAAAGTCCATCACAAGTGCATCAACCAACCTGTTTTGTCAGATAGCAATTACCCAAGCGCAAATCTGTCGACTGTTTGGCAGATTGCTCTGAGTAAGGTTCACTGTCCTCTTCTCTTCTCCTCATTCTTTCTTCATTAATTTTTTTAATATTTTACTTTAAATGTTGAACTGCGTAGTGTCAATATTGTGATTGTTACTTTTCTTCACTACCCTTTTCACTCCTGACCCTTCCACATGGGATCCAGAAAGACAGAGACCATGTATTCCTCTAAAAGCTGTCTTTTTGCTTGGATTATCAAGGAATTAAGGAAGTTTCATAAAGGCTTAGATGCTGACAGACTCACTACAGACTTAACATCACCAATAAGAGATACTTTTTCACCAGTCACCTTGGTTGCCCCCTTCACTGAGAGAAGTAAGGATTATAAAGCTGCCATCAGCTTGCTAAATTAGGAACGAATGGCTCTCCCAGTGAAGCGAGGCTACCCCGTTTGTAGAGAGTACATCTCCTGCTGCCTGAATAGGGACACTTATCCATGTGTGCTGATTGCATAAATGTAAATGGTAACTTTTCCAATGTGTTTTCTCACACATGGCTACTCAGAAACCTTTAAATTAAGTACACTATCCAGTTTCATAGGTGAAATCCAGACACTGATGGTAACACATTCAGCTCCAAAGAGGAAAGAAAAAACACCCATTTATGGATAATCTTTTTAGTTTACCACAATCTAACCAATAATAGTAATACACAATGTTAGCATCTAAACAATAAAATAAAAATAAATATTAAAAATAAAATACACTTAGCTATTTTTCTGTTTCTAGTGGATAATTCTCTGCGTATGTACAGTCCTTTTTTTTTCAAGGCTCAATTCCCATGTGTCCAACAAATTGTTGAAGTTTGTGTTCAAAATTACTTACTGAGACTACTTTTAGTGATTAGGTTAATTTGTCTTATGCTAACTGTGCTCATGCAAACCCCAAATGAACTGACTGATACCAGAGTGTGATATTGTAGGACTGGCATCTATGAAACCTGATAATAAGGGTTGGCATTTTACACTCTATCCTATTAAAGACATGAAATCCTAATTTAGGAGATGGAGACCCTATCTGTTGGTTAAGATACAGCAAAGGAGTAAAAGAAGCAAAAGTTTGGGCAAAATTGAAACTTTCACTTTGCTACAGTTGAATTTCTTACCAACCCTGTTCAGATATTCATCTATTGCGCTTGGTCTTCTGTATGACAGCAACTGATCCCATGCCAAGTATCCAAGGAAGAGCTTCTAACTTTTCATAGGCTAAAAATTTGCAGGAAACTGGGGTTTGTAATCAGGGTTGTTTTACAACCCCATAAAAAGTGTTGTAATCAGTGACATGAGGTCTAGTTGGAGGCTTGTCACGAGTGGTGTCCCCCAAGATTCAATACTGGGCCCAGCATTATTTAATTTATTCATCAATTACTGGGATGAAGGGGCAGATGCCTCCTCAGCAAGTTTGCTGATGACACAGAACTGGGAGGAGAGGCCCATACCCCAGAGGGCTGTGCAGCCCTTTGGAAGGACATTGACAGGTTGGAGAGATGGGTAGAGAAGGACTGTCTGAAATTCAACAAAGGTAAATGCAGGGTCCTGCACCTGGGGAGGAATAACCCCAGGTACCAATAAAGGAAAGGAGCTCTAAGGAGAAGGACCTGGGGGTCCTGGTGGACAACAAGTTGTCCATGAGCCAGTAGTGTGTCCTGGGGGCCAAGAAGGCCAGTGGTATCCTGGGGTGGTCTAGGAAGATAAAAGGATGGGATCCTGCCCCTCTGCTCAGCCTTGCTGAGGCTGCATCTGGAGTGCTGTGTCCAGACTTCTGAGTCCTCAGTACAAGAAAGACATGGAGCTCTTGGACTTAGTCCAGCAGAGGGTGACAAAGGTGATTAAGGGAATGGAGCATCTCTCTTATGAGGGAAGGTTAAAGGAGCTGGGCCTGTTCAGCCTCGAGAAGAGACAACTGAGAGGGGACCTCATCAATGTCTATCAGCATCCTAAGGGAGGCTGTTAAGAGAATGGACCAGGCTCTGCTCTGTGGTGCCAAGCAACAGGAGAAGAGGAACAGGTCGAAACTGATACACAGGTAGTTCCACTTGAACACGCGGAGGAACTTCTGTGCTGTCTGGGTGCCCGCACAGTGGAACACATTGCCCAGAGAGGTTCTGGAGTCTCCTTCACTGGAGATATTCCAAAACCAACTGGACACAATTGTGTGCAATGTGCTCTGGGATGACCCTGCTTGAGCAGGGAGGTTGGACCAGATGACCCACTGTAGTTCCTTCCAACATTCTGCGATTCTTTACAACCCTAAAGTTCTCATGCTAAGTGGAGGTTTTTGAGACAAGGTCTTTAGAAAATAAGGTTTCAGCAGTACACCAGGAGTCAGAGGTGACTGACCTCTAGTTTTGACACTACTGCTTTTCCAGCCTTCCTCAATTTATGACCTAATTTTCAAAAGAAATCATTGATTTATGTTGCTGCTATGTTCTCATGTTCAGCTTGAAGCCCTGCATATATTTGTCCAGTGAAGCACTCAAAATTGGTGGCTCCTGCTGAATGTTTTGGCTCTAGCCTCCTGAAGGCTGAGGTTTCTCCACCTGTTAACTCAGGATTATGCTTAGGCATTTGACTTCATATTTGCAAAAATTATTTTACTAGAACTAGTAAAGTGCCTTGAAGTCCAGGCTCATATCTACAGTCACCCATTTTGATTGCTTTGTTCTCTTATTCTGCCCTAAAATTCATTTTCCCAATTAAGTGAATCTCTTCATCAGGCCTTCTCACAGCTGAAAAAAATACACAGAGACAGAAGGTGGGAAAGGCTCCCAAGGACCATATGTTCTACAGCATGTTTCTTGCATAAATATGTCATGGGTATTTTAGTAACCTGCTGCCTTCTGGCATGAGATGTATTCAGCTTCCCATTGTTTGCACAGACAGTCAAAGCAGGGGAGGGGAAGGATGAAAATCCACAGAGGGAAGTCTGATACTCTTCCGTCTTGTCAGGTCATGTTCATTTTGGGGAGAAAAACAGTCATTCTCCAATTTGCAGATGTGCTTAATAGTATGAACCACAGTCTTACAGCAAGTCATATAACAGTTTATCTCCTGCTGCAAAGCTTGGAAACAGAGCAGAACAAAAGCTAGTATTGTGGCAGTTTAAATAGGAGAATCTACTCATGCTTCTCTCAGTCTTTACTACGTACTCTATTTGTATGCTAAAGAGGAGACTGAATTTAAATTCAGAGCTTTTCTTTTTTTCTTTAAAATGGGCTTTCTGAAACATGAACATCTGAGGAGATAAATGTTATTTGCAGCTTTGATTTATAACGGTTAACCATCATCTAATCAAGGAATGTGAATTTGTGGTCTATTTGGTTACCTCTGACACTTGTAAGTCCTTATTTATCATCAGAAACCACACAGTTTTAATTTAGTGTGTTAATTTATAGATCTTGCTCAAATCTTATTTAACAGAGTGATTTATAAACATTAGACAAAATGATCCAAATGATAAGTGTTAATTTTGCCATCAGATTTATGCATTCCAACTAAGAACATGGCTGCATTTCTTTGCTTGGTTTACAAATTACAACATTAATTAGTTCTCTAGTTGAGTGATTAGAAAATATCTTCTATCCCAGCCATTAAGTTCTGATTTATCTTTTTGACGTACAACTATGTCTCATAATTTGTTTCCATAGGGTTCTGATTTATTATTGCAACATACTAAATTTTAAAACATAAATTTCAAAATCTCTGGAATAAATGTTAAAAAAAATTCTGAGTGAAAAATAGTCCTTGAGAGCATAGAGTAGACTTTTTTCATACTTTTGTTTGAAGCTTAAGGGAACTATTGAGAGAGTTTTCCAGGACGGTCTTCCAGGAAAGTTTTCCTCCTTTATTCTTGCTGCATAAAAAGACTCTGGATTTCAAAGCACTGGCAACTGCTAGAGACAGGTGCCTAATTCCAGTGTTACAAGCATTGGTGTTCCAGTACTTGATCTGACTAAACTGAGACAATCAAAGGCTACTGGGGTCAATTTAGGGAACTGGATCACAGTTTGGTTTCAATATACCAGCAAGTCCAGTGTTTTCCTTCTTTGGGAGAATAACCAAAGCATTTTTTTTTTAACTTAGCAGGAGATGTATATTCTTTCCCAAACACCTGGTACAGATTTATGTTTACCAGTGCCATGCTCTCACCTACTGAGCACTGAACTACTGTCTTCTGCTGAAGACACTTGTTGCTCTAGGGATCCTGAGCAGGGCTAGAGAGCACTGGGCAGGGATTAGCCCAGCAGAACGGCCACCTTCTTAGGTGGCTTCTTTTAATTCTTTTAATTGAAGCTGCAGGAAAAGGTTGTTTGGCATCTAAAAATTCTTCTGGAAATTCTGATTTTTAAGAAGATCTGGAGTTCCTGTGCTTTTGGTTTTCACATTCATCAGAGGATGGATGGTGCTGTTTTGTGCCTCTGGTATGTGCCTAGATATTAAAAGAGGGATATTAAATAGGGATATTACTATTAAATATTAAAATAGGGATAACTACATAAAAATATAACTCCCCACACATGACCAATAGAGACTGGCTTTGTAACCCCATAGACTGGAAAGCTAACATTGATTCAAGTAGTAGAACAAATTAGTAAGGCCCCAGTTCCATGCTTAAATAATTACACAGTCTCTTACGCTTGAGCTAGCACATTTAGAAATAATTTGAGGTTTCTGTGGGTATCTCCATACTGCTAAATAAAAGAAGAGGAGAAAGGCTGAGTATTGCACCCCACTCCTCCAAATTGACAACCCAAACAAGGACATAAAATCTGATAGACTGTTTGTTCCAAGAACTGATACAAAAAGATAGTATCAAACATATGATTACACTGTTTGGTCTTGTTCACCTAAAAAAGTCTTCTAACATCTCTTCAGGTTTTGTGTCCTTAAACACACCTATATATCCTTTTGTCATGTCCCACAGCATGCAATATATCTCCTCCAATACATGTTATAAAGAGAATTCCCTGATGAGCTGCAGCAGAACCCAATTCCTTGCAAACCTTTGGGCTGCAAAAAGCCATACACAAAATAATTGCTTTGTTTTAGGACCACATGAGTGGTGGGGCCTCATGACAGGTTAGAGACCCAAACTATCTGCTCTAGTGGGATGTGGTCCTAAATGTTGTGGCTACAAGGCAGCCCATGCTACTGAGACCTTGGGGGCCAGAAATCAGTCCCTGGTCGTTTATTTAGCGGTGTAGGCATAGTCAAAATGGGTTATGCAGTATTGGACACCTCCTTAGGATCCAGTAGCTGAATCCCCATCCTCAATGAACAGGCACATATTTCCCACACTTCACTTGCTGTCACAATACTTTTTCCCACAGGCAGAGCGTGAGTGCTCCTCTTGCACCCCATACCCAAGGTGAGGAGGATGCTCTGACTGTAATGACTTACAATGTATACTCTGGGAAAGGGCTGAGATGTCTCTGAGTTGGGATCTTCTCTTTTTGATGCTTTTAGGCAATGTCATCTCTGGATGATGCCTGGGCAAGACGTGCAAAGAAAACCACATGAGGGCAGATGAAGGAAGGCAGGGAGAGGAGGAAGTTCAGGTACAAATCAGATGATTCTGTTGGATCTCAGGCTATGACTGATCAGAAATTGAATCAAGGAGACATTGAAGAACTGCTGCTTGCAGAGGATGCAGTAGGAAAAGAGTTAAAAAGTAGCAAAGTTGTTCTGGAATTGGGGTAACTGGTAGTTATTTCAACTAAACCAGTCATGTAGGTCCTTTATAGTCATGGTCAAGAAATAAGACTCTAGCAAAGCACAGTTCTTTTCAGCCTAAAATGGATGTTTAAAATAAGTCAAACGTAGTCTCCTACACCTGAATATGAAGTGCTTAGAAGACCAGGTAAGACATAGATATTTGCATTGCAGGATATGACATTAGGTGAGATGAATCCCACCTGCTAGTATGGACTACCAAGGAGATGGTTCAGGACTCAGATGGAGGAAAGATCAATCAAGACAGGTTAGAGGGTGAGGGTTTGGAAAGCAGTAATGAGGAAGTCTCTGTCCCTGGGAATATATCACCCCTTGTTGAGACAGAACAAGAAGTTCAGAGTCCTAAGGCTCACGCTTTCTTTTCTGTCCAATAAATGCTCATGAAACGCACTGGCAAAGCTATTGTGGGCTCATACCAAAATGTTGCTGACAGTGGTAACTACTTAATTAGCTTAAGTGACATATTCTGCTGTTTTAATGGTTCCCAATCTGTTTCTGACCTAAAATAATATCAATATGAATCCACAACATGAAAATAGTTTTGAAAAACAAAACACAAAGTAAATTGCTCACATGCACAGAAATACATTAAAGAACATTATTCATCTCCACAAGCTTAATAACGTTCTTTTAATGTTGTTTGTGTGCACAGTAATGGTTTAAATTTCTCTGGCTCTTGAGCATGGAATTACGAATGTCTAAAATAAGATTGGGATTTCAATGAATATCTATCACTTCAAAAACTATATAATGAGACTCAAATCAGAGCTGCAAAATTCATTGTTAGCAACTTTGTAACATTGCTGCACAATGTTATAAACTAGTTCCTTCCTCCTGACCTCTCCTCTCTGCTCCCATATCCAGATTGTTTTATCAAGAATCATGTACTGTACTCCAATCCTTAAATATTGTCCATGTACTCATTAAGGTAACTATCTTTGCCTGAAAAACGTACTACATTTTATTTGACCTCAGCCTCTGAAGTCCTTAGTGCCAAAATTGTCTCAGACTCCAGTTTATGTAAGCACAGTGGCTGTCATCCTTCTCCGATGCTAACGGAACTTTTCAGTTCCTTTGTTAACCCTTTGAAAATGCCAAGCAAAGATTTACAATGTCCCTGTCCCTGCAGGGCCTCTGAAAAGGAAACCATCCAGATGGCAAAATGCAGTTCTGCTGTAACCCTCTTCCACAACTGCCAAATGCAGGAATGTGCTAAAGGCACTGAATGCTCAGCACAAGAAATTTCACAACTCATTAGCGATGCCACATCAAAATAATAAAGAACAAAACCCAAACTGGAACCCAGCAGGCTGCAATCCCGGGGGTTAGCAGCATCTAGGCAGCAGCCTAGATGAGAATTTGATGTCACAATTTGCACAGATAAGGTTTCTTGACCACTATTTTGCACTTCAAAAATGTTACAAATCTAAATCTGCAAATAAGTTTCAAAAAATTATTGACTCAGTCACCTTTTGAGGATGCAGCAGCTGAAGGATTTAGAACTCCCATGGTATCTTTTCAAGAATGGGAAGCCAAATTATTAGATTCTTTTTTCCCAAAGCTGCTTTTGCCACCCTAATTTTTACATTACTCTTCCCTGAAAGAATTCTGGGGGAGTGTGAAACTGATTTTAAACTCCTTTTGGCAAAAAAAAGCAGCAGCTGAGCTTTGGGAAGTCTGAAATTCTTTCCCCTGGAACTCCTCACTGCAGTCTGACCTTTTCTGTATTCAACACTAAGGACATCATGTTATCTACCGGTTACCTGCAACAAACTTGTTGTTTTCAATTCTTTAGATTTTCTGAAAGGAGAGAAATGAGTACATTTTAAAACAATCCAGAACATTTACTGTTGATCATTTACATTAACTACTTTTGCTTCTTATCCATAAGCAAACTTCAGCTTTCTGAACTCACTTGGTTTTGAAGGTGACAACAAATACCTTCTGTAAATATGTTTCAGAAACTGGGAAGCTCTTTAGCTGCTCAGGACCACCATTTCTTGAAGAATGAATTCAATTATAATTTGATTTTCCCACTAAAGGGTTAGCGGTCACTCACAAATCACTGTCCCTGATGTTTAAGTGACTACAGGGTTGACAGCTGGCCCGTTTCCAGCTCCTCATCTGAGCCACTCCATGCACACAGATGATTAGCACGGGGTCATGTACCTGCATGTCTTCTGGTACCCTCTTATTTATTATTTATTTAATTAGTGAGGTAGCAGCCTTAACTGGCTCACCAACTAAACTTTTTTTTGAGCACAAGATGAAGCCATCAGTAGCACTGAAATGTTTGTCTGACAAATTTTAAAACAGTACTTATGTATAGGAGTTTGTATTTACAAATTGCTTCTCCTGCTTTCTCAGAGCAAAGTGCTCCAGCGGGTGCTTCAGGGTAAACAATGGGTGCTTTGTGGCATTATGGAATTTGTATTGCACTTAACTAGCATGATTTGAGGATACTGTCACTGCTTTCACCTTCTCCTGCTTCAGTCCTAACCTTCCTCTGGTTCTTTCTCTCCTCCTTTGCTGCCTCTCTCTATCCCTGACTACTCCACTTGCACTTCTGATGCGTCCCCAGGACTTCCATCATGCTTCCCTATCAGGTCCTGCATCCGTTTACTGGCAGGAATTTTATGGCATAGAGATACCATGA
Source organism: Neopelma chrysocephalum (assembly GCF_003984885.1). Lineage (NCBI taxonomy): Eukaryota > Metazoa > Chordata > Aves > Passeriformes > Pipridae > Neopelma > Neopelma chrysocephalum. The sequence continues at coordinate 9,401,405 of NW_020897737.1, forward strand.
GCAGAATTCAGCTCCTGTTTTATTCTGGAAAGGGTGGATCTGGGTTCCTGGACATTTGACTATGTGATGCCAGACTTTATGACAAACTTAATTATATAGGTCAATTACTAACAACAATCCTTTGTGGAAGCATGGGCTGGTTTTGGCTGGGATAGAGTTAATTTTCTTCATGGCATCTTGTATGGGGCTGTGTGTATTGAGTGTGCTAGAAACAGCATTGATAACACAGGGGTGTTTTTGTTGCTACTGAGCAGGGCTTGCACAGCATCAAGGCCTTTTCTGTCCCTCACCCCACCCCACCAGCAAGCAGTCTGGGGTGTACAAGAAGTTAGGAGGGGACACAGCCAGGACAACAGACCCTAGCTGACCAAAGGAATATTCTATATCATATGGCATCATAGTCAGTGTATAGAGCTGTGGGAGGGAAGAGGGGATGTTTGGAGCGATGGTGTTGGTCTTCCCAAGCCAGCATTACACGTGATGGAGCCCTGCTGTCCTGAGGAACATCTGCCTGCCCATGGAAAGTGGTGAAGGAATGCCTTGTCTTTCTTTGCTGTCACACAGCACTTCTGTTTTACCTGTTAAACTGTCTTTATCTTGTTCACCCTGTTCTCTCCCCCATCCTACCAGGGGAGACTGAGTCGCTCTGTGGGGCTTAGCTGCTGAAGGGGTTAAACCACGACAGAGCATCTGATATGAGTTGACTTACTTGATGAAAAAAGGAGTAGTTCCTACACTGAACTGTGAAAATCAGCTTCTTACAGCTTCCAAGTAAGTCCTCTTGTTGTGTGAAAGCTGGCATTTGATTGCTGTCTGCAGTTTCACAGATCCCTCCTTGGGGAGCTCCTAAATTACCCTAATATTTTGGCAGGCATGACAAGGACATCCTTGAGGTAGGGTTTTAATTAGGTCACATAACAAGACCAATAGTAGATTATACAATAGTAAGGCTACACCTTTTCATGTAGGTATGTGATCATAGCATTAGAGTAAGGACTGTTATTTCCATTATAAATCTTATTTATGTTCAGAGTTCCTATCTTGGTTGCAGATATTTTCTTCAGACTAAAATCTGACTGACAAACGCATAACTTGGAAGCAAATATTTACATTGAGTGGAAAAAAACCTGCAGTTAGATGCTTGGTTGTTTCATTCATTGCGTTCACAGACACAAAAAAAATCAACCTCTGTTTAAAACAGTGATCTAAAATGTTGTCTCCCTGGGGAAGCAAAGAAAGATATTCATAAAGGTTAACATTAGCCTTGGGAAGAAAGTCTGCTGTATTCCTTTTAAGGCCTAAAGTAATGAAGGCTCCTTCACAGGGTGATTTGGAACAAGAGATTAACTTTAGGTATGTTGAATCTGGCCCCCTGCAGTAATCTGCCTCTCCACTGCCCATAGGCATTTACTCTGAACATGCTTCTTAATGTTCTAATAATGTAGTAATAAAAGAGAGCATCCAGTGTTGGAAGAATTAAGCCATTGCAGCAATTACAAGGGTTTTAAAGAATCAACAACAAAATAAAAATAACCCTTTTTCTCCCTCTGGCTCAGGTGAGGACCAAGTACCTGTCTCACACAGCACTTGCCATCCTCCTCCCCACAGCACCAGGCTGTGAGGACTTCTCAGGGTATTGATCCTCAAACACCCATTTTCATTAACAAGCTGAGCATTTGGGGGAGACAGAATATATCCTAAACTTAATCATCTCTGCTAGCTTGCTTGCCTATAAAAGCTGAAATGACAATAAGGTGGCTCACTGTTTAGTATTCTTAAGGGAAGAGCAAGATCCCAGAGGACCAGAGCTTATCATGACAGCACACACTGAGGTCCTTTTGAGGAAATGCCCTGAAAGCTCTTTATAAGCTGGCTTATGGAGTGTAACTAGTATTAATTCACAGGGATGTTTTGTTCAAGAGAAGTATCTATTCAAGGAACTCTGTACTTCAGAGGCAGGAGCAGACTAAGCTTCCTTCAAAGCACTCTGCTGGGCTGTGGAAGGTAACAGCAGGGCTTGTGACACACGTGCATTTTCAATTCCAGTCTCATAATTGTAGGAAAAGACTTTTAATTCTTTGAAGGTAAAGCAGAACAGAACCCAACCCATGTTTTTTCCAGCTTCAAGGCACTTAAGAACTTCCTCTTTTTCATGTATTGTTTTTGTTTCTGAAACCATCAATTCTCCCCTAGCCCTAAGCCACTGGTGCTTTGTGTTTTGAATGTAAAATAAGGGACACTAATCAAATTATTTTGACTAGTTCATCAAAATTCCATTTCCCTGAGTCCTGAAGTCTTTTCCTCACACTAAATTGCATATAAAAGGATTCTCATATCCTTCATTTTTGGCTATAGTTACACAAACAGTTTTAGTAATAGAGATGGTAAACAAATGAAACAAATAATAAACCATTTCATGAGATTATTGTTCCATTAACAAAGCAGAAGACAAGTCTTCCACAGCACTAACAAGTAAAGCTGAAAGATGCAATGAAACATTCTGGACTGTAATTGAGTATTTGGGCAAAACAGGTTTAAAACATGTTTGTCTGGTGAGTTGTAGAGACAATTACAGCTCTTCTAAGGGAACTACTCCAAGTGATAACTGGGGAAATCTCTAGGCCCATAGAGAGCTGTAGGATTTCATGACACCTTACCTACATTGAAGCTGTGAAAAGCTAAGCAGAATTCATGTGACCTTTTATTTCTCTGTAGGTTTGGCATATCTTCAGTGAGAGAATGATGATAGTACTAGGTCATGCAGAGCAAGGGCTGTCCTGGATCAGACCTCAAGTCACACCCAGCTCTGTTTCCAACAACACACATATGGATTTCTAGGAAAGAATAAAAGCATATTTTGATACTTCCCCATTGTTAGTCTCCCAGTTTACAACAATTTCCAAATCAGAGGTGGGTTTTTTAAATCAGATGAGGACTCTAGGTACTCAGTAAGGCTAGAGGAGTTGTCTAGACTCCTTGACTCAATTTAAACATTTGGGATTTTTTGATAGCAAGGCCACAGGTATGGTTAAAAATTATACAGAGACCTGCATATGTGCAAAAAAACTTAGTTGCTCAACTTAGATCTCTTCATTGTCTTATGCAGATAGTGACATCCCTTCATTGACCACTTCACTGGTGCCCCAAACTAACTTTGGCACCTCTAGTTAAACACATCAAAGTAGACTAAATTTTGTAGTGACAGTACCCATTTTGTGTGAAAATAAAAGGAGGGTTTTAATTTATTTTCCTTTGAGATTTGGTGGGAAGAGAGAAGATTTGGAAGGTAAAGGAAGATGACAAAAATATTTTCTCAGAGTTGTGGTGTGCTAACAAGAGGTGAAGTGCTCTTCACAATGTGTGCAAAGGCCAAGAAAGCTTAATTAGCAGCAATATCCACCCCTGACTGGCCACTCAGCATTTGGGCTCAGCAGTTCACCTCTGCCTGTCAGTTACAACAATGAAATTTCTGGCCTAGCACCGCAGCTACAAACCAAATTCTTTGCTGGAATCAACATTTCAACACAAACGTCCTCTAACAGTTACTTTGGATGTGAAGGGCAAAGAGATTATCTTTGATTTTTCTAAAGACCGAATGTATTTGAAGAGTTTACACTATTGCCTGAAGTTATTGGTTTTACAAGACACAATGAACAGACTTTATTAATTTTTATATTTTACCTTCTATATTTTATGATGAAGTGTGGATTTAGAGCTGTGTGTAGGAATATTGGGTTTTCAAACACACTTTGCAAATATATTTAAGCTCTAATAATTACAGATCCTTCTCAATCTGGGTTGTTTTTTCAGTAAAAACCAGTGAATCCATAAATATAAATTTAGAAGCACCCTTTATTTTTCAAGTTAAAAAAAAAAGGAATGTATACATTTCTACTGCACCAAAAAAAGAAAGGAGCATGTATCACATCTAAATGTAATCTTGTTGCAGTGAAATCAATTCCACAAACCACTTTTAGATCGTTCCTTTAGTTTGTGGATTTAAATTGCCTCTAAAATCTCATTAACCAAACCTCTGTATGGAAAGATTCTAACTTTGCTATGACAAAAGGAGGCTGTTCCCGACCCATATACACCCTTCATAGTCATTCTCACACCTCACTTTGCAGAGATAAAAATACTCTATTTTTGGCAGATATCATCTGAACATTGTGATGACCTTAAACTTTGGGACAGCTTTAAAATCAGAACGTGGAGCTGCAATTTTACATTAAATAAAGTATATTAGAATAACAAAACTATGGATGCAGATGGTTTATTTAGGACGACTGTTAAATTTTCAGGGATTCCCATGTGCGGATTAATGTTTCTTATGTTTCTTACCTTGAAGATTTCTCATGTGAGTTCTTTTCAATTTCAAAGTTGATTTCTGACTTTTTAATTTGTTCAGTGTTTTAAAATGATGGAAAAATTCACATAAACCTTGCACTTTTTAAATTATTATATCCTTATTCTAATTGCAGCAGGCAGAGGCCTCAAAATCCAGTACACACATAACCTTTGTTCATCTAATCAGTAACATGAATTTATAAAGTATTGTAGAAATTCTCTGGATAAGGACAATTCTATTCTCGTGTTTTTGGTGTGGTGGGTTTTTTTTGTTTGTTTGTTTGGTTGGTTGGTTTGGTTTGGTTTTTTTGGGTTGTGGATTTTGTGGGTTTTTTAATATATAAATATTGTTATCTTGTGTGAAAATGTGTGATTCCTAATAACTTCTTTTTCTTAAAAAGTAAGAGATGGTGATATTTTTACTGTTACAAAGAGAAAATGACCCTGGCCCTCCCTATACCTGTATTAAAAATTCTTTGCTTATAATGATAGTTTACCCTTGTTTCATATAATTAAAATTATTTAAATAGTAATAGAATATTCAGAGGGGTATTTGGGGAGACATATCGAGAACTAAAGCAAAGGCAGAAGAATTATGTTTATGACCTATGTGTGAGTAGTATAAGTCAACTGAAATTTCATGAATAATTTCATAAAGTACTTTTAGTCTTTAAAATATTGCTTTGATAAATGAATGCAGCTCACTGTAGGTGTGTGCCAAGAAATAGGTTCCATTCATTTGCTCTTTCATCTTTTCTCTCTGGTGGTCACATATTCCTGTGCTTTTCACATCCCAGATCCACACAGCATTTGGACAGACATTAACTCAGTGTTTCCCGACAGCATCTCTTGTGTTAGTGCTGGGCTCCATCTTCCCATTCTTCTCTGGGAGCCGCTCACCTGAGCTCTCTTCTGATATTCCTGTTACCCTGGATCGATGTGGACCTCAAGTTCTGCCTTGTCCTTCCTTGAATATTCCCTTCCAGAATGGAGCTATGGATGTTGAGTTGTCTTAAGGACTCTGGTCTTAGCCCTTAGTACAGGATTTCTAACCCTACTGCAAAGTCAGATCCTGCCTCTGACCTAAGAGACATTCAGACATAAATCTGTGATAGACACTATTATTGATGAATTAACACTAGAGATAATGAGTCCCTTAATACCACATTAAAAAAATGGTACTTTCAAATAGCAAAACCGGAGTAATGGATTGCATTTCAAAGCAGCATGATTGTGTACATGAGAATTTTAGAACTTTTAAAGTTCTAAAAAAAAGTTTTAAAAGTTGTTAGAGTGATTTTTGACATGAGTATCAGGGATTACAAAGCTCACTTAGTTAAAATCTTGTTCAGGTCCAGGACCTGGACACAATGATCTTTGATCAGGAGATTCTATGATTCTATGGCTGGTGAACAAAAGAACAGTGAGGACTTGCAAGGGATTTTCTCTCTGTCCCCTGCACCTGATCAAGAACTGGATCCTGAATATGTGCCCTCATGAAATGACAAGGCTGTGATGACAGAAAGGGTGAGAGACAAATCACTGGGAAATGGGTAGGACTGGTCAAATTATAACTAACAGAGTTGTCTGGAAATCCTGCAGATTATTGTTTGAACTCCAGGGCCCAATCTGATCATGGGAAGGGGTGATCTGAGCCCAAGAAGAAAGAGCTGTACCACAAACTCTGCAAGTAGCAGAAGCTAGATGAAATTTGGAAAATTATGATATAGGTGGGGGAAAAAAAAGTCAGAGACAGTCAAAATAGTTTCCCAAAGTACTAGCTGAAGACCTCCATGTTTAAAAGATCGTGAGCTAAAATATATACATTTAAATACACTTCAAGTTTTCCACAGTCTCTCACAGGTCCTTCTTCTGGCTTCTCCTACCATTCTAATCCTTCCCTCTGTTCCTCTTCTTCTATCCCTAATCTCACTGCACACCCTCTCTTGCCGTGTGAATGCCCTCCAGTGAACACTAAGCACCACCACTGGCACCTGGCACATTTTGTTTCTTTTACCTCGTTTTCCAGGCAGGGAAGATCTCTTGCAATTTAAGCCTTTTCTTGCTAAAACTAATGACTTGTAGTATTCTTATTTTTCCTAGGCTTGAAAATATAAAATAGGAAGGATGTTTGGTTTTTTTTTTTTTCATTTTACATAAACACATGCGTATTTCTTATACAAAACTGAACCAAAAGGACAAATAAATAAGAAAATAGAAGGAGAAGGAGAAGGGACAATTGTTATATTACACTGACATATGCTTTCTGCAGCTACGCTATTAACAACTGCCATGATAAGGGGCTCTCTGCCTGTATAGGAACCTTACTCTGGCAGATGTAAACGCATGAAAACCCTTAGAAATCAGAAGCAGGATCTACTGGGTGATGCCCCAAATAAAGAACTAGTTTCAGATTTTTGAAATAGGGATTTTTTTCTTTTAGGACTGTCCTAGGTTAAAAAGGGGTTTTCCCCTGGAGTTAGAAAGTGGTTAATCCCAGGGGGTGGGATTGTTTCAGATCTCTACATCTATTTGAGTTAAATTGTATTGATGGTCCCACATTTTCTTTCCACTGCCTAAGTGAAATTTTCTTCTGATATAACATTCAGAGAAGCCTGTTTTAACTGTGCATATAGAATCTTTTTTGCATTTGAAAAACTGTGCTAATGTGCACAGGATGTATTATTCATATCATGCCTGCTGTAATTTACATACCCCAGGAAAAAGTATTCACATTCTGGGTTTTCATTTGTTGCACAGACAATACTGATAATGCTCACTAGAATTGTGTGACTGTCTTAAAGTACAGTTGTTGGTCACCATGGAAATTCAGTGTAACTAAATAATCTTAACACACAATTCATGTCTTCATATATTTGTATAGTATTCCTTGTACTTAGCAGCAATATTTCCTGAGCACTTTGGCACATGCTGTAGTAGTGGTATTCACTTACTCAGAAAGAGGGAGCAAAAGGGTATACTTTGAAGAGCAGGGACTTGCAGCAGGTATTGTAGGACTCCATGCATATTTTCTTAATGGGTCAAAGTTTTGTAGTTTGCAAGCAAAAGAATATTGGCCTTCTACCTTCCTAATAATGAATTCTTCAAACTAAGTCTGAAATTTGAAAGTCAAGATGAGTTTCTCTGGCTTTGCGTGTGAAAAATTGTGTCATGAAACTAATAAAGTTTTTCACAAGAGCTACAAGACAATACAGCTCTGTAGCTATAATGTAGTTCCACTAGAAATGACAAAAGTTACAAGACTCAATTTTTATCTTTTAAAGTAAGTAAACCCAGCAAATGAAAAATTGCTATCACTGACAAGAAAAGCAAGATAAAATGCTCTTGGGCCAGAATCATCTTCCATCTCTTCTATAACCATATAAATAAATTCCAAAGGAGACAATCTACCCGGAAAAAAATGCCATAGCTCTTCCTCTTCCTTCACTTTTAATTAGTGAACAGAACAAAACTGCCCTTGGGGCTCGAAGATCTATACAAGAAGATACTGGGACTCACGATAGGAGTTTACTATAGTGTATTCCTTACCAGAAAAGTTACCATGCCATGAGAGATCTTATTGCTGTTTCTTAGTTTCCAGTGCTGATGTAGCTCTAAAATGCTTGAACAGCTAACGAATTGCATAGCTTTTCTCTCTGTAGGCTTAGCTCAAGGCATAGAGGATGTGCATTCCTCTGCTGCATCCCACAAGATACCTCCAGATCACACCATTTCTCTGGAAGTTTGTAGCAACTCTCCTACTCTCTCAGACGTGGATTCACTGTTGCTGCCTACATCGTAGGGCACAGTCTCTCCTGTACCCATCAACACCTACTTTACCTCTCAGAAGGGTTGTTGTGCCTCTTTCTGCCCCTTACATGATGCCAACAGAGACACTCATTTTCCTCAGGGCATGTTCAATAAATGGGGCTCTATGCCTGCTCCTACTGCATATCAGCAGCTCTGTGGCTTACATATTTCTTCTCTGTTCATGCCAGGCTTCCTCATCCTTCCTTTCCAAGCCCCTTGTTCCCCATTTCACTTGTCTTGTATTTTCATCAGCCTACCACTGTCTGATATTTGGGAGTCTGGTTTTGAACTCTACACTTAGATATATTTTTTCGAGAAGAAGTATGAAACAGTGAAGTTCTGAATTCAATCCCATCATCAATTCAAATGAAACCCAAAAATCCATCCCACAAGCTACATATCCACCACACAAGCTACTGATGATGCTTGCTGAATACTTTGTTGCCTTTGTTATTCTATAGGACCTCAGAAACAATCTGGTCACTATCAATCAAGTGCACTTTAATGCAGATTTTTCTGGTTTTCTTCAGAAAACCAACTACTATCTTAAATACCATTCAAGGCTTATCTCTGTTGGCTGTATCCTCTGCTGTATTTGATGAGAGGTAGATGTGATCTGAGAGCTGTTTCCTGATACTATTCTGGGTTCAATAGATTATCTTTTTGCCAGGACCTGTAAGTGTGAAACCAGATGTTCCTTGCCTAGAAACTGATGCTTCTTAGCAAGAATTGTTTCAGCAGTAATATCTTAAAAAATCAAGAGTAAAATATTCTCCTACAAAGACCATTAAACAAAAACTCATCTAAGTCAGAAATGCTTTCCCTAAACCACCTGGCCCTTCTCACTTGCACAGTTTCTCTTATACATGAAGTTTTTAAGGTATCATTTATGTCTTTTAAGAGTTTGCAAAGATCAGGGACAGAGTGCTGTTGCTTAATAAATGTTGACACTGAAGACAATGGATACAGACTGTTCTTGCAGCTTCCTGTGGTTGCACAGATTTGCAGAGAAGGAGTTCTTGATCAGAAAGCAGGTGCTTTTCATTTACCAGTTAAAGAATTCCAGATTCTTCTTCATTTAGGGAATGAACAAGCTACAAAGCAAATCAAGCTGTAAATTTAAGTCTATACATACTAACAAATACCTTATAGCCTTACAGCCAGATTTGTGGTCTGACAGATTATGTAGAACTGTCTCTCACAGTCTGTTAATTTGGCATAAATGGTTATGGATATTTGTGAGTCCTTTTCAATTCCCAAACCATTTAGCAGAAAAACTATCACATATTAAATGATAGAAAATATAGGCCTCACATATTAATTTCATTCACTGTATTGCTGAAAAGTTAATTGCAGTAGGGTCTTCATGTTTTACACTAATGACTGGAAATTCTAACATGCTTCAATGAGTTTTGTAAATTAGTGGGAAAGGCTGATTTTTTTAAAGTATATTGTGTAACAAAACTAGTTTGTTTATTTTACAGCTGCTTTTAAGGAACAGACAAAATCAGAAGCAATAACAGTACAATTAGCAGGACTGTAAAAGGTAAGAAAGAGCCACATATACAGGCCATGTTGTGGTGAAATCATCTGTATGGAATGCACTGATTACTCATGCTGCCAGGCTACCTCCTCCCCCTCTGGCACTTTGTGGAGTCTACTAATGAACTATTTAAAGCTAATACCTAAAAAGCATTAATAGAACCTTTTAATGAACCCATTCAGACTACATTTCTCCAGTTATCTTGACAGATTAGTTGAGTTTAAGCAACTTGCACTATATAATACTGTAAAGGAAATGTCCTGCAGCATATCTTGTAGGACTAACAATCTCAGTTGTTATGATCAGCCTTTCCTAAGCACACTGCTGTCAAATATGTAGAGTGTGTTTTCACATTACAGAAGAAACATGTTAAAGAGAAGCATCCAAATTTCCACATTACAGATGATGATCTAGGAAATTCTATTGCAATAAACAAATATTGCTCCCATTGATACAATCAAGTTACTCTCTGTTGCAATCATGTTATTCCAGTTTTATACCTGTTTAGCCAAAATGAGAATTGGTCTGTTTGTCTTCTCCAAGCTAATATTCATACAAACAGCACTATGACCCTCTATGAAGCTGTGATATTCACAGTAATTTTTGTAAACATTCACTACACTGAATCTTACAAAGCCTTTAGAAAGTGCTGTAGGTGGTAGCTCCTGTTTTACAGGGAAGCTAGTACAGAACCACATGCCATAATTCCATCATTGTTTTTATTTAGGCAGCTAAATCCTAATACTTAAGGAGAAAAATTAAGTCAGCTCTAAGTTTATCTAAATGAGAGATAAGAGACTGTTTTTATTTGTTACTTGTTCATTCTGATTTCATGCAGCGTTGCTGAAAGACGTATTGTCGTGACAAACATGGTAGAGGTCCAGACTGAACAGAAGGAATGACACCTCACAGTGCCATTTATACAATCTAGTGAAGTATCCTGACAGCAATCTGAAGACTGAACCATTCCCAAGTTATGTCAGGGAGCAGCAAAAGCAGCCAGCTCTGAAAAGTGATGTGAACTTTAACAGCAACAGATGTACCTCAGAGGCAGTGGCTTATCTACACTTTTAGCATCTACCATTAATGGTCCTAGCCCACACATACTTTCAATGCTCCAGGTTGGAGCAGAGCTTTGGGTAGACATGCTATGTCTGTAGGATAAGCATCTGTGTCTGAATCAGAACATAATGCAAATTCAAATTAAAAGCATTCGCATAGCAGGGATTCACTTTCTTCAGTTTCTGGAATTTTCTGGTGTTAGGAAAGTTCTGCCCTTTGGAAATGATGAGGAGAGTGGTAGTGGTGGAAAGGTTTGCTTCTGATCACCTCTAGCAGCATCTGTGTTTGTCTTGTTTTCCTGGTAGAAATTTATCAAGTCACAATTTCACAGGTTCCAGAAAAGACTTTGTATCACACTGAAAGAATTCCGGTGGACCAAAACTTTAGTTCAGAATGAAAAATTGACTATGATAAATGTTTCTGCAACAAAGTAATAATGACTTGCAGTGTACTGCAGTAACACTTTAGGTGCCTTATCTCTGATTCATCTGAAATTAGTCACTGAACTAACCACTATTAATTTATGTTGTATCTATGTGGATGTCATATGCAATCTCATGGGACTTCTATTGCAGCTAAGCAGTAATTTAACTAATCATTAGACAGACTATCTTAGCCCAGTGAAATAATTTCATATTCATCATAATAATACCAATCATAATGGATTCATGTGATATTACTGCTGCTGTCGTATGCATTGCTACAAAGATTCCATTATAATTTTGTTATAATGTAAAATTATAATAAATGGTCAGTACTATGGAGGTAAGACAGGATTGTAAATCTGTAGGACATTTCATTTTCACACAGTATCTTTATACCTTGAAAAAGCAGCACAGAAGTACTTATTTTCAGAGAACACCTGCAGAGAAACATCTACAAAGCAGCACTTATAGGTAAAGTATTTATTAAAATAGGAGATCTATTACACTGAGATTAAATTTGAAAAAGAACAAGTTTTGCATTTTTTTATTTTTGCTAAAGGAGAAATAGAGTTTTTGGAGGAATTATTAACTGGTTATTCAGAAAAGGCTAGATTCTCTCATTAAACCAGTCAGAAATTTTTAGGTTCACATTGCAACAAGTTACTGTAGCCCTGGGACCTCTAGCCCAATAAAGTCTTATCTACTCAGAGGGTAAAAACTTCTCCCTGAGTCATGAACTACAAGTTTATGTTTTGGTTTCGTCATTGGTAAAGGTTTTCTTCTCTTTGTTGTGAAGACCACAGTGACTTTGTAGTTTAGTTTTGTACTTACACATATGAAAGTACAGCCTGTTGCTGCCTGAGTCTTTCTATTCGGGGCTGGAAAGCTGTGGTCTCGTTGTAGATGACAAGGATTTGAAAAAAAATCCAGTAATTTACAGATAAACCACTGGGAACTGTTACTAGTGAGAACTGCAACTAGTGGGAAACTGATTAAAGCATGGGCAATTCTAAGCCAAACTATTCAAAACACTGTTTGTTAATATTTATTAAAAGATTAATAAATGGAGAATCAATTAATAACTCCATATAGAGTATGGTAGAAATCCACCTGACATACAAAGTAAAGTGCTTTGCTTTTAGGATCATGCCTATTGCAATCTCGTGTCAGATGTCCCTTGATCCTCCGCCATGGGATATTAACTTTCCATTCCTCCACATTGATCTTACTACCCTCTGTCCTCTCTAGTCTTTATGCTTAACCATTTCTCCATTTATTCTCCTCCACTTTCTCCTGTTGCCGAGAAGTATCCCATTTATGTCCTGGCTATTAATTCCCTTTCTTCTTCATCTCCTCTCTAGCAGCTCATTTTTCTTTGTCCATTTATCCCCTTCATCACTGTCTTGCCAGAAGTAGCTACAGCCTTTCTTATTTTTGAGAATAGTCCACTTTGGAAAGACAGGGGAAAGATCAGGGCTGTGATATTTCTCATTTTCTTCTTCGCTGATCACAGAAGGGTTGAAGTTGCTGAGAACAGGGATTCCTTTAGCTGGAACTCAGATAGGCAGCTGTCATGACTGCTGGGGTCCTGCAGGGAAGGATTTCAGTGAAGTAAGTGACAGCTCTAGCCACTGTGCCAGCACAAGACAGTAAGGGTCGTATCAGGGGGAAAAAAGAGTTTTACTCTTGTTGCTGAAACCCTCATTAGCCAGCCTGGGTATCAGTGCTGGCAGACACCCATGTGGGTGGTGATGGTGTGGCAGGATAGTCCACCCTGAACAGACCTGAGATCCAATAATGCACAGCACACTATGCAAACCACCATGCAGGCCATCATGCAAGCTACCATGCAAGTTCAGCTGCTGGCCCAGGTTGCTGTCTTGGTGTTAAATTATGCTAAGACCATCCTGGTTCACCAGACTTCGAATACACATCCTTTTTTGGAAACAAAATATGACAGATAAGCTAGTCTGAGAGCTTGCAAATCTGTGACCACCAGTCCATCACTTCTTAACTGTAAAAGTCCAGCCCAAATTCCATGTAGCAGATTCTTCCACATGCTTCCTTGAAATGTGGAGCTTCTCCCTTGAAGCAGGGACGTCTCTTCATGGTTACTTCTTGGGGGATTAAGAGAAAGAGAGAAATCTGCCTGCTATCCGGTATGGTGAGTTATGTCAATCTCTACTTAATGATTGTTTCTTTTTCTAGCTTTGATACAATTGCTTTAATATAATTGTTTTTGTTACAGTGCACTGTTACTTTGTTATATAATACTCTTCCCAAATCTTCATTTGTGAAGCCTAGCCATGATGATATAATACTCTACTAGCAGATTTTTTAGCTTTTACACTGTGCAGTAAAAAAATTCTGATTAGGATATTTCGTCTGTTCACCTGTTTGTTAATTTGTCATAATAAATAATTCATTTAAATAAATCTTTCTGTTTTGCCATCATTAAAACCTGTGGGGAAAAGTGGTTTAATCATACCTCTATAATTCCTTTAAATTTAAACTGCTTACATGGTCCGAGGCTAAGATAGGATTCAGCAACACCTAAACCCTTCCCTAAGAAGGCGTTTAGAAAGCAAGGGAGTCCTTTCTGCACCTCGAGACTCACCAGCAAGGCTTTCTTTTTAAAGCTTTGTCCAAGTCTTCCACTCCCGTGACAGAGGAGCATAGACACCGTGTACCACAGGCAGTGGGGTTTTAGGGAGAGCTGGCTTTGGCTCTCTGCTTCTTTAAGTCACCAATTATGAGCAAGGAGGCTGCAAAAAAGCGGGAGAAAGATCAGAGGTGTCCAAATCCCAGTGTCTGGCTGCAGGCCAAGAGCTGCAGATCTCAATGGTGGGTCAGAGATTGTGAGGCTGGGTCAGGACAGCACCTGCTGCTGTGGGACTGGAGACAGCAAGAGATGGCTGTTGTGGACACTGTAAGCTGTGGAGGAGCAAAAGCCTTGAATTAGGTGGATACAAGGCAACCATCACCTCCAGGAAGAGGGGATTTGAAACTCCAGAACTCTTCCAAAGAGTGATACTGTGAAGGCATGCTGTAAGAGAGGAGCAGCAAAATCCTGGGATCTCTGAATCTTTAGTCACAGTCACCAGTTTTAAAGGTGGGTAGGTGAGTTAAGTTGTAAGTCCCCAGCAAAAGGATATAAGAGCCATGTCAGAAGAACTATCCAAACAGTGTTTGAGTGCTGAAGAGATTCCTGTTATGATGAGGATTACAAAAGAACCTGAGACAACATCCAGAACAGGGTAGTGCATCCCTGTACTTGATGGTGCAAATGCTATCTCTGAAGGGCTTCCATGCTGAACTTCAAGGGCAAAGATGAGCACTGTAAACCCCCAACTTCAGAGGTGCTAACTGACCTTTCCAAAGTTACATCTCTCTAATAGGGGAGAGCTGGGAATAACATCCATCTCTTCCAACTCCTCAGTCAGAGCCCTACCTGCTAGACCGTATTTCCCAACAACTGTCACGCTTCTCTAATTAGTCTTGTTTCCTTGGAAACCCTCAGACCCAATCACTACTTTGTTGAGACTCTCTAAGGCCAGCTCTTGGGGTGACAACAAATATTCAAGGCCACCACCAGCTCACCAACTACTGTCTCACTCTTTTTTTTTCCTCCCCTCATTTCCTCTCTTAAGAAACATAAACGCCTCAGAAAACTCAGGTTATTGTTCCCTTGAAAAATCAGGAGAAAAAACATTTGATGCTTTCGCTGTTGCTTTTTCTGGAGAGATGATACATACATGGTCAGTGAGTAAGACCCTTTCCATATGATTTGCCTTCAGTGTCTGCAAATATCCAACATGAATGCGACTTATAAGCCGAAGCTGGATAAAATTTGGAGAGAGAGAGAGCAATCCACCTCCCACCTCCCTTGCTTTAACCACCTCCCAAATATTGAGCTTGCGTAATGCTCCTGTGGATGTTACAGACAATACATTTGAAGAAAATCACTGCTGGCACAAGGATAAGGTTTTGATTTGGCTATGTTTATTCTGCAAGTCAAACAGCTTACACAGATCTTGGTGGCATTATAAACAAGACATTAGTTCAGTCACAAAGCCAGGATGCAAATTTCGAACACCCTGGAACTCCCAGAACACTGGACCCAAGAGTCCTGTTCTTGATACCACAGACTGATACAGTGTATTTGAAAAATTATGGTACATATTACTAACATGAACAAAATGACAGTGTGTTTGGATTAAGGGCTTTTGCTTGGAGTCTGTTGTATCAAAAAATTCAAAATTAAACCTAGCAGTTTAATCTTTCCTAAACAGGTTTTGCAGGAATATGTTATTTTGATTTTAAATGTTTACAAACTGCAGGCTTTTCAGGCACTATACAAAGTGTTGGAACCTATTATGCACAGAGCAGTTACAAATTGCATTTGCTTAAGATGCCAGAGAACAGGATGTTTGCACCGGAATTTTGCAGAAGATAAGAACCTATGACGGAAAAAAAAAGATCTTTTTGGTTTTCCTTTTTTTCTCCTCCTGCTTTTCAATAGGAATTGGGACACTGTGTTACTTAACTGATTCTGACACAGTATGGATAGGGTAATCTTGCAAATTCTACTGTTCCAGGAAAATTTTACTTTGCCTTAAAGGGAGTCAAGTATACTATCTGAGAAGGAAGTGTTTGAGATTATTTGCAAGAACAGCATTCTCATGTTCATGGCCCATGACCTCAGATAAGTTACCTGAAGCAGAAAGCAGAGGCAGAGCAGAATGAACAAGCTGTACTGAACTGAGAATGCTCCTACTAGAGTATGAAGGTTTTTAATAAAATTTCCAGCATAGTTTTTACATGTACATGTAACCTATAACACTAAGGGTAGCAGAATATCTACAGCTATTGAATAAATAGCAGAATGGGGTGGTTTTTTCCTTTATTTTTTTTTTTTTAAGTAAAGTATTCCTCAGATTAGATCGGAAAAGCAAGTCCCTCTTGGGAAGGACCATCTTTCATTTTTATATTCCTTTGAATACTGCATCAGAGAGTCTCTGCATTCATTTTAACAGCTAGCAATAATAGTCAACTAAGTAGCCCTATCTATTCCAGCAGTAGGTCACTAATTATGAAATAATTGTTTCCCTATTTCTATACAAGATGTCATTAGGCAAGGGAACACACCAGTTACCTACTTATCTTTTTCCTGTTTTCCCTCTCACTCTCCTCTTTGCAGACACACCACCATCCCTGCATAGCACTGTAGACTCAGCAGTGCCTTTAAACAATCAGTCAAGCATTGAGAAGGTGGAATTCCATCTGGGCAGGCTGTTTCACACTGACACCTCCTTAAAGATGCACTAACCAAGAAAAGAACAGCTGAAGACATGTTTCATTTTCACTTAAGACAACATAGGCTTTTAGAATCGACTAATTTATCCTCTCTGCCCCCTTATACCTCATGTGACAAAGAGGTCAAATCCCCTTCCTTGACAGGAGTGCTTAAGTTATTGATGAACCTGCAGGTGGGAGTGGGAAGGCTGTCCTCTGCTATTTCTAGACTTTACCAAGGCATTCATTTCAGCATGACAAATTTCTAGAATAAATACATATTCTCTCTTATACAGTTGTCTTTCAACAGTGGCATTGATCATGTACCCAAACCCAGCTTTTTAGCATATGTGCACAGAAAAACTCTGAACGATATCACTGCAATGTTATCCAGACAAATAGACTATTATTGTATAAGCATTCAAGTAACAGTTGCCTGAAATGCAGCAAAATTCATATTAAACTAATTGTTATAATGTGAGTGTGCATTAAACAGAAGACTGGAAAAGTATTTCAACATGTATTTCTATTTATTCTGTGGGTAGACGAGAGCCCAAGGGAATAGTAAAACTTCTTATTTCCTAGTCCAATGCACATTTATATTAGGCAAAAAGAAAGATTGGAAAGGAATAAATGGCAGAGGGAAAAAATGGGAGAGTAGTGAAAAGTAATGCCTGAAGTAGACAGATAAGAAAAGAAACAGAGGAATGACAAGGCTAGAAAACAAAAAATCAAGAAGGAGGAAGAGGGAAGGAAGGTGAGCAAAGAGGAGAAGCTGTCTCATGGCATCAACTGCTTAATATCCTCCTAGTAAGCCTGTCTTGAAAGAACAATCAAAATTTCCCATGGAGTATGCCATGAGAAATGAGACGAAATAGAGATGTTCTGCATGTTCACTTTCACCCCCCTCCTAGTTTCCATTAAAAGTCTTTGCACAAGACTGATTAATGTGTATTGACAAATGTCCCTATGGAACAGGGAAGCATCACCGTCCAGCCTGCAAAGCAACACACAATGAGAATAACCAGCTTAACATCTGTGACAAAGCTGGAAACTGGCCCAGTCTCCTGAGTTTCAGTCTAATGCTCTTAACAAAAAGATCAATAGTTGGGGAAGCATCCCAGCTTGGGAATATCAGCCATGACTGTTGTCACAGTCATAGCATTACATACATTCCCATGCACTGGAGAGACACATTTCTAAAAGGGTGTTTCTTTAATGTCTGCACATCTCTAAATCAAATAACCTTTTCCTGAAAATCTGCAAATCTAGAGTTATTATTTTCCAAACTTACCATGCTCCCTCACAGGTGGTAAAGCCAATGGGGGAGACGGATTTGGCAAATGGAGTAAAAACTTTGTCCAACATGAAGCACTGGCCCAGGTGCAGAGACATTCTGGCTAAGTTCCTGCAGCGTGACAGGGACAGTACTTGTCACAGGATATGCCCAGGGCTAAGGCTGGCTTCTGGTTGTCCCATAATTACCCTGCCAGTAGACTTCCTTTATTCTTACACATAGATTTATTTAGTTCAATAGAGCTGGGGAAATGGGCCCACAACCTAGATTCTGAACTCTTCTTCTCTCTTGTAAGACCGAATCAAAGCAATTGCTGATGGAATGGTCTCTCTGGGACTCTCTTCAGGATCTGGCTCAAATCAAACATCAAAGGTTTGTGAAACCATCAAGGCTTTTCCAAATTCTTCAAAGCTAGAGCTTTCTCCTTTTGCCATGATCAAGCTTTCATTCCCCCTCAAATGATTTCTCCTCTTCAAATAATACCCCCTCCTCTGTTGTGTTGTCCTCTTGGGGAAAACAGACAGATTCCTGCTTTTCTGTGTAACTGGTTTCATCCATAGACAGGCCTGTAAGCACTGGATGTTTTACTGGTCAATTCATGTGGCATCCTCTACAACTGATCCCACTACTGTACAGTGTATTTAGCCCCTTTTGGGGCAAAACCTCTACTCCACAGCAGACTGCGTGAGAGTCAGACCTTCAGACATTGAAATAGGTGTCTTTGAGGATACTGAAATATTGTCTACACTTGCTATGTAGCTACTACATATCGGTTGGTTCATCCTACTCTGAACGAACTGTTCCGAACAAAGGACATTTTCATTCTGAAAGAGAAGAAGTAACTGAACATATAAAAGATACTATATGACCATATTTCTCTAAACTACGTTTTCCCTCTGAATCACACCATAACTAAGAGCTGTTCAAATTGTTCGCCAGAGAGGGATAATGAAAGAGGGGAAGATCCCTGACACTGATGCATTTTGATTAAAGAAATTATACATATAATAAGATATGTTGTAATGAGGGTAGACTTCATAACCAAAATGTAGGAGAAAAATAACCTAAGGCAGGCTTTCCAATACCTGTTTCTGGAAAGGGGATATAAATGCCTTGTTTTTCCTGCAATGTGTTCCTAAATTTTGGGTAATCCCTCCTCTTTCTTTACCAAATATTAATCTTATCACAAACCACCCCAGTGCTTTTCAATTTTAAACTATCTGATAGCAGAACTCGTGCAGGCACAGCAATTATGCAGTGGTAACTTACAGGACCAACTTTCAGAGTTCACAATGGTCAGACTGATTTTTCTAGTTTATTTGTTTTGTTTTTAGAAAACAGTGTTTCAGGGAGGAAAGTCTCAGAGCAAGTAAAATTTGTAGGGAAAATAAATCTGAACTGTATTTGACAGCCAGTGATTCTCACTGGCATTCAGGTTTACATAACTTACTCTAATTCACTGCAAAATTTGGTGGCACAAATTTAAAGACAAGCCAACATTACAGTCAGCCAACAGTTTGTTAGCAGACCTGTGCCTTTACCCTAAGAATATCTAGCTATGACTTATCTCATTTGGGAGTAATATGATCTGTTATTTTAGTCTGCAGCTAAGAACAACAGCAACTAAAGAAATAGAAAGTGGGCAAGAAACCAGATTTATACTGAGATCACTGTAGCAACAAGAGCATATTTCCAAATACCCAGAGCCAAATAGCAGCTGGTACTTCAGGACACAGGATTTTGTCCCAGTGAATACTGGCACTGTGTCAAACAGCACAGAAGAGTGCTGCAGTAGATGGGGAAGAAATACCTCTCCCTGAGAACAGTAACCTTGCCTCATTCTGCATTTATGAATTCTTTCTCTTTGCCAAGGGGGAAGTACTCTTTTCACCCTAAAAACTCTTGCCACCTTAAAACCTAGCAGTGGCTTTACATAAATTGTTGCCTTTTTCTGTTTTTCTCCATCAAACATAAAAGAAAAATCAAACACTTTAAACCAGGCCAGATTGGTTTCTTTTTTTTACCCTAACATTAGTCAAAATAAATATCCCTCAGGAAATAGTTTTGGCGTGTAACTGAACAGCTTAGCTAATTTTTTTCCTCCTAATATGGATGCAATTATGGACAATACAGTATGTTCTTATTGCAATCATTGTGATAGAATTGCATTTGCACAGTAAGCTGCTCTGAGGCACTTTTTCTTGTATCACAGCTGCAGTGGCTGTCTTCTTGCTTAAAATGAATGACTCTTCAAATAATTTCTAATACTGGCTCTTGACCGAGAAGCATTTAAGAAAACCAACAGAAACTAAAACTTCTAGCTTCTGGTATGTGAAAATTCTGAAAAGATAAAAAATAAAAGTAAAGGAGTTTCATGCTCCCTTCTCCCTTACCAAGTGGTTTAACTGTGGATGTGTCCTCATGGAGCTCTGCATTTGCAGAAAAGAACAGACAGAGCTTACATTAATCACTCCTCAGTCCAAGCCAAAATTTGACTGGTGGAAAGGTTTGGCTGTAGCCTTTTTTATTCCTCTCTCTTTTTAGTACTTGTCAGGATATGACGCTTAAAATAGTTTTATGGCATGATCCAGATTTATCCAGATCTCCATGGATCTGAATCTGCTTCTTCCACTGCGTGATGTCTTCCCCTTGTGAAGGACACCTTTTGAGTTTCCAAACACAAAGGTGCCAGTTAAGAAGGCAAGCACAAAGAACTTTGCTTACATCCTTTTTGGCTATTAATTCAGTCATTTAACGAATTTTACGCTTTCAGTGTATAACATTTTAAGTTGTCATTTCAACAGTGTAGGACAGTTGGAAAACTGAGAAAGTGGTTTGGACTCAGTTCTCACTGGGTGAATGAGACCTGTGCTAAACCTCATTACCCACGTGGTTATGTTACCTGTGCAGTGTAAGATCCCTGGCTGACAGAGCCGTCACAGCAGATGAGAAGTTGAGCTTGGAAGAGCTGCATGATCCTCTATGACATCAGCAATTCTGCAAGGCAGCTAACCCCAGTGGAAGATGGAGAGTGTGTAAAGGCATCTGGTTCAATGCTTCTACCTTCTCATACCTTTATACCTTGTAGCAAGGCAGCTCACACTCATTGCTGAAACTGAATCACAACCACTGAATGATCCTTATATATAGGTGATTTTAAACTGGGCCCAGAAGAAATTGTTGTTTGAATCTCAATGTTTTGGCTACTTGACGGATGAAAAGGCTTAGGAGGAAAATGGTTGGAGCAGCTGTGATTGCATTATGTCATTATTTTGCAATGGGCCTCAGCTGACTGATAATGAACCATTAAAACAGCTGGATCTTTTCCATCTTCTCCTCTGTGGTATGATTCCCTTTTGCACTTCAATCTGAGACCAGTGACTGGTGGGCTTCTACTGGACATGTCTTCACTGGCAGCAGGAGTTAAGGAATATCAAGACAGAAGCACAAGGCTTCACCTCATCACCTCAACTTGTGTTATTGGATATGATGGAGTATTTTCTTTCAATAAGCATTTTTATATGGAAGTCAAAAAATTTGGCTCCCAAATCTGGTGGCAGTTTCTCCACTATAATTGCCAGTGGGCACGGAAAACAAAGGTTTCTCCTCTTTTCCTCTTTTTTTTTTCTTTTGGTTTTTTTTTTTTCTTTTTTTTTTTTCTTTTTTTTTTCCCCCCAGCTCTGCCTTCACAAAAGTAAAGGACTAGCAAGACATGGGGAGTTGTTACACCCAAGGCCTTGATCTCTTGAGTACTAATGAAAGTACTCAAGTACTAAAGAAACTAATGCAGTATCACTTTGAAAGTAGGATTTTTGTCCTCACACCTCTAGCAGACTGGTTAGAGACTCTAATCTAGTGACTGAAATAGTCTTCAAGCAGTCTTAATTTTCAGATGCTAAAGAAGCTTATAACACCAATACAAAATGGTTCCTCCATTTCAAAAAGCACGGACCATTCTATTTCTCCCTGTTCACTTAAGCCCATTCAGTTCACAGTTCCAGGAATTTTTATTTCTCATTAGATGTACATTGATGATGGCTTGAGGCTCCTGTTTTAGACTGGTGAGCATTATGTGAACTTTTAACAAAGGGTTAAAGCCCTGCAGTCTGAGATGGGAGCTGGTAAATCAGTCCCAACAGTGAAAGCAGCCAGGACTGTCAGGGCTGTGGGACACTCATCGGGCCCTGGCCTCAGGTTCAGCTGACTGAACTAACGTGAGAAACTGCTGTCTGTGATGTGAGAAATTGCTGGATGTGACAGATAATGATGACAGAAGCTGACAGGAGCTACCAATAACACCATGAGGAATGGCTGAGTTTCACAGGTGATTCAGAGGGAGCGATGCGAGAAATGGACAAACCTCCCTGAAAAGGGAGTTTCAGGACCTTGGGCAAGGCCAACAGCACCTCAGTAACCATGTCAGCCATAGGATATAAAGCTGAGATTACCTGCTGCAGTAACAGGGTCAGGAATACCATCTGAGCTATGGATGTAGAAGAACTGTAACCAATAGTGAAAAAATAAATGGAGGTGAATTTTTTTTATCTAGAGAGGACTGGGGAGGAGAAAGAGAGGGGCAATGATGGTGAAAGAAAGTATCAAGATGTGGAAAATAGAGTAACAAGATATTTAAAAGGTGTCATTGTGGTTATCCAAGGGTACCTGCCCGACAGCCCTGTGCTTCCTCACTGCAAGTACACCAGGACAACAAACCTATTGTCCTGACCATACCACAGGTGTCAAGCCTGCTTCCATGGGCTGCTGGACCACAGGAGGTAGTGGATGCCTTCCCTTGCTAGCAAGGGTACAGCCAGAATGGATGGCTTGAACATGGTGCTATCACTGAGTCCATTCCCATTTCAGGCCTGAGAGCATCATAGCAACATCCTCAAGGGGATAAGGCAAAAGTGAGGTGAGTGTTGCACTCGAGGTGAACAGTAGTCTATGGGGAGATGCAGGCTTCAGTCCCTTCAGAAAATGGGAGCTGAACACCGTGGTTAACTGAGAGACCTGAGGACAAAACTGCTGCATTATGAAATGAGAGAAGGGCATTGTCACAACTTTGCCCCTCTTAAGAAAGCAAGGGCTGTAACTGCACTTTCTGTGGGCCAGACTTTGTCAGAGTCTTTCAGAAAAGCTTTGAGAATTAAAAATGAATTGAGTTCCCTCTAGGATTTTATGATTTTTCTGATCTCATCTGATCTAAGGAGGAATATATACAGCAGTTTAGTTTGTACCAGAACCGTGCTTTTGAAGTGATTCTCCATATTGTCTCCATTTACTGAACTTTAGTTCAATTCATGGAGAGCCCTCAGGGAAAACCAAATTAGATTCTCTTCAGTTAACACTGAAGAAGAACTGAATTGCGGGAGAGCTGTGAAGGTTTCACATGTTCTTTTTAACTGGCACTTCAACCCCTTTGTCCAAAAGTGTCATGTAAGCTACACAAGTCTTTTTGGGTCCCTTTTTGACTGTCAGCCATTTTTCTTAGGTGAACTTGCTCACTGCATAAGGGATGCTCATCTTCTAAGTTAGTGACTTCCTCTGTGCACCTCCATCTTTCCCACTGCAGTGGTTCAAAGGGCAACAGAGTGAACCTGTGATGTTTCAAGGTACTTGAGTGAAAAATTTTAGAGCACTCGTTCAAGGATTTTACACAGAATATGAGAGAGCATAAATGTAAAACATCAGAATTCTTCTATTTTCTAATTAAAATAAATTGATTTTATGAATCAACATAAAAAGTGAGGTTTGTACAATGACAATCCCCCAAAAATATTATATATCATCACTGAGGGGAGAATTTCTTACATTTTTTCCATATAATTTTCTCCCTCTTTATTGCACAAAATAAACACATTCCGTATTGAAAACTATCTCACGTGATGCCAGGGAAGCTTTTCTTCAGGACCACAATTCTGCAGTGTCTGTTACTCTAAAAATGTAAACAAAGGCAACCTGTTAGCTGTGCTGTTTCTGCACACCAGCAGTTCTTACTAAGTAGGCCTAACAGAATGGTTGAGAAATGGTGATGATGAAATGAAGCCTTTTCCTAAACATCATCAACTAGATTGTAATCCAGCTTGGAAAGTCAGAGCACCAATGAAGAATACATTCTTTGTGTGGGCAGAGAAGACAAACAGAGTAGCTGGAGGAGCCTAAATAGGAACGGAAACCTTACACCGAACCTTTTAAACAGCAAAAGAATTTACAAAGAAACAAACCATGACTAAGCAGAAAGTACGAACTATGTACTGTGAGCAAATCAAAAGCAGATATATATTTTTACAGTGAAAACTATTTAGTAGGTATCTTGCCCTTTATTGACTAATACTGTGCATTAGTAACATGCAATTAGCTGGATCAATTCTTAGTTCCTATGAATGGAGTGAAGGTAGCAAGAAGGTTCCCTCTTGACATGTCTAGAAAGCTATCAGAAACTTTAGAAACAAGGGATTATTTCTTGTGAAGATACAGAGAAGAAAATTGCAGAAAATAAGAGGCCAATATTTTTGTTTTTATTATATATTTCTTAAACCAAAGAGAAGGATTTTTTTTTATTGTTTTTGTTGGTTTGGGGGGGGATATTTTTTATGTTTTCTTCCTTGAGTGGAAGAATCCTTTGTGTTAGAAACAGAAAACGGTGAAGCAAACTGATAAACAGATCTGGTAAACAGGAAAAAACCCCATGTGTAATTATAACCACTGTCTGATGCTTGAGAGATAAGTGATTTCTTGCTTCTCTCTGTTCCTGCAGCCTTAGATTCTTTAAAAAGCATCTGATTGATCACACTGGCACATTTTAAATCTATCTCTCCACAGCAGAGATTGGCAACAGAAGGAGAATGATTTGTAATCTAACACATGATCTCATGTTCTCCAAGCACATCCCACAATGTATCCAGTTGTTGGTCCTTATGATGTAAGGGATGAGAGCTCAGCATCCCACAGGTTGTGGGTCCCCTCTCAGCCCTTAGGCACAGCAAGCAGGGCAGTCCTGACCTCCAACCACCACAGCACACTCAGAAATAATAACTGAACTCCCACATCCCAGACCAGCTCTATACACAAGATAGGGGTGGAAAAGCTTCCAGTCCCATGTAGTAGCTAGCCATATGATTCTGTTGTGGATACTGCAGTTCTAAAAACCTTTAGGAAGGGCCAGACCCTCAGCTGAAGTAATTTAGCGTGGTTGTTCTAAATTTACCCAACCTTTTTAAAAAATACTTATTAAGATTCATTCTTTCAGCCCTTTCTGGCAAAAGGCTAAAAATGAGCCAAGTTGGAGGAGATGTGGGTGGGAGAAACTCATGTGCCAGGAATTGCAGCTGTAGCTTCAGTGGGCCTGTGAAGCTGCAGGACCTGGAAAGTGTTTTCACTCAGCCAGAGATGACAGAAAACCATCTAGGTGTACTATGGCCTTGTCATAATTTCTAACAATTAGCTTTCTTCAAATAACTTTTCTGCCTGAAGTACCTGCCCCTGTTTCCCTCTGATTCACAACTCCATTGCTATAGTTTTATGCTGATATAACCCTTCAGAAAATCAATCAGCTAGACTGGTGCTCGTATAAAACTGGAGTGATGCAGTGGTGAATCAGAACCATGGTTATAAAACACTGTTAGTAAGAAATTACATAACTGGATCAGGAATATTTTGAAGGAATTAATCATTAAAAAAAATAGAGACAAAACCCCAGATATGATTATCTTCAAACTTTCCTGCCAACAGAACAATAAATGTGTTGCCATCTACCTGATCACACATCGACCTGTTTTGAAAAAGAACTAGTTTCATTATAAAGTTGAATAAAACCAAAAGATATGAAGAAATACTACCCTGCTTGGTTTATACAGACACAGTGTCAGGTATTCTCTCACACTGGAAGGTAATGCACATTTAAGAGGGAGGATCAACATTTTCCTTAGTAACTGAGGATAAAAAATGCATCAGGAGGCAACCTAGTCATGAGTTTAGCTAGTTGTAATGAAATAAACACCCATTTTGTGTCTCTGGGATGGGACCTGCTTTTGTATGACTGAATTGAAAACTGATATCCTGCTTCCTCTCATTTACTCCGTCTTTCCGGCTCTCCCTTAGTCACAGGTGCTGACCACCAGCAGAATTCGATCTATACCACTCTGCTCTCACAAGTAGAAGCTGGGGCAGGATTTAGTTCAAATCCTTTTGTATAAGAGAGTGTTTGCTGCCTTGTCTACACACATGGGAGGTTGTTCATCACATCAGTTGGTACTGCTGAGCAGGTCCAATCTAGTACAGCTTTATGAAAGTCACCAGTCATCAGCTCAAAAGTATTGTTGTATATTCAAAATGAGATCAAAGAGAGGGTAAATGTGTTCCTGGGTTAAGCTACAACGACTACATCATATGTACTTTGCCACAGCATGTGTCAAAATGGTCAACTTGTCCCTCCCACACGTGGGTATCTCAGGACACTGCAACACTCAAACATGGGAATGGTGGGGTTTTGTGCCCTATATACCTAGAGTGTCTTCACATATTCCAAGGGTCTTTTTGCATTGCAGTATTGAAAGGTCTTGTATATCTGTGCAGTTTTGCTATTTGCTGTTTTTTCAAACTGAAAGCCCAGACCTGAAACTCTGCACACCCCCTGTGCGGTGGCTGTATTTTACCAACCACTCATGATCCATATTCAGTCCAGATTGCCTCCCAAACTGACAAGGAGTGACAAGTTTTACTTTCCTATTATGTTGACAACCACTTTTCTAGCTGTACTAGGTACTTTCTGGTTATAAATTCTGGAGCACCCTGAAAGTGTTTCTCTTATTAACTCCTTGTGAGTGCTTACAGTCATTTTCTCAGCTGTCCATCTTAACCCAGGCGATCAAGTCAAGGAGGGGGTTTTGTTCTTTTTGCCATAAAGACTGAACTCCCATCTTGAGGCTTGGAAGTGAACATGAGACTCTTGCTCATTGAACTCTGCTATATCACAGATAAGGTGTTACTGAGGTAACTTGATGAAAGTAGTAAAATGCTGGTTTAAAACATCAAATTAAGTACATTCTTTTTGCAGGGAAAATAGGGATTTCCTGGAACATACTGCTAACAGGGGGTTGCAGACAGAGATATTTTTATCAGAATGTTCAGGAAAGGATTAGATAAATTCATGGACAATAGGTCTGTAAGAAGACATTAAAAGGATTAGGAAGCACTGCATTCTCAATCATACATAATAGAACAATTATGGATGCTAGAAGAGAAACAAAAGAACAAAAAACCTCTCTTACTATTGTTTGAGACAAACTCCTGTGTTAAGCGGACTGTTGGTCTGATTCAGTGGGACATTTTTCCTGGTTTTACAGTGCATGTATTTTTTCACCAGTCTCATTCACAGTATGAACACACATAACATGAATTTTGGACTTATGACTCTTCCCTCTATGATATTTCAGAACAAAAATCTCTATTAGCCTTAAGTACAGCTAGACTCTGTCTCAGCTTCTTTACTAAACTTCAGCCCAAGCATTCCACTATGAACTGGATTCTTAGCTTTTTATCCCATGTGTATTATATCCAGACTACTGCTTGTACCTCTGTCTCAAAGGTAATGTGTTTCCCAACCACTTGACATTTGTACTGTGTGTTCTGTTCTCATTTGTAGTCAGTTTTTAAAAGATTTCTTTTTCCTTTCTTTTTCTAATTCCATACTCTTTGTCCTGCCTGCTGTCCATTCTGCTCAAATGTGCTGATATACTCAGAGAATACTTTAGAAATCAATATATAGTGGTAGCTGCAGAAACTGGCTAAAGTTGTTTGTAAAACATCATCTGGGACCAGGCCTGGAAAGATAGGCCTTTTGTCAAGCATAGTCTCTTATTATTGATTGTCCTCAGATCAAAGTAAACGTGTTGTAAGATGTAGTAAGATACAAGAAAACTTCCAACTTCTGGGATAGGGAGAGTCCCTAAACCCTTCACATGGAAATGCTGGGCAGGAGTTGAAGGCTGGTTTGGTGGATGGCATGCAAACATGCAGAAACTGGTCTTTCCAAAAGTATTTCTGACATTGCTAATGAATGCGTTATTTCACTAAAATTGGCCTTGTGAGCTAATAAAACACTTCCTTACTTGGGATGCTTGCCTTTCACTCTTGCGGGTCTTAATGATTTTATTTCATTCCCCTCTTTGCCCTTTTCTTCCTTTGCTTTGAATAGACATGGGAGGAGTCCCTGCATATTAATCTTGTTAAGTGTGCTGGAGCTGATGGTCTAAAATCTAAACTGCTTGATTTAGCTGCCAGAGGTAAGTTTCCTCTTTATTTAACCTTTCTCTAGAGACTGATGAACTGCTCTGAAAACACAACAAGGTCATACCTTTGCATAACCGTGAAAGCAAATTAAATATGACCTTTTACAGATCTAGTTCATGACTTCTTGTAATTCCTAAATCCCATGGTAAAAAAAATTCAGATGATTTCCCAGAGAAGCATGTTTTGGTTTTTTGGGGTTGTTTTTTTTTTTTATTCTTTGACTCAATGAGTTGTTTTTATTACTTAAGACATTCAATCTTTCCTCAGTGGTACATGTGTCACAAATACCCTGCCACTTGTTGGCTGTGTCTGTCATCCCATGGTAATAGGCTACAGCTGTTTTTCATAAGTTACAGCTAAAATTCTCAGTATGTTATATCACCAACTCCTTTTATGAGAAAGCACTCAAAAAAATGCAATCAACAGTTTCTCATTGTTACAACTAATAATTTGATATTCACATGCATAGCACTCCATATCAACATCACCATATTTCTGGTCTGCTTAGAAGAAAAAGAACAAGTGTTCATTACGTGGTCAATTCTAGGATGGCTCATTCTTGAGAATAATTTAGCCCATGGTGATGGATTGTGGATGTGTTCAGAAGTTTATCATGGTGTCCTAGCTGAAACAATAAAGAACTTTTTGTACCCCTTGCATCCCTATCCCCTCCCTCAAAGAAAAGGCACATTTCCCAAAAAGCAAACAAGACATTACTTTGATGTGGGATCCTGCTTAACTTATTCTGTGCATGAGCACTTCTTTACACTCACTTTGCTTTTTTGTTTTTATCGTATAATGGTACTGAAACACCTCTCTTTTTTTTGGTCTGGTTGTAGCAGTAGGGGACATAATTAAAATCTTTTTTTTCATAAATATGTATATATTTATATGTCTATATTTTATATCTATGTGTATGCTTATATATTCATATATATGACAATATGCAAAATCACAAATTTGACAAGAAAAGTGAAAGCACAGGTGTAGTGTTGAAAGCCACTACACAGGGTAACTATGTTACTCTTAGTAATGTTAAAAGTAGTTTGTAAGATAGAAAAGCCCCATAAACTTTCTTTTTCGCTCTAAATGTATATAATAAGAATAATGGGAGACAATTTATCCCCCTGTTTATTCTCCCCATAACTATAATGTTGATATTCTGTACAAAAACATTCTTCAGAGTCTAAATTTCCTGTAGATAACAGTCATTTTCTTGCAATACATCCTGTTATACATCCTTAAAGTACATCCTACATCTCCTAGTTCAATTAGGAAAAATGTTCTGTAAGGGCAAATTTATATTTATATAAGAGTTCTACAAGTAGGCTATTTTATATATGTAGTGATATAACCAACTCACTATTTCCCATCTTTGCCAGTCTGCTCTCTCCTTGGGCTGCAGGCAAAGGGGGCAGATGAGTCTTTACTGTGTTGGCAGCTAATAGGAGAGACATTATGCAGCTCTCTTGGATCGTTAATGGGGAATATTATCTGAAATTGACCTTGTTTAGACATCAAGTGCCTTTGGCCTCACTTCAAGACACTTAACATGAACAAGTATCTGATAATATGTGCTTTTAAAAGACTATATTGCTTAAGCAATATCTCGTTGCAAAAAGCTCTAATGTGTGCCAGCATTTTCCTTTCAAAAGGTTGTATGAGGTATAACTTCATGTCGTGTAGATCATATCTGTCAGACTGATGAGAATTTAGGCCCAGGAATATAGACCCCATTAATGCATTGTAATTTCCTACAGAAAGAGCCATTCAATGTGTCTGTTTCACATTATTGCCCAAATTTCTTAGCACATAAGCAAGTTTTAGCATTTTGGAAGACATACTGTGCTGAAATTTCAGATTATGCAAAGGTTTGGATAAAAGCAGAGAAGGTACCACGTGAGCACACAAAAGGTTGCTCCCTGTCTCAGGTATGTTTTTTATCTTTTTCTAGAGGCACAAGTGTCTGCTGTCAACTATATGCTCTCATGGGGCTCCATTTGTTAGACACAGGAATTACCAAGCATGCTATTTGAACAGCTTGTTTCAGGGCTGACAGATACCTAAATAAAGTGGTTATTCTTAGAAAACACCCACGACAAAAGAGAGGCTGATAATAATTTTTGTATATTATAATTTCTTTTCACCTGTCTTAACTAAACAAAGCTGTATCAGGGCTGTCAGTAACTGGGGCACATTAATCTGATAGAAGTTATTACTTTTAAAACATACATATGCAAACAATAGATTACATTGTCTATACAGTGTGTAACTACCAATAGTGGCAGGGTGACATGATGCTAAATATGGGGAAAGTGCATGCATTTAGAACATTGATGGAAAAGCAGGAATCTGAACATTTTTCACATCTGAACCAGAGACAGTAGAGCAATCCCAGACTTCTCCTACTGTAATATTGAACTCCTAGAGAACATAGTTGCACTATAAATCAATAGCCTGAAAGGAGTTATTCTAAGAGCCAAAATAAAAAGAGCACCTCTTATGATTTCAGCTTACCAAAGGGAGATTTCGGATTTTTTTTAGATGTGCATATAATCATGCTTGAATCCTTCTACTCTAAGGAAATATAAAGTGTATGGTGCCTATGTTCTTCCACCAGCATGCTTCACCTGGGATAAGCTACAAGTCTTAGCTGTCCCATCACTCTTTTCTGTCCGACATTGCCTTGTTCCTCCACAATTTTTTTGTGTCAATCTCAAGCAATATTGGTTTACTTAACTGCACTTTTTCCATAACATAACTTCCTTGGTCTTAGCAGTTCTTCAGGCTTTTGCCAGAACATGACTGATCTAGGGTAACATAACCCTGAAAACCTCTCTTATTCAATTTAAAAGGCCAGTATATCTCATTGCAGAAGCTGTCACATCTTCCTAATCATTAATGATTTTTTAAATAATAATTTATTCACCTTTCTGGGCTATTACAACTACAGTTCATAAAGTCTGCTATAAAGAACTAATTTCCGTTTTACTAACCACACACAGTATTTGACTGCAGGCTGGTCAGAATCTAAGTATTAATAAAAATATTGGTAGAAGAAAAGACATGTCCATCATGCCTGGCAGACGAGGAGCTAAAGGCAGACAAATGGTTCAGTCAGAAAGACTATGGCAAAACTGGTAATTGAAAGTGGACTTTTCAAATCCCAGGCCAGTGTCTTAAGCAAAATTGCTGCCTTCTTCCAAAATATCAGTGCTTCGATTCAGTTTTATCTTAGGATACCATATCACAAAGGTGAAGCATCTTTCAGATACTTGTACTGAAAGTAAATTTACCACACAGCAAGATCAACTTTTTAACCACATTGTTACAGTTGTTATTTGTTTCATCAGATTTTTAAAAAAAAATTAAATGGTCTGATTATATCACTCATCAGTTAAACACTTATTAATGGCCCTTCCAGTGCCCCTCTACTCATGGTGCAAAAGGCTCAGCAAAGTGCCATAACTGTTGTCTGTACCAGGCATTTAGAAGAGAGTGAGCAAAAGGGAAAATTGTGACTTATTAACTCAACTGCATTTACAACATCACGAGCTCTAGTAGATGAAGAATTGCAATCATTACCTAGGAACCTAACGGCCCATGAAACCAAGAGCCAAGGTTAAACAGTCTGTCTAAACAACAGGGCTTTATTGTCTAGTACATCAGACTTGCTCGAAGAATAGGAATATAGTTTATGTGAATTATGTGTTCATCAAAAGGCGGTTGCTAGCAGAGCATGGGGTGCATATCTCCCAGTGCAACCCGTATGGATAAACATCTAGTCTGCCTTTTGGGGACAGATTAAATGTCTACTGAAACATGCACACAGGCACCGGGGAGACGAAATTATTCCAATTCATTTCACATGTTCCACCAACAGCAATTTTATTTCATTAAGAGTGTGGACAGGCCCTAGAGATCCAGAATGAACTTCAGTTATAGCTCAAGGTGTTCTTCAGAACTTGCACATAAAAGGGGACCAAAAAGAAGAAGAAATTAACAACAAAGTGAAAGAAAGAAACAATGCTTTCGACAGCAATGATACCCACAATGTTAGAAAATTGTCACTTGCCTGTAATATATGTACTGGAGAAAGGGTCAAGGGTCCATTCTGTAAGGTACCACACAGATTTTTAATAGTCTGTTCCTCCCTGTAGCATTTTCATCTTCATTTTTTTGTTTTTTTCTCTCTCCATCTATACCCTAATCTCTGAGGGCCAGACTGCCATCTGTCTGATGCTCTGCTCTTGATGGGAATGCTCAGGGTAACATACTTTTAAATACAGGTTAGTTTTGGATAAGGAGGTGAACCCAGGTAACAACATAGCCTGCTGCAGAAGGAGTCAGAAAAATGTTTATGCCCTTGGTTTGGTCGAAAACTCCAGGCTACCTGGCTAGCCTGGTCCCTCTGCACAAGAGAGAAGAACTTGTGCAACAGGATACACCACTGCTAGGACATGGGGCTAGTCCATCTGTTTTTATTCCTACCTGAAGTGTCTGAAATTTATCATCAGTTGGAAAAAAACAGTGCTGTGGTTTCATTACTTCCAAATGAAAACATACACCTGAGCTTAAAAACAGGAGACAAAATGATATTAAGTTGAACCCTGAGTTTGTAAGCCTTGCAGGTCAAGATGAGAGATTTTGTGGAATATGTGTGTGTCCGGTCGTTCTGTAGCATCTGTTCCCTGTGCCTTCCAT
This sequence comes from Neopelma chrysocephalum, assembly GCF_003984885.1. Classification (NCBI taxonomy): domain Eukaryota; kingdom Metazoa; phylum Chordata; class Aves; order Passeriformes; family Pipridae; genus Neopelma; species Neopelma chrysocephalum. Next base: position 9,434,178 of record NW_020897737.1, read on the forward strand.
TGCATTTTCAATATTGTTTCAGCTGCTTCCCCTTAGAGAAAAAGTAAATCTATGCCAATGCAGAAGAATTACCATGGATAATTCTTTATTTCTGTGAGTGACATGATCTAAATAATACCTAAAAAGTAGTTAATGAAGCAGGAAGCCTCTTACTTTTTGGCATGGTAACAGAAGTTTAAAGACACTTTTATTATAGCAGAAATAGCTGACAAAAATCAAATTACGATGACAGATCTCAACTGCCTGATCCAGTGGGCTAATGCCAACTTACAGCAGTTTAAAAACTGGGCCAATGATACATGAACAGAATATAGCTGCTTTTTGCAGGGTAGAATTCTACATCTACTTAGTGAGCATACTTATTTTAATAGTAAAGAGGTAAAGACAGTTCAAAGGATCCTTTTTTATAGGAGAATCTGTGACTCACTAAGAAACCAGTGTAATGATTGCTGTTCTTGAAATTATGAAAAAACCCTTTGATTCAGTGTGTTGATCCACAGGTAAGAACAAAATCATGACACTTCAGGTGAAAGAATCCAGTCCAGACCTCAAGATGTTGAGGATTTCTTTCAGAAATCACTATTTGTGAAATTCCTCACAGGCATACCTATGCTTGACTGGGGAGTAACCTGATCTGCTAAACAAGTGTTGTTAAAGATCATTAGCTGGCAGAACAGTATTCAAGTAAAATAACAGACTCGAAAAGAAATAGCCAAGAATTTAAGCAAGGAATATTGTTATAAGCAACCAGCTATCATCTTCAAGCACTTCAAAACAAATACAAATGAATCACCCTCTTGTGATTTCTCTTTCAGAAATGCAGGCAAATTGTTATGGTTATTGTGGTTGTTTCTGTAATTGATCTAGTTAAGATTGTACAGTGGAATGTATATATGGGTTTAAATCAGCTGCTAAGGAGGTCTGATTAACCTGCTGGATTTGTCGAAGCAATTTCAAAGGCTGGAGGCAGCAAGTTTGCCGAGAGAATGCCGTGACAGTGTTGCTTTGCCTCTTGTTCTTCTTGGAAAGGGCCAGAGCTGACACAACCCCCAAATGCATGAAATACTAAGGCAATGGAAAATAAGCTGATTGCTAATGAAGGAGCTAATGCTTTATCCCTCCTGCAGCAACATCCTGGGTGCCCTTCTGCAGCAACATCCTGGGTGCCCTTCTGCAGTGGGACCTCTCTCAAAAGGCCCCAAGGATAGCAGACATTGAGGAGAATATGCTCTATTCTATGTGTTCACAACCTGGTTTTCTGCCTCCATAACTAGGAGCTGAAAACTGCTTTTGGGATTCAGAGCCAATGACCCTATAATTCCATTTTCCAGAAAAGCTCTAAGAAGACCAGGGATTGGCATGGATGCAATTTGTCACTTTTGTATCTTATTTCTCCTATTTCTACTTAACAGAGCTGTGAATAAAGGACTCGATATCTAAGTCCCTGTCCTAATCAGGTCCATGCTGATTACTGCACCATCTAATATTTTTTTGGCACGTGGAAAAATATTGGTTTCTTTATTGAAAACTTTTCTGACTTCTTCATGTGTGGAAAGTCTCCTCTTTATGTTGTGGTCTCCTCTTTATGTTGTGGTACAGGAAAATCCAAGTTCCCAGGAATCCTGCTTTCTTTGATTTTCCTCACTAATTCATGGAGAAGTTTTCACGTATCTATCTTATTTGTTACCTCCTTGCCATAATAAAAAGCACAAACTTTGAATATCTTTTTAAGAAGAGTTTCCACAACCTCAGACATCTTCCTCATCTGTCTTAGCACCTGTGTTAGTCTAAATCCAGAGTAAGACGCATTAATAACATCCATATATGTTCCCATTCTATGCTTCATTTCATTAGTCATGTATCTTACAATTCAGCAAATCTTAACCTGTGTTCATCAAGTCCTTTAAATAAGTCTCAATAACTCTCCCAACTTACTTTCTTATGTTGACTGTATTAATTTTCAGTTTAGTCACCAAAGTATCACCTTGTGTTCATCAACTGAAAGTTTTACACACTGAATGCTGAAGCTTCTCTTCTGCGCTCAGAGACTGCAGAACAAAGGAGGGTATTTGTCCCATCAACTTAAAGCTAATTCAGATGCCCAAAGGACAGTTCAGAATGTCAGAGTTTAATATTCATGTCTCTTCCATGCAGACAAGAAAGAAAAATTCTCACCTAGTGGTTATTAAGGGCAGACCAATAAAACACCTTAAGCATAATTATTTCCCATCCTGAATAACTGTACCTAATGTGCTATCTGATTCCCTTCTTCCATATTATCACTTACTTTAAACAAAGAAATTAATATAGAAATCAATCTTTCAGTGGTTTTTTTTTAACCCTAAACTTTGTTTTATTTTTCTGTTGCTTGTGGTTGATTTCCTGTTGCAACTTTGTTTTAAAGAAACCCTGTGAAAGCATCTTGGGTGCCCTAAATAAAGTATTGCCATTTATTTTCCCTTTTTCAAAAGGGATGATCATAGAATCACAGAATGGTTTGAGCTGGAAAGCACCTTAAAGATCATCTGGTTCCAACCTCTCTGGCACTTTCCACTAGACCAGTCTTCAGCTTTTATACATGGGGCATGCACAGCTTCTCTGGGTAACACGTTCCAGTGCCTCAACACCCCAACAGTAAAGAATTTCTTCCTACTAGCTAAGCTAAACCTACCCTCAGTTTAAAATACTATCCCTACATGCCCTTATCAAAAGTCCCTCTCCTTTCTTGTAGGCCCCTTTTAGGTACCGGGAAGCTGCTATAAAGGTCTCCCCAGGTGGGTACATTCAAACACTCTGTACAATTTTGAAAGCTCAACCATTACTTCCGAAAACATTAGAGGAACTGGTTGATTTGAGAGTGACACAGTGATGCTTTTAGGTAAAAATAGTTGTTTGGTATTTTGGCAGAGAGGTTTGCTTTTACTGAGATTCTCATTCAGTCAGGCAGAACAAACAACAATATTTTCATTGACTGATCCTGTGATTTGCACTGTTCAGTGTGCATGATATTTGAGGGGAAGGGAGGAGAGTACCAGCTACTGAAGGGAAAATTTGGAAGGACATGGATTGAATTGCTGTATGTGCACCCAGGTAGCATGCTGTGCTGTGCTGAAGCAGATCTGCAACAGTCATTTAAACAGCCAGTCCATGTAATGAGAACGAGCCTGTGAGGACACGTTTAGTTATTCCTCAACAGGTGAAATATAGTTTGTAAGCTGTTGGGAACTTCAGGGCACTTAATGGGAACAGCACAGAAGTCTTTTTGTAGAGGGTGCAAGAGCAGTTTTTTAAAAAGTGAAAGGGGTAGAATTTTATCTTATTTTTCTTATTGTTTTAATGGAATGCATTATTCTGTTAGCTCAATGACAACTCTATTCCGCTGATCAAGAAACCTGAAAGTCTGTCAGAGTTTTGTAAGTGTGGCTATCAATGATGCATACAACTTGATGACTGGAATGCAAGTTTTGTTGTTTGGGATTATTAGCTTTCACTTTTCTTTAGGGCTTGTAAGGATATAAAATTATATCATATATATAGATTTTTTTGCCTGACTAAATCACAAGACATGCACATCATATGCTGGCTGCTGACACAACACTTTGTATCAAACAGCAGTATGAGTAGAAAAAAATATTACAATGCACATATTTTGGGAAGGATTGTGTTCATATCAAAGCACAGACATGTTTGTTCACTCCAAGCTGGATGAGTGGAAAGGATGACAAAGCTACATCGCAATGACAAATTTGCGCCAGGGCACCACCACAGTCTGAGTACCTGGGCAGTCAGAGGATGCGACTGGTGATGCTCCCACAGTCACTGCTCTAGGGCAGAGAGTGTCTGAGGCTGCAGATTTGGCAGTGCTGTCCAATGTCAGTGAACAGGGAGTTAAGAAAATTACATGTTTTGGCTGTTTGGTATGAAATGCTCACATTGGACATTTTGGATACTTGTTTATGTTCTGCATATTTCAAAAGCTAGTCTGCCATGTAAAACTTCTAATTCTCTCAAGAGCCTTGTTCAAAATTACAAGGAGATTATAAAGAAAAATTCAAGTCCAAGTAGTTGCAACTTCCTTTCTTTTAGCAAGACCAAGAAGTGTAGTCGTACTTATTAATAAAACACATTACATTTGGAAAGCACTGTAATTTGCCTTTCCTATGGGTAGTCCCTTTTCTTTTAGTGGGAGATCATCAATAGCTGTGAAACGGATAGAATTGATCCCAAATTTTCCAAACTGATAAAACTGTCAACACCTAATTGCTTCACATTACAGCACTGAAAGGCAGGTGGGTAAGATTATTATCCTTATTGCCTGGGTGCAAAGTTGAACTCTGGGTTTATTGCATTTCTCTTGAGGCACAAAGAGAAATAGAGAGGAATTCTTGTCTTACAGCTCTATACTGTTTTGTGAGTCCATGCTTAGCATGAAATAAGAAAGAAAAAGGCACTGCAATTAAATTTGTTTTAGTTGGCAAGCTCTTAAGTAGCAAACTCTTGAGGAGGCAGGGAGAAGGCGGCTACAGAGCCTTTACCTCCTCTACTGCAAAGACAAAAGACTGAGTTTCATTAACAGTTACACCTACAACAGTTCAAAAATAATTACCATGTAAGATGCATTTGTATTAGAAGCAATTATTTAATAATCCTGGAAGAAAACTTACTACTTAATTGGGATTCTTGACAGATAAAAGAATAGTGAGTAAATATTTCAGTAGCGTGACCCTGTGCCTATATTCCCTCTACTTAAATGTTTCTCAGTATTTTCTTAAACACAGAGTGGTTATAAGCTAACTTAGCTCTAGTTCATATCTGGACATAAGATACCAACACAAATCCAGCACAAACCTTCTGTATTGTCTCCACATCCATTTCTGCTCCTCCATTCCCCAGTTCCTTTAGCTGGCTTGGTAATGCCAGTCCCAGTGTGCTGGCAACACCAGGATACCCACTCCTCCTCTGCTGCAGTGCTTTCTGTTCCATGTGAATTCAACAAAGGAGAGAGGTTATTCTGGGATAATATGGGACATTTGTCAGTCAACCTAATTCAGAACTCACATGGACATTATGAACATCTGAAACCAGGAAAAGGCACCAGTGAGGCTGAGAGTGGAGAAGTGACCACACATGGGGAAAAAATGTTGAGTACAAACACATTCCATAGTGAACTGCTCAGAATTTTTAAGAGGTGCATAACTACAGTATTTGAGCACTTTAATTGAAATATTGTTTTATATTAAAAGCATATTTCATCCCTTCTTTGGAATCACAGACTTTGAAATAAATGGCTTCTTTTATTATCAAGCTGGATTCATGTTATACCAAATTAACTTTCAGTGGTTTAATTACCCATAATATATTCAGCTTAAAAGAAAACTGCATCCATTTTGCCTAGCACAGCAAATCAAAAGTTCTCATAGAAATGGACTGCTTAATGCAGAGAGAATTAATAATTTTCTAGCGGTGAAACCAGTTATCCATGGCAGTAATATGGAGAATAATTCTGGCAGTACTGGACCAGATTAAATGGACCAGATTAAATGCACCTGATTCTAGCAATTTCTGTGAAGCACTGAAGATAGAAGATTAACCCCATTCCTAAACCCCCCACCACAGGGGAAAATCATTCTCGCTTTTTTTCCTTCTTTCTGTTCACTGAATATTTAGGATGCCTACAGTGACTCTACTCCCCTTATTTCGATTAATTATAAGGTTCTAGTCACCAAATCTTAATACGCTCAAGACAGATTGTGAAGGGCCAAAAAAACTCCCAAACTATAATAAAATCTCCCACGAAGACTGAAACAGAAATTATTCTGGAAACAGTTATTAAAAAAAAAGAGAAAAATAAGAGATAAAAAAGGGTACTATGGATGCCTGAAAGTATTTTGTATAAAGAATTGAACATACTGAGGAAGGAAAGTAGACATCACAGAGACACTGACCTGGCAAGCCTCTTCCTGTGAATACGATGAAGAGGCTGCTTATTTCCAGCCCCAGAGTGTCAATGAAAAAGGAAGATATTGGGAAGTGCTGTTGTTAAGTTCTCTGTCGGAAACAAAACATTTGCGCTGAAGATGCAACTGACCTCAGGTTTACATAGAAATGTCTGAATTACTTTTGTCTCAATTCAAAATGTTATTGTGCCAGAAAAGAGCATGCTACTCAAATTGTAAACAGATAGTGTAAATAGAAATAAAAAGTGCTTTTACTTTAAAATAAATTAAAAGGTTTTCAATTAAAATGGGAATCTGTTCTTCATTGTTTCCTCTGTAGCTGATCATTATATTCTCAGAACATTTTGCACATATATCCAGGAAATAGTTTATTTAGTTTGAATATGTTGGGCAGTTACCGGTATGAATTTTACAGAGATGCTTATGGCTTCTTTCTCGGAACTTGTATGGGTAAATTCAGTCCAAGTGGCATAAAAGTCTTCTCAGTTTCTCCTGAGGCAAATGAGATCATGTAACACAGAGAAATTCCACTTATATTTGGTTTCACTTATGCACAGCTCCATGTATAGGCTCAAGCTTCTGTTGCCATGGTCCTTCCTTTACCTCCTGGTCTCTCTGATCCTGGTGCAATGGTTTACTGTATTCAGAGGGGAACCCATTAACATGCTCCATGTTTGATGTGGTTTACTCTCTATCATGTTAATTCCTTGGTGTGTCATACTATATGGCATGATAATAGTTATTAACGTTTTCTAAGACTTCAGATATTTACATTCACTGTTCTTTTATTAGATTAAAAAATAATACAGTCCATTAAGCTATCTTAAATATTGATAATCGTATTAATACTATTGAAATAATGAAAATGTTATCCATTTCAAACTTTATTTATTTGGAAAAAAATCCTTTTGTTTTCATCTGGAGCTTGTTGGATGACTGCACCTACAGTGAAGTGCCAAAATTCGGTCTTCTTATTCCTCCCTCTAGAGACTGAAAAACAAAACAAGAGTCAGTCATTTCAACCACACAGAACAATCATGCTGAGCTCTCCCAGGACAAAATAATTTTGTGGTTATAGGAATTCTGAGGCAGACCTACAGTACATACTTAGCTGCTCTCTGTGGAAAGACAAGAGCTGTTCAAACATGCTGATTTCATTATATCAGTCAAAACAGAGTCCTCACGCTGAAAACAACAACACTGGTAAGATGTCAAGGATTGCCCTAGAATACCATGGGCCAGGGAACCACCCTCACATAGCCATGACTCCCTTCCTCCTCTTCTCCATCACATACAACAGCTAAGCAGAGACAATAAAAATTAGGGAAAAATATTTGGGGGGGGAGCATTTCAACCCATTTAAATTGAAAATAAATCTTATTAAAAACTTGATTTTCAAGCAGCTCTATATCAAAGTACTAATTATTAAAGATATATCATGTCTTTGATAGTCAGCTGGAGCTGTGTGTGTATGACCCGTTTGTTTCCTGGGTTAGGTTCAAAAGGGAAGAGTCAGTGACTAGAGGAAATCATAGAACATTCAAATCAAAATAAAAAAAAGAGCTAAAATATATATAGAGTCAATTAATACTTTTTCTTTTTTTCCTACTGTCATACAAGTAGTAGCCAAACACATATGTCTGAAAGGGGATGCAGATTTAGAGACTGGTTCCAAACTTCTCACATCTACTGCCCATAAATATACTCTCCAAAAGTGCTTACAGGAAATAAGTTTTTGATACCATGTCAAGGACAAGAGGTGTCCTTTCTCATCATAAAGGAACCCTGAAATAGGTCTGTTTACTGCTCTACTGATCAAAAATTAAAATTTTTTCACTTTATGCTTTTTAGAAAGATCAAATTCAAGTCTGGTTGTATAAGGAAGAAGAATTGTATAAGTTTACTTGTAATCTTATTTTATATTCCTTTGAGTGGCATAAAATCTTGCATCCTGCACATTTCAAATCTAAATGTTAATTGAGGTGCACTGAAAACATTCCATCAGAAATTACCACGTATACACACCATTTAAGCAACTCCAAAATACTGTATTAGACCATTTTAAACCTCTTTGTAGGATAATAAGATGATTCAAATAGCTGTCACTGAAGTAAATATAAATCATAGCTTGACTAATCATAAACAAGCATTGTTATAAAAAAAAGTACTTTTTTGTAAGTTAACCTTCTAATGCAATGCCTTTTTTTTTTTCCAAATCCTTCACTGGGGGAAGTGCTGGTGGCTTTATCTTTACTTTAGAGCTGAGTTGAATCTAAAGGTTATCTTGATCATTCAGGTTTTAAAGTTTATATTTTACAAATATTTTGTTCAGACAAAGACCATGCTTTTCCTGAGTCAAAACAGCAGACACATTGTATTCTAAAGGCACTGCACATTTATAAGGTGACCTTGCAAACAGACTCTTCAAATCTGTGTAGGTGGACTCCCCACCTGGACAATTTTGCTTGCTTAGGTTTCTTGTTTTCCAGAACATGTATGTATCTCTTCCCCCTACTTTTTGTTCTGATTTTCAACTTGGTCCCTTGTTTAAACCACTGGTTTAAACAGCTCCTGCCCAGCGTTTATGTCGCTGCAAGTGCTGACGTGTGTATGCACAGAGAGGGGAAGATGGAGGAGAGCAACAGCAAGGCTATAAAACCAGGATATAACATTATAAAACACAGCTAATAACTCAACAGAATTCCAGTTTTCAACAACTGTTTCCACCAAGAGCTTATTTCTATTCTTCTTGCTCACTCCAATTTCTTTTAATAGTAGCTCTGTTTTGAGTCCATGCCTTCAGCAACTTCTGGTTTCATGCCTTTCAGTTTTTCAAGGCATGAGCAGATCTGGTAAAGTTGCTGACCACAGACACCTGAATTTATGGTTGTTTTGTTGGTTTAAGATTCCCATAAGTATTTTAGTTGGATTTAGCATTTAAGTCTTCTCTGAGGAATGCTGTGATTTTGAAAGGGCATCGGCAAAACATTTTAGCAGTGAGATTTGTCTGTGAGAGATACAGCATACTCCTACTGTTTATCCTCTTGGCTGACATTTACCATTATTGGACTAACCTGTGCCTAGCCATGGATGTGAAACTACTTAGAGACTGAATGACGAGTAGAAGGATTGTCAAACCTACCAAAATCTCTACTGCTCAGTTCCTCTGAAGCCTATGAGGAGCAGGCAAGTGTCCTCTGCAGTTATCCATGCTCTGATGAACAAGGGAGCAGAAGATTTTGGAATTTCTCAGGATAAAAAAGAAACCCTCACATTGCTAAAAGATTTTATACAGAAAGAAATTCAGCTCTAATGTTTAACGTTTGTCAAAGTTGAGGCATTCCCGGCATTCCCTCAGTACTTCATCACTATAGAGACATGCATATTATTTTTATAGAGGAAGAATTATAAGAAAAGAAAACATAATTGGCTTCTCTTCTCCTACCTGAAATGTGATGGATTGTTATAAGCCTACGATTTACTAATGAGGTAGTATTTATTGCTTTCACAGAAAATAGGGTAATTTTAGCTAATGGAATCATCTTATTTCTAAGAGCTTACTTGTAAGAAAGGAGAACAAGTTAAGAAGTACTCACTGTAGTAGGAGTCCCCATGCCTTTGGCTAAGAATCACTAATTTGCACATCAGTATCAAATTTGAAAGCCAGTTCACTACCAGATTTATTACAGGATGTAATCAAACTCTCACTCAGCTCCACATTTCACTGGTGACACGAAATGTGTCCATTTTCTGTCTGTTAGAACCAGAGTAAGCTCTTTCTAGTGTTGAAATGTCACCCATGCAGCCTGACACATGTTTTGATTGAGTTCGGGCGTCCTGTTGGGCCGCCTGAGAAACTGACTTTTAAATCAGTGCTTATGAAGAGCCTTTAGTACATTTATCTTTGCAACTGTTCCCCTGTTCTGTTCACACAGCACGCTGCAAAGAGAATTTTCTTCTTTCAGTTCATAAAACGTAACAAACCAAACATGTTTCTATGTAAAATTTAAAAATAATATCCATAATTAGATAATAATCAAATTAAAACCTGACAAAGGATGTTCCACTGTACGTTCTATTAGACATCACAAAGGAGCAGAACAGCAGGACAGATCAGAAAAAGATAAAACATAAAAGCACTTGGGAAAAGCAACAGAACAGGGAGAACTGAATATGAGACAACAAATTGTAATGGAATTGAAGGACAAAAATTTAAAAAGGTATAAAAAGGAAAAGGAAAGACTGAATGGAGACTGGTATTGTTCAATATGCAATAATAAAAAAAAAGGTGGGGGAAAGTGGAAGTTTTTGAGTTCTTTGCAGTTACTGTTCTAGCCACCTGATTTTCTAAAAATAAAACAAAACAAAGCAAAAAAACCTCCTGAATGTGGTGAGGGTGATTTACTGGTTAAATCGTAACCAATGACGTCTTACTTTGTAAGACTAATTTTATAGATTACAGATTGTTGAAGTGTAATTTTTTATTAGAAATTTTCACTTTTGTATTTATCATATTCTGCATTAAGATACATTCAATTTTCATTTTCCTTTTTCATGTAGACACCATTCAGTTATATGATAATCAGCAACAGGAGTTCTATAATAACAGAAATATCATGAAAGGTTCAACATTCAGAACAACACATCTTTTTCCTACATGTAATGAAGGGTTTTGTGCCACACTCACAGGTCACAGAGAAGGAATTTGTAGCAGAATCCCACATTCTAGCTGGCAGTATATAAAAACTGGGACAGAGTTTGTCAGGATCTCTTTCAAAAGCCTTTTAGAGTCTCATTTATTTTTGGAAAGATCTTGGGAAGGTTAGCATCTTTACTAATTGGACTCCACAGAGCTCTTTTGTTTGCTCTTCGTATTCCTGTGGTGTCTTTACGATATTATAATGGATTTTACATTAATCTTCTTACTAAATGCGTATAACTATGCGTGTGCTGCAGCAGGTTAGACTGGTTTCTGTGGTCATTAAAACGTGGATGCAACAGTCAGTATTCCAAAGCAGAGCTAATGCTAAGCATGATCACCCTGCCTGTTACAAAAGTTGCATTGCTAGCTCTATGACCTAGGATGGTGTTTGGTTATCATATACAGCCTTTCATCTTGTGACACAGGAAAAGAATTTCATCTTCTTTCACAGTACAGTCCATTTATTGTATGTCTAAGCACAGTGATTTTCATCCTCAGACAGACATCTATCCTCCTACAAGGAGACAGAACTTACATTTTAACCAAGTGTGTCACTGAGCCTGATAACACAAACTGGAAACTTAAATGTTTATGGTTAACAACTCCTATTTGAATGCTGAGATGTATTAACTCACTCCAAAGTACTTCAAGAATGAACAGATATTTGTAAATTGGTAGTCCATTCAATGGATTCTTCTGGTAATTCAAATAAAGAAATGTTTTACCATTTAAGTCTGTAATGGTAACAAGCAACTGAATCAAAGAATCATAGAGTGGTTTGTGTTGGACAGGACCTTAGAGATCATGCAGTTCCAAACCCCCTGCCATGGTCAGGGACACCTCCCACTAGACCAGGCTGCTCAAAGACTGATCTGAACTGAACTGTACTAAGTCTACAGGTTACCTTGAGTACTGTGGAGGTATTTCCTTAGAATCTTGCAGCAAAATAGTGTGGCATCTGAAATATTGTTCAATGAACGTGGCTATAAAAGAACTGCCACTTTCTCCTGTTTACTTAGAATTACATAGTGAAAATGAACTTTTAGTTCTCTGCAGGTGTATTGACAGAACCTGTTTTGGCTTTAAACAAGCAGAATCCCCAGACATCCTAGGACAAGAGTATTTGGTTGTATTTTAATAAATTAAGGGTTTGTTTTTAGTTTTTAACTAGTCAAATAAGAATAAAACTGGGAGCTTGGTAAAAATGCTAATGCATAAGAAAAGTTGGGCTGTATCCCGTGTGACTAAATCCTATCTAATTAATGCTAGCATAAATCCAGAGGAATTCTATGGAAATAAAATTACTTACACTTTCTTTCTCTGGCCTAATGGACTGCAACAGTCAGTCCACATTGTTTAATGTAATAGAATTCACTTTTGATATGCAAAATATTTCAACTGCCAGGACTCTCATGCAAGAAGAAAGGAAGATTCTGAGTAGCTGCCAACGTGAACTCTGAATGCAGTACATTTTCATCACATAGTCTCAACAAACACTTCTTGCATTAACTTTACTCTTCATTGAGAATAAATATCTCTTGTAGTTTCATCAGATCAGAAGTATCAGTTCATTAGGAGGAAGTAGAATGGTATTTAATGGGAAGCTTGAACTATTTGTGTCATCATATATTTTTTGCAAATGTTACAAAAGAGACAGGTGAAAATATTTTGACTTTTAACAGTGGCTGTGTCAGTCTAATGAAGCATGAACTTACCTCATGAGCAGGCCATTTCTGCATGACACAAACTTTACGACATACAAAAATAACACAAGCTTAAAAGACATGTCAATAGCAAAAATCCCTATTCAATGCCACATACATGTGACGAAAATAATAATATCAAAATTCTTCTCCTGCAACATAATAAAAACTTCACAATCACTCAAATGTGTTCAAAGATGTCACTATGCTATTTCTAAAATTCACATAAAACCCACTTAAACCTAAAACACGATGACCCCAACCCCTAAGGCTTGCATATATATTCAGACTAACTTCTATGTTCTGAGGCCAAGCCTTTTATAATTTTAATCATGCAATCATGCGTAATGAGCTAATTTGGTACAATATCCCATTGAATCCCCTGCTGATACATGTTTGATGTTACCCCACTCTTGCTCCCAAATAATTTTTAACACAGATTAGGAAAAAAAAATAAAATACACACCAAAAATAAAATAGGAAAACAAAAGTTATTTCCTTGTCATTATGTCCTGACATCACCATCATCCACCCCTTACAGGAGCCCAGAGATGTACAAGGTACTTTGCATCAGCTCCCTTGCTCCAGAATAACAACACAGTACAACTATTAGAGCAGTGTTTCCAGCTGGAAGGGCCAAGATAGGAGATAATGAGCAGACTAAGGATTTAGAAGTATGGAAGCCTGTGAGTTAAAACTGCGTGACCGCTTGAATAAACCACCTTCCATTATACTAAAAGTCTGGTTGACTCTACTAGGTGTTAATAAAGATGGATGACTATATTCTGATGCATCCTTGAAGGCTTTTTTTTTCTTTTTTCCCAAACATTGTGCCTCAGGTCAATAAGATCTGTTCGTTTCATGCTAATGTTATAGATAAGCTCTATGTTATGTTCTTTTCTTACTTGTCCTATGGATAAGCAACCTGTGCAAACCTAGTGATGAAGGCTTTAAAATAAGACCTGACTGCCATGCAGCTCCACAACTCAGAACAACAAAATGGGTTTCCATTAATGAGAACTTGCCATTTAAAGGAAAAAGTGTAAACATTAGAGAAAGGGAGTTGTTTAGATTTCATGACAGAGAAGAAGGTGAGAAAATTGATAACACCATGAAGCACTTACATACCCAATTGAAGAAATGAACATGCTCTCAGACAACACTCTTTTGTTCATGTGAATTATGAATAGTCTCTTCACACCTATTTTGCTGAAAATAAATTGGTTTTGTGGGGCTTGAAGGTCTAGAAATTTACTATAAACAATGCTCACCATCACTCTGATTATTTTACTGCACATTAACTGGGAGAACTAAACTTGTGGCTAGTAAGATGCTCTAAAAAGTGCCCAAAGTAGATGCATATGCAAAATGCATGGTTGCAGATACACCAAATGAGTAATTGTAGATGGAGAGGTAACCACCTAGAAAAGCAGGGGTTTTTTTTCACAAAGTAATAGAAATTAATAAATAATTACAACTTATTTTTATCTATCTGCACTTGCCTTATGAACAGAGCATGTTTTATTTGGTGGCATGTCTAATCTATCATGTCATTAGAGTATCTAGTTATAATCTAATGTAGCAGAAAGGGTAAACTAGGTCTAGTTAGAATATCTATTAGTATAAGCCCATGAATTTTAACTGTTTGGTTTCTATATATAGTAGAAGCAAACAAAAATATGGCTTTTTCTAAACAACAGAAAAGTTTTGGTGAGCCCAAGGAGGTAAAAGGGTAAACAACCCATTGATCATCAAGAAATGCAGAAATGTCCAGAGCTCTACAGACTATGGCAATGACAAATAACAAAATATCCATTCTGGATGCACAGCCTAAGAATCATCAGGGTATTCTCTACCCAGTCCTAAAATTAAAGGCACAAAAGAATACTGAAGTTAATGAGAGTTTCTGAATATTCTCAGGCAGGGACACCCCATGACCCTTCACCAGGATCTGAGAACATCTCTCCAGCCTCAGGGAACCAAGGGAGCAGAAAAGAGCCCAAGTCCCTGTGTCAGCACTGTACATAACATGCCAGAAGGCACCATGGTGGCCCACCCAACCTCCCTTTGGGTCTGTGTCATCCCTCCAATGGAACGGGGAAGTTGTGTAATTCATGAAATTCCATATATATGCAATTAAACTGCTTTACCAAATCCATTTAGCCCTACACCGTCATTTTTTCTTCAACATTGACATCAGGAGACATTGACAACTTGAGATAACATAAAAATACTTGATAAGTCCCATTCTTTTAATGAATAAATGCAATATTTATATGGGTGAGAAAAATGTAGACCTTTTCTAGATAAGTAAGACAGTAGAAGAAACAGTGGCTAAAATACAGCAATTGCCACTGCACCTTTTCCTGGCTGAATATATGCAGGGACAAATTTAGAAGAATTTGAATAGCTTTTAAGACAAATGTTCACAGCACCATCATGTTTTATCTTGCTCTAATTGGCAACTTATCTATGGAAGAAAATGATTTAGCAAGCTGACTTCATAATAAACTTTGTAACATTGTTTCAGGATGGATTGCTTTGTGTACCTGCAATTAAGAACAGATACACCCTAAAAAAAAGTTATCTGTGTCATAGTTTGGGGCTTCTTACAGTATATTTGGTGGCTTTTTAAGGAATATTTAAGTACATAATAGTTCTGAGACAAAGAAGTGCATTATATTATATGTAACATCTAATATCAATACCACCACATTCCTGCAAGAGCAGACGGATGTAGGAATTACGTCAACTGGCAGGTGTGCAAGTTTCGGAATGTATCCAGAATTCCCCAGGCTGACAAAAGACTGAGGTCAATATGAGTTTTACAGGTGTTCAGTCTTCATAAGGAATATCAAGCTCTCAGTACAGTTAGACAGATAATATAGTATAAGAAAATCAAACATGGCCTCAAGTTAACCATGTAATTTGATGCTAATCTGATAGATAATTTTTATATTACTTTGGGAAATGATAGTGTGTCAGCATGTAAGCCACCAAAAAAATAAAATGAAAAGGAAAAGAAAAAACTCAGAGTATATTAGTAGTACATGCATTCATGCTTTAAATGGGGATACGGGTGTGGAAGAAGGAAGTAGTTTTTGGTCACTGATACCAAGACAGCAGATGAAGACCCTTGGGCACCCTGTGCATACTCTGTTCTTAGAGAAGAGCTCTCTGGTTTTGGAGCCTCACTTGATGGCTCCCTCCTCCACAGTGCAAAAACGATTAGTGGGTACTTCTTTTATGAAACACACAAGGCCAATCTAAAAATTGGGACTCCTGGTTTTACTAACCACTGCACAAATACAGAGCTAGGGACAGTGCCTGTGCTAAAGGGATTACAGTCAAAAAATAGATTAAATAAAGATTACTGTATCCTCCTTATGTAAGACGGTGGAGAAGCTTGGTTCACATGAGTGAGTTCTTCTAGTCACAAAAAAAGGGGAATAGAAGAAAACAGATTTAACCCTAAATGCCTTGAATATTGCACTCATCATTTGTACTGCCAATATTGTTCATGACACTTGTGAAGTTTACATGCTTATGATCCTTCCTCTCACTACAGCATCCTCACTGCCAGGGACTCACAACTCAATTTTATGCAGAAACCTGCAGAAAATCATGTCTTGTGTTGAAAAGAAGAAACCACTGAAAGGTTAAAAAACAAAAACCTCTCTTCTACCCTGTAGATGCATTTTTCATACTCTGCCCAGACAGACATATTTGCATATGTGTGTTTTAAAAATAAAAAGCATATGAGTCATCACATGGCTTTTCTGCAAGAAAGGTACACCAAGGAAAGGTAGGTCTAGGATAAGAACTGCAATGGTGAAAGTGGATTGAAAGCAAAACTGAAGTGTTTGTTATGCAGTTACAGCCTTGGCTCTGAGGGACTCTATGGATGTGGGACCCCCTGGAGGAGCACCACACCAGGGTCTAATGTCCACACATGGGACCATACAGAAAGCAAAGATTAACCATGAGACATTCCTCAAGATAACCATGAAGAGGAAGAAGACACTACCATGTCTGTCCTTTAACCATGTGCATGAAAAACTAGGTGGAGGGACCTTCCCCACAGGAAAAGAAAGTTCTACTGAACTTACATCCTTACACAATGAGTGGATTAAAATTCTAAATCTTACAGATCATCCATAAAAACATGTCCAGCCTTTACCAGGTAGATGTGATCTAAGCCCTCAGAAAAACCAGTAAATCTTCAGCTGAGTTCAGGAAAATAAACACAATCATAGGTAATCAAGAATTTTAAATCTGTCAAAGGTCTAAAAAAGGGTGCTTTTCAGGCAAAGAAACACCTTCCCCTCTTTTGCTAATGCTGCCTGCATTAGAAGAGAAGGCAGTGAAAAGAGCATTCAGACTGTCTTAAAAACACACACCAGCAGTGAAGGCACCAACGTGTCACCATCTAACTCAGTAAGGACCAATTTATCCAACTTACTCGTTGATGATAAAAAATTTGGCAGCTGGGGATGCTAAAATGCAGAGTTATGATGCTGTCACTGTAGAGAAGTAAACATTTAAATCGTCTGAATGCTAAAGAGGAAGTGACACAGCAGTGTGCTGGGTTTAGTGTGTGACATTCTGCAGCATGAATGGCACTGTGGTGTGGAACATGACTACAACACTCTTGTGATCAGAAGTGGAGTATCTACAGGGCGGTGAGCCAGTGTTATAGCCTGACTGGATTGCTAAGAAAAAAGGTGAATGAAGTAGAGGTGGAATAACAGCTATTACGTTCAAGTACCAGGACTGTTTTTATGACCAAAGTGATATTCTCAGCACCAGTGTGGGGAAAGAAAGAGACAATCTGGAGAACACAGGGTCTCAGGAAGGTGAGACTGCTTTTCCCTGGGGACGAAACTGCAGTCTAAACTTTGCAGTGCAAAAATGGTCCACTTTGCTATCAAAGCAAATCTCTGGAGATGGGAGAAGGGCAGCAGAATACAAAAGACTCTGTACCCTGACTGCAAAAGGGAGTATTTTATTAAGACTGTTAGTAATCTGTAAAAGAAATACAATGATACAAGGAGTCCTCTTTCAATTCAGAAGGAAGGAAGGAGATCCAACTCTTAAGAGAATGTGGATTCATCTGACCCAAGACTACTAAAGTGGAAACTTTGAGGCAATTTTACTTCTCCAGACTTGCTAATGTGTTTAGTATTTTCTTACATGTAAGAAAAACAAACACACCCCCCAAAGAACTGACTAGGTCGAGATGGACCGTAGAAATTTCAAGTACTGACAATTTCAAGACATTGAAAGGAAGATTCCCTAATGAACACTTCAATGTAAAACTGTTCCTGCAACTAGTGAGCAATATATTTCTAATATTTCTTCCACGAGTTTATAAACCCAATTTAGAAAAGACACAGTTGTATTGCCATGAATTACAATGTTGTGCTTATCCATCTGAATTAACAGTAACACCCTTCAAAAACAACTTGTATTTCACAGAGCTACAACATTAAATAAGCAAATAAACCATACACCACTTAGGAACAGCACTAAGAACCACTACTGGTTTCTTATGCAACCAACGCATAAGAAACAACATGTGCCCACTACCCAATTTCTCATCAGGAACATGTAGAACAAACACAATTAAGCCAAAAAAGCCAAATTGCACTAGAAAAATAGAGTTTGCTCTGCGGCTGCATGCAAAATAAGCATGTGAGAAAAATTATCTTGGGTAGTAGTAGTAGTCTGGCTGTAGAGTGAAGTACAGACCTTTTGTCTTTGCGAAAACACGGGAACTTATTGCATTGCTCATGGTGTGTCCATGCTGTGACTATAATCACCAGCTATCCAGACAGCCAGGAGATTCAAGCCCTTCATGTCTTCCTAAGACCTGCTCTTTCAAAATGTGGTATGGAAACTAAAAAAGTAAACAAGAAACTTTTACTGTTGCAAAACAGGAAATACCTTTGCATTTTATGGAGGCAAGTCTAGAATAAAAAATCTTGGATCTTAAAACTTATGGCATTTCTGTGTTGACTTACACTTGAGTTTGGGGTCTAACAGTTACTCTAAAAAAAAGACCAAGAAGAATCTTGAGTGTCTGAGCTCTAGCTGCCTGCACATTTGCATAGTATATTCACTGCACGCCCAGAGATAACAGAAACCAAACCTCTTTTATGTCTAGTGTCAAAATGAGTTATAGACTGATAGGAAGCAAGCAATCTTAAAAAAGAGAAAGTATACGATCCTGTTATTCATAGGTTACAAAGGATTATCCACAGTATCTGTAGAACAATAGAACAACAACTGTTTACAGTTCAGACTTTTGCATGAGGATCTCCAGACTAATGCAGTGGGGACTCAGTGACATGTGTGTACCATCAGGAGGTGGTTGTACTGGTCCAGTTTACCTCGATGTACTGCACAGCTGCTGCAGCTACAGGGTCAGGAATTGCCAGCTAGCAGGGAAGAGCAAAGCAGTTTTGCTCAACCAGCAGAAGTTGTTAGAACCATTAAACCTTCCCACTCTCAGTAGTTTGTTAAAAATCATATTTAGAACAGATCAAATGCTGTGCACTGGGGACTCTGTCATCCAGAACATTCAGATGGGTCTGTAATACCCTTGTAAGCCGCTTTCTGCCTCGGAGGCTGCATCCCTGGGGGTAGGTCTTTGCTCTCAGGCTTGCTTTCAGCCAATTCAGTGGCTTTCTGACTTGTATCAAACTCTGTACTGTCCCCTCTTTGTCTTTGAAAATGTTTCTCTCCACTACTTCAGAGACCTTGCTGTCTGCTTGATGAAGTGTGCCAATTACTGGGACAGTGTGGCAGCATCCAATTTCCTTTCTCTTTTAGCCCCAGATGTCTTCTCTCCCCAGCCAGGCCCTATCCTCCCGTAGAAGGCTACTCAGTGGCTTTTATTGAAGGAACACACCAAACAACTGGGAAAACACCACCCAGACTGTCACTGTTCATCAAAAATAATTTTAGAAACTAAAATATTCTGGGAAGGAAGTAAGTTTTTTTTCTGTTGTCACTTTGGTTGGAAAACTTTACTGCAACCAAAATTCAGTTTAGCACCAGGAAATTTGATGGACACATTCTGTCAAAGTCTCATAAGGGAGAGTGTCTTCAGAAGAAAAAATTTCTGTTTTAAAAAAGATAGCTTATTTTACCTGATATTAATAATACTGCTTTGGAAAAACAACATGTCCATTTTTAATGCTAAAACATGCAGGAAGTTTGCCTTGCACAATGACCTGGAATGTGAGTACTCTTTTCAAGTTTCACAGCCATTGAAAAAGCAAAAAAGTAAAACGTGACTCAGCTAAACCACTTGTGAACCACAAGCATGAAAGTTGTAAATGAATAAAGGAAGAGTATTGATTTAGCCAAGTAATTATCCAACAAATTTTTGTATGACTTGTCCACTGAAATTGCAGAGCATAACTCAAGGCAGCTCAGTTATTATTCCAGAATCCTGAGGCATATCAAAATTTTACTTCTAATAAAAAGAAAAAAGAAAAGAAAAAAAAAGTCAAAGTTTTAAGGTATACCTTCATTTTATGGACTCCGGAGCAGACATCTCCAAATTTGGGTCATTGTGAAAAAGGTAGCACAAATGTTACAATGCCAGTAGTAAGAAAGAAGATTGGTAGCCAAGTGCTAATATCTCCTCCCAAAATTCTCATATCCTTCATCCAGGAACTCATTAATGTGCAAGCAGTCCTTGGAAGAGGGAGATGAACCTTGACCCCCCCTGAAGTCACCATTCTCATCTCTAGACTAGGGAGTCCTGTTCCTTTGGACTGGTTTTAGTGGGGATAGAGTTAATCTCCTTTACATTAGCTTTTATGGTGCTGTGTTTTTTATGTGTGATCAAAACAGTGTTGATAACACACTGATGTTTTAGCTGTTGCTGAGCAGCTCTTGCACAGCAAGCAGTCTGCTTCTCAGACTGCCCTGACAACGAGCAGGCTGGGATTGCAGCCAGCAAGAAACTGGGAGAAGACACAGAGGCAACAGCTGACCCCAACTGACCAAAGGGATATCTGATACTGTATGACCTTGTGGTCAGAAATAAAAGCTGTCAGGAAGAAGAAGGAAGGGAGACATCTGGAGTTATGGAATTTGACTTCCCAAGTCACTGTTATGCATGATGGAATTCTACTTTTCTGCCAATTTTTCTGGCTGCCAATGGGAAATAGTGAATTAATTTCATATTTTGCTTTCCTTATATGTGCAGCTTTGCTCACGTGTGCAGCTTTGCTTTACCTGTTAAACTGTCTTTATCTCAACCCACTAGTTTCTCACTTTTACCCTTCTGATTCTCTTCTCCATTGAGCAGTTGCGTGGGGCTTAGCTGCCGACTGGGGTTAAACTACAACATCCTTCAAGCTTGTTTATCATTAGGGTCCGGAATTTTCCCAGTAGTGGCAAACAGAGAGTGCCTGACTTTTCTAGCCTTCTTGGTAGTCTGCTGTCTTGGGAAGATGGGATGCTTAAATTGATAATCTTATGCTCAGGAAAATGTAAGTGTGCTTTCCTGGAAAAGGCTTCAAGCTCTAGGCTGTAATATGAAAGCTGGGTTTATGCTGCCATTGTCTGCTTCTTTATTCTAAAAGGAGAATACACAGTTGGTTGTCAAAGCCTACCAAAGTAATTTTTGGGGACAAATCTCTATAGACTTGAATAAGAGATGCAATATTACACTGCAACAAATGCTCTAAGCCACACAGGTGGAACTCATTTCTGATTCAGCCTTTAACAGAAAGGGCTGGAGCTGCTGACTTTGTGTAGCTTCCTTATGTGTGTCATTTTCTTATCAGCTTGAATTGGAGTTGGTACTTAAATAGAAATTGAATACCAAAGTGCCTGTGTAGACTGCACTTTCTCTGCCACTTTAACCATGTGTAAGTCATATCCCAAGTTCTGGCAACTATTTTTTATGATCAAATTGTTATGAGTATCCAATAAAATATCATCAGTGTTTACATTTGGTATCCCACAAAATATTTTCAATATAACCAGAATAAAATTGAGTCAATCAATAAACAGTATTATTCTTAACAGTACTAAGAGATAAACACGAGAGTGGGTAAAAAGGGGAGAAAAACTAACCTCATCCACACCTTTTCAGTGAAAGATAGTGTACTTGAAACTTCAGGACTTTTAACTACAGGAAAAAAAGTAAACCCAAGTAACCATACAACCACCTCAAAATTATTCTTCTCAGTTAAAACTAATAAATCTTTTGTTCAAATTAAATGTGGGAAAATAAAACCAATTTCAAATTACAAAAAGAAAACCAGTTCTAAAAAGCTGTAAGTAATCCAGGTACACTGTCACTCTGTTCATTCATTAGATCAAAACTAATGACAGTATTCAATCTTAAGGCAGTGAACTGTAAAACACTACAGAGTTAAAGCTGATGTACTTCGTGGCACTGTGCTTGCTTCCCATATTTGTGTTCCCCAGGCAGGATCCCTTCTCTGCCCTCGACACAGGAAAGATGCAGCCATGGATCCTCATGGGTCACTTGGTGTTTAGGAGCTTCTCAGTCTTTGGAAAGATACCTTGTCATGCTCCCTCAAGGCACTGTCTCCAGCAGGTTCACTGTGCCACAGCAGGAGTGCAAACCATGTCACACACAGCTGGCAACACTGGCCTTAGAACAAGTTCTGTGCATGAGGGGAGCTGTCACTCAGCTACTGACTTGAGCAAGTGGGTCTCCTGACCAATTTGTGTCTTTCCGGCAATAAGAATACACACACACACATATTTAATACACATAGCGCTGTGTGGTCAAACATCAACACACACACATACAATTTGCATACATATATCTCTCTATTCATTTTAGAGATGAGAGACTCTGAAGCCACAGATGCTGTTATGCTCTGCATATAGATGTGAGAAGATGGGAATGGGTGGAGAACATCATATGGACATTTGGGAAGTTACCCATCTGATTTTCTGTGATGAATAGTACAGTATTTATAAAGTTTCAAAAATGAGTGGAAGGAGTTGGAAAACAATGACCTCAGACTGTCTTATTATAGATGGCCACAGGGTGTCTAGACATTGTAAGCAATCAATAGTCGTGGTGATGGAGAAGCAAGTCAATTTTTGCATTTTAACCTTGTTAGGCGAGTTCATTGTACTGCACAGAATAGCTCTTTGGCCAGTTCTTCCTTGGGAGCCATTTCTGGGATAATTAAAGAGTTTGCCTCTCCTCCTCTCCCCCAGCCAAGAGTTTATCCCTCTTGCCTGCAGCTGTGGGTTTTTCATTTAACACTCCAGCGCCTCACCAATAATAAAAAAATCAAATCACCCAGACCACTGAATGGGTGATTTTTTTTTTTTTCCAGGATGTGACCTTCAAAATGTTAAACAAATTTGCAAAATGAATTTAAGTTTCCCCCTCTCTTCAGGTTTACGATTTCAAATCATATAGTCAAGATTGCTACAAAATCAGGTTGTTATGTGGAATATTCCCCTCAGGGGCCACACACCACTAAAACCCACTCAGGCCCACCAAGGTATTTTGGTATGTACCTGAGTATGTGAACATTTCCACCAATTGTTATGGGATTTGAACAAATCACAGGTGCTTTGGTGAATAGGAATGGAGTCAAGTACATACCTAAAATTGAGCTAGCACTTAATCTTTTCTCCAAGCTCAGGATGAATATTGGAACTTTTGATGCCTGCATTGTTCCGGAGATACTCCACTGACTGAGAGCTTTCCACTGTAGTTTTACTAGTTGTATTTATTCATGACTTTAGCAAAGTATTTTAGGCTTAGCTCTATAGAAAATTAATTTGCCTGACAGATCATAAAAATGCTTCTGATATGCAAAATCCTCTTTCCCTAAATCACTAGTGCTAATGCAACTTACCACAACCCAGTGGTTTTTCATTTACTTTGCAAAATATACTTTTGATCTGTGTAAATTTCACCACGGTCAAACATCCATACTGGGAACTCATCAGTACCTTTTCCAGCAACAACGTTGGAAAGCCATGTCTAGAGAGACTAATGAGCTGCTTCATTAGACGAGGGCACTTCACCTCAGAGTCAAGTGCATCAGCACAGAGACAAGGAAGAAGCTGTCGTTGTTGCTGGTGCTAGGCAGGCCTCACAGATAAATAAGCTCCATTCTTCCGCACTATCAGCCCAACGTCTTTTTAAACACTATATTTATTTGAGGAGAAAAACTGGCGAGGAGGATTTTTCTATTTTTCCTTGTGAGATGTTTCAGATCTTGGTGTCATTGTCTACCAAATTCATATTTCACACATGACAAGATTTGTATAAAAATGTCATGTAGTAGTGCTTGTCATAAACCAAACCCAGAATACATTTAGAGAAAAATATATACAGAGAACAAGGATTTAGGATTAAGTGGAGCTGAAAGCTAAAAGTGAGAGGTGGACTACTTTAAACTGAATTAGAAGTAACTCTGGTTTAATTTTTATTCAGTTAAGTTTTTACCAATTTCTAAGATATTGAAAGCCATGAATTTAATCAGTAAGCAAGAAAAAAAATTCTAAAGCAAGCAATATAAAAACAACCAAGCAAAAGACCAGATATACAGTTGTTGAAGACACTGATTGAATAGAACTTACATCAGTGTTAAATTAGTTAATTTATGTTCAAAGAGGAATGTAACTACAAGAAGTAGACTTTAGCTTCATCTATGAATGAATATTGTTTGGTGTTGCTTTGATTTCAAGATCAATACAATTTTTGTGTAGATATATGAGTTATCATCTTTTTCACACAGAAGATAACTTTGAGTGCCAAACATTATAAAAACATTTTCGAAGCTAGACATCTTGGTACGGGACCAAGAACTTCAGTTCTTGGATTTTACTTGCAGGATGTCTCTGCAACTGATGAGAATTCAGTATATAAAAAAGACAATCTTATTAAAAAAAAAAAACCAAACAAATTTACCCTGCAACACTGAAATAATTTAGCCTAGAAAGCATTTTTAAAATCTGAAACACTACCTAAAATTATCCAGTAAGCCATAAATAATCCCATTGCACTAGGAAAAATCAAGAGAGAAAGAGAATGGAAGGAGAAAGGTTGAATACATTTTCAGCTGAAATCAATGCTTGAGGAAGAAAAACAAACAATATTCGAAGGGTCATGAGCTAAGTATACAAAAATTTACAGACTAGTTACAATAATTGTGCCAAAATCAGCAACAGCAAAGAAATTACATAATAAAACAAACACAACTAAAGAAGATACACATTTTATAGGTCATATCTATCATCACTTTCTCTTCTTTGCTTTATGATCTGTCTCTAATGTTCCTCATTACTTGCTCATCAAAAAAAAAGAAAACAAAAACTTCCTTTTTTGGTATTGTTAGCTTTCTGGGGAAGAAATTACAATTCTTTGTACCTATGAAGTGTTTTCCAGATGATGTTACCTACTGCAAAATAAACCCACAGCTTAAGAAAAGGTAAAAAAACAAGGCAGTTTTACTCTGGCCATGTCTCACCACTGGCATGTCTACAATCTTAGAGAGGGAGAGTTCTAGGAGCTTTGTGAAATGGAAAGGATTTGTGCAGAAAAGTATTTATTTACTCTGGTATCCTAAGAAACAGCCTTAGCACTCCATACAACACAAAATTCAATCAGAGTTTCTCTGCTCACCTTACCCAAATTCAGGCTTGGAGCAAGCTTTCTTTGTACACAACACAAGGTGACATCTTAAATTGTGCTGGGCTGTGACAATGGGACCTCACTACCTACACTGTAAAACCAGTGTTTCCTGTAAATACATTTCCCATCTATCCATGGGTATGCAGGGATAATAGTCTGCAGACGGATGGTGAGGATATACTTGAAACCATGTCAAGTGGTGCAAGTACAGCTCATTATCACACAGCAGTACCACACATCACGGCACAGATTTTTATTCCCACTGTGATTTTAAATGCCTCCTTACAAATAAGCTTCTCAGAGGATTAATAGTTGGATTTTTCTTCTATATGGCACAAGTTCAAATGAGGCAGCCTCAAAAGTCTCTGACAGGCTTGCGGTCTGACAGGAAAATAGTGGCATTTCCCAAGTACCAGCATGGTTTACAGTAGTAAGCACTGCTCCTTGCAGTATAAATAGAAAACCAAGAAATCCATGACCATAGGGATGCTCCAGTCCCCTATCCCCTGGTGAGTTTTAGTGACTATGCTTGTTTGCCCTTCCTTGGGATGAGAGTTTCCCAGTTCTGCTTGTAGAAGATTGAATCAGAGTGGACTACTCAGTTCTGTAAGGTTCAGAATGCTCACCCAGAGAAGCTCTAAAGCATTTTTCATGTTAATATGTCCAGTGAAACCAGCTTTGAGAAATTAAATACATCTTGTTAAACTAAACTTTATCATAAGGCTGGTGTTCAATGCACAATGTCACCATCTCCTTTTGAGCTAGTATTCTTACCTTCCCTTTGGGAAGACAAAGAAGTGTTTCTAAGTACTGTTTGGTTTGCTTCATTTGTTATATATACAGTTATTTGGTCAACTTACTTCACTGTGGGCAACCTAATAATTTTTTTATACTTCAGTTCATAAATAAATAAAACACATATTTATACAGATACTTGCAAACTTAAGGGAGTTAGGTGTTCACTAAGACTGAAGTTTTGTGTGGTCTGGACACAAAACTAATACTGGGACCCTATGGAGATTCCTGACTTATGACTCTTCCAGAGTAGAGTTTATGGGGCATGTGCCTTCTACTCTAAGAATTACCTTTTCAAAGCTGTCTGGGTAAAGCTCATCAACACAATGGGTGATTTGAGAAATGCTGTGAGATAAGTGTGTTAGTGCTGCTAATTTATAGCAAAGAAAGCATGTGTGAAAGTCAAAAGCTCATTAGCACCAGATCCTTGCCAGTTTTTCCCAGATGCCCTATTCTACATGCAAGAAGTCAGGTCAGGAAAATTCTAATTTACTTTAAGGTGTCTACTGCTGTGACAGTATGTGGAAAGACAATATCTTGTAGGCCTAACACACTGACCTTGAGTAAAAAGGGCTCCCGTGAATCTGAAGATATATATTTATATATAAACATTTGTGTGCCTATATACATACAAATGCCTAATTTAAGAGAAATAGCAGCAATGACCTTTCCTAACTATACTTTTGCTTTCACAAGCAATTCAATCAATCAATCAAATTATCTTGTCAATCTATATCTGTCCATATAGGGGGAGAGAGAGACTGAGAGATTTAAGCAATAGGAACACACAATTTAGCAGCTGTGGCACTGCAAAACCACATGTACTCTACAGATGAAAAGAAAACAAGACAAGAGCATTAGCTAAAGCAAGCAATCTCAGCCTTTTTTGCTGGGAATCTTAATTTAGAAAATCTACTCAGGAAGAATAATTGTTCCCATTCGTTATTTTGCTTGGATGACTTTTACAGAACTGTTTTTGCTGTCAATTGGCAAATTCAGTGGAAGAAACAAATTACCCTATTATTAAAGCGTATTTGCAGCAAACAATAGATATTCCACATAAGCTGTGCTTATCTGGCCATTTTTCCTAAAGTCTTCTAAGAAAATTATGCCTTCATATCAATATGCCTTTGTCTAACTTGTGTTTAATGACAGGGTAGATCTCTAGCAGAACACAGTCGGTCCTGCTTGCTCCACATGTACCCTACTGGGCTGTATTCCAGGTCAGGGCAGCCTCACTGACTGAAACTTGTGACATTTACAGAGAGTTTCCTGCATTGTTCACAGTTTCTGTGCAGCTTGATTTCAGCCTCTCTCACTCGCCCTGCTTGGGTTATTTTCTATCAGCATTCCTATTACAAGCTGCCTCTGTTTTTACAGGTGGCAATATAAGAACCTTGAAAGTTTCTTCTAGGGTAATATTTTGCTATTTTTCCGCATTAATGAAAGTTTGATTTTTATTTCACTTCAGTATTTCATTAGTTTATAAGAAAAGGTGGGTTGGGAATTGACCTGAGTATACTTTTCAAAGTCAGGTATGTAGAATTCAATTTATTTGCCCAATTTTTGGCATGTGTGAATTAGCTGAGCTACTCTTACAATCCCTCCACATTTAGTGGAAAAAACCCGAATTGCCTTTTGGACTTATTGTTTTTATTTCCACTTGTGGTAGAAGTAGCCAAGATTAAAGGAAACCATGAACATCTTAACAGAGGACTTTAAAAAATAGGGAGTTTAAATCCAAGCCTGTATTTGTTTCATTCAACTTGTTTTCCTTGCAAAATTATATACATTTCATTAAACTTTTAATGGAGGTTTTGAAATGTAGGTTGCAGTCCAATCTTTATTCATGTCACTTAAAATGAAAAGGTTTAACAGATCAATAACCAATGGATTAATGAGTCACTGATAATAATAACAGGGTTTTACATCAAGAGCACCTATTATCAAGAGCAATCACAAAGTACTTGGGAAGTAGAGTAACAAACTATTTCTGCTTAAGTGGTGTAAGAAGCCAGCTTCCTTCAGAAGTCAGATAAATAAGGATGGAAAATAATGACCATTAAAGCAAATACTGAGATGCAGTTGCCACACAATCGTGTAGAAAACACAGTACCTGGTTCATTTTAAGGATGTGAAAATAGCACTACTTCTCAGCTGTCTGAGCATAATTATTCACTATCAGAAACCAGCCTGGGCACATGAGTTTTGCTGTGTGTGCCCTGAATGCCACCAAACTTATTTGGTGTGTTTGGGCACAGCGTGTTCCTGAACTGGAAGTCCCTCACATGGAAGATGTTATACCACTAGTCTGTGAAAGCCTGCTTCCATATGCATGAGTCCTAGGCTATGCCAGGCCTCATAAACCGAAAAGTAAGGCTTGTGGTCTTCAGGGATGCTTAAAACTGCAAGCAAATAGTCAAAGAGCCTTTGCATAATGGTTTAAAATACCAAGAATTCTTTATGTTACTAATCAGAAGCAGCAAAGAAAATGAGACAAAGCAATAAACACTGGCATGCATTTGAATTTTCTGTTTCTTTACCATCTGATCATTTTTAGGCCACCTTAGCAGACCAGGAGCTTTCCTCTCTGCTTTTGAAATTGGAAGTTTCCCTGGTCTATTCTATATTTTTTGCTTTGAAGACCAGTTTTTCCTAACTACATCCACAATTTAACTACACTCCTTTGCTGTGAAAGCACAATGCTGTCATTCTCCATGTCTGTATTTCTTTTATTTCTGTGATGGCAAGCTGTCTAGTTTTCTGGGTCCACTGTACATACCTAACTTTCTCATTCTGCTTTTTGGTCAACTCCCCCAGTTCCAACTCCCCTCAGCTGTGCTCTCAACACCACTATCATTTCATGCCCACATGTTACCACATAACAGAAAGAACGAAAATTTACAGTTTTCCTTTGCCCAAGCCTGGAAGTGACATGGCATGGCCCCAGCTGTAGGCAGCCGACTGCTGGAACCCCATTAAACTCTGTAGCACGGCAATTCTGTGAACGCAGGTGGTATTCCCAAGGTTCATTTAAATATCCTTCACACACAAATAGGCATTAGTCATCGCTGCTCCTTTTAATTGTGAATGCATTCAGCACAGTCAAGATACTAAGTTTGGTAACAAGCTATGATGAGAAAAGTAATCAGCTACCTTGACTGGAAAACATGGATAGCAAATTCAGTATGGTAGGGACATGTAGATCTTATGTCCTCTGACAGTCATTGAACTTAAACGGCAGCAATCTTTAAAATAAATTTTGCTTTTGAATGGCTGAAGGACAGAGAAAGAAATGGTCCCCTACATTTTATTTTCCCATTTCCACCGGAAACATGAAATGTTCTTGTTCATAGTTTCGCAGGGAATAAGAAGCGCAAGTCCACATCTGTAAGCAAAGACACAAAAAAAGAGATAAACACAATACAGAGAACAAGGTTTGATTTGGGAAAAAATAAAAGTAAACAAACAAAATATTTGCTAAGAAACCTTCCAAACCATATTTTTTTCCCAGAAACAGCATGACTGGCAAAGTTGCACCTGTAGTGACCATGAGTTTCCAGAGAGGTGTGGATGAACAGCAACCTAACAACATATGATTACTGAAATTAACAGAATTTTTTTCCCCACTGACATTACCTGAGTTTCATATATCCTTTTAATGTAATGCAGTTGTGTCCAAAAATAAAATAGTGACAGCATATCCATTATTTCTCTCTGTAATTCTGGAAACCTTCAGGAAAACTGTCTCAGAAAAGACAACCTTTTAAATATAATCCCTTTGGAACTTCACGGGAGTGATTCTTACCTTCAGAATGTATCATTTACCACCACCAAAGACTTAAAAACAAAACAATAATGACAAGATGCCCAGAACAAAATAGCTTAAGGCCTATAACACCATATAAGAAACAACTCTTAATTTCCCCTGTGGTTTTCTGTAATCTTTGACACTGCATTTACATTCTGCATAGCTCTCCAATGTGTGCTCGAATCCCAGCACAGCAATAGAGAAGTAAAATGGTTCCAAGGGGTTATATTAGGATACTAAGGATCTCAAAGACAATACATTAGCTATTGACAAGTTTCATGAATAATTTTATTGCATTTTTATTACTTTGTAGTAAAAATATCTGTACAAGATGCAACATCAGTATTCTTTTCCCTTTCACTTTCAAATGATTTTTTGATATGTCTAAAAAAAAATCTGGTTTCACTTATAGGTCTAAAAATCACTCTTCCAGTTTGAATCTAAAATGTAATTAAAATGCACACTTCTCTATTAGAGCTGAATGGGCATGAAAATAAGAAATTTCTTTTTGCCCTCTTTTATAACTTAACACTGCTTCAATTTTTAAAAGACCATTTTTTAAAAGCAAGAATATTTTATTTAATAATTTAGTACTCACTTCAATTAGAATAGTTATTTAAACCTTCAATGACATTACAATTAAAAGTTTGAAAATAGTTTTATGATAATTTCTAGCTTGATACAATTTTCTGCTCTGAAAAGAAAGCATATGAAAAATCACTTTTTTATCTTGCTGGTGTCACAGTATAAGTCTTTAAAACTACCATGCAGGATTCTTAACTGATAATGTGTTTCAATATATCTGAGGTGATGCCCTGCATGCAATGGGTCACCTTTTTCAGTGGGTGTAAACTGAGGCAACTTTACTGCCTGAAAGAAAGGCATTCTGCCCAGGATCTTGTTAATGCCACTCAGCAGAGAAGGGACAGCTTGTCAACACAAGAAAACCTTTGTCTAATATGTATGTTCCATCTTGATATAATTTGCCATGTGGCCAAAGTGCCTCATGTCCAAACACCTCAAGGTTGTATCCCAGCATCACCTGCCTTAGGTAAATCTGAGAACAGGACAGGACTAGATGCAGATGGGAAGTATTATTTTTCCATGCTTAGCATCTAGTTATTGACATTTTTTTCAAGGCAAATGCCAAGAAGATAAGTGATGTTGTTAAGAGAGAAGAGCAGCACTGTATAGACACTTTGCAGAAATCTGGATTAGACAAGAAGCCAGGCAGGAGAGAGGCTGACCTAGAAAGCACCTCAGCAGTTCTGACAGCTTTAAAAAAGCTATGGTCACCACCACTCTGATACAGAGTGAGTTATACTGAAGTTGTCTGAGGTAACTTACCTAGGGAAAACAGGAATATTTCATATATATTGCAGTGTTTAACCAGCTGTATGTACTACATCTAATGTTACTAATGTCACTAATAATAGTAGCTACAATAATATACGAACCACACTCTGTTCACAAGGTTCATTAAAATGTTGTCTAATGCTGCCCTTTAGCCCTCTATATTGGTACATTGCTTTACATGGTACTTTTAATTTAAATCTGCAAGACTGCCTGACAATTTGGACTGAAATTTTCTGTGTCATTGTCTGTCCCATGCTTCATTTCCTTTTGGTTGGAAAGTGTCAACTAGCACAAATTCAGTGATTTCTGAGAATGGGGCCAGGGAAATTTTTATTCTGCACTTTAAAAGGATTGGATGTTTCCACTGTGCTGAGGCTGGGTCACAGAGAGGGCAGGGAAGGCCTAGATTTGTACTAAGAATGAGAGTTCTCCAAAATGTGCCAGGTATTCAGGTGCCATATACTTTGTAAAGACATGAAGGCTAAAATCGCCTAACAATTTTCCTAGACTAAGGTTCTCTAACCTTAAGCTTAGAGGTACTCAATTGAGAATTTTTCTGCAAATGTGAAGACGTTGCCTCTGGGAAGCAGAACTGAGAAGAGGAAGACTGCCCTTCTCCATTCCCTCAAGTCAGTACAAACTGCAGGACCCATAATTGTTCCCCAGGTCCCAGTTCATTCCTCAACTGTGTCCTGAGATGAAATAGATGCAAGAATGGAAAGCAGAGCCTATTTCCTGCTTTTCACAGGAAGGAAACCTTTGTGCATGGGATGTACAGGATCTTTGTCATACTCTGGTTTATAACCCTGTTCTGTCTGACTCGCACACCTGTATGGCTGAGCATAACATGGGGATCATCTGCAGCCCCGGTGCCTGACACAGCTCTGATAGCATGTTAGAGGAGGGGAAAGGGAAGAGATTCAAAATTTAATTGCAAAGGGGAGAACAGCTAGAACTGATAGAGACTAAAGGAAACAAAATGGAAAAGGAAAATGAGAGTGAGGAACATAGACTAAGATTTGAACCTGTCTGGCTGAGATTTGAACAGAGTGGAAAATATTGGACCTGAGCCGAATATAGGGAGCTAAGTCTGAGCAGAAAGGAGACCATGGGACTGATAGACTTGAGAGTTCATCACTTCACAGATTTTAAATCTTAAAAGATCCATTAACTGATACAGCTAGATCTTAAGTAATGAAATGTTGAACAAAGAACCAGAGAGGGATTCAGTCAAGGAAGGCTGGAGAAGCTATTAGAGAAAGGGCCCTCAACACAACCCTCCCCAGTAACTTTTCTCAGCCCAAAAGGGGCCTGGCTGGCCAAGCTCATGGTCTGTTCTGATACAGATCTGACTTCTGTGAAATCAGCTAAGCTGTGAGAAGGAGCTGTGAGGAGCCACATCTGCTGCCTCCACCGAAGCACCTCATTCTGGGGAGCAATACCAAGTGAAGACCCAGCTGCTGTCCCCAGTCCACCTCTTCTCACCACTTCCAGGCATGTTGGGATGGGGATGCCAAGGGACATCCCTGCCCTGGTTTGCCCCACTGCTCCCCACCCAGCCTGCCCCACAGCCAGCCTTTGCTGCAGCCTGATCAGTCTGAGCTGAGAGAGAGATTGACTTGACTAAGCAACCGGGAGAGAGTAGGATGGAGTATCACAGTGAAGACAAGAGGAGGGAATCGATAGGCTTGATGAATAACACTAGTATGAGATAGGATATGGAAATTGCTGCATAGGGATTTTAAGAAGGATCTGGAAAAGTGACAGCTGGTGAAAAAGCTCATTCTAGAGGAGTGGGGCCAACAGTGAGACTGGGAAAGAAAGCAAAGATGCCCAGGTCAGTTACACAGTGTCCAAATTAATCATCTACATTGAAATTAGAAGTCTTATCCCAGAAATGCACATTCCTCTCAACTGAGTTTAAAGAGTGTTTAGTTCAAGTACAGAAATCCAGACAACTTATGCAGAAAGCTAGTTGGTGCTACTCCCACCTCCAGTGTCTGGGAAGTAAGGTGGATAAACTGAATGAGGAGTGGAAGAGGGGACATTGGGAAGCATTGTGAGAGGAGAAGAGGCTTCAGAAAAGGGTAGATGAAAGGACAGAAGGAAGGCAAGTTAAGGTGGAGTGAACAAGGCAGAAGATACTGTGCTTGGAGTGAACAGACAAGATGCCACAAAACCTTCCAAAGTGTGGAGCATGTCGCTGAGTGCAGCTGTCCCATCATGCCTTTCCCTGCCAGGAAACACCTGCAGGAACCATTAGGGAGTTGCTTTAGCCTTTTGACTACCTGTAGACAGGCAGAGGAGGATAACGCACTGCTGCTGTCACTTACTGTGCCCACCTGGTGTGCTGGTCCCAAAGCGCTCAGTCTTTCTGATGATCATGGGGTAGCTCCACAGGTAGTGAGAGAGAGAATTATTTCCCTGGGATTTCTTTATAAAACAATGTAAAAAACACACTTAGACTGTGGAAATGCAAGCACCCAAGAGTTAGGGAAAGCCATGTTTCAGGTTTACTCTTCCATACTTATTAACACAGCATGCCTGTTCTGCAGCTGTGAAGTGGACAAACAGATTAACTGTGCGGGACTTTCCCTTATTTCTTGTAAAATTTTATGGAAAGAAACAAGCAGGAAATTTCAGGAGAAGCAAGGACATTCTCAAGGAAGTCAAACGCCGAATGGAAGAGCTGCCTTTTAGCCCTCTCTCAGCCACAGAGTTCTTTCCTGGTGCTGACCAAGTCACTTAACCAACTGTTCACAAATACTACTCACTAAGCTTGATTTTATATGAGCGCCCCTGGGTGCTAAGTTTTGAGTGAAAGTTGAAATACAATATGAAATACTCTGCAATATCAATGTCTACAGTGAGACTCATCTAAAAGTACTGCATAAATTCATACCTCAATGCCTCTAGGTAAAGTAAAAATTCAAATGGAAATATAGGGATTGTTTTTTCACCCAGTTAGATAATGTGATGGTAAACACTACAGAATTTCACTTTCAATTCAGTTTGACTAATTTGAAGTTATGGGATATAGAGACACAGTGAAATGAGGGTTAAAAATAAAAGGATTGATTAGTTACTCTGTGCTCTGGATTGTTCAGGGCACTAGTAGTAAAGGGAGCATGTAATTAAAACTTTATCGGCATGCAGTCATAAAAAAGAGTTAAGTTACACTTGCACTGTTAACCTTAATTAAAGCACTTAGTTTCTTATCTTACAAACTCAATAACATTTTCAGGCGTTGTTAGTCTGTTTTGATTACAATACGTGCAACACTCTTATGTGTACCCGGTGGAATGTGCTACATCTGGTCTGCCATTGTTTGGGTTTTTTTCTTGAAAACAGAACTTTGAAAAAATTTGGTATGCTGCCTCCTTAGTTTCTCTTTGCCCTTCCTTAGATGGAAAAACTGGCCATGCTTAGCTTAATTCAGCATGGCCTCTAAATTCCCGGGCACATATCTGAACATCAGATCAAAGATCAGTCACTTGGCACCTTTCCACTCTATCTTGAAAAAAACTAAAACAAAACATAGAAAGTTTAAGCACTTGTGAACATTTCTGTTCAGCTTTAAAGTGATACTTCTACTTTTTTGGTCTAGAGACGGGAATATAAAGCAGTTATAGTCCCTGAAACAATAGTTATCTATACAGTTTCCATAAAACACATAGGAAAACGTAAATTTCAGATGCCATATCAAGTATCAAAATATCTCAGGGTGTAGTATTCTTCCACTGATCAGGATGTAGCCTGACAGCACTGTTACAGGTTAGCTGCAAAGAGATTTAACCAGAATTATTGGTTAAAAAGCCTACAGTTTTCCTCCTGTCAGCAATGTTAATTTTCCATGACTCTCACTCCAAAGTTGCTTCTCATTGTCTCATCTTCCCAAAGTTGTTTCCCACTCTTTTCCCAAAATCTGTTGAAGTGTCAATGCTTACTAAACCACCCCCTGGTTTTTCCACATTCTCTTTGGACAACCTTGTTGAAAGGCAAATCAAGGAATCTATATCAGGATTAATTAGAAAGGCAAGATATTCTGATGAAACTGAAAAATAAGTATTAACAGAAGGAATAAATGCGATGCTCTTTCTCGGTCACTTTTGTCAGTAGGCCCAGTTTGCCCTTTCAGGCACATATTCAAGGATTCAGTGAACAGCCTGGGAGGAGAGAGCTTGGGAGGAGAGAGAATCTTAAAATGATGGTGTGCTTTTTCATCAGTTTTATATTCACTACATGAAAAAAGATAGGCAGTGATGCTACGACTGGAAGCTCTGAAGATGGACACTTTGGAAGAGCTCATATTTCTGCATATAAGTGGACATTAACGTTGAGGAAGAACAATACATTTAAAAATTTGCTACACTTTTTTAAAAATCTGGATGATGAATAAGCTAAACAGTCAGCACAATTTATTTGACCCTAAGTCCTCTTCAGTCTTCTGTTAGGCACCAATAGGCCTTGTATAAGGCTCCAGGTACATAGAGTCATAGAATGGTTTGGGTTGGAAGGGACCTTAAAGACCATCTAGTTCCAATGTCCCTGCCATGGGCCACTAGACCAGGTTGCTCAGAGCCCCGTCCAGCCTGGCCTTGAACGATTCCAGGGTTGGGGCATCATTTGGAGTAGATATGAATGATTTCCAAAAATTTAAACTCCTACAGGCTGAGTTTCAAGCTACAGTACTGAAAAAGTGTTTTAGACTTGGACGTGAATGTTCCTGCTGCCTTTGTAGAAAACAGCTACTTCAGGCTTTTAAGTTTGCCCTGACCCAGCATTAACTCCCTCATGGGAAGCACCCTAAGACAGAGACACTCTGCATAAGCACAGAAGTTGATTTGCATACACCTCTTTTCAGGAGCGTAGTCTTAATTTAAGGACCACAAACACGAAAATGAAGCAATATTTTTTAATCTTAATGTTTTTATTATACACAAAGGAGACACCTGAATGCAGAGCAATAGGTATAAGATCAACATGAACAAAATTTCTGTGTCTTTTCTTGGCAAAAGCCACAATCACAAGTGTGAGTTGAGGTTAGATCCTCTTGATGGACTTTAAAGAGAGGTTGGAGAGTGTTTTGGTAACTGGTGAAATCTCATTAGGAAACTAGAATTTGGTATCTGTAATAAAATCTCCTTCTCCACAGCTTCCAAATAGGGGATCAGGAAGGAATATCCCCTATCTTTAGAACATCTCATATGTTTGGTTTCCTCCATTGTAGATTTTTTCAACTTCTTCCTTTCTGCCAAATGCAAGAGTTTGAAACTGTAGCTCAGTGTCTGTGGGTGCTGCAGATATCAGCTGCAGAACTCTGCCTGGATGTTTTCTTCCTGCTGTGCAGCAGACAGGGAAAACAGAGAATTGCTGGTGCAGTGGCTTTCCTGTGGCTCTCACATGATACGGGTGCCCATTTGGCAGCTTGACCAGCACATGAATTTTAGTACGTTGTGAACTAAACCCAGGGGCAATACACTCCCTCTACCATGCCAATGCTTTCTACATTTTTTTTTAATGTATACCTTTATTAATATTAGATTACACAATGCTTGCTTTCCCAAGCTTTCTATAGATGCTTTTTACTTGTTTCTCTTTCTTTCTTTTCTTTTGTTAACTGAGACTGTCTTGCAAACATATGACTATGAAACTGCACTAATTATGGAATTAGTTCCAATTTAATGTCTGGTTTATCATAGACCTATTTATGGATAGGCCAAAAGCTGTTCTGGCAAATTAGCAGGAAATGGGAAAAAGAAATATCAGTATGAGCTTCATAACTGTTGGCACTAACTGTGCCTTACTTATGCTCTACTTTAATGATGTTGTTTTATTTTTCTCAAAGAAAAAGCTGGTAGAAGAGGCCTCTATATTCGTAGAGCTATTAAATTCATGATGAAAATAACATTAAGCTAATGTTCCCTGCTTATTTCAGCAATAGAGCAGTGGTGCTACTGGATCATTAAAATGTTTTAGTAAGTTTAGCAAAGAAATAATGGGGACAAAACATCTTTAGTGTCTGTGGAATCTTCTTCACCATTTTATAAAAACCCAAATCACATCATCCCAGACTAGAAAGCCCACAGCTCTCTTTTGTCATTGTAGATGCATTTTAAGACAGTATTTCAAGCTACCTGTGTCTTTTAAGTAGTGGCTGAAGTAGTATTATACAAAGTTTGGAAAAACTGATTTTTCTTCCATGAGACATTTAGAATGCAGTTCTTGTCTCTCATTTTCTGTTATGTTGGGTAAATGCAATTACGAGTGGTAAACTTAAGTGAGGCTACATAATTTAGCATTGTATTGCCAGCTGTGGCCAGAGTTGGTTATATATTTTCAATTGGCTCTCATTAAGAAAACAAATCTTATCCATTTTCTACTGCATCAATAATAACGTTCACTCTGGTTTAGAATTTGCTGCATTTTCAGTGGTATCCACAATGCAGACTAATTGCACTCAGCTGCACTCGTCCTGGTTGCTGCCAGCCTGCATCTGTGGGTTCTCATTGCATGCAAACCAGAGGCCATGGAGGTGGGGACATCTGTGCCATGGTGCCAGGCTACAGTCATGGTAGATACCTAGACTTGGAAACTGCAGAGCTCTCCTAGGGCCTGTCATCTAGGTAAAGAAAATTCTGAACAGATTTGAAGGTGAAAAAAGAAAAAAAATCACTGACTTGAAACCTGAAACTTTAAAGTAGTAAACAAATGTATTGACTAAACTTCAAAGCAAACCTATGGTTAGGTTTCTGCTTGAGGTAGTGCTTTGCTCTGTAGATTCAGAGGTGGGAAAGTGCCTTTATGCAGTATTTAAATGGCTTCCTTTGCTTTTCAGGTGGAAGCTGGCTGAAATGTATTGTGTCTTTAGGAAAGGAAGAGTCATTCCCTGATGGCTGGCCAAGAACTAGTGAAGACGGCAGCTGCAGAGGCAGCTGGAATTTCCACCCTCACAGATGGAGTCAAAGTGCTGGGCTGTAGCTGAAACAGGAGGGAGTGAATGAAAGCAGAAGGAAGGTAAAAAGAGGGAAATAGTGAACCAGATAATGTGACTTAATAAGACCTGAAGGCTTTCTGCATATTCATGTGTAACACAGCCTGGAGGAATTCTAGGTTCTTAAAAAAGGCACCATACACACTGTAGAAAGTGTAGTTTCTCTGAACAGGACTGTGACAGAGACAGAAGAAAAATCTTTAAATAGCCAAATTTGAAGATGTTGTGGATACCTTATCCCTAGAAGGGTTCAAGGCCAGGTTGGATGGGGCCCTGAGTAACCTGGTCTAGTGGAAGGTGTCCCTGCCCATGGCAGGGGTGTTGAACTAGGTGAGTTTTAAGGTCCCTTCCAACCCAAACCATTCAGTGACTCTATGAAATTCCTTTCTTTCATGTAGAGAGAATGGATGGAAATGCAGAGACCGCAAGAAATTTGTCCAAGTCACAGGTGAGGATCTCACCTTCCCCTAGTGTTTTGTCTAGACACTAGGTTGAGTTATAACAGCACAACCACTGTTGGATTAGATTAGGGACAGACCAGTGGCCATTCTCAGACAGTAGCCAGCAGTAGAAACAGGAAAACATAATATGATCTTGTTCCTAGAACAATCTTCTAACATTCAGTAATTTAAGGCCTACTGCTCTTATACAACTTTTCCCTGATATCCAGGATCTGACAAGGTAGCCCAACTAGCTAAGCAATATAACAAGGTGGAAATTGGGACCCCTTAGTTTTGCTTCTTCTTTTTTTTTTTCCCCCAGTGAAAACTGGAACGAGAATACATTTTAAAAACCAGTTTTAAGCAGAAATTTGAACTAATAATTTGGTTTGGCTTATTAATCTCAAGTAGAAATGGCTATTTGAACAAAATCAGATCTTCTGAGTAGAAGGAAATAAGCCATTGACTAAACAGAAAAGTAGGAATAACATTTTCCATTTTAGACTTTCTTCATACTTTGTTAAAAATACTGTGAGAAAGCAAATTTCATGCCAAAGAACTTAGGCCTAGTGGTGTTAGGTACACATGCTTATGTTATAAGAAAGCTACTGAGGAAAAAGGAAAAAAGAGAAATAATAATATGTAAACATAGACTAAGGGAATGTGCTTTTTTGGGGACAAAAAAAAATTACAGAGAAAATCAGAAATGCAATTTCTGCATCTAGGCATAGCTAGGGTTTAAATATGTAGTCGAGGTTTGAACACAAAGTTATTTTCTTGCAGAGTTCACTGGTTCCCATGTCAGTCAGATGGTCCTTAAAAAAAAGTTTCAAACAAAAATCTATACATGGACTCACAAAATGAAATGCATATATGAGCAAGCAGTGAATATTATATCTTCTTTATGCAAGTGACCTATATTAAAATTGTATTTGATCATGAATGTCATGTTTTTAAATATAAAAATTAATCCACCTTTTAAAATTAAAAGGGCTAACTTTTCAAAGAAATCTAAAAGTAATTACAACATAGCCATGGTGGTGAACAAGTCCACATGGGAGTCAACTGATCATCCAAATGCTTGTGAATTAATTTCACTGAAGGTGAAAATCCATTTCAGAAATTTAGAACCTCACAACTGGGACTTTTTTTTTCTCAGTGTAGGACTGGACAGATAATCTGCATCTTCCAAATACCATATGGAACAAAACTGATACCAGATGCCAAGTGCTAAATCTTTATGGGCTGGGTGACCCTTGTTAAGAAAAACGTTACACAGACCTGGACCTACAGAAAAATATATACTGTGGAAGGACAGTGTCTTAACTTCAGAGATTAATTAGTCAGTAGCTGATCCTTCCTAACTGCTATCATCAATCTCCAGTTTAATTTATTCCTAGAACTGCTGTTGTTCCGCAGGGTTGATATTGGATTCATTCTAAGTTCCCACAAGAGAGTATTTGCACTACACGTTTAGTTCAGTTAGACTTAAATGTCTGTACATTCATCCTCCATCAGGCCCTAGTAAGAAGTCCAGCTCTGACTTTGGGCCTTAGCTCTGTGGTAAATGGATTGTGGATGAATGTCAGAGCTCACAAGGACATGCACTTCCTATTGAGTGAAGCAGCAGGTTGAGAGGTAGGTTTGAACTCTTGGTCCCACATGAAAAATCACATGTTCCAGTGCTTCACTGCGTGGAGCTCATTCTCAGATCACAAGGAAACTTGTCAGATTTACAGTTTGAGACAGGCAGAAAAGTCTGGCAGCCTGAAGTGAGGCAGCCAAAACCTCCCCTACATCCCCAGAGATAAAAATAAGCTTCAAAATCACTCTCAAAGAAATAGGTGAACAGGAATTCCAGTGTGCTGAATGTTTTTGAAGGAGAAACAAAAGCATACGTGGTTGTCTTTTCCAAACTTGCTGTAATACTAGATTAGAAGCTAATTTTAGACTGGATTTACTTTAAGTTAAAAACAGTCTCTGGTAAATAAGAAAACAGGGATTTTTTTTTCCCCCTGAAATGCTGAACTACCAACCATGACAAAATGCAGTGACAAAGTGACAGTTAGACAGCCAGCAGAATCCATGGCATTTACAATTTTGTCAAATGAGTCCCTCTCTGCAAATGTTTTGGCCTTTGCATATTTACATTCCTTGTGCTTCGTGCATTGATATGCTTCATGTAGTACAGCTTCTGCACTCCGTCAGTGCTGCTCATCCTAGTTTCTAGTCGGCAGGTTTCCGTTGCTTCTTTGTTTCCTTTTTGAATGCAATACGTGCTAATTTTACAGTAAATGCCAGTTTACATTAGCTCAGCTGTCCTCATGACATAATTTGACTTGAAGTTATGCAAATTACTTCTTTCCAGATAACTCTGATTAGCTGCGAAAAACACTCCCTAATTAGTCCTGAGATAATCAGGGAGAAATCACAGTTGATTACATATATTGAATTTGCTTCTCCAATTTAAATTGCCATATTTCCTGCCACAGGACCAGTGAGCACTCTATAGAGTGTGCACCTTCCCTTCCCTTGGAAAACACTTCAACTATTCCCTCACAGCTCCATCAAATCAAACATTTCTTTTTATACTGACTCTAACCAGACAGCTAGGGATCCCTGCTGACAGCCTAAGAG
Organism: Neopelma chrysocephalum; assembly: GCF_003984885.1. Taxonomy (NCBI): domain Eukaryota; kingdom Metazoa; phylum Chordata; class Aves; order Passeriformes; family Pipridae; genus Neopelma; species Neopelma chrysocephalum. The sequence goes on from NW_020897737.1 coordinate 9,475,237, forward strand.
TAATGCCAGCCCAGGTGCAGTACAAATTCTGCCTATTGCTGAAGATAGAGACCAGTAAATCTTATTGAAAATATATAGGTGTCAGAAAGTTTTACAGCTAGCAGCAAAGAGAGAGAGCACAAAAGCAGATCTTTTGATAAAAATGACATTGTCAACTGATATCAAGGTGACAATTTTAGAGGTCAGTAATTTAGACGGTATTTGCAGTGGAGTTTTGCTGGTTTGCTTCACACTGAACTCTTCCTGTCCCTTAGTGGTGACTCAGTAATTTATCATAATCCATTTTACAAATAAACAGGGACAAGTGAACTTCTGAAGGCTCAACATTCAGATTCAATTTGAGTAAACAGATAGATGTTCAAAGGTTTATTCAGAGTTTGGTTTCAATTACCTAATACATCTTGAGTCCTTGAGTTACCGGGACTGGTAACCTTTTCTACATGGTCCCTAAAGTCTTCTCGATAATAGTGCCTTGACAAGGTGAAGAGTAGGTCATATACCTCCTAACAAAACCTCTCTTTATCAGAAACAAGACCACAGGCTGATATTTTCTGTAAGAGAAAGAGGAATGGTAGCTGAGCGTGAGGTCATTTATTGCTTAACGACTCCAGACACAAACATAGACAAGAAAGAATCCAGATTTGGGGTTTAATTTGTATAAATTCCTGAGGATGCTAAGAATTCAGACTTGGATCTGAAGTTTCTGCAGCATCTCCTTCTCAGAGGTGTGTGATTTAAACTTTGGATTTGTATCTCCCATTCAGATGAGGTCTAAAACTACTCCTAAAGGGAAGTACCTTTTCAAAATTAAAGGAAATCATAACAGCAAAAGAGTGAAAATGGAGATATTTCAACTTAAAGTTGAAGTGAACTGCAGATTTGATGAACTAGAGAAATCAAAAAAGGAATTTTCATCATGTGGCATAATCTGTTATCATACTACCAACAAGGGTTTGGGTACTTTTTTTTTTTTTTTTAAGAAATGACTGATGAAGTTTCTTTGGACTATTAGTAGAAATTCTGTTCTTTCAGTGAGAACTTTGTCTTCTTGTTGCTGAGTGATGTTCTGGGGAAACCAAGGCCTATCTTGAAGATTTTTGTGTCGTAAAAGGCAACACAAAGTGCCCAAATGGCACTACCTCTAGGATACCATGGTCACTGCTCCGCAGAGGAAAGCAGTGGCAAGAACAGAATGTGATCATGAAACAGTTTCCATAACAATGTTTATTACAACCATGAAATCGTGGTAGCATAAATGTATCTCCCATCACCTATCCAGAACTCTTTCATCAAGTTCACTTAAGGTGTTCTGTAGATATAGTAATCTCACATGGAAATTAAAAAAAAAAAAGAAAAGAAAAAAATGAAGAGGAAGAGGAACTATCCAAATTGGTATTTGGTTAATATTTGAGTTAGAATTTAAAGACATATATTAACATGCCAAAATTATTCCCATTTTTTCCAACTTTTTTTTTCACCTAACATTTTGTCAACAGCATTTTTACAGTTTTTAGGACAAATACATCTCATCAGAACAACCACCACAGCCACAGTCTTAACACTGCTCATTTTCTGAGAGGCAACTGGGACATAGTCAGGGAAAGGGCTGCAGGTCACAGAGATCATTCTAAAAGTTCAGATGCCCTTCTTCACCATGGCTACATTCCCTATCAGAATCAGAAGTAAACTCCTTCTACGGCAAATTACCTCTCTTGGCAGGGCACATTGAGTCATTGACAGTAATGATAAGTGGCAGATAGTTTCTGTGACTTTATGACAATCTAAATGTGTGTAATATCAAACAACATCAAAACTTTTACGTGCTCACACTGTGATGTAGCCACAATACCGGCTTTGTGTCCTTCCCTGTCACAGGCTGCACAATAATTTCCAGTTCATTTCTCAGCTGTACAGCTCTCCTGTGCTTCTGCCAGAGCTGCTCTTTCTCATTTGCAGGGTCAGGGCATGGTTAGAGAGAAGGCTGTGCCCCCAAACCCTTTTCACCACTCCTCTTCCTCCCTCTTCTTCCAGGGATGTGCTATAGAGTATGCATGATTAGTAGGGGGTCTGTTCCAAGGAGAGGAGCAAGGGCAGGAGGGTTACCCCATATCCATGGGGCTAAAAAACGAGGAAATGTTTCCAAACCCCTTTGGTGTTTCAGAATCTATCACAAGTTGAAATCTTTCAGGGACACAGCCCAGTCACACAAGGGAGATAATTGTGAAAGGTTAGTGAGGTACAAACCACCAAAACCCAATCACCTTATCCCAGACTCCACTGACTCTTTTTCTAAAGTCTCCATGTGTGGAGGTAAAATGAGACAGATTTGGCCTTAGTATTAGAAATTATTAAAATGGAATTGTCTCTCAAAGTGAGGTGAAATATTGTGGAGACTATAAAGTTGTCTAATATCAGTTGAAGTCATTTGCAGGTAAGATATGTCATCCTCCATGGCAGTGTTTAGATACGTATGTCTGTCTTTTATAAGTGAGAATCTGTATTTTCTCAATAAATTCCTAGTGATGCTTATACATGTATATCCAGGTAACTAAATAACCTTAACAAGAGATTTTTTATTGTTTTCTTTGCTTTTCATGAAACAGTGGAAGGAAGTTTGGTTTTGCATGAGTTCATCTCCATGATCCATTTATTGTTATTGTAGGATTTCACAAAGGACCCATCTGCAGCCTATCAAATAAACAAGTCCTGTGGCCTCAGATTTGAACTATACAGAGGAAATCCCACTCTGCCTTTTAAAAGCCACATTTGACCTTACCAAAAAGTAATTCATTCTAATGACACGGACATTTTCACAGCATAACAGTCTGCTTCTGCAAAAATCCCAAGACAAAAACATTCTTACCTTATGCAAAAAAAATGATGAAGTGAAGCCAAAACACTTGATATGAAGGCAAGAAATATCAATCTATGACAATGTTTTGCAACATGACGACTTTAATTCCATTATACTAAATGACTACTGTGGATACAGTAATTTTTTATGAAACATTTTTAGGGGAAGGGAAAGCATTCGATCATTTCAGTCTTGATTATATGGAAACTGAATTGTCTCACTAAATCAAAAAACTGGGGAGGCTGTACCGCTGCTGAGATACACAACTGTATGTAAATGCTCACTGAGGTCAACTGGGAAACTCTCATGCACTTTAGTAATGCAGAATCATGATTTCAGTGTTCTTATTTTGTCCCTGATGGGTTGTTAAAGGTACTGTTTTGCATAATAATGGAATGATTATTGAGTTACCAGGACAGAGATGGGTGCATAAGCACTGAGAAAATTCTCACTAGCAAAAGTAGTCCCCTTCCTGAACTTGGTCCTGAAACAGCTATCCGTTCAAATGTAATATTTTTTCCCCCTTTTACCCTTATTAGTTGTCCATCTCTGGCCAATGATGACACAAGAACATACACCACTTAGTTTCCTCCCATCCTTTCTTTACTTTCTTCACCTCTGTCTTTACCAGCTCTGTTTGATTCCAGGCATTGGGAACAAGAGTCCCTAGACTCCATAACTATTTTTCTAGAAGTAGATCAGCAATACTGAGAAAACTGGCTGTAAATAATTTCTTTCTGGTTTATTAAAGAAATATAACGTGTACTTAGAACAATTAGAGGACCAGTTACCCAGATTACTAGTTTTGGGTGCTATTTTTGTGTCTTTGAAGTGCATAAAGGTGACATACCGTTTAATCAGTTCACAAAGCACCTTTTGGAAAGGGAACACTTTCATTAAAGAGTTTGCTTTTGCTACTATACTTCCTTTTCTTCTTTTGCTGTTCCCTCCCTTATGTTCCCCACTCCACAACTTCTCTTCTGATCAGCTCCCTGAGGTGCTCTCTGCTCTGACAATGAATTAATTTCTTTTGATTTTATTTCCTCCCATCTCTTCAGCTGTTCTCTGGTCTTTCTCAAAGCTGAAATCTCTAAAGTGAACATACAAGTAGTCTTTGAATATATGTCCTTAAAAGTTACATCTTCTTTTTAAGGGTTTCTGCCTTTTTCTTTTCCCTTCTGCTTATTAGACATGGAACTTCAAAGCTGGAAATGGCCTAAAACAGACATAACAGCCTGCGACTGAGGCACAGGGTTTTATTCAGAACACGGGGTCCAAATGAGGTGCTTTGCTCCTTCAGTTTATTTGGTTTTTTTTGGTGGTGATATTAAGGTTTATTATTCATGCTTTTGATTTCTTTCAATGTTAATATAGACACTACTAAATGATAATATCATTACTGCCCACTAACACTAATAGTCTTGGCATTGACACTATACCCTTAAATAAAGGAAATCGACTAGACAAGCTTATTATTACAATGTGTGTTTATTTAAATGATCACACTTAATGATTTTCTGTCTTGGTCAGCATTGTTCCTGTTTTGTTATCAGCAATATTCATATCCACCATCTAGTTACGCTTTACATATGTTCCTAAATAAAATTACACCAGCATTTTAATGATTTCTTATCACGCGAAAAGAGTTGTATAAAATCCAAACTGCTCCCTTTTAAATAAAGCTTGTAACTATACAAGGTGTGAATCAGAGGTATTAATAATCTGCATTTTCTGTTTATTCTTGAGAGATGAGCAGGTCGATTGTAATCAGATGCAGTTAAATCTCTGCATGAGACATTGCACCATTTGATCAAAAGAAAGAGTAGAGAAAACAGTGCTGTCACAAACACTTCGTATGACATCATTGGAAGGAAAGACAAAGTTGGCTTCTTAAAAGTGAATTCATCTTCTTATGAGTATTATTTGACAGGTGGTTTTCCCTCAGTAATTTCAGTACAGAAATAAACAAGCACAGGCCTCATTGCTATTGACCTTTGACAATGCCTATTGATGATCACAAATATTAGTTTTTTCCTCAGTACCTCACAGTATCAGTTCATAACGTTTTATTTTGCTTTAAGTAGCTGCCAGAGGTTCGTTTTAACCTTGCACTTAGATGGAAGAACCAACTTGCCCATGAATCTGAGTTAAGTCCATGAGAAACACTGAAGTAAAATGTGTTCTGTAGTGACCAACATGCCTGCTCCATCAAGACAGGTCATCACACAGTCACTGGACTCATCAGGTAGCTAGAGTATGCTGAAAGACTTTGTTGGATACTGAATTAAGTGATCTCTTTAGCTATCAGCTAAGCTGCTGAAGGACTAGGAACCTGAAATTTGAGGTGATAAGTCAAAGAAGGAGGAAAGAAAATTCCTCTATTCATTTATAGAAAGAAGAGGAATAGTTTCAGAGTGGTGAAATAGATAAGATGAAACACAAGAAAGGCTTCGTCTCTACAGTGTGTCATAATACACATTAGGGAGCTGCAAAGCCAGAGTAATTTCTATAACAAGATTCATTATTTTTGATTGACTTCTACCAGGGAAATTAAAATAACCTGTGCCAAAATCATAAATTGCTTGAGATTTAGAAAAAAGATTATCTGCTCTCAGTCTTCATTTTCTACTTGATGAAATGAGAAACAAATAATTATAGATGTATTGAAATATTTAATAATAGTAAGATATTATTAAATATAATTCCACAGAAGTATTAAAGAATTCTGGATAAAGCTTCCAGATGACAAAGCTGATTTAAAGACAGCTATTGAGATCATTTGGTAAATTGACTCCAAATACACAACTATTTGATATAGCTAAAAGTAGTAATGTTTTTGCAGCTGTAGTGGCTTAATGGTGTAAAACAGAGGCAAGGTTTGTAAGAAGAGGTTGTTTTTGTATTTCGTCAATGGATTTAACTGAAAAAGCACTCCAACCCCAAATCTTATGCACAAAGTCCTCTTTAACTGAAGGACAGCTCTCAATATGAGAAAGTAAAAAAAGGGCAAGCTGGCAACAAGGGAGAGAGAAGCTGCCACAGAACAGACAATATCCCAGTAGTTAGATCTGTCACCAGGGAATGAGAGATGCATCCCTTCCTGTTTTGAAATGTATGAGTGCCTTAGTCTCTGGGCTTTTCTATATTTGAGTGCATATCTGTGTGATTTTGATCAGTTTCCACTCAGCAATGAGGTGCTTAAGGCTTCTCTTTTTTCTTTTCTAAGTATATATACTGATCTCAAAACAGATATCCCTCCTTACAAATTTGCCTGAAATAAATCTAAGTGCATTGTTTACACCATCCATCCATGGCTAGGCTTCGTGAACAAAGATTTGGGAAGGGCTCTACCCACATTTACTACAAGTGTGCTGGTGGCTAAAAAGGCCAATATGAGATAGACACGTCCGGTTGCAAAAGACACAGCAGAAAGACTCCTTAGGTGGTATATTTGGCAAGACACGATTCTTTCTGCGTTGCCTTTTCTCCTCAAGGGTGATCCTGCGTGCTTTCTCAAAAGCATCAGCAGCGTTATAGATGGTGTGTCTCCAGGCCTCCCGATTGGAGGCCAGAGTAGACCAGTTATGATGATCAGTATGGCCAAGGCTGAGATGCTGTTTCAGGGAGTCCTTGTATCTTCTCTTCGGTGCTCCTCTCTTGCGGCAGCCGGTGGCAAGTTCACCATAAAGCACGATCTTAGGGAGGCGGTGGTCCTTCATCCTGGAGACGTGTCCTGCCCATCGCAGCTGTGTTCTCAGCAACATGGCCTCAATACTTGTGACTGCTGCTTGTTCTAGAACAGGCATATTAGTCACATAATCTGACCAGTGGATGTTTAAGATTGTACGGAGGCAGCGTTGATGGAAGCGTTCTAAGAGTCACAGGTGGTGGCGGTAGATGACCCATGACTCAGAGCCGTATAAAAGAGTAGACAGCACCATGGCTCTGTAAACACTGATCTTTGTACTTTTCTTCAAGTGTTTATTTCACCAAACTCTTTTATGAAGGCACTACATGCCTTTGCTAACCTGTTGTCTATCTCTCCGTCAATCTTACCATCTGAGGAGATGAGGCTACCTAGGAAATTAAACTGCTGGACTGATTTGAGCTCTGATTGGCCAATGGTGATATGGGGATGATGGAAGACTTCCTGAGGTGCAGGTTGATGGAGAACTTCTGTCTTCTTTAGGCTGACTTCCAGCCCAAAGAGCTCAGCAGCGTCTGCAAAGCAGGATGTTAAACTCTGCAGAGCTGCTTCTGTGTGAGCGACGAGGGTGGCGTCATCAGCATAAAGCAGCTCCCGGACAAGATGATTTAAGGTCTTAGCATTGTTTACACAGATCATAGTTAAAGAATGTGGGACTTGGTCTGAAAAGCAGCTATTCTGGAAAGATACTGGGAGTCGTGGTGGATAATTTGTAGTTTATGAACTTTCAGTGCAAAACTGTGACAAGCAGGACTCTGGCATTCCTTGAATGTGAAACAGGGATGCTAGCAGGAAGGAGGGAGAAGGTATGGTCTCCCATACACAGGGCTGAAGAGGCCACCACTGGTGAGCTCTGTATAGTTCTGACGTGTTCTTCAAAGAGAATACTGCAATTTTAGCAGTTTCGGAAATGATCAACAAAGATTATTGCAGAAATACAGCTCAGAATGATATGGTTTCATACAGAGAGGAATGATATGTGATTTTGAAACAATCTATATGTAGACTTGACATAGGAAAACCAGTATTTACTTTAAAAGAAACCAAAACACAATAACAGTCAGCAACTGGCAGGTAAGGCTAGAGAAATTCAGACTGAAATGAAGGCGTATCTGTTAATAGTGAACAGTTAACTATTGGAATAATTGACAAAGAACACAGAAAAAATATTCTATTGGTTGCACTGGATGTGCATTTTTAAAAAAATTATCCTCCATTTCAGCTGTGAGGTACTTGGCTTGACAAAAGAACTCTTAGACAAAATTGCTTGGACTGCTTTGTTCAGGTTTTAGACATTATTATTCTAGAAAACCTGCAACCACATGCACACTGAAAATAACGTCTCATTATAGCATGCCTTTTGCACGTTTCAACTCTGAAAGGCACTTAGCAATGAGCAAAAAACAAAACAAACAAAAAAGAAACCACAGAGAAAAGCTCACAGACTGATGAGTCAGGGAACTGATGAAGGAGGAAGCAGCAATAATAATTCCTGGTCTCAAAGATAGTATCAGTTGCCAGAGCATTATGAGCAGTATGAGCTTAGCTCGCTGTCTGTCCTTATCATTAGCCAGTTCAGGAACTGGTGGTCACTAAGAGCATTCTCTCAATCGGTAATGGAGAATGCAGGGGTGACACTTCCATACCCATGCTCAAAATGGGTATTACAGAGTGTAGTTATCGAGTATGTGATCTGTCAGACACTGCTGCACCAGCCCTTATCAGGAAGAATTTGTAGGTATTGACACAGGACATGGAGACTGAACTGTGCAGTCATATGTATGGTTTTCAACTCCTTATTACAATTGTGCACTTTCATTAGCCCTAAACTAACTTCATTAGCTCTCCAGAGACTCTAAGGGATGAACAATCCAAATGACATGTTTAAATCTGAGCACATGTGAACACCCTGTGTTGATTGAGTGCCATGCAAATGAAACCAAGCAGGAAGCAGCCATGGACAAAAGGACAGATAAAGAAAACAGCCTCAAGTCCCTTCCAGGTTTTCCCTTTTTTTATAATTTTAGGTAAATTTTAGGGACCGCTGGAGCCCAGAGCTTTGATTTCTAGCAGACTTGGTTTAAATGTCCTTGCCATTTAGATGCCACACTCTCCCTCCCCCTCACTGTTGCAATAAGAGCCGATGCTACACACCCTCTCTCCTACCCTAAGCCATTATTAGCACATGGAATTTCTGCCTCCTCCTCTGTTTGAAATCCAAGAATTGAATACTAGGAAAAAAATCCCAACTCCATCCTACAACCCTTCTTTGTTATTTAATCTCAACAGAGCTATTTGCCAAGAGCCTTTTTTCCCCTTTTCTAATGTTTTCAGGTCAACCTTAGCCTTTAGCTCACAAGGTCTGCCCTCATTTTATAACCAGGAGCTGCTCCAAAGGCACATTCATTCCAGTGCCTGTTGCCTCTTAGCCTCAGGAGCTTCCAGCTTCTTTTCTTTACTATCTTCTAATGGTGTGTTATTTACTTGAAGGCAGTTTCTCACATGAAACTCATAAGGGACTTAGACCTTTTTGCGCTGAAACCATTAGTGCTTTTTTCATTGCATGGTGACATCTCTCTTTCACATATGACATGATCTTTTTCCCATTAAGTTCAGTGGCAAAATCCTTTTGTATTAGAAGTAGACAGCCCTCCCACTTGGTGAACAGGGAAAGCAATGCAATGTGATACAATGTTTAAACTTTTCCTTAAAAAAACACACCTCAGTGAAGGTTATTTTGGCAATATAAAAATAGTAACAGAAAAATTAAACAGTTATTTAAGCACAAGGCCTCATATTTGTTCTCAATTTCAACATGTCCTGAATAAGCCTAAGGGCACAATTCAAAGAATTTACATATTAGACTGCCCCAAAATTAAGAATATGACCCCAGTAAGATCATTCGAAGAGTGAGTCAGACCTGTGTGCTCTAAGCAGTACTTAGAGCTCTAAGTCTGAGCTCTAATGGCTTCCAGAGGATAATGTACAGGGACTGGTGAGAGTTACATGACTCAAAAGGATAATAAAAAGCAAGTAATAATACACTGAGCAAGTTATTGAAAAACTATAGAAAAGGTAGAGGAGGTGCTGAACTCTCCCCTCTTGCTGAAGCTGTGGATCCAAGGCTTATCTCTTCATGGGTCCACGTACCTACAGAGACTTTTGAAGGAGATTCATCAGTGAGAAAGGTAAGCTACCTAGATAAACCTGTGACCTGATTCTTTATCTGTCATTAGCAGATCTTCCTCTCTCCCACTTCCAGTCCATTAGATGCCACAAGTTTTTTGTACAGAAGAGAGGAGTGGATTATATCTGGGCACAGATGCAGCCTTTGGAGTCAGCTCCATATTCTCACATCCTCAGCCACCTTCTACAGGCTGTAGGTAGATTCCTAATTTCTCTTTATTTTCAGAAGTTTCTCTTTCTTATCGATCACCATGAAATACTCTTTGGAAATGTTTAGAGTGTCCTATTAGCTATATAGATACCCAAAGTTGCTTCATTGCAGATTTTTGAATCATCCCAATAGAGACAAGCACACAGTTTTTAGGCACTGAGATGGCACAGCTAGGAAGGCCAAAGTGATGTCTCTGAATTTTCTATCCTTTGATTATAAGAGGAATTACGAGAATCATGTCAATAATTCTGATTAGATGGTCCCATTTCAAAGAAGAATGTGGAACAAATGGATCACTGAGATGAATTTTAAATTATTCAGACATTATGGTAACATAGGATATAAGCAATCAGTCCAAAGACTGACACAATTCAACTAAAATTTCCTTTTTCCACTTGTTTTAAAGCAGAAGGAACAATCAAACAGAGCATTCATAATTCCTTCTGTAGTAATAATAAATATTGTGTGTTCTTCATACCCCAAATCCATTTTAATCCACCTTCCCCATGAAAACAATGTGAGAATCAGTCCCACTGGATTAAGCAGTACTCTTGCCTGCCTCCTTTAAATAAACAAAACTTCTTGTGGAGAGGGCTGATAGAAAGAAAGTAAAAAGTTGATAAAAACAACAATAAAACCATCCTAATGTCAAGGTAGCACTTTATAAACTTTAGGATGAAGACAGATGTATTATCCCTTTGATAATTTACACAGTTTGGGAGACATTGCAATGTCTTTGGTTTTTTAGTTTTTTGTTTGGGTTTTTTTGCCTAAACAGTACATAAACACTAGAGCTAAAAGGCCACTTCTTTGAGTGCTGACAGTCCTACAGATAGATTTTCTTAACACAAAAGATACTACAATTAGGAGACTCTTTTATGGAGTTATACTTTGGAATAGTAATCTTCATATTAATTGAGCTCTCACTACAACAGGCAACAGGACCCATACTTACATCTGCTCTGTATATTGACATTACCAGCTGAGAAAAAGTCCTTTAATGGCCTACTCACACAATTCTGGTGTTAGATAGTGACATTACAAAGTGTGATCTCTTAAATTATTTAATATTTACACTAGCCTCTAACAACAGCTGAAGGATTTAGACCCATCAATCTATGTTTGAAAGATGGAGAGGGCAAAATATCTTTTTCATTATGCTTTTCTTCAGCTGTTTTCCATATTCCCAGTCGTATTCTTTCCTCTTAAGGACTTCCTTTTTTTGCTATTATATTAATGTGTTCACAGAAAGCTACTATCCTGTTGTAATATGATATCTAAAATGAAGTTATGTACTTGGTATTTATACAAAGCATTGCTAATGTACTTCCTTCACATTGTTTATAAAACATCTCAAAAGATTTCTTAACCAGCAGAAGACATCCCACAGACACTGAAATTCAATGGGATATATATATATCCACAAAAAGTTTCTGTCTAAAATTTTCCTTTGTTATCAACAATAAGGTTACCTTTAGTTTTTAGACTGCATAATCCACTGAAAATAGAACCACCCTGATTCCCCTGTATCTTTGCAGTGAAGGGTGAGTGAGGTATACATTGTAATAATGCTGAGGCTGTGTCATGGGAGGTTTAGGTTAGATATTAAAAAACGGTGCTTCATCCAAAGGGTGATTGGACACTGGAACAGGCTCCCAGGGAAGTGGTCACAACACTAAGCCTGACAGAGTTCAAGAAGTGTTTTGATAATACTGATACTCTCAGGCACATGATGTGACTCTTGGGGATGGTCCTGTGCAGGGCCAGGAGTTGGACTTGATGATCCTTGTGGGTCCCTTCTGTGATTCTGTGATTCCTTCTCAAAAGCCACATGGAGGAAGGCTTTAGTAGTAAGATTCATCAGAAGAGTGCTGCAGAGACAGAAACAGAGGAGCACTGGAGGAACTCAGGGAGCCTTCAGGGACAATTAAGATGTTTCATCCCTTTTCTTTCAGTTTCCTCAGCAAGACTTACTCTACCAGCCTTGAGATTCTGCTCATACCACTTTGCAAAACAATGACCTTTAAATCTTTTTCATGCTGACAGACATTCCTAATGAAAGTGGCGAGTTTCCTTTCAGAGAACTTCTGCAGAGCCTCACAAAGGACTTGTGGCACTTCAATTTCATCTTAGGCTGCATTCATGTACTTAACTGTGAGGTGATTCACAAAAAAAAAAAAAGCTGCTTTTCTGCTACAGTGCTTGAGCATGCACAGGCACCAAAAGTTTTCAACACAAAGCTTAAGTAGGTACTTAAAGTTTTGCTACTGTGCACGCTGAGATAGGCCACCAAGCTGGCTGAGCTGCATGACTCAGTGCCTAAGGCTGTCAGGAATTCACAGCTTAGGCATCCCTCTACCAAAGTCCCCCGAGGTCTGGTCTGGTAAGCTTCACAGTACACTTAATACAGTCTGACAGCAAGAAGGTCACACCAAAGCACAGGAGCCACAGTTATTTCTATTCAAAAGAAGTGATTATTTCAGGTTCCCTTCCTTTCCAGAACTGCACAGTCTTTTAAAGAGCTTACCAGTGAAGCAAGCTGTGCTGTGTGCTGTTCAATGATGGTCACTGATACACACTCCCATTTCTGTCCAGTTTCAGGGATTTTGTATGCCTCAGAATTAAAGAAATAAACAGATTGGTCCACTCTTATCTGGAAAAAAGTATAACTTGAATAAGATTCTCCAGTCCAAGTCCTAAGTTCAGCAAGGCTTTTAAATCTGACATTTCTGTTTGACTAGCATTTCCTCTCTCAGGTTGCCTGTTAGGAAGCTGTATTAAGGAACATAACTCTCCCCATTCAGTGTGTAAGTATAATCATATGTAAATATTTAAATTTCTTAATATGTGAGAGTGGGCAGGTGTTGATTACACTATACCTTTAATTTTAGGTTCTACAACACTCAGCATGACAATTCCCAATAGGCTTTCTGAATCTGAGCCTTAGTGTCTGTTTCCAGAAAGAATGGGAATCAATATTTTGCTTGATATCTAGCCTCAAGGAGTCTTTGCTTCCAATAGGGATGTGATTTCATTACCTTTCTTTCATGAAATAGGTCTCCAACACTCAAGTCACATAACACTGAGTCATTAAACTAGATTCACTCTTGCCTCCCTGATTAAACCCAAAACATCTGTGGAACTAGACTTTGGTGAACTAAATGCAACTAATGATCACTGGATTGACCCTATTAGATATGGATATACTCAGTTTTTTCTTTGGAAGGAGTCTGAAATCCTGACGTGCACAACGATCTGGGAAGCTTGTACTTTGCATCAACTGACTTGCATGAAACCTGCTTTTGCAATGATATCTTCTAACCACACACAACTCTGTGTTGAGTCTACCACAGCAGTCAGATATTGCTGAACATTCATGCCTGGAAAACACAAGATTCAGCTCACTTGCAATCTCAAGTGAGCTGAAATGGTTATTGTGCAAATTAAAACATACAGGATAAGCCAGTCTCACTCTATTAGATGTCCTCTGCAAATTCCACCTGTTAACAGCTTTAGTACTCTCTCTAAATTTCATCATTTCACTTACGTATTTTTTATTTATTTGGTGGTGCAGCTAACCCTGCAGTAATTTCCCTTTTTTGTCTAAAACTTTTCCTCAGGGTATCTTGTCCTGACTTTCCATATTCTACAGTGTGAAGCAAATGAGAGTCCTGCTTGGTCCTACACTTGCTGTCTACCTTTTAATTCAGCTTCCTGTAGGACAGCATTAGCAAACAACAAGCACAGCCACAAAGACTAACAGCTATTAAAAGTTTGTCTAACTGGCACTGGCACCATAAGGAAAAGAAAAGAGTTTGAAGAAATTCTTTACCTACTCTTCCTACTCTCCCTAAAAAGCCAGGATTCCTGTGTAAGATTTTCTCATATGTTGTTTACGATGAGACCAAAGAGTATCAGATATGATTTGTTTTAGAGACTCTCGAGTGCTGAGTATAATCCTCTCCCCTCTCCCCAGGCTGCAAGTAGTTCAGATGTAGGTCAGGCAGTACACAACAACATCTTTCAAACCACTCAGCATTATTACCCACAACTCAGTTGCTTGTTCGTCAGCTGGTCCTTTGTTGTCTGCAAACTTATTATCTATGGTCTATGGGAAAAAACCCCCATACTTTTTCCAGGATATAATGAAAGTGTCTCATTCACCCATTTTATGGTGTTGATGTTTCAATTCCTAGCTGTTTACATTGCTTTATAAGAGGTCAGTAAGAACTGGGGCATCACAAAACGCATATTCTTAAAGTCGCATAATATACTTCTATGTAAGTAATTTTAAGCCCCAGGTATGTAGCAAGAGCTGGGTAAAGGATTTAGGAAGGTATAGCTTTTAAAATGACATCCACTCAGATAGATATATATACATATATATATATATATGTATACAGTCTTTAGATTTGCCCTTTTGCTGCCAGTAACTTGATTTTATTTTTTATCTGTTAGACAACCATACTTTTTTTTTAATGTACCAATTATATTAAAAATGAAAATATACTTTTAAATTTTCACAATAGGGAAGCTCAGTGACTTCAATAGTTGTCCCTAACACAATGTCACTCTTTCTCCAAGAAGTGTGAGAACTGGAGGGTCACTTGAATGTTCCCCACATATTCCAAACACAGGTCAATAAATCTCACCTGTATAGAAATCACTCAGAGAAAAAGAAATTTAAAAAAATCCATAGGCATTACAAAGATGTATGTGCTGTGATGTAAGGCTTCATCTTCTTAAGTTTTGACTTCAGAAAGATATCATGCTGTCTGCAGAGTGGCAGATCAATTGGGAAAAAATTGTTATTTTATTGTTTTCTGCTGCTCTGTTTAATTAGTATTTTGATGTTCTGGTATTTGGTGTAATGCAAAATTATTTTTTATTTATGCAAGAAAGCCTATTTCAGGTCTCACACCCTTAATAACAATAAAAAATAAAAAAAGAAAGAAAGAAAAAGAAAAATAGTAGACGTTAATTGGAAAGGGCAGTTTGCAAAGTGACTGGGAGATGGCCCAAAACCAAATCTTCAAAAGTTGCCCAGCTGGTCCAAGGTCTTTATACAAAGGGCAGTCCTTGGTCTCCACTCGATTTTGGGGATAGGTAAGGATTTTGGGGATTACCACTGCTTTTCGATCTCCTAGAGCTTCTGAAAACAAAATGATTGAGAAAAAAAAAGAAAAATAGAGTTTTTTCCACTAAGTACAATTTCAGTGCAGACTTCTCTGGTTTAGAATTACTTAAATCAATGATTTAGGATTAGTTCATCTCAAGGAGTAACGGTGCAAGCCCACAAGATAAGGCTGAATTCTGCAGATTTCTTGCTGGGATTAATATGCAGAGACTTTGAAAAAAACTGCTTAAATTGCCTTACATTCTCCAGAAGCTCTATATAGTGCAGTCTCCTAAAAAAGAAAAAAACAACAAAACAACAACAACAAAAAAACAAAAAACCCCCACCAAAAACAAAAACAAAACAAAACAAAGAAACAAACAAAAGAAAAACACAACAAAAAAACCCCAACCCTACCCAACCCAAAAAACACCCCAACAAACAATGTAAAATCAGCTGTCAAGCTGCTGCTATTCATCATGGGTGACCACAAAAATGAGTGGTCTGGAAACAGGACAGGGAGCTTACGGTCAGCCTGGCTGTACATCTTTTCCCTGTGGGCTCAGCGGAAGGCGCCTTATGCTATTTTCTGTTCTGCTGGAGCAGTACACAAAAACAAGGGGCAGGAGGGGGTCCTCTGTGACCTCTGTGCCTTTGTAGAAAATCTTACACAGTCATATGATGCAATTGCAGACAGTTAAATTGAGTTTGGGGCATGATTATGATAGCATTGTGCCATTAGCAGTCTAAGCCCTAAGCTAGGTCTGGATTCTGCTTTATTTTATTAACTACCTTCAAAAATGCTTATATTAACTCTGTTCTACTTTTTCGCTATCATGTAGGTGGAAGGACATTCACCGTCTGATGTAGAGAATTTTTTTTCCCCACCAGATTGGGTTATTTTCACACTCCCAAAGGCAGCTTTCATCATAACTTTCAGCATAGGATCTGCCTGGATAAGGAAGAACACAGTCAGGAAAAGGGATGGGGAAGTGATAGGAATCAATGGGGTTGCATGGAGAGACATGTTACAAAACTGAGACTAGACACAGTTATAGGAGAAGTACAAGGAGGTTCACAGAAGGTTTCTAGGAGGGAAAAAAGGTTGTGATAAGAAGCTTCTTGCACAGGCCACCCTTGCTGATACAGCTTGAATAACAACAGCTGTTAAGACAAAAACATGAGTATGAGAGTGTGTGTGTAAATCAACACTCCAAACTGTCTAAAAACACATTTGGTTCCAAACTGGTCCTGTTAAAGAGAAAAACAATAATCAGTCAGATTAAACCATAACCACAGAATTAAAAAGAGACTTTGGAAGCAAAGACAAAGTCAACTTGAGAAGAAGTATAAAAGATACCAAATTTTGTAACACTACAGAGATACCTTGGAGTAAAAACATCAGCAAACATGCTTTGACACTGCTGGAAGTCTCCCTGCTGGCACCATGTCATCTGTCAAGGCCATGCAGAGCAGCAGCAGCATCAGATGCCTTGAAAACCCTGCATTCAAGAGGTGGACTGTCCCTATGGGATGTGATGAGTAGATCTGCACCTCAGTTGGGTGCACAGGTGACCTCAGTAATGACTTTCTCTCTGGTTGTGTGGATTAGTAGCCTGCAGGAAATAGTGTGAGTTTACACAAACCTAGAACACCCTAAAAGAGGGGCATGCAAGTAGAGGAACTCACCCACTGAGGTATGTGCTAGCAACCAGCTTTTCCTAATGGAAGGGATGGTGCCAGTGTATGTGTGCACATGTGTGTGTGATTGTGACTTTTGGGAACTAGCTCTGGAAAAGTGTTCAAAAATGTGCAGGTGTATATTAAGGTTTGTATATGCCAAGAATTGTATATTGACAATGATCTTGACTGTATAGTCCCTGATCTGTCATTAATAAATCAATAAATCACTTTGACCATAATTTGTTCTAAACTATGTGAACTGAGAAGTTTTTCCCTGAGACAGAGACTGGGACTGGCAGCAGTTGTGAGAGGGATAGAAGATGAAGTAGGTAAGGACCACTGAATAGAAACAACGACAGGTTTAGCAAGAAAACTGGGAATAGAATTCGAAGACACAAGACAGGTTGGAGACTGGAGGTAGATAAAAGGGGTTTGGAGGTGATGTGAAAGATTGTGCAACCTTTTCCTCAGAGTCTGAAATAAAATCTGGATTCCCAAAACTCATATCTGCTGTCTAAGAAAACACGTATCTTATCCCATTTTGGTGTTGGTCCAGGAGGAAAACACTCTGCTCCTGTCCTTTACTTAATTAACTCATGGGGAAAAGAAATACTTAAGGTCTCATTTCTGTTAGTGAATGTAGTAGATGACAAATCATGCCATTTTTTTAGTTTTGCTTCTATTACAGTCACATCATTTTCTCTCAGAAGAATATGATCATCTCTGTGAAATTAAGCTGCCAAAAATTAGAAATGGACAGAATCAAGGTTACCATATGACCATAATTTGGCCACCTTTTTTATATGAAATGTAGTTTTTAATTACAGGATCACACACTCAGTTCTCTGAAGAATACTCCCACTTAACTCAGTGCATCAAAAGGACTTAATTAGCAGCTGTTCAATATTTTTCTTAGCCTCATTGTTCAATATGTTGCCCTGGGTCTTATTTAAAAAACACTGTTCAAGCCCTGGTCTGAAAACAAAATTATTAATTTCCTCTGGGGCTTTTCTGTTATGCTCATCACCCCAGAATCTGAGTTCTTTACAGACAATTCATTCATCATTGTAAAACCCACGAGAAATTTGAGGGCGTTATCTCCATTTAGGAGACAGGGAGCTGAGACACGGACAACCCACAGATATTGGGTGTCCGGTATGAAATACTTCAGACTGCAAAATGATGTTTTAGCATTATACAATAGCTTATATATTAATAGATTAATTCTCAGGGACTTTGACAGCAATTAAACCTTTCAACATTTTGCAAAGCAGACCAGGCAGTCAAAAATGAAGAACATACCAGCGTTTCAAATCTTTGCATACAGAGTTTTCAGAATGGACAGGTACAGAACTACTTTTCTCAGGAAAACTGTCACATCTTCTTTTCCTACAATTCCCTGCCTCAGTCACTGTCACCTTCTGAAATGAACAAGGAAAAGGGATTTATAAAAAGAAAAAAATTGCATTCTTCAATTTCATTATCCAGGCATCTGTGTGTTAGCTGAGGACAAAGTCCTGTATAGAAAATAGTAAGCAATCTGTGGTTAACACTTTTTTTATAATATTCTGAGAAGAATGCCAGGGATCCATGGGGGCAGGGGGTATGATGTCAGTGGAGGTGTTCAGCCACTTCCAAATTTTAGGCATTTTTAATTGTACTTTCTTATATAAATTAATGTACAAATGAGTATATGGCCACTTACATATGCAGTATAAAGAAGAAGATTTGTGATTTACCAGCACTGATGAATATAACTAAGAGTGTAACTAGGAAAAAGTCACTAGCAACTGCTTACTCTTTGGAGATAAAGAAAAGCTTTTGAACATTTCATATTTGATAAGCAGCAATATGCAAAGCTAAAGATCCATTTTCTATTGCTTTCAGGCACAATTAATCTTGAGCAGCCTGGACAGGCAGCTCTTCTGGATTATAGAACTGCCAGAAAAATATGAAAGCTCCACAAATTTCTTGCTAGGGCTCTCTGTGTTATTCCAGCTGTGCACTCACTAAGAACCTCAGTAAAGTTTCTAGTTTGGCATTTGATTAAATTAGTCCCACATATATTATAGGAAAAAGTGTGCTTTGTGTTTCCAGCTAAATAATGTAAACCTACTCAGTTTTACTATATCTGCTCAGTAACTGTTAAAAATAATAATTAAGGATCAGAAAGAAGCTACCCATTGTTCTAATACAGTATATAGGTCTCTAGGATAATTAAAATTGTTGTTTGAGGTATCTGCCTTTTTCCAGTGTGTTTTGTGCGATAAGAGCCCTCAGTTTTTCTATACTTTGAAAGAGGCATTGGTTTCTCCAAAGTCTGTAGTAGAGATCTGACATGCTTTTTTAACCCGATGGCCTAAATCAGGTAATTAATTTGTCAGCAATGTTTAATATCAGTTTGTTGAAACAACCCTTAAAGTGAATGGAGACATCTATGAAGGGACTTAGTTCTCAAGTCTTTAGAAAAATTTTCAGAATTGAGGGAGCAAGACAATGAGGGAACATGCAATCTCTGTCTGCCATCTTTAGCACATAAACACATTTCCTCACATGCTGTTTAGAAGGGTCTTTCAAAATGAGGTTCCAGATGGAACACAGCCTTGTCCTCTCCAGGAAGGAAAAAAGCAATCCCCTTATTACCCTCAGTATTTCCTCAGAGTGTAGAACTGGCCCTGAGTAGGAAATACATCATACCCCTATAGCAGGTGTGCCAAAGCAAGCAATGGGAAGGTGATTGCTCCTTCGGAGTACAGATGTTGCATGGACAGGGAATTGTCCACACGTACTGAACAATGTCAACTTGAGTAACACTGGAATGGCTGAAATGTTCATTCTCAAATAAAAGAATGACACCTACATTGAGTCAATAGAATAAATAATTTAATTTACAGAACTACCAGCTGTGTGTGTCATCTAAGCCAAGTCAACAGCTGAGCTCTGGAAAAGCCCTATTGGCAGACAGCTCTTGTAGAATTTCAAAATTTAATTGCTTCATATAAATGCTAATCCTAACTTGGATTTCAGAATTTAGGGTTTTTCTGACTTAAGTTACCTCCAGTGAATTGAAAAAAATATGAGAGAGATTGAGCAAAAAAAATTAAGTGAAGGCTTTCAATCATTGTCCTTGATTTGGCTTTTCATCCAAATGTAAGTCCTTGCACAACATTTCAGAATTTTTTTATTTACTTCCTGAGAACAGTTAATTTAAGAATCAGTTTATGGGTACATAAATTAGGATGATTAATAAAAACACATTGTTTTGTTAGTTTTTTTTTCCTTATTTAGAATTCTTAAATTTTTCTTTGTTGAATTTTTCTTTCCTCCTTGCTGTCAAAGCAGTGCAGGTCATGTAATTGTCTTAGGTTTTCAATGTAGTGGCTTAAAATATCTACTAGTAATAATACATTTTTTAAGAAAAAGTGTGATGCCTTTTTGTCATTTGGTCAATTAATTATTCACCACTGTTACTAAATAAAAAACATCCACGGTGCATTTACTTGTTTTTCATTCCATTTTGATTCAATGCTGAGGTGTCTCAGTTGATTAAAAGAAAGGCAATCCACTAAGAAAGGTATTAATCTGCTTCATAAGAAACTGAGGTGTAATTCTGTGCTCTGCCACAAACCTTTTGTGTCCTCTGGGACTGGTTGTTTATCATGTCATCTGATGGCTCCAAGATGAGAATTAAACACTTTCTGCCTGCCTTCCAGTTGTCTCTTCCTGCTGGAAATACAAACTCTGCCTACCATGCATGGATGTACAAGGCATGGCATTACAGTGCCCCAAACTTTCCACAAAAAAGAAAAAGCTTCCTGCCTTGACACAAGGCCGTGCACACCTCTGTCACTGCACCAGCATGTTAGAAATGCTGCTGGGATATCGTCCTGCCATTTCCCTGCATGTGCAGTCACCAGTGCAGTGTTTATGATTCTGGTTAATGGCTGGTGTTGTGACTCATAAATGTCAATTAAGCAGAACAGTTTGTGAAGGAGGGTTTGAAAGCCTATAAAGTGTATGAATGGTAGGAACCACTGTTAACCAAGGGTAAACAGACCTCAAAGTCTTTCTTTTTTTTTTTAATCTGAGAAGCTGCCAAGTTGGGTCTGCTAACACATTGTCAGAACTTTTTAGCATCTCCCATTTCCTTGGAAGGTGAGAGAGCTGTGGCTGCTGAGCTCCCCAAAATATATACTGTTTTATTCAACCTTCCTTATAGCTTGTCCATTTTTATGTGTTGCTAAACCTTTTCAGGGGAACAGGGGGACAGGGAAGGTCTTCTAGCCCTGTGCTATAGCCTCACCCCAGTATTTGATCAGGTATCTAATAAATTAACAACTGCTTAGATTTCCTGCAGAGCTTGACTCTCTCTTAAATTACCTTTGGAAGGAGACCAGAAATATTTGCAAACAGTCTGAATATACATTTTGAGAAATACACTTTCAAAAATATGTAAATTACCAAGGATCCTAAATGTATTTTTGGCTAGCAATTTGGGGAGTTAAATCTCAGTCTCTCAGAGGGACCCAGGAGTCCCGATCACCTAAGCATAATTTAAAATTTACCTTTCTTATTACTACAGATGTCTGTTACTTCCAGCATGATTAACGTCATCTTTAGCAAGAAATACCAAGCACTCCAGCTAACTCAAAGTGATCCAGCAGTTGCTATTAGACCCTTTCTAGTGATCAGCAAAACATATGACTGAACCTTAAAAATGTTCCAAGGGATACTGTTCCAGAATTCTGTTATATCTGGATTCCAAACATTTATCCAGGAACTTTTACATGCATCTAAAAACGAAGAGCACAGTGGTAACAGTAGACATGGGATTGATCACCAAATCATAGAACTTCCATACATGGGGGGGAGGGGAAGAGAAAAAAACCCACACAAAATCAGAATGGAGAGTTGTTTCTTGAACATATACATTCAGAAATTTTCTGAAGCTGAATCTGTCAGTAATACTTGCTGTGATGGGGTAGCTTTGGCTAACCAATGTTCACCCACCTGCTCGCTCACTCCCTTCTCTTGTGTGATGGGAAAAAAAACAGAAGGAAGTTGAGAAGACCTGTGGATCAAGATGATGACAGTTTAACAAGGAAAGAAAAAGCTACATGTACAAGCAAAGCAAGAAGAGGAATTAATTCAGCGTTTCCCATTGGCATGATTTTTATCCACTTCCTGCATAGCAGGGTTCTAATACACCTAATTGTTGCTTGGGACAAAGAACACCATTACCTTGGGTGTCCCCTTTACCTCATCCTTTTCACTGAACTTTTACTGTTGAGCATGACATCATATGGTATGGATTATCCCTCGGTCAATTTGGGTAAAGTGTTGCAGCTCTGTCCCTTCCTTACCGCTTGTTTACCCCCAGACTACTCATGAGGGGAAGAGGAGGGGCAGGCACAGATCTCTGCTCTGTGGTGACCAGTGACAGGACCCGTGGGAATGCCCTGAAGTTGTGTCAGGAGAGGTTTAGGTTGGATATTAGAAAAAGGCCCTTCACCCAGAGGGTGGTTGGGCACTGGAAGAGGCTCCCCAGGGAAGTGGTCACAGCGCGAAGTCTGACAGAGTTCAAGAAGTATTTGGATGACACTCTCAGGCACGTGGTGTAACTCTTGGGGATTGTTCTGTGCAGGGCCAGGAACTGGACTCGATGATCCCTGTGGGTCCCTTCCAACTCAACATATTCTGTGATTGAATGTGAACAGGGAGAGAAGGGCAGAGTGAGAGACAGAGACAGAGCCTTGATGCTGTTAAAGCACAGTTTGGCAACAGCCAAAGCTTTAGTGTGTTATCAGCACTGCTCTGGCTTCAAATCCAAAGCACAGCATCTCATGGGTTGCAATGAAGAAAGTTAACTCCATCCCAGCCAGACCCGGCACCCTCAGAAAAGGTCTAACAAACCCTTTCTCTTCTAAATAGATAAGACACTGTTTGCATTGAAGCCTGAATCATAGCAAAAGACTTGTTTGCTATTCCCTTTTGGTGTCAAGACATTTATAAATGTCAAATTTTGTTTGCAGGGACTAACCCTGTAGTGCACTGAGATGTTTCCATTAGATAAAACTGAGATCTGAAAGTCCCATGCAGAAGGGAACTGCCTGTATTGGAGGAATAAGGGGGTCAAATATGTAACTTTGCTACTGCTTTTACTCATTATTATGTCATATTTTACTTTTTTTGGCTAGAAAAAGAATTGAGGAAGCAGTCTTTTTTTATAATTTTTTTCTGGCTTAGATGCTACTCATATTTAATAAAAAATACCCTGATTTCTGCAAAATATACTGATTCTAAGAAAGCTAAAAATAGGAAAATATTGCATTCTCCAGGTGAAAGAAGAGAACTGTAATTTTCAAGGTGAAGTGGATGAGTCAGAATAAAAAGAAGTAAGAGAAGACGAATCTGTGCAGCAGAAGTTTGCCTGCATCTCTGTTAGTAGGTACAGAAGTGAAAGGATGCTTTTAAATTGCTGCTGGTCTGTATCCTGAAGCCTTGATAATGGAAAGAAGATATGGGGTAAACTATTCTGATAATGAGAAAATTAAAGCCTTTAAAGAAAATTGGGAGAGGATCTTTTCATTCACATGACAAAGACCCTTCTTTAGATCTTCTTTGCAAGTGTAGGGGAAAGAACTAAGCAATAATTTCTCTGAACTTTATCTGGATTATTAGGATGAGAACAATTTTAATGAGTGTGTAGAATTGAGAGTTTTATTTTGAATCATATTTTTTCAAACCAGACACAGGGTAAAGGGTTCTGGGGCTCAGCTCTATGTCACTGCAATGAAAATCTCACAAAAAAAAGAACGCTAATTACATATTTCAGTTGCTGACATTAAAAGCATTTAAAGAATGCAAAATTTTAAAAAAACCTCTGTCAAAAATTTTTAAGTGCCTTCTTAACCTTTTCTTCCAAATTAAACGTGATTTGTTCTTCAGTTGATTGTCATGCAGTAAACAACTAAATGGCAACTACCCAGGGTGTGTAGTGACATGCACTAAAGTTACCCCAGGATATCAGGACTAAGGTATAGCAACAACCAGCAACCAACCAAAAAAGACACACAGAAGATCCAACAAAACTAAAGGGAAATCCAGAATACGGAATAGACATGGAAGAACCCTGAGCTGGTGGAGGAAACAGCAGCTATCAAAACCTTAAAAAAAAATCCCTTCTGTAACTAAGAAGGAATTTTGGCTAGTTGTTTGTTTGGGAACCCATTGTAAAAAAGGGGAAGCATTTAATTTCCTGCACTTTTCTCCTCCCACTTATTTTAATGAGGTGCTCGTCTAAGTCAATAAACTCATGATTGTATTTCATATTTAGGACTAATTTCATGTGCAGGAATGATCTCTAATGGGATTCCCATAATACTGAGAGTGTTACACTGGAGTGACTGGGAGCTGACTGTAACCAACAAAGAATAAGCTGACCTGGGCTGTGCTTACTCTACTTTCAAATATATGAAGCCAAGAAGGAATGATAAAACCATAATCTCTGTGGTCCCAATGTTCCCCTATAGGTTACCCTCTGCCTTCATTTGTATCAGAGTCTACCACAGCACTATGTCAGGCACTTAAGTACAGTTTAGAAGGTCTCAGGCTAAGACCTGGTCAGAATATACAAATATCCCTCTCCAGGAAACCACCTGCAGAGTTATTTCTGAAGTCTGGTCTTTCTTGTTCAGCAAACCGCATGTTGCAATGCGGAGAAAATTTCGTGGTCACCCAGCCTGAGGCAGGGTGCTGTTCATGATGTATCTGTACAGCAATACAGGAGAGCCAGAAGAGGCAATATCCAGCCTGCTATTCCTCTGTCATGTCAGTGGTGGGCGAGGGTGTGAGGCTGAGGATGGAAACTGAAGTGACAGAGCCCTGGCTCACAGGCAGGAAGGCTCCGAATTGAGCTGGAAGGGTAACAGAGCAGCTTTGTACAACTGAGAAGAGCTGGAAAGGCAGCATTTAAAGTATATAACTGGCTCTGAAAAAGAGAGCTTAGACAGGAATATTACAAGTAGGGCAAGGGATCAGAGACACTATTGCTTTCATATACATACACTCCCACAGTTAATAAACTAGAGAGAGAAGACAGATACTACAGTACAGCAGAAAACAAAAGCCATAAGGAGAACATTATTTTTAATATACATATCTGCCAATCAAGCACTGTAATTGTAGTTTTAAAAGGTGACCTGATTGCTTGGCCATTAGCACAGCAGACTGCCTTGTAGGGAAAATGAATCCAAGTCCAGTTGTTAAATATAATAGAAACATGGCTGGGGAGACCTGACAATGACTATAACTGTGTTAGGAAAAACAAGGGAGAAAAAACACAGTATTCCAGTCCATTTTGAAAGATCAGACAATTTTAGGTGCTTAAAAAATGAATGCAAGGATCATATTTATGTAAGAGGACAAAAGACCATCAGGAAAAAAAGGCTAACAGAAGTATTGATGGGATATTAGTGTCTTCCAATTTTACTGTAGCTCAAACCATCTACTATCAGTAGTTGCCTTTATTCTCCCACTTTTATTGAACCCTTTGCAATGCTATTCCATGACTGCAAAACTCCCAAGCACACTAAGCTAGAGTCAATTGGTCATTGATACAACCAATCAAAATTAGGATTAAATTTGCATAGCACACTCTACATGCAAAAGATTTAGGTTGCTCTCTGATTTTAACAAAGTTGTTCTATAAAGTCATTCTTCTTATGCCAGATGATAACACTGAGAGTTGATGAAGAACAATGCCTTATATACCACATTAATGTCTGCATTAGTTACATGAGGAACAAAAATATTAATTTCAAAATAAAGTCTTCTCAAACTGTACTTTTTTTTATCTTCAGGAGGTTTGTGGGTGGAGCATCTTACTATACTTTGTCTAGGTTAGAAGAACCTTTTTACTATGATTAGTTTTCCTAAGTTCTACGTATTCGTGGTTTTAACTCCTATATTTTGGCTGGAAGAAAGACTTCATAATTCAGTTCTGATAAGAAAACACCATATGCCAGTGTTACTGATGAAAGGTACAGGAAACACATTAAAAGTTATTTGCTGCTCAGTTTCATGTAATAAACTCAATTCTACTGTCTACATTGAATTTGTGGGCTAAATAATATTCCCTTATTAAATTAAAGACCCTTGCGTACCAAAAGAAATGTCACCAGTCAAATAAACAAAATTTTATGTATTGGTTACATGGGAAAAATAATGCTAAAACAATTACATTTAAAACGTCTCTCCTTTTGCTTTCCCACTTAATGACCCTAGAATTTTTACTGCTGGAAAATAAATTATGTGCCAGCCCATATTGTTGGGACATTGTCACACCGTTGAAGTTCTTGGCATTATTTTTATAGATAAGAAGTTAAATTCAATTTGGAGACTGACTTTCTTTGGTATAATAGGAAAATTACATGAAACTGAGCAACTCTTGCTGCAGTCTCCATCTTTATCTCCTGGACCTTAACCTCAAATTTATATATGAACCCATTGAATTTTTCTGATAAAGTTTTGAGGCAACTTTGACTGCACTGGAATTAAAAACAGCACAGAAACACTAGAGAAAACATAGAAGGTCAAATATAAATATTTTAGCCTATTTTAAGCTGTTCCAGTTTCCAAGTTCCAGAAGGAAAAATAAATTTATATATTTTTATATATATAACATATATATATGTATATAATATATATTATTCCCAGGCAGTCAGCAGCAGGACAAGAGGGCACGATATTAAGCTCTGCCAGGGGACGTTTAGGTTGGATATTAGGAAAAAATTTTTTACAGAGAGAGTAATCAGACATTGGAATGGGCTGCCCAGGGAGGTGGTGGATTCACCATCCGTGGAGGTGTTTAAGATGAGACTGGATGTGGCACTTAATGCCATGGTCTGGTAATCACGGCAGTGTTGGATCAAGGGTTGGACTTGAGGTTCTCTGAGGTCTTTTCCAATCCAGTTGATTCTATGATTCTATGATTATCTATTAAACTATTAAACCATACCAGCATTTGGATTTTAACTTATAGCACAGCTGTAGAAAACAGAGGTTTTTAAGAAGGCACGGAGGCAGTTTAACCTTTATGAGCGCAAGGCAGTACTTTCTAGATAAAACGGAGCTGACAGATTTGCTGGCACAGTTATGATTAGCTATGCATCACCTATCATTCAAGTTGACAGAAAGATTTTTATTCAAAATTAGTCAGGTATTGGGGTTTTTTTGGGTTTTGGTGTGGCTTTTTTTTGTGCGTTTTTGTTTTTTTTTTGGTTGGTTGGTTGGTTTAGGGTTTTTTTTGGTTTGTTTTTTTTGGTTTGTTTTTTTTGTTATTGGCAGTTAGATTCATCCTGGAGGCTATTGGGAGCTCTCTAGTGCTGCACCAATTGATTCACAAAACATCAATCTTGCCTACTTCAGCAGGTCATCACCGCTGTGCACAAGGTTTAACAAGGGCTTGATAAACACTTCAAGAGTTTAATAACCAAGATAAACATTATAGAACTTAAAATATTGATAACTACAAAACAAGTCCTCCCTCTTTATTTTGTTCTATCACTGTGTTTTAGAAACTAGACCATTGAGAATGCTGAAAAACATGCAAAAGAATGGATACTTGGACAAGTAATAGCATGGGGAATCCCATGTCAGTGATGCAGCTCTAATTTCAGTGCCAATTTGAGCTGTTACCTCAAACTAGAAACACATCATTCCCTGGTCATCTTCTGATCATAAGAATTGGTCACAACCTATTGCCTCCTCAGTCCCATGATTGTCATCCCTACAACTGCGTTTGTAACGTGTCATGTTACTCTTTAAAAAAAACCAAACACATCCATATGCACATACCATGGCTGAAAATCGGTTTGGTCTTGTGAAGGGGAAGGTCAAACACCTGAAAACATACAGAGAAGCTTGAGAAGAGAAAAAAAAAATTGCCTGTATCAGACTTGAACAGCAACTAAAGAAGGAATTCTCACAATGCCAGACTCTTCCTGGGCTGTGTATGAGTACAGAGAGGAAAGGGCTAAAGTGAAGAGTCCACACCAGGGATTTCTCTCTTCCTGAAGAATCAACATCAGGAGATGTGAGTGAGGCCCATGAAGGAGTTCATAGAGTTGAAGGATTTTGGCAGTGAGATGTGTCACGAAACACAAATTACACCCTTAGACCCTTTCTACCCATGAGAAGGAAGAGAGCTGTTGTAAGAGAAGGAAGTTCTGTGACTTCTCTGGGATAAGGTAGAAAATAAAACTATACAGTGCTAATAGCTGACATTTGAAGTATAGAGGTGTTGTGCCTGCTCTCTCCGTGTGCACAGAGGAGGAGATACCAGTGCAAGAGGGAAGAAGGGGAAGTGTCTAATGTTCTTACTGGGGACACAACTGGCAGGCACCATAAAAAGGAAATACTGCAAGATTGCAGCATAAGATTTAATTGTGACTCAGAGCTGCTGGCATGAGGCTTGCCTTCTTCCTTCTCCTCCCCACTCCACATTATGACAAAAATATTATTAGTCTATTAGCTAATAGCTCTAATTATTACTCACAAGCTCTTTTTCATTGTGCTTCACTGTTTTCATGGGAACAGTACACAGATTCTTCTCGCTCAGCAGCAGCACTTTCTAGGGCAGAAATATGAACATTATTTAGAATACTGTTTAGAATACTCTCAGAAAATTGCAGACATCAGAGATTCATTGATCATGAAGCCCATTTCTCTGCTAAGGAAGGCTTAGTCCCAAAAGCACATTTTCTTGTATTTCATACAGAATAATGTTAAAAATACCAGTGGTGAATCATCCTCCAGATTAACTCGGGAGGCAATTCCTCAGCAGAATACACTTTTGTGTTTTGTTCTTGTGATTTATTTCTTTGATAAATGAATTTTTTTTTTTTTTATTCTTAACCATATGGACTAAATTTTAACTTCTTAATTTTATTCTTAGCTATATCTTCTCACAAAGCATTAAATACTTCTCTTTTCATGCAGTTAGCAACCTTCACACATTTCTCACCCATCAAATCTTGCACACTCA
Source organism: Neopelma chrysocephalum (assembly GCF_003984885.1). Taxonomy (NCBI): domain Eukaryota; kingdom Metazoa; phylum Chordata; class Aves; order Passeriformes; family Pipridae; genus Neopelma; species Neopelma chrysocephalum. Next base: position 9,504,039 of record NW_020897737.1, read on the forward strand.
TCATAATACTCATCCTGCTGCCCCCTCTTCACACTCCCATATGGCTGAGGCCTTTCTGGGGGGCCATTTGTGATGCGGTATCAGAACCACATATCAATCTCTGAGCAGATAACACGTGGGGTCCCAGAGCATGAGGGAGGCAGGAGAACAGAGCTGCAGCTACTTGTGTGCTGTTCAGCTGCAAATGAAAGCATGTTCCCCTGCTCCTCCTGGAAATGATACATCATCCTTCTCACATTAGCAAATGTAACATCTTTTTGACCTGATATGCATCCTTTGTTATAAGAACCACATAGCACCACATCAGACACCGAACCTGAGCAAATGTGAGAGGTTTATCTGAACACAATTTCTTGCTTTCCTTAGTCATCACAGACCTAATTGAGTACCATTAATCCATCTCCTAAATCCTCACCATCCCCTAGTAATTAATTTGTTGTTGCTTGCTAAATTCTCTCTAATTGATCAATATCTTTCTAGTTAGCATTCTGCTGAGTGCTGTCCAGTATTTCAGAAGCAGTCATGAGAAAAGCACTGTTATTGTTTATTGGACCTTTACTTGTGCTTGGTGATTTTTAACAGCTACTATTCTCATAATGCACCTCAAAATTCTGGAAAAGTCTCTCTTGGCATTATAGCCTTCCACTGAGGATTCACCAAGGCCAGCATAATTTCACCTGAGTGCCCTGAATGATGTCCGGATCCAAATTTTAACAAACAGGTGCCTTATATTACTGACAGGACAAGAAAATAACAGGTGGAGCTTCATGGTGAATGCTAAAATCTGTCTATATTGCTAGTTATTTTAAGTGTGATGAAAAACCTCTGCTCTGCCAGCTCAGAAAGGGCATTCTCACTTTATTACCAGGACATAAGAGCACCAAAGTGTCTTTTGATTACTTAGTGCCTTTTGCTCCTTTAACTTCCATTTTAATTTTCTCCCACCATTTGCTCCAAGCACACTTAATGGTGTTTCCATTATTTAGGATTGCATAGACAAGAAATTCAAGAATCCTGTAACACAAAAATACTAGTTAAAAAACACTGGGCTTTTTTTCTCCTTGTTCCAGTTACATATGTGCTCATAAAGGTCACATATCCTTGTCACAGGTTTGGTCCTTTTTTTATGTTAAAATCTACACGATTAGTACAAACATATAAATATCTAAATCCGAGAGGATAGGGAAGATATTGGACATTTGTCAATAACTACTATCTCGAAACTGGAGTGTGTATTTTACATATCACAGATGCTCTTTTCTAGACATCCTGGCTGCTTGCTATGAATAGCTGTGTTGTACCACTCAGATATATTTACGCAGAGGTTTGTGTGTATATGCATCCACATATATATATATTTATCTATCTGTGTATACAGATAAATACATATGTGTGTGTGTCTGCATGTGCATGTGCATGCATGTATATTTACATATACAGTTGTATGCTACTCTAGCATGTTACTTCTGCAATTTTTCTGCTCAAATTATTAGAATTTATAATTTTTAGTATTTTTATTGCAGCTTCAGGTGTTATGATTGTGATCTCACTTGAGAAGCTCATATTTCATTAACAAAGATAAAAAGAGCAGATTTCTAACCCTTGTGGTGGAAACCCTGGAGACTTGAAACAACCCCAAAGACATGAAATGACATGAAATAAATGAACATCAAAGATGAAAAAATAACAATGGAAATAATGTAGCAGTCTTAAAAATTGCAGTGTTTTAAAATCCCCTACTTTTTTGACTGACTTCTAATTTTTATTAATGCTTGTTTTTCCTTGCATTCTGGTCAGTATCCACGATGTTTTCCTGAAGCAGAAAGCTACTCTTACATGGGGAACTCCCTTTGCCTCCACAATATGCAAAAACATTTCTCATCAAAAACAGTGTAATCCACCTTGGACTTTCTCCTAATAGACATGGGTTTAAATGTCTTCTGTGAGTGATATACGTGATCCAGTGTAAAGAACTATAAATTTATCTTGGTGAATATTTGGTGAGATGCCAAAAAGATAATTATTTTTGCTTTATTGGATTAATTAGCACCTGAGTTTCCAGTAATTCAATATTTTTGCTATTTCATGAATAACACATATAAAATTATACCAGTAGAGGTACCCAGCAAGTTTTTAATCATTATAAATCAGTTTTCTGTGAACCAGGAATTTCATCAGCTGATGACATTTAGGTAAACGAAATCATCACCTAAATCCTACTCTCTAACCAGAGTTGTCAAAATAGGGCATAGAGAGAGGTTTGTAAAGTGAATTTAAAGATGACCTAATCAGTCTTTACAGGATTTTTTTTCTCAATCTCAAAAACGTTCCATCCTCGCAGAAACCTCCCCACCTCCAATATTTTTCTATTTGTTTAGAATATCCTACATTTATACCTTTGCATATAGTAAAATTGAGAGAAAACGTAGTGAAGGAAGGGAACAAATTGCCTGCAATAGGAAAACAGCACTGAAAATTGCAAGTAGCACCGTAGGGAATTTGAACTTGCTGCTTCAGAGGTTTGGGGGATGTGACAGTAAGATAAATCTTTGCATAGTTTCAAGGGAAATATTGCACAGTTGGACGAAGGTGTGCTGATCCTGATGTTCTGACCTTTCCACATAGCCATGAGGCAAAGTCCATCCCTGAAGTGCAGATACAACTTTATGATCCTCCAGAGAGAGCACACAACCAACGTGTCACCTTGGCATCAAGTGGTATATCTTCCTCTTATTTTTTGAGAAATGTCATCAACACCTTACTGTGTCAATGGCTGTTTCACACAGAATGTAATGCTGTGACTAAATGTTTCATTGTGTTATGGTTTAGCAAAGTACTCAATAGTAGTCACAAACCATCAAGGACATTTGAAACACTCATATGTACTGGAAGCATTAAAGATAATAATGTATAAAATCTATTGGGTTTTTATTGTTTGGTGCTTTGGAATATAGAAATCTGTGACAGGGCATCAATGCTGAAGCCCTATGGCTATGGGCATTGAGAACTGTGGGGAGTTAACAGAGAACAGGAAGGTGCTCTGTAAACTTTAGGAGAGGTCTTTAAAAACTATCACAAGTAACCTGGAATTCTAAAAATAAATCATAACCTTTGCAAGGTGAAAATAGACTCTGACACAACATATTTCTACATGCTGAACTAGGAGCTGGACCAGAACAGCTGAATCAGGAATTAAATAAAGAATATCTGCACTTATTTATGTAATTTTTACGTCAACTAAAATCAAGAGCCCAACTCTTGATATTGTTATATTTTTCATATGATAGAATCATAGAAACATTTAAGTTGTAAAAGAGTATTAAGATCGTCAAGTGCATTTGCTAATCTAGCACTGCCAAGTCCACAACTAAACCATGTCCCCAAGTGCCACATCTTCACATCTTTTAAACACCTCCAGGGGTGGTGACTCAACCACTTCACAGGGCAGCCTGTTCCAATGCTTGACAACCCTGTCCATGAAGAGATTTTTCTCAGTATCCAATCTAAACCTTCCCTGCTGCAACTTGAGGCCATTTCCTCCTGTCCTGTCACTTGTAACATGTGAGAATGTGAGAAGAGATTGATTCCCACTTCACTACAACCTCCTTTCAGGTAGTTGCAGGGACCAAAAAGGTCTCCCCGAACCTCCTTTTCTGCAGGCTAAACAACCCCAGCTCCCTCAGTCGTTCCTCATGAAACAGAACTGACCCCAGTCCTGAACCCTGGAGAACACCACTGGTGATCAGCTACCAGCTGGATGTAATTCCATTCCCCACCACGTTCTGGGGCTGGACATCCAGACAGTTTCTTACCCAGCAAAGAGTACACCCATCCAGGCTTTGATGAGCCAGTGTCTCCAGTAGAATGCTGTGGAAAATGGTGCCGAGACTTTGCTAAACTCCGGGGAAACAAAACCCACAGGCTTTCCCTCATCCACTAAGCGTGTCATCTTGCCACAAAAGGAGATCAGGTTATTCAAACAGGACCTGCCTTTGCTAAACCCATTCACAGCAGTAGACAGAATCACACTGATGTAACAATAGGTGAAGCGAGAGAGCAGAATCAGAACATAAGAGCCTAAGTTTGTCTAAAACAATTTTAAATGGAGACAAAATTGAAAGCACTGATTGGGCAGACGTTTCCAGTATCACAAAGAAGAACGATTTTTTAATATGTAAACACTGAATGCTTCAGAGAAATGCTGACATGAATAACATTGTGGAGTGTTTTGACAGGTTTTGTAAAAATCAATGCAAAATGCTTGATGTAGGTTTCCTTTCTTTACGCTATTTGTACCATGCTATTTGAGATAGCATTAGATTGGGAACAGTCTGGTACACTGACTGGTAGAACTAGGCACAAGAAAACATGATTATGAATACATTAACATTTATGAAACCAATATATTGAATTACCAGGCACAACAACTTGACATACCAGACCTTAACAAAAATTAAAACATTAGCAGAAATTAAAGCTTACTAGCTTTGGGGAAATAAACATTTCACCTGGTCTACAGATCCTACACAAAATAAAATCATGTTAATTTCTTATTTAAGTCAATAGCTCAATTTTCAATGTACACTTGGGCTCCCAGAAGCAATGTTTCTAACCTAAAATTCTGTATCAAAAATGTTCCCTTAAAATCAGGAAACATCATATGCACAGATATAATTTTTGCTTTCTATTCTCAGAATCATCATGTACAGAAGAAACATTCTTTTTACTGCAGTTCTGATGTTTCTTTTCAGAAAATAAATCATTCAAATCTGTAGCTCTAATTTCCATAAGTAGGAAGGTATAGTTATCTATGTTTAGGTCTAGTCTTCCTTGTAAAAAAAACTTTCAAAAGCACTAATCTACCTGAAAACAACTAAAATTATGACTGGAACTTAACTCATGTTAAGTGTTCACCTCGGAACGGTTTCGAACTTTAGCGTGATATGCAAACCCTTTGGAATGACAGCATTTCACCTTCAGAAACCAAAGGGAGTGTCACACGGCCCATCCCTGCATCTGGACAACGCCTCTGCTGGTGACACACGCAGGACCTGTGTGGGCTACTCTGCCCAGGTGTCCAGGGTAGGCTACGTACACTGCATGGCTCCAGCCAGGTGGTGGCACATCCAGAAATGCCACAGAAATTCATGAAGATATTCTCTAGTCAGACTCTATGTCCTGGTTAGAACGGCTGGGACCAATTCATCACTGGATGGGTGCAACCCAAAACTGTGTATTCTATAGCCTTCCATGCCATTTCCCCAGAAACTGTTGTCAGTGGAGGCCTGCGAGGTGGGGGGATGTTCCTGTCCTCATACCCTTTTATGGAATTCCCTACTCTGATGCCCTTTTATGGAATTCCCTACTCTGAGGGAGGGACTGAGCACTCCCGCCTGAACTGGAGAGTATATAACTGGGAGTTTGGGAACCTTGCCACCTCTCTTGGGATCCAGAGGGAGACTGCAGACCACTGCCTTCAACTAGACTGCAGACCACCACGTTCAACCAGACTGAGACCACCACCCTCGACTGGACTGCAATCACCACTTCTGACCAGACTGCAGCAGCTCTCCCACCAGCAGGTTTATCCCCTCTCCCTTTGCTTTGGACTCGGGAGTGGGCCAAGGTACACCACTTTTGTTCATACCCCAGGGTGCTGGGTTATACATTTGGGTTTTGTGGGTTAAAACCAATTGTCTGTCTGTATAATTGTACTTATTGCATTATTTTAATAAATTGTTATTCTGACTTATAAATCTCTCTTTTGAATCGAGTTCATTTTCCCTTGCTGGTTAACTTTTAAACCAGTGCACTCTATTTTCCAGGGGACAGTGAGTTGATGCCACCAACACAGTACGGCTACGTGAAGCTGGGCAAGCTGTGGCTTTGGAAAAAGACAGGTAGAAGGTTTTTCCAGAAATATTCTTTTTTTTTTCTCTCCTTCTATTCCCCTTACCTACATGGAAGCTACTGTATTACTGAGGTCTACTCCCACCCACTTCAAAAGCAAAGGTGCAGCCCTCATTCCTTCTCCATGTTCTTACTTTGGTGTTGGGGGCAAAGTTTTCGCTGCAGATTTTGACCCCTGCTGCCTTAAGCAAGTGGAAGCCAGGGCAGTTCAGCAGCATCTCTGTTAAGAACCCTGTCTACAACTACTCAATGTTAGAAAATGTACTGCATTTCTATTTCTTTATCAGTCATGGACACATCAATTTTTTTGAATGTGATAATGTCTATTATTCAGTGTTTTCCCAAGCAATGGGATGAGAAAAAGAATATTACCTTTGATTTGATTTGAATAAAAAACGTTCTTTCATCAAGAGCTATGAATTTTAACATTCTACATTCCTTGCTAAAGAATGAAGTGAGATGTTATCATATGTGACAAAAAAAATAAGTGAATAAATACATTTTTACACACTCACTGCACACATACTTATATGAAGATCCTAAGTTAGAGAACAATTAGGAAATTGATGTGCTTGTTTATTATAAATCTTTAAATGTTTAAAAAAAATAAAGTAGAAATAAGTACATATTTTTAATAAATAATTTTGTACAAAATAAATAATTTTAAATCAATTAAAAATATATGTAAAAAGTGTTGAACCTAGAGATAGTTCTGGGTTGTCTGGTCAAGACCATAATTTGTCTCCCAGCTTCTCCAAAGTGCAGAACTGGGTTTTTGGAAACATAAACTGATGCATTTGCAGTTGCAACAGTTCTCTGCATTTCGCCAATATACTATGAATAGCCATAAATAATTAAAACTAAGGTAGCAAATAGATTAGGGGTGAATTTTGTGATAAATTATCCGACTTTTAAAATTGTAGTTGTTCATTTATAAGCTTAGTAGTAGATCTCCCAATAGTTACTATAAATTAGAGAGTTTCAGTTAATTAGTGGCTACCAGATGTCTCCCATATTTTTTTTTCTATACAATAGAAAAACATTAACAATCATGGAAAAATCAATGCAAACAAATGAATGAGAGCTAAAGAGTTCAGCCAAGGCGTTCTCCTTGATTCATGCCCAAATCTACAGTATGTTCTTTAAAAATCAAACACAAATTACTGTGATTTATACTGCTCCTTGGACAAAAAAAGCAACAGTTGCATGTAATTACATTCTGTCGATGCTGCATATCTTTGTAAGGAGGCATCCATTGAAATATTTGCTTTTAGCACTATTAGCTTTTTTGGTCTCTGGAAAAAAGTTCAATCCAGAATTATTGTCTATTTTTCTTTGGTCTCCATGTCAGTAGCTAACTATAAACCAAATTTTTGTTCTTCCTCAGCGATTTCTTACTTTTAAAGAGAAGAATGAGGGGGGAGTAGTATGTAGCCTTATTCTTGTTTTCCATTTTGTGCACAAACTGGTGAAAGGATGAAGGGAGTAGATCTGTAGAATGAAACAGCTGGAGTGGAGGGTCAAATGCAAATGAGAATCATACACACCTTCAGACTAGCTCCAGTTTGATCCTATGGGCTTATTTCCTATTTGCACTCACCTGGGGCCCTCCCAGAGTAACTTTTTTTTAATTTTGTCCAAATAATTGTCATCTAAACACTCTGAAACCACTCCGCAGTGCAAATCATACAACAATAAGCATGGGCAGCCAGGATATGAACTTCAAAAGGGTACTGAACCAAACTAAAATACTCGTAGTTGCACATTTCCCTGTAGAGATCCTAGAAATCTACCTCTAGTATAGAAGGACTGTGTTCTGGCCATGTTCTCAGGTGCATAACATCATATGGGTGTGTTTAAGCAGCCTGAGAACATAACAGATTTGCAGAGTCTGCATCCAAAGTAGTTCATCACGGTTTGGCATTTCCATTTCTACTGTAGCTTGTTTCTCAGTCATCCCTGTAGGTAGTTGCCTGGTCAGTTTACAAAGTGGCCACTAACAGATGAAGCATGATAAACATTCCTAAGGTGGAAATCACACTCTACCCTAGAGCTATTCTGTTCCAACCAGAGCTAAAAACACAAGGGAAAGTTCACAGTTTTGCCAGTGTAGTCCAATATTTTGTTCTCAGCACTGCATGACATCAGTCACAGCAACTTGATAGAGTGGGCTGACCCCTCCATTTAGAGTGCCAAAGAAGTGATTACTGGCTTTGGTTTGAAAGAAGAACAGTTTTACTATGAATGCATAATGTATTCTGACCCAAATGCCTAGGATCAATATCACCAGAGCCTTAAGTTCAGAGGGAATTTTCTCCTACAGTTCCCTTCATAAACTAGGTTGCTGCACTGAGATCAGAGAATTCCCTCAGCCACAGCCTCATGTATGCTTCCTATAGGTGATGGACATTCTTTCAGATTCAGAAAAGAACAACAACAAAGAGTTGTTGTACTTTTTAAAGCAAAATAAGAAAATTTTAAAGTAAAAGATTTAAATACAACAGTAAAATCGTTCAGTGTGATTATTTTCAGTTTCAGCAGCAGCAATTTTTCCTGGTAGCTTGCAGACTGAACCCAAAGTTAACCTTTCCTTAGAGCTTACTGTAAGTCTGTTGAGCTCCTTTGCACTTAATGGATTCATTCCTGTCACCTGAATTTTGCTCAAAATGAAACAGGTAACAACTTAAATAGGTACTGTCTAACTGTTGACACAAGATAAAAACCCCCCACCAGAATTCTGTGGTAAAACATATCCAATTAAAAAGATATTCAAATTCAAATCAAGAGGGTAATTGGGAAAGAAAATGATGTCTCTATCATAAACACTATCTGTTGAATTTAAAGTGAATCAAAGATGCTCAGCTACAGAGAGTACTTGATATTACACTATAATCAATCAGTTATGTCATTTAATTTTAGAACAAATGGCAGTAAAAAATTGATTTTTTTCTTTTTAAATGTGGATGTTTACATATTTTGAGCAAATTATATGAAATTATATAAAAAAAAATATTGAAGAATATATACAATTAACTTCATGAAAAAATTCTGATTTTCTCCAAGTAAGGAGTTATGGAGTCCTTCAGTATGTCTGCCTAACACATGAATTTCTGATAACATACTGAAGTTTTAATGAAGCTGAGAGTTCCTGGCATAATAATACCTACTGCTTGGCAGGCTTGCAAGAGGGTAAAAGCTAAAGCTTAATGCCCAAATTGATCTTGCCATGCACTACTGGAGCAGGAACACCCAGAGCTGTAGTCCTCCTTTCCTCTTCAAATGACTTTCAGAATTCAAAGACTTGATTTAAAAAATATAAAAAGAGAAAATATAAAAAAGAATAAATTACTATATCAAGAGCAGTTTGTGTAGGATGTAAGAGAATCGAAAAGTAACATTTAACACAGAAATTAGATTACAGTTTCAGTTAAAAAACCAGCATACTATACTTTAAATAACTCTCTCCTGGAGATAGCCCAGTATATCACAGTTATTACAGCATTGTAATAAAACTACGAAATTACAAGTGGAAGGTTGCAAAGAGGACAGGTTAAGTTCATGCCATTTCCCATTCATGTTATATCCTTGGCATGAGGATGGATTGACTGGAGAAAAGCAGGGGTTACACTTTTCATCTTTCTCACTTTACACAAGAGAGTTCATTGTTTTCTGTCTCACAGCTTTCTTAGGGGTTTACAGTTGGTTTGTTTTCAAGCTGGGAAGAAATAAATCTTTCCATTGCACTTCAGCAGAAGCTACAGATAGAAAAAACATTCAATGCTGAAATGTCCACAATTTTAGAATTCTAGCATTTCAAACATCATGTACCACATTGGAAATTATGTATATATGTATGCAGTCATTACACGAGCACAGGGCTAGGTACTGAAGATGGAGATATTCATAGTCTATTTTCTCATAGAATAGATGAGGTCTTATTTTCTTCTTGTTATTTTTGCTGCAATCTGAATCAATGTCCTCGATACCAGCATTAATGTATAGAAAATCATGGCAGCCGAAGGCACAACACTGCACTGATTGTTTATTTTCATGTTTTGGCTGTAATGGACTTGACTGTGCAGGGCGGTAGATTGGGACCAAAGGTTTTAGTGCTCCTTATAGAGCCTGAGATACCTAGTTTATCATAATTTAGACAGAAAGAGGCTTTTTGTCATCCATTTCCATTCTCTAAAATTAACCATGCTATGAGCTTCAGTGTCTATAGCATTACCTGAATCATTGAAACATAGAATCACAGAACAGGTTGGGTTGGAAGGGACTTTTAAAGATGATCTAGTCCACCCTCCCTGCTGTGGGCAGGGGCATTTATCACTAGGACTAGGTCAGGTTGCTTAGAGCTTCTTCCAGTCCGACTTTGAACACTTCCATCTGCAACTTCTCTGGGCAACCTGTTCCAATGTCTCAACACCCTCACCTTAAAAATTTTTCCCTCATGTCCAATCTAAATTTATCCTCCCTTCAATTTAGAAGTGTTGTCCCTTGTCCTGTTACTACAGACTTTGGTAAAAAGTCTCTCTCCATCTTTCTTATAATCTTTTTTAAGTATTGAAAGGCTGCAATAAAGTCTCTCTCGAACCTTCTCTTCTCCAGGCTGAATAATCCCAGCTCTCTCAGCTTCTCTTCATAGGAGAGGTGTTCCATCACTGACCATTTTTTTGTCCTCCTCTGGACCCTCTCTAAAGTTCCATGTCTTTTTCTTGCTGGGGACACCAGAGCTGGAAAAAGTATTCCAGGTAGGGATCTCAAGAGAATAGAGTAGGGGTAGAAAATCACCTTCCTTAACCTGTTGGTCATAGCATATCTGAACTACAGTGATTGAGACTTAGAAACAACAAAGCAGGAAACCCAGCAAATCTCAACATAAAAATATGCATGAGCACAGAAAATGGCACGGGAAATATAAAACACACCCGGAGACTGAACTGGATTTCTCCTATTCCAAATAATGGTTCTATACACGCCATTTTTAAACATTACTGTAAACTGAATTACTTCACTCTCTTATTCCTCACCTTCAGGTAAATTCAGCCAGCTAGCTGTTTTCAATCTGCAAAACTGAGTCTTTATTTAGATTGAAGAACATGTGTTTTCACTTTTTTTTTTTTTTAATATGGGAGAAATCAGTATTTCTCGTATTTTACATCCGTTTTCTCCCAGATGGCACATCTGTTTGCTGTGCAAGCTGGTTTCTTTCTGCTTCATATTTTGATTGGGAAAAAAATATATTCAGTCACACATTAATTAAGTTTATCTCATTAAGGGATATACTAACATCAGCTATTTCCTATTTATCTCTACTTCTGATATCTTGCTAATCCTTTGCTCTTCTCTGGTCCTGAAGGGATCACAACTAGCATGGCAGAGGGAAAGAATAAGACTAAGCTTGGCTTCCCACACCCTTGAAAACCAGATTGCAAGTGCTCTGAGACATACACCAGCTCTTCTTCAAACAATTAAAAAAATCCAGTCACAAATAGTATTTCCCCATTATTCTAACAAATAAATGGAGGAAGATATCAAAAGAGACTCATGCATATAAATAGACTGCAGTTTTCATGTTAGCATGGTATTTTGTCCCTTTTAATTAAAGTCATGCTTGTAGTCAATCTGCCACAGCAGAATTCTGTGCCTGCCCTCTGCTCCCAGAATACAACTGACTAATGAAACAGGAACTCTGGTCTCATCTGTAGGTGGCATGTTCAAATGCTTTTTTCTTTATCAAACTGAAAAAATCCCAGATAGAGACAGATGTAATAGCTATTCCATACAGTAGGAAAGAGCAGAATGGGCCGGGCTATATCTCCTGGGTCTTGTGTATGATTGGCATAAGCTCTGGTCATAACATTGGCATGGGATCAGCTCCTGAGAGTATGCAGTTTGGAAGCTAATGTTTGGGCTCCTGCAGCAGTTGTGAATAAAACTAGAGGAAAAATGGATCTTTAAGGGTACTGTTTTATCATTACTCACTGTCTTGGAATCCTGCACCTGCTGGGGGTTTTTATTTTGTAATTTTAAGTCACAGTAGGGCACTGGAAACTCCCATAAAAGCATGATTCATTATTTATATTTAAATAAGTAACTATGGAAGTAGCCAAAGTGCCGGTCAATACAATCAATTAATAATGTCCAATTCAAATGGATCTAATTTAATAAGAAAAAAAATCCAGGATTACTTGAGCTTACTGTGAAACTGTAAATGCAATAGCACACTGCAAAACCTCAAAAATTAGTCTTAGAGAGCCAAGATAAAACCTAAAGGATCATATGCATTGAATACAGCCTTGAGTTTTTCCGAATCAGTTCTACGTTCCCCTTACAATATGTTCTTCCCTATTAGAGCAGGCTTGCACAGAGCTCCATCTGAAGGAACTTCCTCGTTAATGGGTTTCTGTGAGCTGCTCCTTTGCCATTTAGAACAGTGATATCAGCAGGTGGACATTACTTATTAGCTGTCAATCTGAGTATTTTCCAGAATAAGTGCAAAAGATCTATTTCAGAGTCCTCTTATTCAAGTAAAACAGTTTCATTAGATAAAACAGGCAATGCCGCTTCTGCAGAGCTGGAGACAGGACATCACTAGCTATGCCATGGTCTTCAGCTACTTCTGTCTTCCTCAGAAGCTGCATAGTAAAATAATACCATTAAAAGCTTAGAAGGGAGGCTTATTTCATTACACCTGACAAGGGGACATACTGGACCAGATGTCATGCTTTCCGTTGCACAAAAAATTTTTAGCAGCTGCTCACTGCTGAAGCAAAGCAGTGTTTGATTCATAGCAGCTCACTGCCACTCTGAATCTAAAAGTTTAAGGCAACTCATCTCTATGACAAAAAATAAGAGCACCATTAATATAGAGACTTAGTTGTCAGTAATTTCAGTTTGTGCTTTTTGGCTAAACAAAACCTTATTCATCTCTTCTTTTGAACTTTTTTTTGTGCCAGACAAACCCTACAGGCAACTCTCCCTAGCAGCTCTGTGCTTTGAAGCACCAGTGATGTTAATTGCAACACGGCATCACATTTATTTTATGGCTTCTAGAAACACTACGCATGGGCAGACAATGTGTCAGAATTTCAGACACCACAGAAGATGACAAGTGCAAGAATGCTATCACTAGAGTTATGTTACTGTGGGGCAATCCCTGGCAGCTGGCTCAGTAAGTCTTCAAACCCACTCCACAAAGCTGAGATCAGATGGTGAGCTGGTGCTGCAGTTGTGTCCCAGGTTCACTCAAACGTGTAGCTCTCAGTGACAGCAGAAGTTGTGATTTCAAGTTTGGCAGGGAAAGAACATTAATACTGATCTGGTATCCATGCAACCCAAATAAACAAGACTGGTATAGATGTGAATGATCAGCTTCCCAGAGATGGCACTAAAATAAAGACAGTGATAATGATACAAATAAAATGTTTCCAAAGTAGTGCCATGGCTTTTCTAGAAAATGGTGCTACTCTGCTTTTTCATGCATCTAAATGAGCACCATTTCTGAAACTCATCCTGTAGCCAGTAGATCCTATGTAGATCTAAAGAGATTCTGTATAGCGTAAAACATTTCCCTTTTAAACTTGGGTTTCTCTGCATCACTTTTTGTAAACTGTGTTTTTTTCCCACTTCATAGTTGAGGCATTACATATATAAGGGTGGGTAGGGCATAGTTGAGTGCCTCCCTCCCCGCTGGAAGAGCACAGAATTCAGCTGTCCCCTACAACCAACCTCTCACAGTGAGATGTGATGTAAGCTAAGCCCAAGAGGGCAAGCAAATGAAGATGACAAGGGAAACAAGGGAAAGCAGAGAGAGGAAAAAAGGAAAAGCAGAGAGAGGGGAAACAAACAAACAAAAAACCACATGTAAATATTCTCTGGACTTTTCTTCATACTTTTTTCATATTCTATATTGACACTAAAAGCATACAAAATCTAAGAGGAAATGGGATGTTTTGCAGAACAACTTGCAGAATACATCAGACCACGGAGAACTACAGTGACGGCCACTGAAGATCTGGCTTCACTGAGTCAATGGTAACTTCTCCTCTTACCTTCATCAGGGTCCAAATTCCCCCATATGTTATCAAACTAAGCTACTGTTAGGACTTCTATTTGATTCAAGTGGCTTACTTATTTCATTTGTTGAGATTAGAAATGCTGTTGGGGAAAAATAATTCCTGGGAAACATGCAGAACAGACTTCAACACTCTGTCCATTAGATTGCATTCTGGGAGCTACAGCAAGTATGAATTATACCTCTGAAACAGAAAAAGTTCCCATCTCTTTTTGTTCTGTCAATATGAGCTGCAAATTATAACCACTCCTTTTCCCTGATCTCCACTTTGTCTCCTGGACCTTCATGCACTGATTCAGCTGCACTGGCCAAAGGAACAGAGTAAGGACATGATTAAAACCTTTCTCTCTCTCCAGCCACATGCTCTGTTCCCAAGCAGGCTGCACAGAAACAGCATCTCTGTGCAGGTATCTGTGGCAGGGAACAGCCAAGCCCTTTGACCTTGAATTCCAGACTTTTCAGCTCTTGCTTTTTTATTTCAGTTCTACTTACCTTGTAGCTGTGATATGAAAGGAATGTAAAAATATGAACTCAAGGATTTTGAGTTAATACTAAATATTAAAGAGAGAATAATTAATGTTATTCAATTTGAAATTTCATTTTTCCTTGAGAAAAATTTGCAAGTGATTCAATAATGCTCACCATTTCCAGCTTTTGATTTAATAGTAAATTGATATTTATAATTTACTAAAATGCTAGTTAACTGAGGTGATAGAATTGCTTCCATACTCGCTGTTGTTAGTTTATTATTTATTTTATACTAATATGAAGTGTGAGAACTGCTAATGTAGTTTTCCCAAAAAATACTTTCACATTTTTATTTAGTCCTAATACAGTAGTCTTGCTTTTGCTCACATTTTTTCTTGAACTTGGTGAAAATTACCATAAATATAAAGCCCAGGAGAAGTCATGCTGCTGTCTCAGTAACCTTTGACACATTAAGAGTTGTCTTTCTTACTGAAATATAGGAGAAGAGAGTGAAACTTAAAGTGCTATTTTAAGGCTAACAACTTGAAATTCTGAATAGGCATGTCAGAATATGAAGAAAACTCTTCTGATTTGTTCCAGAAAAATGTATTATCCTTGAATACTGTGTTCAAAGCAATATTTTTGAGAGCTCTACACATAACAAAGAGAGGTATCCTCTGACTCTGAAACCACTACGACTTCCTGTATTTATTTCACAGAATGGCCTTGTGCAACATAAAAACTGAAAAAGACTCAATTTACTGTTTTTCACATGGCAGATGTTTTCTAGTACTGACAGAAATATAATAATAGAGCTATTTGAAATAGATGCTTTGATTGTTATCTTTCTTTATTTTGTTGTTGTTCTTGTTGAGAGATTGTCTTTTATCAAACAATAACTACCAAAATTCGAGTGAGTGAATGATTCTGACTTTCATTAAGTGTTTTTCTTGTTGAGCTATTGCTTAATAATAGGAAAGAGGCAGTATCTCAACAATTGCAATAAAAAAAAAAATGGAAAACATTTAGAACTTCATTCTCAAAAAAAGAACTATCTGCCTCTCTCCATCTTGCAATGCAATAAAACACTGATATTCAAGAAGGAGCTTCCTAGTTACGAGTATGTAATGCATAAGTGCAAAAAAAAAAAGTGGAATTACTTTTAACAATGACTTAACTGTGCTGGAACATTTGATGTTAATATACCAAGCTCCTTCAGGTTAGCAGTGGAAAAAAAATTGCTGTGAATTCAAATGAATTAATAAATGAGAAAAAACCAACTGCAGCCGTAGAGTTTGACTGTGCCACCTGATGTAGTAAAAACCTCAAAATGGGAAAATCTATTGGCCCATCTATGGAATTTGCCAACATTAATGCTAAGGTAGGATACTTGTACTTCATGTTTTCAAACAATCTCTCTTTTCTGTCCACTAGGTAAGTGATTTAGCTTCTACAGTGATGCAGGCAATGGGATCTTGGGCTAAGAGTAGAGAAAATAGACCTATGAAAGGAGTAGTTGAAACTATGGCTCATTACTAAAAAAATCATCTCCAAAAGCATTTCCTTAAGATATTTTCCAAGAATCCACTGGTGTAAATACAGCTGTAGACAACTGCAATAGCATGTTGCCTATAGTTAAAATAATCTTGCCTAACTATTAGTTTCTTCAGGCAGCCTGAATATGTGCATTTGTAAAGTTATTACTTAAAAAAATGCTGACTGACAAATGAAAGTATGTCTCATGCAGGCAGGGAAGAATACCCAGCTGTTGAAGGTTTATCACTCTGATCCAAAAGAAGCTGGAAAGGGCTCAAAATGTGATTCCAACTCCTTCTTTTTTTTTTTTTTTTGTTATCCTTCTGATTTTTTTAAAAATTTTTTTATTTTACTTGAATGTGACTTGACCAAAGTGAAAAGAACTAATAATTTCTTCATAACTGAAATAGTTCACACCTAGCTAGATCCCTCCAAATAAATTAAATATCTGAATATAAGTGTGAGTAGGGTGCAATGATGATAGATGGTAGGAGTTCAGCCTTTGTGTACATGGATGCTTGAATGTTCCACTAATGGGGCATTGCCTGTTATGCTTTAGTTCTTTTACGGTATATGAGGAGCAGCAGCAGTGAAGAATTCTGCTCTAGGATATAGTGAAATGGGAATCAACTGGAAAATGGGAACTAACCTGGAAAACATTCCAAGTTTGACAATTAGGTCTGTGCAATAAAATATTTATTGTATAAGGTAGGAAGAAGAGAAAGACTTACAGTCTGCAAAAAAAAATACATTCAAATTGCAAAATGAAAATGAACTACTTATGTCATCCACATTAAATCCAAAATTTTGTGATGGCATTTCTTCCCTCCAGCATCTATTAGTATTATTTATTTGTATACCCCCAAGAATGAGCTTGGTATTTGATGGATAGATATTAAAAAGCGCCTCTGTTCAAGAGAGCTCACAAGGGAAGGAAGTACAGAGTGACTATCGCTTTAGACTGCTTGTCTTTGCAACCTTAATGCTTTTTAACATAGTACCTTGTGTATAATAAAAAGCGAAGCTTGAAAATATATTTTAGTGACTTCATTGAATGTCCTCAAAATATTATCCTCATTTTATGGTTAATATCCATAGAGAAAGCTCTTCAGCTTTATGTCAAAAATTCTAAGTTGCAAGAAGCTTAGATGTGGAATGAAATGGTGAAGTATCCAGCAACTCCCAAATGACACTAAAATTCAACCCCACTTAGTGTTTCACCACCTGATTCACAAAATTCATCCAGCCCTAATTTTATGCCTGTAAGGTCCTGTGAACTCTGTAAGGGTGGAACCCTGAAGTTTATGCTGAATCACTCCAGGATCAATACTCAGCTACAGCATCTATAAACTGACATGTTTTAGGAAGAAGGAACAACTTATCAGGAAGGTGAGAAGGTAACATGAGAATTTGAAAACACTTTGTGTCAATTATCTCTGATTTCAGTGCAGACTCCCTGGTACATTTACAGAGAACATAGCAAGGAGGTTTTTAAACAAATATTTGTACAATATTCTATGCAGAAAAGTGAGGTTTTGTAGGGTCACAGAGTGGTTTGGATTGGAAGAGACTTCTAAAGATCATCTAGCCCAATTCCCCTGCCATGGGCGGGGATACCTTTCACAAGGTCAAGTTGCTCAAAGCTCAATCCAACCTTACCTTAAACACTACCTGAGATGGGGCATCCACAACTTCCCTGGGCAACCTGTTCCAGTGTCTCAACAACCTCACCTTAAAAAAAATCTTCCTCATATCCAATCTAAATCTATCTTCTTTCAGGTTAAAAACATCATCCCTTGTCCTGTCACTACAGGCTTGGTAAGCCTCTCTTCATCTTCCTCATAAGCCCCCTTTTAAGTATTGAAAGGCCACAATAAGGTTTCCCTCCAGCCCTCTCTTCTCCAGGCTGAATAACCCCAATCTTCTTAGTCTTTCGTCATAGGAGAGGTGCTCCAGCTCTATGGCCATTTTTATGGCACTCCTCTGGACCAGCTTTAACAGGTCCATGGTTTTTTTTGTGCTGGGGACCCTGTTAAGGTCCCTCTTGATGGCAACCTTCCCTCAAGCATAACAACCACACCACTTGCTTGTTGTTTCTGGACAATTTCTCAATTACTCTTTCAGGGGGAAAAAAAGATAAGGAAATCTTTACAGTAAAATGGCCAGCTCTGAGGCATAATCTATTGCTGAACTTCTGAGGTATTTGCACTTTCTTAGTGATTTCGTGTACATTTAGTATTTACATAAAAAGACTTATTGTACATTAACTGTGTTAGCATCAAAGACTACAGCCCGTGAAATTCTGAGAAATGGCACTTATGCTCCGGCAATTTATTTCTAAGTATTTTTCCGTTGCCTGTAGGAGAGAAATGCAAGGCGAGAATAATTCTCTGCCAGCATGCTTTGTTGTTTATCAGGCAAAGTAAGTAACAGTGTGGGAGGTGAGTAGCATTAAAATTTCAAGGACCGACTATCTGAAAAGCTGGACCAGAGTACCAGTATAACTCAGCTTTCCAATAAACCTTGACGAGGTTTTCCATTTTTGACAAACCACCTAGGCAGGGTATTCCCCTGAGTTCCTTCAGTGCAGCCAAGGGTATTCACATAAAGCTGATCAGAATGTGCAAACTAGTGAGGTTTTTTTTTTTTTAGAGTCTACCAAATGAATACTAGAGTGAGAACATGACTTGAAAGTGCTTAGTAGTTTCTGTTATGTCAATAAAATATATACAGCTCCTCCATACACTGCAGCTGCAGTTTGTTCAACTTGACTAAAAGTGGATATCGTGTCCTACATCAGCATCCTGCCAAAGGCTTAAGATATCTGAAGACAAATTGGAGACTGCAGAAAATCAACTGTATATGTATATTGCAATCAAGGACAGTCTTACATTAAAAAAAATTGAATTATTTTTTACTACTGATTTTTTGGTCATTTTTCCCCATATTTTTTGGTTTTTGCCTACATGCCATAGATCAGATTAGAAAGAGGATTAATTCATATTTAAATGTCTTTGGGAATATAATAATTAAACCTCATATAATATTCTGACAGCTAAACTGTAAATTACTTCAAAAGTTCAAAAACCATAGCATTTTTCTAAGAATTTTTGTATAATATTGGGTTTACAATGCCATTTATAGGTAATTTTTTACATTATGGTAACACTAAAGGCTCCAGCTATGAAACTTGTTGCAGAAACAAATGTATATTCGTTATCTTTAGGACTAGTGTCATATTAGTAAATCAAAGTTATTTCTTTTGCTGAAGTTCAGCTGTCTGTTCTCCTGGCTTCTACCCCATGGAATAACAAATACACCATGCCTACCATTGGCCTCGGATATCAGTGGTCCCCTCTCCAACAAGACATGCTCAAAAAATGACAGATGACACAATGGCAATTGTATTGTATATTTGTATTTTTTATATACATTTGTATATTTGTATATTTTTATTGTATATTTTTAAAAGTGTGTGTGCTCTTCTGAAGAAGTTTGACTTTTGCAGTTACTGTTGATCCATTTTCCGGCATCATCAAACCAGCTCATTACGTCTTGTTTTCTGTCCATTGCCCAGACTAGTAGAGTTAAAAGACGTAGTTCTGGACCAAATGAATGAAGGAGATTGTTCCTCTTTGCTATATCCACCAGGGCCATCATTTGGCATTCCCTCAGCTTTGTCCCAGGACATCCTCTCCTCTTGTCTCACAATAAGGCTTCAGTCACTTCCTGAGCCTGGAAAGCAGGAAGAGGTGAGATGAGATCCTCACCCTTCACGTGTTAAACAAGAGAGTTGAAAGACACATTTATCCACCTTAATGCAACTTAAAAAGGCCTGCTTTTTTTTGATATTAATCTCAGACTTGAGGGCTCTTTCAGACTTACTTTGACTGATAGCACCTCAGGTGGATTGCATTGGGCAGGTATCACTGAGCTTCAAAACCTGGTTCTTACTGATGCGTTGCATCACACATCTTTCAAAAAGGCACATAACCTCAATTACCTTCCTATCTGCTTGCAATAACATGAAAACAGATAAAACCAAATTATTCTTTTTATTTTCCTCTCATCATCTATGTTCATACTAGAGAAACATCATCTGTGTGTCAGTACTGAGTCACACTGAAGAACTAAATGCACCTACTTGAATTTTCCTCAGTGAAGTTTTATTAAGCATAAAAAAATAGTTTCAAGATGTCCTAAAAGGTAAAGGTAACAGCATAGCTACTTTTCAAATATTCTCTAAGTGCATCCAGGATAGTACAAAAATAATTTTCTTGTTAAAATTTTCAATAGACACAAAAATCACAGATCAATCACCTGTCAGTGTCAGAAGACAACTCAGCATGACAACTCAGTTTAGCAAATATGTGAAGTACTTATTGTGAAATAATTAGAATTCCTGCTTCTGGCTTAAACACTCTCCTACATTCATTTCTAACCATTCCTAACTCATTCTCTTGATGGATTGAGACACACCATATCTGACACAGGAGTAATGTAATGTATTCCGTTCAAGGCTGCTGATTTTATGCACATGTGCACAGCAACAAAAAATTAATGTAATGATGCAGTGATTGCAAAGCTTATCACAACATTGTATAAGATCTCATGCACTAGAAATTACCCTGACCACCTTTTCATGCTTTCCAATGTACATTACTGTGTAACACAAATTTGTACATCAAATCTGAAAGCCTACAAAGGATTGATCTATATAAAGTCTGTGTTGAGGAAACACAGCCTTCCAGCAAATTTGGAAAATAAATTAAAAGTGATTAGGATAAAGTGATGGAAATATAGAGGCAGGGCTAAGAGTCAGCGATCTGCTCAGTATTGATTGAAGCAAGATGTTTCTAGTTGAACCCACTGCAGGACTGCTGATGGCATGGAGTTTATTTACCCCTCCATCACTGGGGGTCCATCACTGCTGCTTGCCCAGAACCCCCCCTTGGTCAGAGCCGTGCTCCATTCATGCTCAGCACAGGCAGGGAGTGGGGGTACAACTGGGAGTAAAAGCAATATCAGAGAATCACAGAATGGTCTGGGTTGGAAGGGACCTTGAAGATCATCTAGTTCCAACCCCCCTGCCTTGGGCAGGGACACCTTTCATCAGACCAGGTTGCTCAGAGCCCATGCATCTGCTTGATTTGACCACAATGGAAAAGGATACATGCAAATAAGGGCACAGCAGCTCCCACCTATTCCAGACACAGATTTTAGTGTATTTTTTTCATTTATCAGTTCTCCCATTTAGCACTTCTCCCCCTCTTTTTCACTGAACTTTGTTTCTCATGCAGAATGCAGCAGTAAAATATGAGCCCCTATGTAAAAGGCACAAGTTTCTGGGCTGATGTAGCTGGGAGCACCAATGGTGCCCTGGGCAGGGGGTCAGCTGTCCTGAGCAGCTGGTTACAGCCAGTTCAGAGGCTGAGGTAAACCCCTCCCAAATTGGAGGAGCAAATCTGAGGAGCATATGGTGCTCCTGCACAAGCATATTTAGGAAAGAAACTGTCAGCTGCATAGAAGAGGCTGGAGGGAGATACACTGAGCCAAAAGGGACAGGGAAGCCCCCAAGAGACTGCAGCCATGGGTAACTGTACTGGTTTTGACTGAGACTGAGTTAATTTTTTCCATAGTAGCCTGTATAAGGCTGTGTTTTGGATTTGTGCTGAAAACAGTATTGATAACAGGGATGTGCTGAGCAGCACTTACACAGAGTCAAGCCTCAAGAAAGCAGGCTTGGGTTGCACAAGAAATTGGGAAGAAACACAGCCAAGGTAGCTGACCCTAACTGACCACAGGGATATCCCAGACCATATGGCATCATGCTCAGCATATAGAGCTGGGGGAAGAAGGAGGAAGGGGGGGGATGGTTGGAATGATGGCATTTTTCTTCCCAAGTCACCATTACATGTGATGGAGCCTTGCTGTCCTGGAGGTGGTTGAATGCCTGCCTGCCCATGGGAAGCAGTGAGTGAATTCCTTGTTTTGCTTTGCTTGTGTGTGCAGCTTTTGCTTTACCTGTAAACTGTCTTTATCTCAACCCATGAGTTTTTCCACTTTCACTGTTCCTATTCTTTCCCCTCTTACAGCACGGAGAGGGAGCAGCTCTGTGGGGCTGAGCTACCAGCTGGGGTTAAACCAAAACAGCAACCCATGGCAGGGAAGGGACACAGGAACAGCATGAGAGGGAGATAAGTGAGGAGCAAAAAGTGGGAAAAGCAACCCATGCACAACAACCCCAGCCTTTATACAGCCTGTTGTCTCACTGGGAATGAGTGGGTTTGAGGACTGGTGTACACTGAGTGGATGTTATGTGTAATTGTGCAATTTTTTCCTCAGTGTCCAGACTAGGGATCAGAAGTTTTACTTGGACTGGCAGCAAAGTCAGCTTCCTCGAGTTGAAACTTTTTTGTACATGACAGTGCAGAAGTAAATTTTTTTTGGACTATAAATTGTATTTTTGTGTTCCCTGGGTATACTTAATGGTATACTTCATCTTTCTTCCTTTTATTCTCCTCCCTCTCTTAAGATTCTTTCCACAAGTCCTCTGAAAATGAATAATAAACCACCATGAGATGATTTCTTTTCCTCAGTTGTTCTGGATCCAAAGTTTTTTTACAGTGAAAGGACTGTGGGCAGCGACTCCTGAACCGTAATGACGTGAAAATATGACTTGGCTTTTATATGTGGTTGAGAAATATCAGTTGCAGTTGTTTTTCCTAAGTAGGCAAACACAAGAGACAAAAACAAAATCTTTGCCTTGAAATATAAAGAGCTGTGCCATCCATGACCTGTTCCAAGCTCCCGCTGTCTCGTGGTGCAAAATTGATACAGGTAGGATCAGAGTTTGTGCACAACTGAATGTCTAGCTTCATGTGTGTCAGAGGTCTCAGTTCCTGAGATACCCTGCTGCCTTTTGAGTAGGAGATCTGCTCTGTTTGAGGAAGACTGGCTCCACAGCTGATGTGTCAGTCTGTGCAGTAGAAAGAAAGGTCTAGTTCAGTAAATCTGTTCTTGATATTTTCTTGCTAAAAGCATTTCTCAATATATACAGCTCCCCTTTATCCCTGTGTGGAAGAACAGAGAACACAGGTCACAAGGAGGTTGTAAGTTTAGATTCTAACCCTCATCACAGTTCAGGTATTGGTTTTTTATAAAGTATTGCAACAGACTCAGTCTATCATTGCGATAGAAAGGTCTGTTCTCCCTAACATCTAGGACACTTTGGCAGTGATGGGCAAACAGTTAAAATAAGTTCTGCAACATTCTGCAAAAGCACTTATAGTCTAGGAGATGGGACAACAGATGGTTTCAGACAGGCAGGGGAGGACAAGGTAAGAACAAGACATGCTTGGGCAGTATGACAGGACAGCTGTCTTTGTCAAATGTTTTGCATGTGTACTTGGAAATGCGAATTTTAAGGTAATGTATTGCAAGCAGATCCTTGAAGATATTTACTATGAATCTCTTCTGAGCATGAGAAATGGAACAGGGAAAAAAGCCAACCAGCATTAATATTCAGGTGTTAGCTGACATGAAGTGTTGGCTTGGAGGAGCAAATGAGAAGCGACAGATGAATGACTGCCAAAGCAAAATGGTCAACTGCAGTCTGAGCACATCCCAGCTGTGCATATTCCAGGCATGGTAACAGAAGAACACCAAAAACATAAATGGCATATTGGTGATGCCCCACTGAATGGGACATCAAGTGGGATATTGACATGGTATCAGAATTTGTTGTTATCTGGGGATGGTGCAACAGAGCACCAGTATGTTCTGCATTTTCTGTCAACACTGTGATATATATACAGAGGGTGCTGCTGAGGAATATTTGTGTGGTTGGGTACTTTGCAGCACATTGTTAAATTAAAGCACTAGTTGAATTTTCTTTTCAAAAGCTCACTCAAAACTTCTTTGTTGCTGAAGTGACAATGGGAGTCATAGCTCTGAAAAGAATTGTGCTCTGCACCTCACTGACGTTATCTTCTGTCTAGCTCCTGCTACCTGCTCAGTAAGTTCAAGAGAAAAAAAAATTAAGCAATCATTTAAAGGGCATATAATTTGATAATGCCTAAATTGCTGCTAGTGCTATTTATAAATAAGTCAAAATAAAATGAGAGCCACAGCAAACACAGCTGTGGTTTATTTGCCATCACCCACCTGCTGGTGAATCTAGCACTGAGCTGTAGCAGTTGCTTATCAGCTTCAAACAAAAAAGGGCCCATTGTTATTGTTATTATTGTCACTACTAAAACTCTCACCTGGATACCTGGAACTTGCAAAACCTGATTCTTGATATATTTTTGTCAAGTGTCACACCAGAATTTTCTCCACTGCCAGTCAGGACATTCATCTGCAGTCTGACTCAAACCTTCCTGGCGTGTGTGTCCTTCCACAGCAGGCTGAGGTAAGCAATAATGCCATGGACTGTGCATGCAGTTATTTTAGCACAAAATAGTAGGGATGAAAATTCTTTAAGTTCAACATGAATATTCTTGTATTCATGTATCCTTGTATTTGCTATTCTCTGAAAGACAAACTTCTGAAGATAATATATCTGACCTTACTGTCTGCCTATCTGATCAATACAAATGTTTTGCCCAACTAATGAAACACAATACTACCACCTATATCCCACCCATTTGTACTTGAAATACTTCTGAAAATATTATTTTTTCTACACTTCAGATCTGTGTGGATTTGCAATGTAGCTGAATAACCGGGTGGTTTTGTTCACTGCCTCTTGAAAATTCTCTTATATCTGTGTGTCCTGCCTATCTGTTTGACATCCATGTAAACTAGCCTCAGGATGTATGATGACTTTCTTGGCTCTGGTAGCTAGTCACTATAAAGAGAACATTTTTGGCCCTATAGGACTTCCTAACAATATATGCAGAATAAAAAAGAAATAAATTTCTGCTTATCAACACAAAATAAAACGTTCTGAAATAGTATCTTGTCCAAAAGTACAAATAAGGGAGAAAGGAACTACCAATGCCACTTTGACACCTGGCATAAGGGTATAGAAATCCTTAATGGCTGCTGTGTTGGTTGTCAAAGATGAGGGTTGTTGGTATATTAAATCCTCTTTCCACTACCAGAAACCTAAACTACATCTAATCTACAAGCCATTCCTGCTGGCCTCTCTACGTTCTTCCTCCTGCCACTCCCTCTTCCCCAGCCACAAGGGTGAGCTCAATTATTTACTTTGGCTTCTTGACTTTAACTGGTTGCTGTTGTGACCCACCTCTAATTGAGGGTAACTTAGGTATTTGTTAATAATAGATCCCTTGGGGTGGATTAGAGTGAAATGATACTAAATGACCAGTGTTTATAAATATATATATATGGCGGGTTTATTTCAGAACAATTTTGCAACTCCCTTTTCCTCATCCATGAGGCTTAGCTCAATTATTTATTTTGGCTACTTGATTTTAATTGGCTGCTTACACAGAGTTGCAAAGCCAAGGTTAAATGAGCAATGTGCTTTCCCCAGGTTCAACTGCTAAAGAAGGAAAACAGGAACAGGAAGGCTCTACCATGCTGTGGGGAGAGCTGTGCTGGAAACAGTCATGGAATGGGTATTAAGATGAACAACTATTAGTGTTAAAAATAAAATATTCCAAGGAACAGCTTTAGAGAGCTGGGGAAGGAATTTGTTTTTCCCTTACTTTTTTCCAAGAAAATAAAAGACTAGGGGGAAGTGATCTGCAATAAATCACACAACGTGGTTTCCTATTTGAATGGGAGTGAAGTCTGCCAAATGGTGGCAAAAGTTCACTTTTCACTCTGTTTATGGAACATATCTTACTAATAGACCAAATAGAATAAACAGACTCTTTATACAAATAGGAAGTATTTGGAAGGACTGGGAAGGAGGAGTGCCAGGCAAAAGGGCATAAGTGAATTGAAGCCTTAGATGCTTTTGAAGTCTTCTATTTATAATTGCATCCACCTGAACTGAAATGCTTGGCAAAAATGCACACAATCTTTCAGACCAAAAACTGCATCTTTGTAGGAAGTGTTTTCCCTGAGAAATCCTAGAAATATTATTCATACGTCTCTTAAAACACAAGAACTTCAATTACTCTGCTAGCAGACCTTGCCAGCATTATGAAATCAAAGCTGACTTTGAACAATGAAATATAGGTTACAGAATGCACAGTAGAGTTCCCTGGTTTAGATCTATAGCTCCAAACTGTGGACTAACTTGCAATTATTTGACAGATCTCTGGAAGATATCTTCTTCCCTCAGCATCAGAGAAGGAGGAGTGTTTGCTTAATGTTTCAGGGTCTTGACTGCAGGTTTTTTATTTCTCTCTCTCCTGTGAGCAATTACTGTCTCAGAAATCACTGATTTCCCCTAATACCTCACATTAATAGACTCAAATGCTAGGGCCTAAATCCAATAAAAATCCCTTCCAGTTGTGCACGGTTAAAAGAAGAAAAGGCAGGATGTTTGGAGTGAGACAACAAAATTGCTTATATCACTTATACTGCTAAAAGAGTAACCAAGAAAAAATATCAGGTCTTTTATACTGACAATAGATACCCTTTTGGATTTCAGTATACTTTTTTTTTTTAATATGAAGTGATAGTACTTTCCTACAATCATTCCTAGTTATTAGATGAGTGAATTGAAAATATTATGAATTACCTAGTGTTGAACCATTTCCACATAACTTACTGCTTGGCATTGAACACTCCTGCTACATTTTAAAGGAAATTTCAAAGAGAATATTCCATTCCAAGGGAATGGGAAAGGAGAAGACTTTGGAGGGTTCCCTAGAGATCAGAGAGGGTGGAACAAAAACCTGTACAATGGGATTTGCATAGTGATCATTGATGGGACTACTGCATCATGCTTATCAGGCTGGCTTCTTGATGAAATGGGGAGAGGCAAAGAATGGAGCTACAGGAGTCCAAGCAGGGCAGTGCAAAACATGCACGTGAATTTACCCAGAAGTAGTCAAATGGCTGGTTTACTAGAATTCTGTATGCAGCATCACAGTGCTGAGACAGAATAAGAGGAATGAAGAAGAGAGAGCGAGCAAAAAGAAGGCAACTTCAGTTCCCACAAATTGCCAGGTGGTAACTTTGTCGGGCTGGTGGTCTTAATGTTCAGTTTTAAAAACAGAACTCAGTATTGGTGTGTTTGGGGTTTTTTTTGGAAATGTTCCTTGCTTTGCAGGTTTTCAACAAATTACCGAGCTTTCTTGTAGTAAAAAAAGCTGCGCTGTTTGTGCACTGTATCCATTCCCATGGCTGTAAAAGTGAAAAATTCATGCTGTGCTACCTTTACTTGTGTCCAAACTTTATTAGTGTCCTCATCATATAAACAAGATATCAAAACACCTATGGCACGTACATCACAGAGCAGCACCACTGACACAGCACCACAAGCCCTTTGCACTGTGTGATTCAGTTTGGGAATTCTGACAGTCTGAACTCTCAGGTGTGAACTACTCCTACATTGTCAGGAGTGGAAGACTGCATAATTGAAAAGCAACTATTCCTTAGAATGCAATACAACTGCGAGTCAAATATTTAAAAGTATTTCTTTGCCTTTGAAACTAAAGTGCTGTCTCAAATCATGGAATTTGTATTCCTAAATAATTTTGGATCTTGTGAAAAACTATGCATGGAAACACTATACTGTTTTAGCTATGAAAATTTTTAACATACACTCTTTTTAAAAAAGGACAATTAACATTTATTTTGTAACCTACATTTTTGTTATTTCCATTCATAATAATATCAGCAATGTTCCTTCTGCAATTCTGAAAATGGCCTGCAGTACTCAATTCCTGCTTCTACCTTTCTCTCTCTCTTCTGATGGAAATGAATATCCTGATGCTTGATTTTAATGACAAAGGACATAGCACAAAGTAATACAGACCAAGAGTTCTCCTGACATTGATTGAGGTAAGTAAGGAGAATAAGACGAAAATAACACAGTCCTCACTCACATTTTAGCATCGTTATCAACAGGAATCCACAGACACCAGTTACAGAGGTGATATCAGTATGCATCATGTTCAGCATTGCAAGTGTTCATGAGATACATTTTAACAGTCTTTTTCAGATCTGCAGTACTCCCATACATTTCAGGCATCATCAAAAGAGTTCTTCTGCAGAGAACAATGAAATATGATTACATTTGTCGTAACTGCAATATACCTCAGCAACAAATCACAAATTAACAGGAAAGGTTCCTTATGCCTTTTCCTTCTGTAGAATTTTGTGAAACTGCCATTTTTACAGGAAAAACTACTGTAGCAATTCCTTGTACAAACCAGTTGTAACAGGTTCAAGTGCAGTAAATCCATTTTCAAGGTTGTGCTGCTTCTTTTACAAGCTCAGTGACTTCTATGAGAAAGAATAGGAGCTTTTCTGCATTAATGTAATTACTTTTATTAAACGCTTTTAAGAAAGAAACAGAATTTTCAGTACCAAGTTGAGCTTATTTTTTGATTATTCCATTTTTCTCTTCACCATTGTTGTTTATGTTCACAGTCAACAGTACATGCTGCACAGAGGGTGGAGTTTTCTTCATTCTGCAAACTAAGAATAATGTGGAGTCTGTGATTGCATTTAGTTTTTGTCTGTATGTGCAGAAACCGAAATGCATTTCTGAATTTTTAGATCACGTGGCACGTGAAGAAAGTATCTACATGTTCTGTTTTGCATGATTTAAACAAAATTTCAAAATTCAGAACTTCTGATATTTTGGGAAGGTATTTTAGAAACTCAGACATTTTCTAGGAAAACTGATATTCTAAACAGAGGATTTAATAGGAAAATAGCTATCTACTGATAGGGTACATAGAATATTGATGCCCATTAAAGACCATTTAGGAGATCTCTCAGGAGTAGCAAAATTCTTTCAGTTCAGATTCTTTTCAGGGATTCTTGCTCCTCACCTCTTCTGATAATTTCTCTATGTCCCACATTTGGAATTTTTCGGCAGGAAAAGGAAGATTGTCTAAGGAGGACACTAATCAGTGACAGAAATTTTGAAATTATATGTAAAAAACCAAGTTACTCTTTAAGCAGAGAAGACTGAGCAAGTGAAGCAGAAGTATTGTTGCCAAAATGGATATCAGCAGCTGTCAGGCAGGAAAGGAAAACCTTGTAGCTGAGGCAACAGAGTACGTGGATGATCGCCCAGAAACAACAGAAGAAACTGGCAGTGCAGCAAATGCTGCAAACATCTGCCTTGTGTCTGTGATACGTCAGGGCTCTGCAGTGCTTGTATCAGTTCCTTTTATCTCCTGAGTACTGATCCTATGCTCTGTCACTCTGTGCCCTTAAGGATCCCTCATCCCTCCTGTGTTTTCATGTTTTGTGTGCTCTAAACTCTCTCTCTTCACTCTGCTTTGCTCAGGAGGCACCATAGAGGCTTGCTCCTATGCCATAATGACTGGAAAAGATGCAGAAAAAAGGAGTACCCTCAATGAGACAAGAGGCAGATTAATGTCTCAAGGAGAACTGTAACTGTTCTTGTGCACTTGCTGCAGCCCAGTTTGGTTGGTACTGCTTGTTCCTTTTAAGCCTCCTAACTGTCAAGTGAGTCTAAAAGCCTCTTGTCACACAACACTTGACCTCCAGATGAGCCAGTAACACTGAGAAAAACTGGATCAGTGCGACTAACTTATAAGAGATGGCAAAAATCATAATGGCTGTCTTTTCAGTAGAAATCAAAATGCTATGCTCAACCTTCCTACATGGACTATCTTCTCTCATTACATTAGAAAACTGCCAAAGCAATGCTCCAAACTTCTATTTAATGCAGTTTACATAAGCTGAGGACAAGTCTTTTGATATTCCTGAACATGAACACACAAGATCAATCCAACTTCTTCAGATGGCATAAGAAAAAACTATTTCCAGAAGTGCAGCAATAAACTGGCAGGTATTAGCAGTGGTCCGACTTACTTTCTTGCTTTCTTTTTATCTTCTGAAAGAAGTGTCAAGGGGTGGTTCTTGTTAGAGGAACAAATATGTCTTTGGACTCTGTGTCATGAGAAATTCTTTCAGAGGTCTTTTCCATTTCTACAAATTATGACTAATTTCTAAGCTTCATAGAAATAAGTATTCAGTGTGTTCTATTGAATCAGACCTTCTCTTATCCTCATGTTGCAATTCCTCACTCAGTGATTCATACACCTTTCTTCTGCATCCTCACATATTAAACTCAGTTAATGGAGTTAAGACACTGCTAAACTTTAAGACCTAAGATCAGCACTATAGAAAGAAACAAAAAAAAAATTATTTACCTAATCTAGGTCTAGGCTTTCTTTTTGAAAAAAGAAAGTGTTCTTACTGTTGCAGTGTTCTTACTGATAAGCGTCCTAGTTCCTTGCAATCATCCAGATCAGTACCTTTTTGGAACATTTGATGTCATTCATCTTGACTACTGGTTTTCTTCATGTACCAAGCGGGATTTGTGGAAGGGAAGATGCTGCAAATCTGTGCCTTGTCCTCACAGAGAACATAGATTTGACCAGAGCATGCTTTCAGGTTCAAGAACTGGGAATCACTCCTAGGAGCTGTAAAGAAAAAGTAGCATCAGTATTGCACCTATAATTCACATCAAAAGACCAACACATAGCACCTCTTGCCCAAAATGGATCCATAATTCTTTAGCATCTTCTGTGGAATATAAGCAGTCAGGCTGAGTGAGCCAAGATCAAAAGTAGAGGGGGGGTGGAGGGCTATGGAGACTAATAGAAGTACAATATTCTCTGTAAAAGTCTCTTTCAAGGTGAATAAGCAGGCAGTTGTATTTGAAGTCTTGGGAGTATGTGGGAGAAGGGATGAAATTTTTTGTATGCAGGTGGTCCTAGGAAGTGGAGAATTTCATGGGGAGTAAATATTTAATGTTTTGTTCCATTAAAAAAAAAAAAAAGTAAATATTTTACAATAAAAAAGTGGAATGAAATTCAATTTTTTCTAAAGAATAATTATGCTACTACTGAAGTTAACAGCTATTGAAATCTGGATACCAGAATGCAGAATGTAGGGGTTTAAACAAGAAGGTGTATGTTCCAGCACTACCAATTTGTTACATAGATATCCCAAAGCAACATGTGCAAAATTCTTATTCAGACAAAGCCTGTATTAATGTGCACTTGGATGAAATCAGGGTTGTAATGCAATAACTGTTCTTCCTTGGACAAATACCTTATCACTCATGTCAGACTCAGGCATCAAACTGAATCTTTTTGTCTCATCTTCCTCTAGAACCCTTTGAGTTCCATCCCATTGTCTGGAACAGCATTTTTTGTAGACCTAACACAAACCAAACTGGCAAACCTTAAAACAAGTGCAGTGTTTACAGTGGCCTTGCTGACCAGGACCAAGAAACGAGATTCAGCTCTCAGATGTCTGTTTGATGGAAAATGAAACTTTTATTTCCAGAATATGGATCAGACTTTTTTGTATCTCAGACTGTATTTGCAAAAATGAGGATATCTGTGAAGTGAATAACCTTGGTGCATGTACTTTTCAATACCAAAGATTTTTCATAATTGCTCTTACAGAAAAAGCTTCATCCAGCCTCTTGAGGAATCCTGGAACATGCAAGGACACTTTACTGAGTATTTTGGCTTCCTTCCACTCATTATAGTCTCAAACTTTTAAAAATATTTGGAAGAATATCATGAAGAAACTTAATTCCCTGGCCAAGCAGTGCAATTAAGGGTTTGAGGACTTAATGATGTCACTGAGGAAGCCTCATTTGCTCAAGTTCCTTATCCTCATTTCAATTCACAGGCTGAATGAGGTATTATTTTTACATGAAAACATGCATTTTTTATGATTATGGGTCTTCTGCTCAACTGGGATGATTAAGATAGTCAAATTCTGAAGAATCCACCAGACTAGCAAAAATATTGATCCTGATTTACATTTTGTATTTACTGCTGCATTTTTAAATATTGCATAAGCAAAGTTTTGTCTTGTGCAACTTGATTGTTGTTCTAAAATAAATCATAATAATTTATAGAAACATCTTTTTTTCTCTCAGTTTCAAAGTGTCCTATGCCTCTAAGTGATAGAGAAGACAAACAGCAGGCTTACCCCTGTAGGCTGGTGTGCCATCTCTGGTAATAAAGCAAAGAAGCCCTGATGATTGGGACAGGGACATGCTGACAGTAGATCCTACTCCTGGAGCTTTCTTTCTGCCCTTTTCCTGCCTTGCACCAGATCAAAGAAAAGGAGAAACAGAAGAGGGAAATAAATTATCACCCTGACCCCTACTTCCCCAGACATCACTACCGTCCTGAGTTACCCTCGCCCCTGGCACTGTCCTTCATTAACACTCATGGCAGGACCTGTGGCTCTGGGGGCATGGCTGCTCTTGGCATTACCTGACCTTTCTTTGGGCATGATCTTCAGGGCCTGGTGCTCTTATCATGCCCTGATTTTAACGTAAACCCTTTTCTGCCTTCTGCAGAAGAGGACTGCAAGCTGATGGGACAGAGTGAAGTACCCATCATACTCCTTTTATCCCTCTCCTACACCACTACTGCTTTATTCTTCCTCTCCTCCCTTTGCTCTTCATAGGATCCCAGAATGATTTGGATTGGAAGGAACCTTCAAGGTCATCTAGTTCCAACCCCCCTGCAATGGGCACGCACACCTGCCACTAAACCAGGGTACTCAAAAGGCTAGACCAGGTTTCTCCTTCATACAGGAGGGCATTTTTTTTCCCATCCAAATTTTATTTCCCCCCTCATATCCTTTTCCCCTCATAAGCAGCAGGATCTTCCCATAAATCACTCGAATGCTGGCTTCACTAGTGATCCACAGCACCAGGAGGTGGGCACTACACCTCAGGGATCACAGTGACTGCAGGGCCTGTTTCCTATTCCAGAGCAGAGGACAAACAGGTCAAAAAATGGCTGGTAGTGGATTCCAAGAGAAGAAATAAAGCAAACAAAGCAAGGTTGTGGCAATTCTTTCTACATCAGACTCTCCTTTTTTCAGCAATTGACCATTCAGTGAGGAGCCTGTATTGCTCCTTGGTATAAAATGGCACAGTTCCATTGAAAATCAGCACTAGTTTGTGCTTACACATATACTGTGCCTAATACCACTCACTGTTTCAAGACAATATATATTTATACTCTTCGGTATACAAAATAGCCATAAATTATACAAAAAGCTTGCAGATTTCAAAGTGCTTTTAGGTAACCTATGCGCTTGTGCCTGGTAGACGAAGCCAAGGTATAAACTCATGCACCAAACTGCAACGCAAGTTTCCTGCTATAGAAACCCCACTGTGTAAAGTAATATGAGGTGAGGGGAAAGACATAATCCAAGATCAGATATCTGAACAGGGACAGCAGTGGATAAGAGAATAAAGCCAATCATTTTTCTGAAAAATGAGCAGTACAATTCTATGCTTTCCAGAAATCTGCTCTTTTGATTTCTTTATTTTTTTCTTGTTACAATTGTTTGGGGATATTTTGTATTCCAAAGAATTTCATAAATTGTGTTTGGTGTGTGGAGAGAAAATTCTATAAGCTTTACATCTAGCCACCTTTTATTTGTAAGAAAACATAAAATATTATAACAAAAATGGTAAAGAGAAACTATCATAAGGATACACTTTACAAGAAGAAAGAAGTAATGTTTTCAACAGTCACAGAAATGTTGAAGTGAAAGAATAAGAAAGCCCAGCCCATATTAAAGGCTTTTTTAGAAACTTGAAACACTTCCACAGTTTGCATCAGTAACTGATTCTAATCACTTCTTTGTAACTTTACAACATATTCCTAAATATCCTTTACCATGTAAGTCAGTATTTTATTGCTCTGCCCTGCAAACACAGCACAGACAACAAGCACTTAGTTACTGTCCTTTGTAGCATATTATTTTCTACAGTGGAAGACTACATGTCCTCCTCATTTATCTTCCCATTTGGAAAATTGTTTAAATTTGTCCTCCTTTTTCTTAAATACCACTTTTACTGAAAATGTTGTCCTGCTGTTCTTCTTCCCTGGATCTGCCTACATCTACATTTTTTTAAAGTGTATTCAGATGAGTCCTCATCAGCACTAAGTAGAGCAGAATAATTTCTGTCTATGTTTTACATGTGATAATCCTGAAAGAAGATGAGGTTTACCCGACTGTTCGATATTTGTAATTCATTTTTTATCTTGTCATCCATTAGATCTTTTAGTGTGGGAGGGTTTTTTGTTTTACTACAAAACTGCCTCTTTCCTAATTGTACTCTATTTTGGCATTTAAGCATTTGATTTCTCCCGAAGTGTAGCATTTCTCTTTAGTGGTTCTCATCACTGATTTCAATCATTTATTCAACTGACAAAGACTTTTCTAAACTCTGTGTCAGTTCTTAAAAAAATTGTACCACCTCTTGTGATGCTATCTTTTAATTTTGTAAATGTACCATCTACATTTCACAGTGCACGTTACCGGATATATGGATTAGAACAACGTGTAAGACAGACCTCTGCTGAGCTACGTGAGAATTTAATAAAAAATCACTGACAGTTTATGCTCAAGTGAAGTTTTGAAATCATTTTTATGGTGATTTCATGTGGACTGCATATTGCTTATGAGAATGTCATATGAGACAGTGTCAAAATCCTTACTGAAATCAATGTACAGCACAATTGCAGCTTCCTCCTCATTGACTGAGCCAGTTATCCTGTCAGAGAAGGAAATTAAATTGGTTTGACATAATTTGTGCCTAGTATATCTGTTCTGTTTGGTTTTGTATCACTTAACTTTCCTCTCAAAGTCCATAATTTGATCATTTAATAAACTGGTCTACTGTCTTAGTATTGAAATTTGGAAGTCTGGCTTAATTTCTGAGCTCTGCTTTTTTTAAAAGATGTCACCATCAGTAATTGAGTTTATGGGTAGCAAGAAGAATTAAAGTGAAATTCAGAAATGTTGACGATCTCACACACTTCATCCAGCACTGCCTTAGTGCAGCAACAGTAGACATCTGACACAATTCATTACAGGACAGTAACACAACTAACTATAGGTTCAGGAAGTGGAAAAGTTAATCTTCTCTGCTTGGGCTGCACTGAAACTTTGCCATTGACTTGTATTTGTCAGAAACATTTGGTTACAGTTTAACTACCATTCTAGAAGCACTCAAATTAGGAACAGGACATAAGGGATAAAGTCCTGCCCTGCACCTCCAGAATGAGATCACACTGCTGTCTGACAAATCATCTACAGAGGGGAATATGTGCTTCTGCTACTCTGAGAGACTCAAATGCAGAAAGGGAGAGGTAGGGGCCATGGCTGAGCTCCTGGTGCCACTACCAAAAAAAGAGAGGAAAGACAGTTTCCAGATTGTGAAGATCAAAAACAAAGAATGTATCAAACATATACAACTCTGAACTTACAGTGCTTCTCTTGGATGAAGCATAATCTTTTCATTATAATTAAAATAAGGAGGCCCTTGAATGCTCTTGTTAGTCCAATTCATATCATTTCACTTCAGCATAAACACATTGAAATCCCTGCATATTGGTGTTAAATTGTGGTTTTTTCTCTTTGTTTAACAGAATGAAGAGCAAATAGCCACAGATCTTGCTTGGGAGAATCCTGTGAATATGTATTATATTTCTCCTTTGTCACATTTTAAGAAAATATCTTAATTTCAACTGCTACCAAATTCAAAAGTTTTTTTTCTCAGTTGGCCCAAAGCAAAAAAAAAAAAAATTAAATATATCTAATTTGTAAGGTGCATTATGGAGGTATTAGGCTTCTCTCTCAGAAAATGAATGGTTCATGGGGGACAGTTCACATTTTCTGTCTTTCCTGAGGCTTTCACATGGTGCCATAAAGGATTTGAGGAAGGTGATTCTCCCTATCTACTCTGCCCTTGTGAGACCCCACCTGGAGTACTTCATCCATCTCTGGACCTCTGGTCCACAAGAAAGATATGGACCATTTAGAGTGAGTCCATAGGAGGCTGTGAAGGTGATCACAGGGCTGGAGTAACTCCCCTACAAGGACAGGCTGAGGGAGTTGGGGTCGTTCAGCCTGGAGAAGAGAAGGCTCTGGCGAGGCCTTGGAGCAGCCTTCTAGTACTTAAAGGGCACTTACAAAAAGGCAGGAGTGGGACTTTTTGACAAGAGTGGTTAGGTAAGAGGGAATTGCTTCAAGCTGAAAGAGAGTAAGTTTATGTTAGATGTAAGGAAGAAATTCTTTACTGTGAGGTTGGTGAGGCACTGGAACAGGCTGCCCAGAGAAGCTATGGATGCCCCATACCTGGAAGTATTCAAGGACAGGCTGGAATGGCCTTTGAGCAACTTGGTCTAGCAGGAAGTGTCTCTGCCCAGGGCAGGGGTGTTGGAATTAGGTGAACTTGAAGATCCTTTCCAAACCAAATAATTTCATAGTTTTATGATTTATTAATTAATTAGGTAGCAAGTCTCCATTAGTTTTCTGTGCTTTAGATGTTTCTTGCAATTATTCCTTTCTGCATGTTAAATTTCTATAAGTAATAGTTATATAAAAAGGGTAGGGAGGTGGGGGTTTTGTGCTTTTTCTCAGACACCAAAGGCTTTTTTTTAGTTTTTAGCTTTTTCTTTTACCCTTGAGAGTGCCTTAAAATGCTTGAGCTCTGTTCCCTGTGATAGTCCTGTAACCAACTCCTGTCTAGACAGTAATATCAATATATTATGGCCATAAAGGCCAGGAAAGAACAGTAGAAAGCAGAAGACAAAGAGATCCGGGATTTGAGGAGGTCTCTCAGCAAATGTTCATGCCAATATTTATTGTGTTTACCCAGATAAAGAAATCCTCACAAAAATGTTTTGGAAAGGATATAGTGCTTACATAAATTCTGCTTTCACTTGGTTCTGTGCTATTTTCTTTGCATTTTGAATGTTTTTTCCTTGAAGGAACTGGTCAGCATCAAACTCAGGATTTATGTAATTCAAATGAGAATGAAAGTACAAAAAAATAAAGAAAAATTAACACTGATATGTACAAAACAATAAAACATTCAATGTTGAATGCAAAAAATATCACCAGACTACCTTCCCCACTACAACAGTTTGTAGACTGAAAGTAGAACTCTGGTGTAACTATATGTTGCAGATATTCTTCATTGATGTTTATATAAATGTATTTTTCCTACTTTCTTTTTGTTCAACTCTCAACCACATTAATGAAATAGACATTTAAAAAAAAAATCTATCATGAGTAGAAAATGTTAATCTTAGGAAATCTATTGAGTCTCAGAGATGGTCTATTTCTGTCTGTTCCTATGTATACTTTTGTCATATTGAACCTCTTGATTTTGAAATAATTTCATTTTGGAAACTTTACTCATGATTAAACAAAAAAAGAAGATGATTTGGATGAAAATGTGCTAACAATTATGGAGAGAATTTAGTAGTCTCTGATGTTCACACAATATATTAAAATGCTCTTTAAGACAATAGTAATTACTGACATAAATCTATTTGCGGGTGTGTTTATATGTGTTTATATGTGCATTCTTTTGTTTTGTAGTTCCTACTTGAAAAAATGCTTACAAATATTAGTTCTATTAAGAACTTTAAAGGAGAAATATTTCCAGGAATACAGTGAAAAATTTACAGGAAAAATAGTAATTTGGGAAATGTAGAAAGTCCACAGTTTGTTGGGGTTTTTTTTGTTTGTTTGGTTTTTTTTTTGTTTGTTTTTTTGATTTTTGTTTTTTGGTTTTTTTTTTTTTACTTTTAATCTTTTCCCTTCCAAGAAAGTCAATCAAATGTTTGCAGAATTTATATTCCTAGAATTGCAATGTTCATTACCAGTTATATAGACTTCTGGTACTTTTAAAATGCTGACAAACAATTGACATATTACTGAAACATTGGTGCAGAGGTCACTGGGTGAGTGGATGGATGTCTTCATATTCTAGCATATGTACTCATAATGAAATTATATTTTTTGCATCCCAATAATACTATATTCTTTCATACTGGAAAAGAAATCAGGTGCCTGCTGTCTTTGTTTCTCTGTCGAAGAACTCATTGAATGTCTTTGAGGAAGACATTAAAAGTAAGAAAAAAAAAGTGTAAGGACTTTAGGTTTGGCTCAGAGTAGCAGAACAGGTAGTAATTAACTCTCTCAACAAAATTGCCATGAGCTGGCTCAGTCTATCCTTTTGAAAAGATCATCTTTCCTGCTCCATCAGGTTTACTGAAGATGCATTCCTTTAAAAACTGTAGTCTTGAATTTTTCCAAAAATCATTTTCTTTTTTTCCTCTCTCACCGTCCCTGCTTTTGGTATCTTAAGTGCTGTGACATCATATTGC
Source organism: Neopelma chrysocephalum (assembly GCF_003984885.1). Lineage (NCBI taxonomy): Eukaryota > Metazoa > Chordata > Aves > Passeriformes > Pipridae > Neopelma > Neopelma chrysocephalum. The sequence goes on from NW_020897737.1 coordinate 9,542,346, forward strand.
ACCACCTGAAAGTGCACAGCAGCTTGTTTAGACACTATAGCTTTGTGGGAATATTTATAGAGCTGTCTGTGCACTGAAATCCTGCCATGAAAAAAAACCAAGCTCTAATCTTTTGGGGTCTACATGATCAAGTCAAATGCCAGCATTGACACTTGGTGTGATTAAACAGGCTGCTGTATCTTTATAAACTGATTATACAGCGATGCAGGCTGTTCTGCTGGAGAGAGGTGGCATTAATGCTAACACTGAGTCTGAGAACTGTCTCTTTTATCCTCTAAGGTTGGGTTTGTTCTATCTCTGATGTCAAAGAGAGAGCTGACACTACCACAGATTCTCAAACTACATGAACATATCACTACTAGTTTAATCACCCATAGTGCCAATGCCTGTTGAAGTTACCTGACATTCTGTGGCACATCACAGGGAGAACCATCCTCATACAAAGTCATTCTGCAGTAGAAACAATGGCATTCATGGGGAGACTATACAGGAAAATTAATTAAATTAATATTTTGTACCTGATAATGTTGACATCTATATTGATGGTTGATGGCAGGCAGAAAAAGGGCTTCCTATAAATCAAAGGATTGAAGAATGTCAAGGGTTTGTGTTGGCTTTTATTAGCATTAACTGGTATCTGGTACTAGCTACATATAATTGCTTTTCATTGCATTTTTCAAGAAGGAAAAAGTCTTCTATTAGAGGGAAATATTTGAGGGGAAAAACTAGGAGATGCAAGAAATATTTTAGGTTCAGGTCACAGGAGCAGGGTCTGGTTTGATGTATTTTTCTGACTTGCACAGCCTGTAGGATCCTTTATTTCATTAAGCCTCTTCTCCATAAAGTGTGTCCCTTTCTTTTTCTGTACCTCCTTGTGTCTCTTCTCTGTCTTGCCTGGCTGAACCACTTTCTGGAGTCAAACAGCCACTGCTTCAAACACAGATGCAGCAGGTGGTTTGAGAAATGTAGATATTTCATGTGCAGGCTCACAGGAGACACAACAAATTGGTGACTATTATTCAGCTGGGAGAATCCACAGCAGAGAAATCGCTGGGTCATACACAGTGGTGCCATGAATCCTTTGCACTCTGTAGGTTGCTGGTCTGGACTAGCACTTTTAAATGTAAGCCCTTTTGTTTAGTGAAACTCTCCAGCTACAAAAAGAAAAACATTCATTGTGAAGAAAGGATGGTATTTGGTATGACTTCTTACATGGTGTTAATATATAGTATAAAAATATATAGCTTAACTTAACAAAAGGGCAGAGAATGTGCAATTACTCCAATAAAACTATCTGATTTCATGGAAGTTTAGGTAGATGTTAAGACTAGTCTCAAAATATGACATGGTGAGCTTGAAACAGAATTTGAGGTCTTTCTGTTAGTTCTGATGAAAAAATATGAAAATGCTTTTTTTTTTTAACTGTTTAATTTGGATTAAGTCTCACTGTAACAGGTCTTTCAGCTACTCTTGTATTACTGAAAATTATAAAATAAAATACAGTTTCAAGACTGTTTATATTAGCAGAGAATTTCCCAATTTGAAAAGTGAAAGAGTACAAAAAATGAACTAGATCTTGAGCCTTTTAAAGGCCAGGCAACTTATGTAAGCAAGACTAAAAAGTTTTGTAAAATATTTATGTTCTGTCATTTTTCCCTTAAGAGGCAAAAGAAACAGTATACATCTTCCTTCCTGCTTATCTTCAGCTATTTGGTAACCATAACTACATCTCAGGGCTGGTTACTTAATAGAAACAAATACTTCTGTAGGACGTTTGGTTTACAAGCCTACAAAATTTTTTTCCTTTGAAAATATCTTCAGGAATCCCCTTATTTCTTACTGAAAAGAACTTACTGTTACTTTAAATTAAGAAAAAGGAAGCAATTTCCCAACTTCCAGTTTTTGGCCACACTGTGGGTAAGAGTTCAGCTTAGGCCAAGGACCACTTCTGAAAACTCTTCTGTGCCCATGCAGAGAGGTACTGAATTGAGTGATTTTCTTGGGTCTGTTTGCAACAATAGGGCCTAAATACTGACCCAAACAGAGAACTTCTCCTTGTCACCACGGATTACATCCTTTCTATTGTATCTCCGAACCACAAGTGGTTGAGGTTAGACCTCCGAGGGTCATCCAGTCCAACCTGCACATTCAAGAAAGGCCACCTACATATTGTCAGAATTACCAAGACACCACAAAATCATGTACAACATGATCTCTTACATAAAGGCTTTCTCTTTTCTATATGAGAGACCAATGCACTTTTCAATTTCATACTGACATGAAATGGAGATTGCTAACATTTTTAGCAGGTAAGGTCTCAAATGGACTTAAATTTTAAAAAATCCAAAAAACCTAAGTCCTTAGTCCTATCAGTCTCATTTACAGCAGGTTCCCAAGGGTAAATAATACTGTCTATGCTGGAAACTTGTGGTATGGAATCTACAGGCATCAAGCTTTAGTTTTCACATGTTCATAATTTCCATGAAAACTGAATTCACACATGCCTTTGAAAATTTAGTCTCCCATTTTGCATTTCTTTCTTAACACGCCCTTCATTTTAAACCAACATTAAATGGGGTTTGATATTCTCCAGTTTCAAGGTAGCAAAAAACCTTCTAACCGACCTCGATTTCTAATTCTTGTTCACAAGTTTCAGTCTTGGTAAAAAAGGTTTTCAATGTAAATGTCCAACTGTTCTGAAGAACAATCAAGTGAACTTTATATCAGGAAGTTTGCATTTAGACAAATGAAAAATGTCTCCTTTTAATTTAGTTGCACGCTACTGAAACTTGTATCAACAGGAAACCAAGTCAGGCTGCTCACTTCTCTCCTCATGTACTCTCAGATGCCAGCTCCACGTTTTAATACATCAGCTTCTACTTGGCTTAAACTTCCTACTCCACAAGTCTCTTTTGTCCATAGTATGTCCCTCTTTCTACTTCTTCTTGTGCTACATTAAGCAAATCTGTCTCTCTCACTCCAGACTCAGCTCCTTTTGACATACCTGTCAACCAAGAAATGTATCACAACCCATGGGGATAAAAAAATGAGAAAACACGCTAACAATTAAGATAAGGATCTGTCTCAGGAAGGAAAAGTTGATAAGAATTCTTGTGTAAACAGCTGAGGGTGAGAATGACAGAACATGTTTGAAATGGCTGAGAACTGTATTGGGTTACACTAAAATAGGAAAACATCGGAAAAATAAAAGCAAGGAGACAGTTTGTGCATAGGGGGCTCTTTGGGGGTGCTCATGAAACAGGTAAATATCAGAGTAAGCACTGCTATTGTGACAACATTGAATTAGGAGGTTAGGGGGTTTAACAATTTATTTTTATATTCTATAATATTTCAGCTCTAAGAAGGAAAAAGGAGAAGAGGCAGGGGTTAATATTTGTTTGCTCCATCTGCAGATGTTAAATTCCATCAACCAGCCATTATATCATCCCATACATAATGCAAATTTATATCAACAATAGATAATAGGAATGGATGATTTCTTAGCTGGGATTTTTTTTTACAAGGTACTGCTTGAGTCGGTCAGGATCTTAACTTACAGTACTGTAGCTCAATGCCTATTGACTAACTAGAAAGATTGCTACACAGCAGCTACTATTTTTATGCCTTTAAAGTAATTTTCTCAAGGATGAGTGTGTCTGGTTTTTTTTAGTTCCAGATTGTTAGTGAAACAACATGGTGTTTAGTACAACATTTATATTAGTTTATTTCCTTAAGATAATTTAGCAACCCTGTCTTTATTCAGGTTCTCATCACTATTCACCAAAGCATTAAATTCTCTATTCACCAAATCCTAAGCTCCAAAATCATAGTAACTTTTTTTCTTCAGAAATTATTCAACCTATGTTATTAAAATTGTTAGGATCTCAGAAATCCTTCAGATAGACAGTCTGTACTCAAGATTAAGTCATGAGTTAAGAACTTAATATTAACAAAAAAAAATCAATAAATTCTAAATATGTGAACTAGGAAATTTAAATTTTTCCTGTTAGAGAAATAGTAATACTTCTTTTTCACAAAGAGATAGAAAACAATAGAAGTTAAACTTTCAAACAGCCCTATTTTGAGTAAACCATGAAAAATACAAAGAACATTATACCAAGGAAAAGAATTTATTAATTAACTTTCAGTCTCCAGTATTTTACTTTAGAACATTCTCGTGTATTTTATGAATATCACCAACTGTCCTGACCAATGGATAGTTCACCAGAAGATTCTGTCTCTGCAATATAAGGAATCCCTAACATTTTGATTTTTATTTCATTATGTTTTTAATTTACTTCCCCTTAGAAGTAGTTGTGATTTCTTCATCCCTGCCGGACAAAGCAGTGACTTGTCTCTGACCTCGTAGCACCAACAACTACACTTTTCCATTAGATACGTGTAAACACTTACAGTCTTCCATTCTTGACTTTTCATTTTCTCAGGGAGTTAACTTAATGACATCCTGAAAATATCTGGGGATCTTAGGAAGGAATGTAACAGAAGGGTTTCCACAGGATTTCATAACATGAGTGTTGCCTTCTTTTTACTTTTGCTATGTCTGACAGGGCATAGCAAAGTCACTGTATACAAAACCATAGCACTGTGGATGAAGCAAGATTCAAAATTTTCAGAAGCAAAGTATCTTTCTTTGTTACTCTTTTATCACCAGCCTTACAAAAATCTGGCCTGGCCCTTTCCGCAGACATCGATTCCTCAGAAACTGAGGAAAGTCCCAGAGTGATTTAAAACACGTACTCAGGAATGTGCAGTGACAAGCGTAACTAACACTGTTCTGAGCTGTCACGATCCCCAGTAAATGACAGAGCTTCTGCAGGTTTTTACATCAATAAATCTCTTGATCAGCACTTTAAAAATTAAAATAATGTCAAGTTGACAAGGTTTATTCAGAAAATCAATACAGATATTTTACACACTCCTTGGTGTCTTTTGAAGCCTTTGTTTTCATCTCCCCTAAGTGTTGGTACTTCTCTATGTCCTCAGAGAAATTTCAGCTATGAACAATTTTTTCTGCCTGTGCTACTCTGCCACTCATGTTAAAAGCTGATCTGTGGTTTCTAAAAATAACTGGTAAGAGGTAATAAAACTGTGTCTAATATAACTGCAATTCTAACACAAGTTTGTGAGCTTAGTGTTATTTTTACATGAAAGCCTGGCTGAGTCAGAAAGACACCAGTAATGAGGGGAAGATTCTTTTTTTGTTACAAGATCAGTGAGAAAGCTTTCTGTTGAACACATAATGATGTTCCTCATTAAACTCCTTCTATTACTGAATCACATTTTGGAAAATGGGTTTTAAATAAATCTATAGTATTTTTTTAACTCTTGGAATCCTTCCAGAAACAGGAGGTGGTGGGAGAATAAGGAACTGAGGTGAATAAAGACTACTTGATGGTTGTAAAGAGAGTGCAGGCATTTCCAGGTGGATTTGAATCAAAAATCTATGGCTTGCTATAACCAAGATTCTTCACTGGCTGTATTAGCAGCTATTATCCCAAGATTAGCAGTGATTCTGGATGTAAGATGAGGTATGGTGAGTCATATGACTATTTTTGAATATCTTTGCCTGAAACCCCTTGTTTGTGCAACATGATATAAAGATGTGCATCATGAAAGACATTCACTATTTCTGTGAAGTATACTGAGAAGAAGCTGGGTTTTCAATGTGTGACAAAAATACATGGGACAAGGGGGATAAGTGGGGGCAAAAGAAGGGAGACAAAAGTAACTTGTATCATGTTTACATCACAATTAAGTGCAACTTCTTCAAAAATTCAGTGACAGAGTATTTTTTTGTGCATCCATTTGGCATCATTGCCACCTTTTCCACACTTTCATAGCATAAAATATGGCAACAGTTGCTTGATTTCCTAGTGTAACTCTTTAATAATTATTATAGTACCAATATGGACCACTGCAATGGTTTTTCACTTTCAATGCCTTCCTAAGCCCAAATACATCCTGAATCACTGATGACATGACAAGGTGCTACTGTACAGTACATGACTAAGTACAGAATGAGAGAAAGAGACGTTGACTCTGGTAGAAACAGATATATACAGACTGCTTTATGGAACTGAAACTTAAACACATTCTTGAAGATTAAGGAAAATGGAAATTTCAGGAAGAAATTATATAACAGTGAAAAATAGTGGAAGCACCAATGAGAACTAATAATGTTCACCTATAGAAGAAACCATTTAAAGTTTAGATGCAGAACTATCTTCTCATTTTCACTTTCACCGTGGCCTTCTGAAAATTGCCAAATCTGGACTGAGGTTTACTACATGCTAAAATTATGATATTTTTATATTTTACTCCCATATATTATATAGTCTTTTCTGTACTTACTGATTATATTCAGCATCTCTTTTCTCTGGAAATATATGACATAGTTTATGAAAGAATTAAGCAATAAACCAGCTACTGAACATTTTCTTTGAAGAATATAATTTTTCACCTTTGTGGTCATTAGTAAATATTCAATTTTTAATTGAGCATAATTAATACCTTTTAGTATTTCCAAATGTAAAACCTGCAAAAATAAATTAAACATTGGATGATATGTACAACTTTCCCATTACATTAATGTTAAGGTAATGAAGGGACATATTTGTTAATGTATAATGACATTATGACAAGGTGTTTTGCTTGGATAGCCTTATTCTTTTGCTCTGCCAGTATTAGAATTGGCTGTTAAGACAGAAAACAGGCTTAGAAAATATCTTTAAAACCTAATTTTGTCACTCTAACTGGACCAGAGTGTGCGTCAATAAAACATTACTTGCATCATACAGAAATTCTCAGCCACAGGTCTAAACATAAGAAGAGTGACTGCAAGGTGATTTCCCCAAAGGCATTTAGCAAGCCTTTGGCAATACTTAGGGTAGGTCCCCAGTCTGCTGAAACACATTCTCATGCTACCCTGACTGACTAGAAGTCTCACTTTTGTGTAGAGAAATTAAACTTGAGGCCTATATACATTAAAAACAAATTGCAATATCCTTCCATGATGAAAGTGATTCTTCTTTGTCAACAAAAGTGTGTTTTCTTTGTCCACACAACACGATTCTCAAGTGGAAGTTAAGCAATGTATTTTGAGGTTACTAGAATCATCCTAAATGACTACAGACTGCTAAGATATGCACCATATGCACACCTCACCATAACATCTTCTGTTCATATGTTTGAAGAGAATGAATCTATTAATGTAATTCCCTCTTGCCTTTACCTTAAAATCCCTTTTAGAACTAAGCAACCACTGACTTGATGCTAAGCATTGAGCAAAGCTCCAGTCTGTTACTGAACTGTGTGATAAGAAGTTTTGACATCACCATTATATTCCACAAAGAGTAAGAATAAAACCTTAGGTCTACAGGGAGGGCTCAACCCCAAAATTTCTGCTTCTAGGACCCAACATTTAGCTACAGAATTTTTTTATATTTCTTCTAATCATTTTTATTAAAGGATGGAGTATTGGTTTTCTGGTAAATATGTATCTTTAAATAATAACTTTTTATATCACAAATTGGTTCTGTTTGGAAAAGCTACACTCTCTCACAGTGAATTAAGTCACATGGGTTTACTCTGAACATCCCAACTCAATCCATCCTAGAGCAAGAGTGTAATGTGAATCCCTTCGATGAAAGCACTATAAATATTTTATTACCTGCAATTCTCAGTTCACCAAGAATAAGTTCTTACATCTCATGTAGTCCCAAATTTTACCTGTGTAATAAAATGATGTGTCAAATATTAAGAATTCATTACCTAAACTATTGATTTGGTTCAGATGCTGGTAAAAAGTGTTAATTTTTCATGAGCCTCAGCACAAGTGATAAAACAGCATAGAGTTTTCAAAGTATTGATCACCTCAAAAACTCCATATACCTTAGTTTGGTAATTAGAAAGAGCAAACAAATGAGGGAAAGGAATTATCATTTTCTTCTAGATTTTTAAAAAACTCATAATTTCCAAAAAGTCCATCGAATGCAGTACAGCAGTCACCCACAGAAGGATCAACAACATATGTTTCTCTGAGACACTTCGAAAATTTTTAAAAATACTTCCAGAATTTAACATAGCTGAAGTTTCCTTTTTATAAATCTAGATATTTTATTCCAGAGACTTCAAACTGCAAAATTTGCTAAGTAAAATGATATCCTGTATGGAAAGAATCAATCATAATACAAATCTATACTTTATACTGTATTCTGTGTTCCAGCTTGCAATGAGGTATAGCCAAATCTTATCTGTAAGTAATTTTCAGAAACAAATACACTTTTACTTGTAAAAGTGAATTTCTGCAGTAAGTGTTATCTCTAGACCTTCATTTTCTACCTAGTTCATATTCCATTTAGTAAAGTCTTACTAAAAAAAGCCCACTGTTCTCTTTCAAATATGCTTTCATTGTCTTAGGTAATGTTCTAACAAATAGATGCAGATCATAACTTATTTGACAATTTATTTGGCAGAATTAGATCTATTGCTGAAATGAGAAAATAGTTAATTAGAGCAAAGAAGGCTAATTAGCATTTGTAAAAAAAGTTTTATCAAATGCTTTTAAGGTCTAAGCTTGCGAATAATTAAAACTCTTTACTGTTCCAGAGCAACTGCTTTGTGCATTCATGTTCCTATGGAAGCAAATGCCACAACCTGCAGAATGTCTGCAGAAGGCATTCCTATTTCAAATCAAACTGGTGTAGGACACATTTAGACCTTTGTTTCAGAACTGAGCACAGAATTCAGAAGGTTTTAGAGGACCTGGAAAAACTCAATTTTCATGTGTGTTCATCCCTTTTAAGAAGAGGAAATATAATGTTTTAAAACTCTTTATTGTCACTGATAGCTATATAGTGTGCATACCTTAAAAATATGAAAACTCTACCTTCCAACAAAGAACTTTAAAATTATTTAAAAACTCACTGCTTAAAAAATAGAGGTACAAAGGCTGACATTACAATGGGAATCTGGAGAAAGAGCTGGGAATAAAAACTAAAATTGCTTTCACTGACTGTGACTTAATAGAAAGACAATCCTTTCTTCCTCCTAAAACATCAACATATTAATTATGCAAGAGATACAGTTTGGAAGTATTTATGCAGATTACTGCACAATAATTCTATTTCAGGAGACCAGTGTTCAACACTGTATTTCCTCAAAAAGAAAAGACATATTGAAAATTTTTTACTCTTCAAGTAAAATCTGTGAAGGAGATGTGTTATTGAGAAGTTGCTCCAAGAACTTGGCATTCATACATACAGCAATGAGGGAAAAAACAACAGAGTAAAAGAAACCAGGAAACTCAGTTACTTTTCAAAACAAAACCAAAACAAATAAGAGAACATCTATAGGAATACAGGTTTAAAAGAAGAATAAACCTGAAAATTAACAAAAAGGCAGACTTTCTGTAATGAATATACGGAAATCGGCAAATGGTACCTACACTGCTTAACAAACTCTTGTTGTCCTCATTGAGGAAACCTTTCAGCACACTCCCATAGTGTGGAAAAGCTTTGTACTGTGTTTTCAGCTTCCCAACATGGTTACTCATTTTGTTGTCTGTCATACTAATCTATGAAACTGTACCAAGGACTCTATGCTTTCCCCTCACAAGAGACATTTCAGTGCCAGCAAGCTCTTTGGCTGTAGCACTGCTTCCATTCCAAACAAGTTGCCAGTGTTGCTAATTGAACTGTCACTGCTCCTGCTGTTCATATTATTTTATCCCATCCCTAAAAGCAGTGGGACAGGCTCTCCTTGTACAATTTAACTATAAAGAATTATTCTGCAAGTCAACAGAAAGAAGCTAATGATGAATTGGAAGCTATTCACTAATAATGGATAGAACTTGTTAAACTAAAACACCAAAAAGCATTCAGTGTTTTAACTGAAGAGTGCAGATTCTATTCACTTTAGTGTGTTTGTGTTTGGCCTGTTTTATTCAGGCAAAGAATTGAAGAAAACCTTCAGTTTTTCCTGGAGTATCTGACATAGTTTGTTCCTAAGTGAATAATGAATGCTGCAGCTTCCACTTAAAAAACAACACAACTTGTTCTGCCAACCCAGCCTTGCTCCCTTTTTCTATGCTGTCAAACATTGCTTTCATGCTCTCCATGAAAAAGATGAGACCTCTGTTTTATAACTGTTCTCTTCTCAGTTCCAGTGCCAAGCCAAGGGGCTGTCTGGCATCATGGTGTGTTAAAGATGTTGCTTCTCCACCGCCTTCCTGAGCAGTGATTTCACATCACTAAACAAACAGGACCTGGGGGTCAGAACTAAGATTGCCTCCCCAGTGAAGAGGGGTCAGACATTGACTGTAGGATGGGACATAAAGTCCCATCAAGGCTCAAGGCTCGACTCTATAGCACACTTTTAGCAGCTGTCGGGTGGGATATCAAGCCTTTCACATTGTAACTAGAATAGATATCCCAAAATATATTAAATACATAAATATTTGTTAGTTCCACTAATGGTATTGTCTTAACTACCATCATGTGGAATCATCTTAATATTCCACTCAGAGGAATGAGCTTTATTGACAGTGTGCTTACTATAATTTTTTGGTTTCTATTTGAATAAGAGATCTAGGAAGGTGGTTCCTGGTTGAAATATTTTCCTGGAATATCAGACATGACATGATAGTATATTTAATTATCTCTTATTTCCCTTAAGTATTTATAGAATTGCACAATGGAAGATGGTGAATATCTATTAATATCCATATCTATCTTTTTTCTACCTTTTTTTCTATTCACATCTGTCTATTTTATCGTTAGCGTGCAGGACTTTCACTGCTGCGACCACGGGTTCGATTCCCAGTCCCTCCCGGGCAGATGGAACCCGTTAGCCCTGTGTGGCCATCCATCTATGAGAAGGACACTCTAAACAAACCTACGTCCTGAGGACCTCACTGCCATTGTCCAAGCTTGCTTGGCCCCGGCAGATGAACCTTAGGATTAAAGGGTGGGCTCAGTTCAGCGCAGGCTGTGTCTCACCTAAAAAATCCATTGCGCAGGCTGGAAAGGTAAAAGACCTTTCCCCAAATCTTCGTTCGCGAAGATGGGCCATTATAGCTCTACAGATCACTTATCTAAGTATATCCTGAAAGACTACCTGAGAGCCTGTTTATGTTGTGAATCAAGGACAAGCTCTGAACTCAACTGAACTGAATAACAACTGAAAGAAAAGGGGAATAGAATGCTGAAACAGCAGCTGAAACCAAATAACCATAGGGCCAGGGTGGTGCATGGGAAAGAGGCCACTGTCTGGGGAGCTGTCACCATGAAGGGAGAGATACTGAAAGAGAATCTCTGCCTTCTACTCTTGGTATGGAAAATTTTACACAGAGCCTCTCAGGGTAAGCATATGATACTTATAAACTTAGGTCCAGTTTAGAGGAGTGAATCATTTGCTACTTTGCTGAGTAATAGGTGATCCCCTTAAAAGAGCAGGGCTAAACTGTGTGTTTCTTTTCTCTGGGGAGTAGAGGTAAGACAAAATCTTATCAAACTTGGCCTTTCTTAGCCCAATAACACCAAAGGGCACAAGTGCAAAAACACTGCCTTCTGGGTTTCTTGTCAACCTTTATTCAATGTTTAGCCCTTTCTGTCTACAGAGATATAGTTTCTTCACCCTCCCTTCACAAAGCACAACTTACCAAGAATAAATAATTTGAAAATATTTAAAATGGGAATTTTCTGGGCACTAGCTGGCTTAGGAGTGGCAGGCACTTTGCCAGCAGAGCCCACCATGCCTGACTTTCTGACAAGTGAAATGAAGGAAAAATGGTGCTCACTGGAGCAAAACCTCCCAACAGTGTATTTTTATGGGGAAGGTGACCAGAAAGAATTTCTGTGGTCATCCAGTATGACCTCTTGAATATTGCAGAATATCAAAGAACTAAATGTAATCCAGAATGTTGCATTCACCCTATTGCTCCATGTTTTGCACTGCTGTTTCTCTAGCAAGTGATAGTGTAAAGGCATGATTTAGTCTTGTTCCTGTGCTTGAAAATTGCAGGAAACATGCATCATGGATGAAAGCTACTAATGAAATCTAACTGCTTGAGCTGAGACATGAAACACTGCATATAAAATGACCACCTTAAAATGAGAGAGAGGAAAAATATTCCCAAAAAACATAATGACAGCAATAAAATCAACATATTAATACAAATTCACCAGTTCATTCATTCACCCATCACTGAACAAACATTAAAGGTATCAACTTAGGGTCTATACTAAGCTAAAAGCATCATCTGTGTCGAAATGCTTTGGGTCAGAAGGCACAGGGAACAAAAAATCTATACTTGGTCGATGGTAATCTCTATTCTGACAAAATAAGAAGCCTCTGAGAACCCTTCACTGCTTCAGATTTACTAGGGACAGTTTTCATCTGTGGTTCCTATAAGCATCTTCTCTACTTGGATTTCTTATGCTTGGATATTCAGTGCAAGTGTTAAATAGATACCAGTAGAAAGTCATTCAAAACTTCAAAAGGAAAATTTCCAGAGCAATATTTGAAAGTAATTTCTTCTTTTTGAGAGGATTATTAAGGACAGTATGAAAACAGGCACTTAAGAAATCAGCAGAATGACATGATATAGTGCCAGTCTTTGACTAAGATAACTAGGAAAAGTGAGAAGATATAAAATGTTTTTTGTAATGTGAGCATTTTGGACCGACATGATTAATGGGTTTGTGGATCTCCTCACAGTTCTGAAAGGCATCACACTGTACAAGAAGTACAGCATATCTGTCAAACAAAGTTGATATGAATCAGACCTCAACAAACAGAAAGAAAAACAGTTGCAGCTTTTTTATCTCTTAGGTAATTTCCTTTTTTTCTGTGATATATTAAGAAGTATACAGGAATACTATACATATAAAAACCAAGCAAACAAATTTTGTTGTTAGAAGAGATAAGTGTAAATCCACTTAAAGCTATTTCATCTGCTAAAAAAATTACCAAGGTTTACTCATTGGTGCAGAGCAGACCCTAGATTTTCCAAGACAACTTTGTATCAGTTTGAGACAAAACCAGTTTAGCCTACTTTCCTCATAGTCCTTAAACATAAAGTGTTGCCTTAAAAAGATTTGGCTGAAAAATGGTGTCCAGCTGTTGCAGAATCCCTGTTGTCATATAAATTAAGTGCAACTACTTTGAAACATCTTTTGCAACTCTGCACTGCCTGGATATAGACTATATTTCTGTGGAACTTAAAGATATATATCCTCTGCTCTCCTGAGTATTGTGACAAAAGCAGAGAACCAAATTATTTTATGCTTTCTGCTTCCAAAACCCAAAGATTACAGCTCTCCATATTTGTTCCACTTAACTGTGGCATAACTACTTCTGCTAAGGAATGATCAAGATATTTCTAAACAACATGTTTCTCTAACTTCTTTGTCCAGAGATCACAGCAGCTTGATAACAATACTGAAAGAGGAGATAAGAATTCCTTTTAAAAAAACCTTGGCTGTGTGCTATGCAAAATGAAAAGAAAGAAAAGAACATTGACAGCTGAGCAGAGCAGTTCATACTTCAAAGCACGAAATTTAGTTATTTTTGCAATATTTATAATTTCTTTTATGTTATATGATAAGCTCAAATCCTACAAGTTTTTCACATATTCAGAAATCCCATTAAATTCCTTCTCAGAAAAAAAACCCCAAAACTTACAAAACTGGCACACAAATATATGAAATCATCCATCTTTTTGGGTTTTTTTTATTTACTTATATAATGCACTGTCTGTTAGTTTCACCATATTTTTATGGACTATCACAAAAAAAATTATTGTATCATCTAAACAATTTACTTTTCAAGGAATATACCTTGAGAGACAATTATATATTCTGTTATAGCACGAGAATTTTCTCCCTGTTAAACTCTGCTCACCACAAGCAATATTTGCTCTTCAAGGTCACCTCCCTCCTCCCTTTAGGAGTCTCAAGTTTCTTCCAGTTAGTAGCTTGGAACTCCTGTCAATCTTCCTTTCCTTACTTACTGGTAATGCAGGCAATGCTGGAAAGTTAAAAAAACCACAAAACAAATCAACATAGAGTCCAGAAAAAAACCTCAAAAATAAGATTTAAAATATATCTGGTATTTATTTCTATGTCATTTTTTGTAGACATATTCCTGGATGATTTTAAATGCCAGCCTCAGTTAGGATTAAATGTCTTTCTTTTGTTCTTCATCTTCTAAGTAAAAACATTTAAAATTATGCAGGGGTGAAGTGGGGGGGAGGAAAGACCCAAGTGTGGTATGAAGAGCAGGCCCCACCAGGTAGCTCTTTTGGCTACTTTGTGAGTCTTACCAATTTTTTAGTAGATCTTGAAATTAATCATGTTGCTGGGTTGCCACACTGATGGTCTGTAACAGGGAAACATTCTGCTTTTTAGGGAGCAGTGAACCCCATTGCATTAGAAGCTGGAGAGGGACTAATTGACAGATAACAGCAAGAAAAGAAAGCCTGAGAGAGAGTGCTCAGACGACAGGGTAAATTAATGTGAGACAAACTGGCAGTAGACCAGGGGATGGTACTTTGGGAGGTTTAATTTAAATTAATGAACAGTGCCCTATAAGAAGGGTCAAAAAACGAAACTTCCTGTACTGTTGCTTCGTTGGAGGCTCCTAAAAGAGTTGGCTGACCTACAGATCTCCTGCATTTCCACTGTTGAGAAAATTGCAACCTTCTTTATTTTCACTGGTTTTATGTATTTTTTTCTGTCCGTGGTCTGTTGTCTTGGTTGTTGGTATGGTTTAGGGTTGTTTTCCCCTTTTTTTTCCTGTTAGCTTATTAAAAACTACTTAATTTTTATCCTCTCTGCCCTGAACTTTACTATCTGTGTTCCAAGCTGCCTGTGTTCCTGGCTGTGTATTACATACATTTTTTTCCTGCTGTGCCACGGAAACAGGTAACTTGGACTGGTTGTATCCAGTCTGAATGTCCAATACATAAACTACTTCAGCACTGCCTCCATGAAGTGGTACTGTGGAATCAGGATTATGGTGGGTGACTTTCAAGGAGCAGACGATAGCTGTGCCAGCAGCT
This sequence comes from Neopelma chrysocephalum, assembly GCF_003984885.1. Taxonomy (NCBI): domain Eukaryota; kingdom Metazoa; phylum Chordata; class Aves; order Passeriformes; family Pipridae; genus Neopelma; species Neopelma chrysocephalum. Next base: position 9,557,428 of record NW_020897737.1, read on the forward strand.
GCTGGAGCACATTACAGGGCGGTAGCTGGAACGTGTCCAGGGTCATGCAGATTTATCCACTCCCACGGCATTTCTTTACTGCTCTGCACATTACTCTCATCTTTCAACCCTCCCTGGGAATGCTGAACCGGCTTGCACAGGAAAGACATTAAATATATATTTAGTGCCACTGTAAATGAAAATTACAAATGTGATTTTCGTTTCTTTGCAAGTGTGTTTTTTTCAAATATTGCTAAAATTTTACAGAAAAAAAACCCAACAAACTCAAACAGTTAAAACCTTGCTGTGTCTTTATAAAAAGTAATAAATGTATTTTTATATGCATTCTGTATTTGTACACTATGCATAGATACATACACATGCTAATATACACATCCATGTATGTATCAGTCACTGAAACACAGTCACTTGTGTGATACAGTACAACAGCTCTTTAACAGTATAGAAATGCTTTGTAATGATATTTTAGTATAGAAAACTAAGGCAGAAGGGGAACTGTTAAGAGAGTTACAGCCAGAATTCATCCATTTTAAGCTACAGTCAAAATGTTGTTATCTAACCTAAAATCAGCGAAGGGCATGAAGAGTAACGTCTCTGCTCTTCGGAACCTGATAAAACAGAAACACTAAAGAAAATACAAAACCAAACTCATTTTCCAAAAAAACCTACATTTCCCTGTATTTATTCATCCGCAGAAGTGCACTTGAAATTAAAGTGAGCTAGAACTTTAGCAAAGTAAGAGGAATAAAAAAGGGTAATCTATGGGGTTGGGAGGCAAGAGGGAGAAGGCAGGAAGTTTCATATTTTACCCGTATATATGGAGAGAGAAAATAAAATTCTAAACCCATACCTTATTTTGTAATCAGTTTTTCTATTCAGCTATCTACAGTGACTGCAAGGTCAAATGTAAATTTATACCACCTCTATCTCTTACCTCCTCACTATTTGTATGTTGGAAAGAAAACAGGACAGTAACTATAGCTGTCCTGTATAGGATAGGTATCCTGTCCTGTTACACAACAGTGCTGTCTGCATCTTTGGTCTTGATGAGCAATATAACTGATGTAAGAGTAAACATGTGTAATGCATTAATTGCACACCTGTCCCTCACAGGGTTTCTGTAGATAAAGCTGTTTCTTGTATACCCCCCTTTTCCTCCTAGAAGTTTCCATGCTCAGTTTAAAGTTTTCCCTGTAACATTTTATCTCATCTTCCATTTATATTTTAAATAAAATAGGCAATAAATTCAACTGGTTTCCTTAACTGTCATTAAATAAATGAGATTTCAGATGTGCTTTAATTAAGGGAGAGGGGTAGAACAGTTCAAAAAACACAGTCACTGGAAAGGCCTAGGATGGTGCCCCAGTCAAGGTACAACCAAGGTAGAGGATGGTAGGTTCAAAAAAAAATAGGCTGCAAATGATGTAAGACATCCATGGTGATGTTGAAAATGTTCATCTGATAGCATCCAGGAAGGTAAAAAATGAAGGGTGATATAATTAACAGTGGTAACTGATATTCTTTTCTAAGATATTGGGAGTCAAGTTTTTGCGTAGGTGATCAAATTATTAAAATATTGGGATTTTTTCCCCCAGGAAATGAAATAAGTTGATATATTGGCAAAACGTCACATATCCTTTTCTGCCTTTTGCAATATAAACAAAAACAAGTTCAACAAAAAACCACAGACAGTAAAGGAAAAATAAGCATCAATAAACTAAGAAACAACTATATTTATTAGATGAGACCAAAAATCCATGTAGCTCAATATCCTTTATTCAGTGTAAATCAATAACACAGGACCAAGGTAAAGAGCACAAGAACACCACAAAGATATAGTGATGCATCCCCCAAATACTTCCTAGAATCTAGATGTCAATGGTTTGGGAAGCAAATGAGACAGAAGTTATATCCACTGTTGCTTGAAATGAGAAAGTATAGTTGATATGGTAGCCCAGAGGAAAAGAACTGAAAAATAAAATTGTAACAAACAGAGAAAAAAAGAGACACTTCCTAATACCACTCATTTTGTAGGACACGTAAAAATAGTTCACAATCCCATTACATCTCAAGAAGATTTATCAGGGACATATTAACTATGGTGAGAGTGTTATAATCCTGCATGAACATATAGAAATGGATGGTTTGAAAATTGTGGTTTCAAATTTTTTAAGGAAATGAAGGTTTTGGACAGAATTCCATCAAGAAAGAATGATGGTATGGGATGCAGAGGAAGACTGTTAATGCCAGAGAAATAAAATTAACTGCTGAGTAAGGGTAGAGGAAATATTCCTGAATGTCTGTGCCCGGCTGCAGGGTCTTCCTACATAAGCAACTCAGTAATCACCTGTATTTCTATTTTTTTTTTTAAACCTTCAAAGCATTTCTTTGAACTATACATAGTAATTATATTATCACTACTAATAAAAAAATTAGTCTTAGGTACTTGTTACATACGTGCATTAGAATGTAGGTTTTTGAAAAAACATACACAGTATCAAATGTGTGGAATTATATGTTAAGATGATATACTATATTTTCAAATTATTGAAATAAAAATTAATAACTTTATTTTTTCTCCAAAGACTAGTATGTCATAGACTTTTTATAGCAGAGGGAATGGGTACCTAGGAAGAAAAATATATCTAATGTCACGGTAAATAGATTACTTTGACTTGCAGCTCCACCGGCATTCCCCCTCAATTTTCTTGCTTCTCCAGCTGAATATAGATTAATGCTTGGATTTGTGAATAATTCTGATGCATAAACTTTATTTGTTATTGTATTTTGGCCACAAGAGAATGCATCACTTAATTCCACCTTTGCTACACAAACAAGAGTGTACAAAGCCCCCATACAATATATCTAGGGGAAAAAACCCAAACAAACGAAAAAAACCCAAACAAACAAAAAAAACCCCAACAAAACCCCAAGAAGCTAGAAAATCTATAAATAAAGGATGTTCATTTTCAGCCATTATCCTCAATTGTGTAATCTTGTATGCTGACTATAACTTCCCTTATTTTACACAATCAAATGAAGATACATGTCTTTGAAAAAAATATTCTTCTACTTGGGCTGGAAAAATAATGGAATAAGGTTGGAGGACTTTACCAACTTGTTTCAAAAAAATTCAGAAAAACGGCAATCAAAAGCTAGCAAACTGGTAAATCTCCCTTAACTTTTTAAAAGTTCCTTCATTATTTGTTGATCCTGAGTTTAGCAAAGAAATAGAGCACGTATTCCACAGTCTTCACTTCACATCTCTGCTCTAATAAACCCCAGCCTAAGTCACTAGGGTTTTTTATATTACCATGATTTGTTTATAATTTCCACAACAGCTAGGCTGAATTTAGCAATTTGGTACAAATGTGTGGATCAATAGATTGAAGCAGTTTGTGCTGAGAACTCTCTCCCCTACGTGGGGCAGTGGGAGTTTATTTGGATTTTGTCTTCCAGGGGGTGCGTTTCAACAACTCATGATGGAAAGCTTCTGAAGGAAAGAGGCAGCAGCACACACCAGAGACCTCAGTTATAGCACAACCCACCCCATGGTCTGTACCTAAATTTCCCACTAAGCATTGGAGCACTTTTGAAAAGTTTTCCTTCGTTTTCCTCAAAAATTAACTGAGTTCTGACATACACAGCCACAATGGAAATTGAGACTGACCTCAGGAAAAGGGGATAATTTTTTAAGCAGCACCACTACTCTGAACCAGTTCACTAATGGAAACACTGCTAATGTCTACAGAAACACCCTTTAAAGGAATTTCTGTCAAGGCCATGAACAAGACCCAAACCTGAGTGGAACATATCTTTCCTTATCAATATCTAAACCTGTTTTTCCCTTCCAGCCTAAACAATTATGTGATAGGTTAAAGTTCACCCTCAGCAGCTCTGAAGACAACACAAAATTGGGCAGAGTGCTTGACAGAGCACATGAGTGTCCTGACATTAAAAGACCCTCTGAGAGACTGGAAAAATGGGTTGACACAAATCTCACAAAGTTGAGGGAAGGGAATTGCCAAACCTTGGATTATTCATTCTTTATAGTTAGGATCATGAAACAAATGCTCCACCTATAAATTAAAAGTAAATAAATAAATAGAATTAAGTTTAAATTTACACAAGGTTTAAGGACTATAGCAGAGAAAAAAAAAAGGAATGCAGTTTGATCTTTTTAATCTTACATATTTTAAGAAAAATAAAAAATAGGACATTAAAAACGTCTGGTAAAATGTGATTAAAACATAGCTAGGTAATACAATTTGCCCTGAACAGAGGTAGTCCAACAAGTTCAAGGTCGGTAGGAGGGAGATGGTGACTGGAAGAATGCTCTAAACACTCTAAACCACTACAGTGATTTCCTGTGGTAATTGACTATTTTTAATCAAGAATTGAAACCCCTTTTTCTTTTATTAAAAATGTTTGTTTTGAGACCAGATTGATTCCACCCTACCAATTTTTCACAGAATAAGAACACAATAATATTTCTCCTGCTATTTCCAGATGCAGATCACATACAGAAAAGTCAAATATGGCTGTATCATGCATGTTTACAGCATCCCCTTGTATGATGTTATTAATGAAACACTATCTTAGAAAGGGACTGTAAAATTACTCATAACTGAAGGAATGGAGAAAGGAAAAAAACCAAGAATGGCTTTTAATGAACTGGAATAAACTGTTCTGACATGGCTTTCAGCTGCAGGTGGGTCTCAGAGCAGACAAAGTTAACAGTGATGATATCAGGCACAACTGAATCAAATGAAAGTCAGGAGGAAATAACTGCCATGTCAGAGATCAGACTTCGTAAAGCCATTTCAAAATCTGGAGAAAGATCAGAAAAGGGGGCGGTGTTCTAGAATAAGTATAAATGACTGTGAAATTCTCAAGTCAGAAACAATAATTTCACTGCATAGCATGAATTTCTTCATGGCCCAGACTATGAAATTTGGCTTAAAAAGTCTATACATAGAAGAATAATAGATAATTTAGAGATTGTTTTCTAGCAAAGCAATTAAATATGTCTGATGAATAAGACTGATTCCAAAATAAATCTCTACGAAGTAACAAAAATGTAGATACAGGTACACTTCAAGGTAACCACTACCTGTAACCTGAGCCTATGCTTCCTTCTATCCTGTTTTGCTTTTCTCTTTTTTAAAGCAGGACTGCTGGCAATAAAATTTTTGACTGCACCTACCAATTATTTTGTTGACATGTCCCCAGATTTTGTCCTTTTGGTCACCAAAACCAGCACATGATCAGGCTGAGCTCTCATGTGCAACACATTCCCCTGTTTTCTTAGTGTGGAAACAGAAGGGACACAGAATGCGGAAGAACCAGCATTTGTCAAGTCTTGCCTGATATGAAGTTATGATGTAGCCAAGACAAGCAGTAAGAGCATCAAAAAGCACTATTTGGGTGTGTTTTATGACCACAGTGGAAAAAACCTTGTTTGTTCTCTAGGGGGTTTTATGCTCTCTCGCTACCAGAATTTTTCCTGTCCAACCCTACTCCAAAAAGTCCTTGAAAATTCATATCTGAAATAGAATATCATGAAAAAGATGCCCATGCAGCAGCCAGCCATCCTGGATGTGTTACTGTGATGCCTAAAACTACTTGTGTGCTGTACCTTGACATGCTTGTGAAGCAGTGGCTCCACAGCTTCTCGTGGACTCACACCAGTACTTTCTATGAAGTCCTTCATGAAACAACAGCAGATCTGATTGGTGTGGCTCTCGCTATTGCTATTATCTGGTGGGTATTTTCTAATGCCCCTTGATGCTCTGAATTAACGTTTCCTTTGCAGCATGCTTAACAAGCAGAACATAATAGACTATAACTCATGTCACCACAGTACTAAAAATCTAACTAGTTTCTGCACCTGCATGTGTAATTAGGACTATCAGTCTCTTTAATTGCCCTCTATTAAATAACCCCTTCTCACTTGATCTGGTATTTTTCTTCTGGGACTTTCTACCTGCTGCTATTGACAAAGTGCAGCCGTCTCGTCCGGCTGACGTACAAGGGTTGCAGGAATATCACTTGTGACTGCTATTTCATGCTTCATTACAGCTGTGCATCTCAAATCATAACACTAATTAGCAAACAAGTCTCTTCTACACCTGCCTGCATGATGCAAAATAAGAACACTGGCAGGCTGAGCGCAGCCAAATTAAAGTACTTTACCATACAGTTAAATGGTCAGAGCAGTCCTATTCTGCCTATCACATCTGTGCCATTTTGCTCTTGTAAACTCATCAGTTTAGATAGATGTCAGGATAAGGTTTATACTCTCGTCTTCCTCTAATAGCATTTTTGCAACAGATAATTGGTTATTAGCTATTTTAACATGATCAGTACAAGAGCTTACTCCTGTGGTCATATATTCACCAATATTCACATATTTTCACTAATTTTTAGTCAGAGGCAATTAAAATAAGTCTACAAGTATCTCAAATGTGTGTGTTCATACACCAGAAAATAAACCATTTATAGTATCTTTACCTTGTCTATTTGCTGGAGAAAAATAAGTGACTTTCTTGTATATATTAAAAATTATATCCACCCTCCTACTCCATTAGCTACTCATCAATCAAAGAATCTGAAATGCATCCTACAATCTCATATAGTTTAATCTCAGCATGGCTGCAGAAAACTGCACAAGCTATCACTGCTATTTTCCAGGTTAACATTGGGGTACAGAGTCTATGACTTGCCTTAGGTAGCAAAGTCAGACTCTGAGACTGAGCTGGGAATAGACCTTAGATTTACAGTCTCATAGCCCAGTGCTCTAGCTGCATAAATCTCTACTTTTGCTATATCCACTGTAGGAAAGGCTGCACTGCCCTAGCCTGCAAAAGAAACTTTCAGAAAAAGCACTATCTGTTAATTATTATCTCTTAGGTGTTTTTTTAGCAACATCTGTGGTTAGAACCCATTTCTGTTGTGAGCACTTTCACAAAAGACTGCTTCTAGAAATCTCTTGATCCCACAGTGCTTATGATAAGGATACAAAAAAGGAAACAGATGAATCTAAAATGTCAAATCCTTCCAAAAGCCAAAGCCTTATATTTTTGGCTTCAGAAGAAATGCCTTCATCTTAGAGCACAGATAATATATAAACAGTTACCATGTAGTCTTAGGGGGAAAAAAATCATTCCAAGTGAAATAATTGTTGGATTTCCTTTACCATTAAAAAAGAAATACGATAAAATGTATAAAGTCCCCATCCCCAGTCAAAACAAACCAACCAACCAACCAAACCAAAACCCTGAACAAATTACAATTTCCTGCAGAAGTTGAAGACTCAGAAATTTATCCATCCTCCTCAATATTTTACGTTTGGGAATCCTCGCTGCTAAGTATGATGCATTAAAGCCAAGGGATCTCCAAAGACAGGTGCTTTTCTACAATACATACAGAAAGCAAAAGGCAGCTACTGCCTCCTCATGACATGCAATCTAAAGAAACAGACCAGCCATAAAAAATGGAGGGGACTTTAAGCCTCCAAAACATTAATGAAAAGGTGATCAGAAGTCCTTTCCAGTAGCCTTTGAAAGGACACACTTGTTTCTCCAGGACTCCATCAAGCTTTCTTGTCATACAGAGAAGAAGAAGCCATAGGTTTGTCCTTCTCTACCCCCTCAATCGGTGGCAGGACTCAACTACACCAATATATCTGCCCTGCCTCAGTGACAAGATGACAGAAGGAAGCAAAGTCTTTTATATGACCTCATTAAGACCCCACACAGCAGAGCACAAGCACTCTATCACAGCACTGAGGTTGTAGCAATGGACATTATCAGGATATTGCCCTGTCGTAACTTCTGGCTACTGAAACAGGAAGAAATATGGTTTCTAAATTTTATGGCCCTAAGAATGTTGAAAATGTTAAAACTAAGAAAACAGTCTACATTTTAAAAAAAGTGGATATCTCATTTATGAAATTGTTTTCTAACCACAGAAATCCTTTCCCTTCACCATGTGACTAAGTGACACATCAGGAAAGCAATGGACTGTGGTGGCATTTATTGTCTCTATTATGCTTTCAAAGGGAAGGATGTCCTCATTTGTACACTGTGGATGTATTTAAATTTGGATCCACAACAACCAGAAAAAAATAAATTAAGAAAATAAAGGAACTAGGAGTGAATATTTATGAAGAAAGTCAATCCATAAATCAAATTATTTAAGACAGACTGTGCAATCCCTCTCTTAAACGGCTTTTCTCCTTGAAAGTCATTTGATTGAGCAGTCTTCTCTTATTCCCAAAATATCAAAAAAAAGTTGTCCAAAGCCCAAACCCGCCACATCACAAAAGCCATACTACATCCTAATAAGGGAGGATGGGATTTGCCTGCTAATGAGGCACTTTGAGTTATGTTAGTGGAAGTCACAAGGGAACTGTTGTTCTCCTGGGGGTCTCTGCCTGGCAACCCAGCCCTGTTTCAGGTGGCTTTGTCTCTCAGTGAAAGCACTGAAAGTCCCAAGGATATCCTGAAGTATGCTCCTGCCTCCATGCCAGGGGGTTAAACCACATGAAGATTTCTTACAGCCCCAACCCTGTGTGTGTGTGTGTGTGTCCCCTTTCCCCCTGCTCTGGGTTGGGGCAGGGACAGTCTGAACAGCCAGGACAGCACCGCTGTGTGCTGAGGACCCTGAAACATGACCACAACACAACTGCAGGGACCAATAATGGGAAGAGAGTTACGTTAAACTTCTTTGATAATTTTTATAAACAATTATGTTCCCTGTTTTTGCTGGATGTTTCCCATCCAGCAAAACATCTGAATGCAGCCAAAATTATTTAAGAGGAGTAGTCCCACATTCCCAGTGCACCAAAGTGACATTGGATGCAGTTAACTGAGTGTCTCCGTCGCTTCTCTACTCTTCAGAAATATGTGGTTGCACTGTCAGAATATGACAGCAATAACAACTTCACCTTAAGGTTTTCGATACGAGAACACCTCCACTAATGTGATGCAGGAAGCAATTCATTACCTTCAATGTGCTGTTCAAGGGGCCAGGGAGCCTGACGCTGGAGGCTCTCACTGTTCAAGCAGTGTGCAAATAAGAGCAAGAGCATTTTACACTTGCAGTGCCGCATTCTGCCTGGGGAAAATGGATCCACGGGAGGTTGAAGAATCAATCCCCGTAAATATGTCTTTGAGAACAGCTACATTTGGGGGGTTTGTGCTGAAAAAGCTTGATTTTCTTATGCTATTCAAGGTTTAATCCTTCATTCAAAAGTCTTGCTCTACTCACCTGTATCACAAAAAATACCAGTTAATGCAGTGCCACCTGATAAATGACGACAGGGATTAGATTGCTTACAGATTTGTTCTCTTGAGGAGTCTCCAATGCTGTAATCAAGTCTCTCCTTGAGATCTCTATAAAAAGCCAACTTGTCAGTCTAAATCAAATCTATTGATTATCTGCAAGAATATAATAAATGAAATTAAAAATAACTTGACTCCAAGGGAAACAAGTCAAGAAAACAAATCTAAGTAAAAAATATCTGTCGTAAATGTCTCTGAACTTCCTGGGGAGGCAGGAGAATTCGGTATAAACTTTAGATTTTTGACCCAAAATATTTTTGCTTCTAAATTAGTTTATACATTTTTGGGCTTATTTATGTCATCTCAGAATTGTGTCACTATCATTGAAGGTTGAAATAAGATATACAACATTTTGTCATTACTTACAGTTTCTGGGCTGTCTTTAATGAACCAGAATACATTGCAAAGATTTCAGAGAAGCAAGACAGTCCTTCCTATCCACAGACCATTTACCAGCATATTCTATACTTTGAAAATAAAAGGTCATCTACTGGATAAAGAAATGGTGCTCAAATCATTTAGCTGATTCTGAAACATGACCATAAATATCATCAGTTAGACTTAGACTGTGAAAAGGTTCCTAAGGGATTTTACACCTGTGAACATAGAAGAAAATCATATACTAGAAATCTGTAATTGTCTTAATATTCATCAATTTTCAGTGGTTATATGTAAAGGATACGTGCAGAACTACTGAAAATGTGTGAGCTTGTTTTATTTTAAAGGCAGTCCACATATTAGAAAAACCCATGTTTATAAAATGTGAGAAATTTTACATATGCAGAAAAAGTAAAAGTTGCTTTTGTAACCTGTGAAGAGGAATTAAGTTATTTCCTAAAGCAGAATTCATTAATGTCATTGGTGTGATTTACACTCACAGGCAACTTGAGACTTTGGAAGCAGAAATATTTCAGACTTTGTTTAATATGTTTTCATCTTTGTTTCCATTTACCTGAGTTCACATTTAATAAAGCCTTTGAGGTAGTTTTCCTATGAAAAACTGATTGAAATTTCTTGAAATGTCTTGAAAACTATCAACAGGTACATTCCAGTAAACTTCAGATTTGCTTATTTGTAGATCTATAAGATGAAGCTCTCGACAGAAGCTAAGAGTTGATTTATTCTGTACTATACAAGGTTACTGACAGACAAACTCTCTGGATGCTGGAGGAATGTGAGCCATGTCCCATTCTACAGAAGCTCCAGCTCTTTACATCCCAACAGGGTGAGTTAAGGATATTGTTTATGCAATAATTCACTGCTTTAATTACACTGAGCATGTTACTCACCATGGATTTTAATTTAGAGTTTTGTTTGAGTACTCAAGCTACCAGCACAGTTTATTGCAGTCTATGCAAAAGCTGAGTAGGAAATGTCAGATGCTGCCTATCAGCTATTTGGTTATACCTAGCCAGTGTTTCTCTTCCATTTGCCTGATCTCTAATAGAGCTTTATTCACTGAAGCAGAAGCAAATGATACCTATTAGGGTATTCATAAATAAAATCAGCACTGGAATGACTGGACAAGTTCCTGGCAATGCTACGGATTTTTTTTCCACAATATGTATGAAAATTTTTATCAAGGGAAAATATTTCAGGGCGTGAATTCATTTTTCCTTAGGTCAGCAGTACAGGGTTCTCCCTCATCTTCCCAGCCTTGCATTTAATGGCTTCAGTGGATCTGGGACAGGTCCCCAGCGCACAAGTGCTGTATCCTGATGTAGAGCTGCTTCTGCTCCTTTCTTGTACTTTTGTCTCTGAATTGTGCCTGTCAACTTGTCACTTTTTACTCTAATTACATCCTTTACAGTTATTCTATACTCATCTTCAGTCACAGAGACCCTATTTTGTTTTTCAAAACTTGCATGGACATATTTGGAACCTAAAACATTCAGGATGCAATATTAAAAGTGCAACTCCTAGAAAAATTTCTACTGTTTTCAGTTAACAGGTACCTCTTCATGTTGACTCAATGACTGTCAGGCAATATTTTGGAATGAGTACCCTGTCTGTAGTTTTAACTATATGGATCTTTTATAGTTTTGTGGTTTTTTTCTCCCCTTATTCCCTCCCTCACCCAACAACAACAATATTCTCTGAAGGGGATGGAAAGCTAGTCCAGAGTCTTTACATTTTTTCCTAGAGAAGTTCCTCACATGGTATTACCTTGAAAAAGTGGTGTAAAAAAATGTTCCATTGCAGTACTTTTGTATAAGCTAGGAAAAGATAAAGTGGTCAGTTTTGTGAAGGAGAACAATACTAAATGAAATCCATTTGTTTCTTCTTAGCAGATGCCATAAACTTCTTCAGTGCAAACAAGTCATGGCTTTTCCCCACAGAGTATTTCAGTTTGCATACTTTTTTTCATCCTTTTGTTTTGGTCATCTCTTTTCTCCTTCAATAATTTTTGTATATGATCATAAAATTCTCATCTGGATACCCAAAATATCTTATTTTGCTAACTCATCAACTTGCACTTCACAAATAATGGTTTTCAACTCAATCAATCAAGACGAATTACTGTAACACCACAATGTTCATGGCTGTAGCATCAAAATCTATTTGTTATATATTTCATGAAATAAATTAGACTGCTCCATAATGCAATGCATCTGTTTTATGCATCATTGTGTTCTTTATACAGATTGAACTTTTTTAACTATGGAGAGATTTGGTAAGTTAACAACCTCGGCATCTGAAAGCCTGCAAACTCATTTTACTACACTGAAGTGATGTGAAATGCAGGGAGCAGGAAAGAGAAACTGGAGAGAGTTCTAAGGGGAAGAGATGACTTTCTGAGAGCTTCCTGGATCATTAAATGCAGACTGCAGGGTTTGATTTTTTTCCCCCCCTTCTTGTCTGCTTTCTGAAAATGGGGATATGGAGTTTCTTGAATCTATGGAAACTTAAAATGCTTCAGATCTGCTTTAGCATTTGTGAGGAGACAGCTCTACCCACCACGTGACAGTCTCAAAGGTTCATTTAACACCACTATAGCAACCAGTAAATAATTAAACATAGTGCTCTGTCTCAAACTCCAAAGCTAAAGAGACAGGGATAATGAGAGACTCCCTGAGCAAAGGACACAGCTTACATTAAATCATTGTTATATTATTTTCTAAGTGGATATTTCTTACTTTCCTTCATTTCAAATGTTCTCTTTTAACTAAAGTTCAGAGAGACACATAAGGATTGTACATCCAAATGTCAATGAAATAAGACAGGCTAAATTCTGCATACAGAGATATACTGAGCATTGATGCCAGCTAGGGGAAGTTTGAGGGCAGACATGGCAAGGCTGGAAAATGTTTTAGTTGTACTGTCTAAATTGATTCTGTGCAAAATTAACTCTGTAGATGATCCACTGTAAACATGATTCTTTGCTGCCGTGAAAAGACAAGGGCTGCAGATATGTACCTGGAGTAACTCTTTGTATCTGAATTGGTTTCTGTTAAGCTGATGCTCCCAACCACAATAATTTATCTTGTCTACAGAATGAATAGCAATGAATCAAAAGGAAAATGCCTTTTGGTATAGACTTCGGCTCCATTCTTTTTAAAGATAGAGCACAAGTACGTAACAGTTAGTTTACTTCAAGAGGAATGTCAGCAGCTCATGAATACATAGCTTTCTCCTTAAGGCCATCCCGTGAAATGCCATTGGTAACATGATTGGAGCTTGCACCTCTCCTGAAGGATGGTACCTTCTCTGTGCCTCCTTGGCAGAGGAGGGTATGGATAGCAGCAACACCTAGAATGATGCTTTAGAATGAAATTTCAAAAGTACAGGGTAATTATTAAATAGCTTGCCCAGTGGTTTTTATCCTACCTAGATATGCTTGTACAATAGTATTAAGAAACGCAGAGGTCACGAGATCGAGTTCCTAAATACACAGGATGCCAGTAGCAGCATCCCCTTAGAAAACAGACAACAAAATTGGTGGTTTTGAAAGCAAGAGAAGTGAGTGTCAAAGATCCAGCTGACATGATTTTTAAAAAGAAGAGATGAAGGTTCATAATATACATTTGTCTTTTACATCTAACAAGCTGAATTCGATGAGAGTAAGAAGTTTTAAAAGCGATCCAACTCATATTTTTCTCACAACTGCCTGCTGAAAAATGTATAGTTTTCTCTAAAACTTTTCCCCTGTAGGACCAAATTTTTCATCCAGCAAATCAGAAATAAAATCAAAAAGAGATGGGAAAAAGCGTTTAAAAATGACTTTATAAGGACAGTCTATTAAGGTTTACAGCAGGCTCACAAGATTTTCTCAATAGATTATCTGTTTTCTTTCAGTGGAAAAAATTTGTCAAACATTTTCAACGGGATGATGTGCTCTGACTATATCAAGAATCTAGAAAAAGTGTAAGGCACAATTTTTTCCCAGAGGGGAATTGGAAAGGGAAGATGGACTCTGCCTTCAGAGGCACATGTTATTTGCCACAATCAACAGAGCATCCTGCCTGTGTGCCCTGGGTTTGAGATGTTGAAGTAGGTACGATATTGCTGCTGAAGGAACAAAAACAGCTATCCTAGTTTATGAATGACAACCAGCAGCATATCCACCACATTAGAATATTGCACCTCTAAAAAACCTTATTGTGGCTGCTGACTTCTGGTTTCCTATAATTTACTTCATCAAAATCTGATGGACCGATTGCTTAACACTGATTACTAACTTTTACAATTCCAGCAGCTGACATGGACAATCATGTAATTCAGAAATCTTGAATGCTTCAGGGTTCTTTTTGTCTTTAAGGGAAGAAAAAACATATAACTTGCCCTATCAGCTAATGGCATGTTGACAGTGTGACATCTCACCTGAGTGCAAGATATAATGGATGGGACTGGCATTCCTTAACAACGTAAACACTGTCAGAGCATTGGTGTGCCTGAAAAGAAGTCCATCTAACCACACATAAATGGAAGCCACTTTCAGAATTACCTGTCCATACTGGTAATTTATAAGTAAGGTTGTCTATTGATGGCAAGAATTGTGTCTCCTCTGTTTACAAATGCTAAGGTAACTTGAGCCTTGGGATCTAACTAAACCTGATTTAGTAGAGTTGAACTTCAGAAGCAAGACATTAGACATCTGTTTCTGCAACTCAGATGGTCTTTAGTATGCTCAGATGCTGTTGATTCTTTTGCTTTTTCAGACATCAGAAGAATCCTAACGAGTCAGAGGGATGCAGGGGAACATCACTGAAATGCAGAGATTCACACAGGGAGCTTCCTGCAAAACTACCAACTGCTAGGTATTAACAACCAAGCTGCAAAGGAGGGTATTTCCTCTCAGATTTCATGTCTTGGTCTCACCTTGTTTTTAAATTTCTTGTTTTATTACATAAATTGATTTTTTTCCTATTCGCTTTCCTCTCAGGTGGTTCACGTGTAGTCTGTCTTTACTCTGCAGATAGAATAGACTGACATGCTGCACACAACGAAATAAGCAACATCTCAGAAAAAAAGTAGACTGAACATGGAAGAAAAACTCGAGGGAAAACTTGTCTACTGAGAAGTATTCCCACCAGATATCATTACACTGTATAATACAAATCTCTTTTACGAGCCTTGCAATGTGAGATATGCTTAAAAAAGAAGAGCTAACATTTTCTTAGATTAAGATCTTATCCAAATCTTGAAGTCTATGCTCAAGGTGTGGAGCTGTCTAGTTTTTCAGGTGCCTGCAAAGGAAGTCTTGGTCACAGTGGGGAATTGTGAAACAAAATGAGAGTAGGAATGAAACATTTAAGATGATTTTCACTAAAAAATGGAATTAATTCTTCATTTCATTATTAATTCACTATTGAGCATAATTAATTTACTGGCTATTAATGCTGCCATTTGCATTACCATTGGATTCTCAGGATAAAAACACAGTGTGACTTTCCTAATACATTTCAAATGCTACAATCAGACAGTGAACTACTCTTCAGCAGTGCTATCCAGATTTAAGCCATGGATTATTTGGTCTCTCTAAACTGCATTCTGAATCTCGTAATAACTTAAAAGGCAGCATGAATTATTTTGACAGATCTGATACAGGACAGCAGCAAAAAAGAACAATTACATTCTAAACACATCTTTTGTTTACAGGATATCTAAGAGTGTTTCTATTTTAAGTTATTTGCCCTCTTTCCACTACCCCACTGCTTAGAATACTAGTACTCCACATTAAAATACCCCTTAAGCTCTGTTTTCAGTGTTTAAGATATGGGCCTATGCAAATAGACAAATTCCTCACTTAGAAAAGAAAAGCACAAACTGCAAATAATGCAGTGAATTTTTAGAACCTGTGTTTGTTTGATCTCTTCTCAACACTGCTTTTCCATTTTTCAGTATCAGCACAGTTATGGGATGTCACATGTTCTCCTACATGCAGTGGGAGGTGAAAGGAGAGAAATTTCAACAAGAAGAACTTTCAGTTTGAATCTCAGATATTAACTTGCTCTCCTTCCTTCCCCAGACAGTACTAAAGGTCTCTCAAGTCTGAACTATAGTCACTCTTGTTCTCTTGATATTGAATTATGTTAATGTTACGCCTCTACAATCTTAGCTAGATGACCTCACTGAAATGCATAAATAATATAGTCGATGATATATAAGAAAAAAATCAAGTTCAGCCTCTCTAATCAATGTTAGCTTGGCAAGTTGAACGAGTCAAACAAACAATCAATGAAAAAAGGCTGATCTATGTCACTGCAATCGGGGACAAAGTGCATCTAAATCAGAAAGTACAATTTTTACATGGTTACTTTTGAAGGGACAATTTTCACAGATGATCTGCAGAGGACACCACTGAAGAAATCATCAGAGAGGAAAACTCTGAAAAGGACAAATCTGCACCATCAGAAAGATTTACAACATAATTTCCTTCAATTACATTAAAAAAACCTTGACTTTTCCAAGGAACTGTTAAGATCTTTTGAAGGAGGAAGTCTAGCTCATTATTTTAGTTCTGTTAACCATTTCAAAAGAGAGGAAAGGTATTTTTTGCCACAGCCTAGATATTCAATAATGAGTGCTGGTATTTAAAAAACTTTCATGTGTGGCTCTCACAGTTTCGTAGGAGGAGAGCACCGAGCCACAGTAAGATGAAAAATGTGGCTGAGAAATTTAAAATAAGTTTAACCTATAAATAGAAAGGTGAATTCTTCTTTAAAAATATGTTATTGGTGAAAGCTATGTTATAATTGCAGTGTACATCTTTTTACTATGTGGCATCAGATACCAAAAGGCAGAGTTAGAGGCCAGATGATAGTTGTCAGGTGAGCTTAATATGTCTTTCAGTGTTTGGCTCAACTCTGTTTCTTTATAATATAAAGGCATTTGAGAAATGTGACTGTAAATATTTGACATAATATCTAAAATGACAGTCTAAAATTGCTTGTTTTCCAGCTTCTTTAAGAAATAAGAGCAGACTGCTTTCTCCAAGGATTGTCTTCAAGTATTGTTTTTATGCTATGACAAACTGCAAGAAAAAATGAAAGATTCCTCTCAGGACCAAGATCATTAATGACACTCTAAGTCACTTTTTGAAATACCACACAGGATCAGGGCTCAAGTCTTCTATGGACTGATGCTCATTCCCCAAGTTTTGTGAGATGAGGTGCTGGCTCAGCCCAGCAAGCTGCTTTGATGCATATCACTTAAGTTTTGACACAGAGTCTGATCCTGTTGCTCACTTGTCTGCTTTTTGGGTGCCTTCATCCCCCTTCTATGCTAGAGCTCTGCTGCACACTCACATCACAGGTGACATGCTCTCTCTGTAGTCTTTTGAAAGAAAAAATGTGTGAAATGTTCATCCAAACACGAGACAAATGTTAGTCCTGAAAGAAAGGCAAGGATAGTGCACAGTTACAACTCCAATACAAAATTGTAAACACATCTGATGGCAGTACTGCCATCACAGAGGACTTTGCCTTTTTGACCCAACCTTTCTTTCACAGTTAATCCATATCTGGATTAGACTAAAGGTAACTCTCTGGAGACCAAGCCATTTTGATGGAATACGTTGTCTGTTCTGCAGATGAACGCTGGTTTGGAGATTCTATAAGTCTAGAATACTTTCTCAAGTAGTGAATCAAAAGTGTGGCCTAGGAGAATGATATTTCCATGTCAGTTCAATGTCGCCTGTCATGAAGACTGTTTTCAGCTGCTTGCAAAGTACCAGCTGATACACCAGCTTTTTTATGTAGTGACAGACCACACTAGCAGTCCTAGAAAGGACCACAAAAACATTTTGCCCGTGAGTGGACTAAGAGGAAAAAAACCTGTTTTGCACATATTCCTCATATGAAACCCTGGAAATGTGAAGGGTAAAAGAGCATAAGTGGAAAAGGGAGCAGGGCAATTCATGGAGGAAATCAGAATTAAAAAGACAATGTAGCAATGATATAATGAGAAAGGAGAAAGAAAGACAAAATGAGGAGCCAGAGGGAGTTAAAATATGAGAATTTAGCAAGCCACAGCTAACGTGATGGACAAGACAAGAAAAGCAGCAACTGGATGGATGGCAGGATCCAACCAGAAACACAGAAATGTGTAAACATTGGATGACTCTAACTTACAGTTACAAACTGAGTTCCAGTATTTCCAGCAAGCAGGCCTGGAGCCCGTGGAGTAACTGTGCATGTCTCCAGTGATGATGATAAGTTCAAAAAGTCCAGTGTGATTATATTGTAAATTACCAATTTTGTATCATTAAATTAATAATCATAGATGGAGCAGTCAAGAGAATTTACAGAACTTGGAGGATTTCTTATGTAAGATGAAATAATGGATAAGTTTAGGAAATCATATTAAAGTAGAAGCTGCAAGACAATTCTAAGGCTGCTAAGTCAAGCATTCAGAGGATACCACACATATCCAGCTTGTAAATTAAATAGCATTTATTTATATGATCACATAATGGTTTTCCCTCCCACTTTATCCATACCTACTCTAGAAGCCAAGTGTGCTTTTTTCAACATAATGATAGAATATACAGACAAAAAATGCTCCCCTGGCTCACATGTCACAGGTCACAGTCTGTCATGCCGAGTGTTGTACATGTTAAGTGCCAATAACAGAAGCAGCATAAGGAAAGCACATGAGCCTGGTCACCCTCTGGTCCTCTTCACTTCATCCTCTCCCAGTTTATTGGTCCACTAGGGATATTTCAGGGCACATCTCTGCCTTTTCTATTGAATATTCAGGTACGGGCTTGATGTCCACAGAGTGGAATAGACAGCTGGAAGTCATTTGTCTCTGTCTGAGGACAGGATCAGCTATCCTTGACAGATACATATCTAATGTATTCAAAAAAATCCCTGGTGAGGAGCTCTCCTAAGTCTTTTTTAATATGATCTACCTGCTGTGCTTATCTTCAGAAATATTTTCCTGATATTTAACCTAACCCTTCTTTCCTGTTTCTTAAGTCATTATTTCCTAACCTTGACACCATCAGCACAGCAGTAAACTTTTCTACCTTTCCCAGCAGTCCTATGGAAGTAATGTGCAGCAAGCTAAATAAACTGTCTTAATGTAATAATTGAAGTGAGCACCAGTAACAAAAAAAAGCAATTGTGCTTTAAGCTGTCTGCACCATGGGCACTGTGTCTATACCCACATGAATGTACCAGTTCTCTGGCACTGGGGCTGACTGGGATGGAATGGCCTGTGCGTGCTAAACGCACACTCTAAAGTAGCATGGAATCAGCTAAAACTGGCCACTACTGTAATATCTAATCAGCATAGGTAGTCATATTCCTTGCCTTGGTGTGGTTTTTAATTTACTAGTATTTAGTCTAACCTATGCAAATCAAAATAAGATAAGGGGGCAAGAAGTGATAGAGCCAACTGAAGCATTGCATTTCTTTATTTTTGGTTTACTTTATTAATTACAGAATGCTACTTGTTTACATACTCGGCCTGTAAGTACCTCATGGAAAAAATAACATTAGCACATATGCACAAAAATAAATCTTGATTTGTAAGATTTCTTTTCTTCCAGTTCATTACTCATAACAAAACTCTTGTCTGTGCCCACAGTCTCCCTTTATTTTTGAACTTCTTTTCCATCATTTTCCCATTCCAGCTTCATATAATTTTTATTTCTCCCTTTGCAGCATTTCTAAGAATTAAGCCTTTACCTGGTCTATCCACTGAATCCATGATACACGCTTATATGATTTTCACAATGGACTTTTGACCCTTTGATGTCTTCTGAAATGCAGCAGCATATATGATCTTTCCCCACCCAACAATGTCACCTCACTCTTTCCACCTGTTATTAGCCTTAGCACCTTGTTTATCTAGGTTGAATACTGCTTTCAACCTGTGCAGTTTTCTTGCTGAACATATATCCAGTTCCTACCAGCACCCTCTTTCAGTGTGCCCAGTTCCAGTGACACAGGAGTCTTTGTATGCAGCCCTTTTCTGTTTGTTTTGTTAAGTATTTCATCCTCCATGCTCACAGCAAAGCCAATGTATCAGTTGGTAGTCCTCTGCCCTTTTTCATTCACTTGCTCTACCAAAAGCAATTTCCTTTTCCAATAATCAGATAATATTTGTGCATTCAAATCTGTGAACAATAATAGAAATATCCCATTTCAAAAGCAGAGGCCAAGTATACAAAATTAAGCTGTTTCGCTTGGTGGAAACTGCTTTCTGTACTGTCTTGTCCTTCAAATACTTTAGCCTTAGTTTAGCTTTTCTCACTGAGCAGAGTTTGTCTATCAACTGATAATATGAAAGATTAAAACTTTTCATATCCAGCCTAGATAGTACCTTATAAGCAGTCCCTTGGCTAGGAAGAAAATATCAATATAAATACAATTTACCTTCCACTCATCACCCAGAGGTGTTCTCAAGCTCTTTGGAGCAGATCTGCAGTTCACACATGGGTAGAGCTCCAGCACACAGCCTGAGTATCAGGCAGTGTCCAGTTAAGGTGTGGGTCTGTATGGAGGGGGATTTGTCAGGCAGAGACACTTACACAGCCCTGCAGAGCTACATACCTGTCCCTCCTCCAGTTTAAATCTAAACCTTACACTCTGACAGAAGATTTTAATCAAAGTCAAGGGAATGTTTTATTCCCTTCCCCTTCCCTTACCTGGACTATAATAGTGTTTGTAAGCAAAGGTCTCTGAATGGTCTTATTAGCTGGACTGTCCCAATGCATGGTCCCCTCTCCAACACCCTCTCTGCTCAAAGCCACTGAGCTCAGGAGCCCAGCTGACACTCAGCATCCCATTTCCTTACCAGGCTCGAGGTAGCATGGGCATTTCTTCTCATCATTTACACAGATTTTAGAAGCAAACTGGATCATATTCCACTTTCATGTTTCCTCACTAATGCAAGTTATTTCATTCACACTCTTGTGTCCACTTTAGAAGATTTCACAGGCCAGAATACTTTTACACATCAAAGCAAAACTCTCCAGGCTGCTCATAAATAACTCCACAAGCATAAACAGACAACCATATTATGCCACTATGAAAACACTTTTTCTGTACAAAATCTTCAGAAGATTACCATCCTTTTAGATTTGTTTTATCTTTTGTATCTCACAGAAGTTGATCTAGGGGCACAGACAGATTATGATACAGAAAATGCAGGAAAAACTTCTCTTGGCTGATTAGGTTACTAAGGCACAATTAGGTATGAGGAGGAGATTGATCCAGAGGAATCAATTGTGCTGGAAAAGGTTATATATGTATTGAGAAACAAAACAAAAGAAGAGGTGAGAAAATCACAACCCAGGCAAAAATAGCTTTCGATAAGCTGCCCTTGGTTGCCATGGTTCCTTACTTGTCTTGTCAATAATAATTATGAATAATAATACCTATATGAAAGTCAGACATAATCACACTGCTATTACAACCCTCACAAACATACAGAAATTGTTGCTCCCACACTTTACTGAATGTTTCTTTCTCCCTGAGCAGAGCATGATGCCACACTGTGGGACCACTTCAAACAGGTCTTGAAGTTCCCAAACCCTATGGAACCTCAGAGTATGATGCTATGGGATCCCTTCTTCCCTGTACTCAGTGATGTTCTTGCTCTTTCCCCTTCAGAGGCCCCACAGTGTCTGCCACCGGGCACATGCCCCAATCACAGCTGTGTCCCCTGTCCTCACACAAGCACTTTCCAGGGACACTCCTTGCAAGGATGCGGGTCTGTGGTCCCTCCTGCCTCCCTGATGCAGCAGAGACATAGAAAGAACAAGGAAGGAAAATAGCTAAAAATTGTCCCTGTCAGCACAAAAATTTTCTACAGCAGAAGTGAGGGCCATGGACACAGCAAATGTTCTTTTTTTCTGGGGCAAACACCTGAAGTTTTCACACTTATTCAGATGATGATCTCTACCTGCATTACAGTGAATCCACGTCAAGTCACACACTGGCATTCCTGAGAACAGGTACATAAGTGCTAGATTTTAGTTGCTTCAGAAATTAATAGACACAACAAAAGCACTTGCTTTGTTCCTGAAAACTATATCTAACAGTAATCCAGGGTTCAACTCCTTTCCATCACCCCCCCACCCCCCCATCCATCTTCAATTTCTCTCAGCTCTCTACACACAGGTTTAGCAGGTGTGACCTCAGAGGGAGGTGTCGTGTTCAGCATTATCTTGCCTCTGGCATAAACTCATATTTTCCACTGAGTTCTGAGCTACAAAAGGATCCAGAAGTCACTACATTGCAAGCAACTGGTAGTATCTCAAGGCTTTGAGAAGCAGAGCAGGCAGGTACACACCTGCCAAAGGTACTGCTTTTTGAATGTCAAATCATCTATACTTCTTTTAATAGAATTTTATTAATAAAATATACAAGCACTCACGGATTATGTTGCTGTCCCGAAAATATTTAATCTTTAATTTTATTTAACTTTCAAATAATAAAATTAAAGTTAATCATGTAGCCACAGCAACAAATTAATAGCAAGTTAAGGAATACTATAGTCATGCATATTATTTGCATTTATTCAATAGTCCTCTTGTCCAAATCTCTTATTGAGGCTCCTGATTACATAAAAGTTTTTCCTATAATGAAAGCTGTCCTAACAAGAGGTGCCTCCTCCATGACATCCTTAGACACTAGCACATCTGTGGCATTATTGCTACAGATCCTTTCTTCCCCTACACCATAAGACGAAAGGATTCCAGACTGTTTTGAAAAGAACTCAAAAAGCCTTGTAAGGCAATTACTAAGAGAATACATAGAGACTTGACTACCATGCTCAAACTAGTATTTTCTTTAGTAAATTTGGATGAGTTTGGGATTTTCCAGAGTAACTTGTGATACTTGGGTTTCTGTTTTCCAGTTTTTTCTTTTTTCTTTTTTTTGGTAAATATTCAATTATTTTATCCTCTGAAAGCTAAAAGTTTAGTCATTTGTAAAATTAAAATGTGCTCCTTTCCAGTTATCTTCTGAAATGTGCTCTTCCCATCTTGCAAAATACAGAACAAAAAATCACTTTAGTAGCATAGGAAAGCAAAGACTGAGAAAAAACCCAAACATTATGGATGCAGCAACTCAAAGCCTTTGATCCTGAACAGATTTTAAACATTGACACTTGCACATTTATGAGAAGAGATGGGAGCAGGAGAGATTAGAAGAGCAAAATATTGGGATACAACAAACATGATGTGTTCTGCTTATGTTTTAACAACATAACCACTCTCATTCTGATTTATATACTTCCTTGATTTGCAAGATGCATTGAAAGTGGCAGCCAGTCTCCAAAAAGGAGTTGTTTTTTAGACAGACAGCTTAGAAACATCCACCTCTCTAAGAACCTGAATCTACAGTCACTCCTATTTTTTTGATACTCATTACATTCTCCGTGATATTTAGTTTCATTATCATTACTCTAATTGCAATGCTAATAATTAATAGTTGACTTTATATCTTGCTTGCAAAGTACTCAGGGGAATGTAACGTAATAAACACAAATACAACATAGAAGCATATGCTTTCAAATTCATAATCAGAGGGAAATGATGCATAATTTACTATTTGAAGTTTATTATTAGAAGGATGAGATCACCAGCTTGTTTCCAGATCATAGAGCCCTTACTTCAGGAACATAAGTGCTAGATATGCACTCAACTAGATGTGAATTTTTTAAGCAACACTGAATATGATCTTTCCCCACAGCTGATAAGAGAACACATCATGTGCACTACGAGGCAAAAAGAGCTGTTCCTCTTTTTCCAGATGAAGAATTTGACTTTACCTACCTGTTTCTAATTGTCAGTAAATCCTGAAAAATACATTTCTGTACAATGAGTTTCTTCAAAAACTTAGCTTCTAAGGTATTCTCTATATCCTGCTTTTTTCACACAAGGTTTTTTAATATTTCATGTATTTTTCTGATTTCAGTAAGTTTTCTTGCCAGTTATCTGAAAAAAAATTGTGTCAGGACCACTTGGAAAAGAAAGGAAAACAAAAGACAACACCAGATACCCTGTCAATGCCTATATTTCTGCCCTTTGACTTAATCTATTCCAATATAGAATTTTACTTTTCATATTTGACAGGTTTGGGGTTTTTTTACACTAGGAAACAGTATTCTTCACTGTCATCTTAAATTGTTAATATACAGATATGGTTTGTTAAGATCTTTAGGGCCTTGTTGTACCTGATGTTTTATGCTCCATGTACAGTACAAAAGCCTACTGGAGGGCAAGTTGTTGCATAGTACACATCACATATCAAATTGCACTCCACTTTATCAGATTTTTTTAAAGCCATAGTCGTCTATGCTATAGGCTTCCTGCTGTTAGTTTGTTTCTGACCTTGCATTGGCAGAAGTCTTCCAAATATATAATCTGTCCAATATGTTGTTATTGACAGGTTATTGCTTATATATCACCACTCCACACATCTGATGCCACTGTGTGTTCTCTTTTTGCGTTGCCATTGACTGCCAGATGGAAAACTATACAGACTTTAAGTGTTCTTCTTGGCCATCAATCTTCAGAAAAAAAACAGATCCTGTTATTTCTGCTTCAACTGAATTCATAGGAATCCTCAGCTACCAGAAGTAGTTGTGACAGAACTGCACAGTATACCAGCAACGGCCATTGGTAAACTCAGTAGTCTGATGATTTTGTTGTTTTTCTCCTGCAGCAGACATTTCAAGTTATGCACTATGAGGAATAAGTACTTTGAAGGGGAGAAGGACAGGATAAGATTATCCCCAGGAAGTTTGCAGAAAGCAAATACATATTACTGTAATATTTTTAATTATAAATCACATTTGCGTGGTATTCTAGGAAGCCTGTATTGTTTGCTAGAAAAAACTTTTCTATTATACCAGGTGTTTGCTTCTACTGTGTCACCAAGGATAGCAATTTTTCCCATTGTGCTGGCATGCAACAAATTCAGATCCTAAATAATTTCTTTCTGCTAAATCTAGTATTGCAGAGAACTGTTGGGAGAAAAGTGTATGGGAATTTATTTACCTTATTTATATCAACTTCAAATTCTGTATACAGTCATCAGACCAAGACAGTAAAACAGCAGCTCACAGATCGCAGAATGAAACACAGGAAAAAACTGTAGGGGATTTTCATGTGTCCTTCATGTAATACTTCAATTTTGTATAATACACTTAAATACTGAATAGCTAAACTGCACAAAATATTTAAATTAGAAACAGACTTCAGAAAAAATGTGAATAACTTTTCAGTTATGGAGTCAAGATTATGACACTCACAGAGCAAAGGGGCATATTCATTTTTGTCCCTCTGGTAATGAATGTTTTTCTTCTTCTAGAGACTAAGATGGCATTTTTTGTGCACTCTCTTCCTTGTGACTTTCAAGGCATAGTGCACAGAAAGCCAGCTACCACCTTCTGGCAAATGTATAAACACAGGAAGGGGCAAGTAGGAAGACATTTTAAACACAGGAGATATTTTTTTTTTTTTGGATGTTCAGAAAAAATTCCCAAATTCACATTTGTGTAGCCTAAGGCACATGGCTTCAATACAGTCAACTGATATGAGTTTTGACCAGGACAGCCACACATTGCAAAAAACAGCTTCAGTTGTGCAGCAGGCAGGTTAAACAGCAGCAGCAGCACACTTTTTCTGTGAAATGCTGGTGAATCAGCCCCACCATGAAATGCAGTTGCCTGTTCTGCATCTCTACAATGAGAGGCATTTGCATGAAAAGTAAATCCCAAACGATAGAATAATACAGTGCACTTATTACAGGAGACTGGTTTTCTGTCACACCTCAAAATATGGGATGCTGCATAAGGAAGTATAAGAAATATGCATCAGGAATAGTGTGGAAATCTTATTATATACCACTCTAGTATCTTATGTCCTGATAGAAGAGGATTAATATCCTTTTCTAAAATGCTATCATCATACCCATGATACCTTTATACCTGTACTGATTGCTTCAAGAGAGTCTTTGGCCTTAATTTCCTGTGGTAATGGTTCCCCACTCTAGTTGCATACTGTATGGAGATGTGTTTGCTTTTATCATGCTGAAATTTCCTTTTTTTCATCTAACAGTCTTTCACCTTTTTTTTCATAGTAAAAGCAGAAGAAATGAAGCTCCTACTTTCTTTTCATCGTGTCATTTGTCATTTTATATGTATTTTTTCAGGCTTGTTATTGGGGTTTTTTTCCAAGTAATCAATCCTAATCTAAAACTCCTCTCTGGCTGTTTTCATTGACTCATTTTTCATTTTCTTTGACATCCACAAACCTACTGCAATTTTGCTATATTATTTTCCAGGTGGAAAAGCAGCAGCGAATGCATGCACAAAGACTGCACCACGGATTTATCTAACATTGCTGAGTTTATCTAATGTGCTCCTTTTTCTTGCACTTTTTTTCTTTTATGTCCATTGGAAGATGTACATAGTATTAATGCTCATATAAAACCCAAGGTCTCCAGCTGAATCCCAACACTCCCAAGAAGAGGGAGTGCCCACTGCACAAAAGCTGGGAAGGGGAAAACAGGGCAAAGAGCAATCAATTGATTTATAACATTGCCAGTTTAGGTTACAGTACACTATCCATGAGTTTTCAATAATGCTTGCATATGTTCCATATACCTACATGATTGCTAACACAGCTGGATATTTCTGAGATACAGCATGTGGAACTAGCAAGCACAACCCTTAGGGTGTTCCTAATGACACCAGAGATTAAACAAGGTATTATACCAGATAACAAAATATTTATATTGTGTGTTATACAGTTACAGCTGTGCCACATTTAATGTCCTATTGTGCAACATCATTAGAGATTGATTTTATAGACAACAGTAACTGCAAGCTTTATTAGCAAGCAGATTGAGGAAAATATTTTTTTAGAACTGATTTTCAGTTGTTAGCATTCAAGATCACAACAAAATAAGTATATAAAAGACATCTCGATGAATTCTCTGAGATGTGAAGACCTCACAATGAAAATACATTGTGTCTGAATCTGGGCCATTTGATCACTTTACATTCACCACGTTTTCTATGGAAAAAACGTGAATGTGAAACAAAAGGAATGCAGGAAATGAGGACCAGACTTGCAACTACTTAGGGGATTAACTTCAACTGATTTAGGCACTGAATGTGTTTGAGAACCCAGTCTCGATACCTTGTTTAATTGGTATTTCAACAAAATGCATCGAAGATGGTGAGAGAACAAAATCGCAGGGAGAGCTGGGAAGAGGATGCAAAGCCAGAGAGAAGGATTGCATAAAGCCTGCAGCATATCATGCAAGCTAGAGCAGACAACTCTTATTTCAGAAAGCTTCACACTTGAATTTTGATTTATATTATCTTATATTTTGATGTAAAGACAACATAAGGAAATGATCAAACTTATGAAATAGTATTATCTATATCAGAAGCTTTCTGTTTACTTAATCTGCATATTTCTAAGTTTTTATAATGGTGATGTACAAGTTCCCTTAAAAAATTCAGATCTGCTGATTATACAGAATAAATGAGCTTTCCCTTTCTGAATCTCTACATAAGTGGGGTAAGATGCCAAAGGCCTACAGACCACTCTTCTAAGAGAACAGCACTGCAAGAGAATAGATTATTAAGAACTAGGTCAAGATGCAAACTGAGATGCCATATTCATTCATTATCCGTAATCACTTTCAGGGACTTGCTGAGCATTTTAATGTGTTTAGTGCAAGGTTTGATTCAAGATTTTTCGAACAAAAGAGGATGACAATGGCAAATGGCATGAACATATCCATTAAAAACTAATATTCCATTAATTCCTCACTGTCCTTCCTTTAATTTGTTTTGTCGGTGAAGTTTTTCACATCAAGTATCTACTCTCTCATTTCAAGTTATACTCTTTTCTTCTTATAAAAAAACAAAAACATGCAGATATCTGGTAAAGACTTGCAAAACAAAAACATTTAACAAACTTAAAGCCTTAACAAGACTATGCCTATATTAGCAAATCATCAACT
The DNA here is from genome assembly GCF_003984885.1 of Neopelma chrysocephalum. Taxonomy (NCBI): domain Eukaryota; kingdom Metazoa; phylum Chordata; class Aves; order Passeriformes; family Pipridae; genus Neopelma; species Neopelma chrysocephalum. The sequence goes on from NW_020897737.1 coordinate 9,585,218, forward strand.
TGAAAGGAATGGATTTGGAGACAGAAGATATTGGTGCTGAGAACTCCACTATACACCATCCTCCAGATTTTACTTCAGACTACGTTTAGTCTGGTCATCAGGACTGAATATACTCTCTCCATGCATGAGACAAGCAGTCCAAAGTAGCATTCCCTGGTTGAAACCTTCGTACCTAAAGGAGGACTACAAGTGTATTGGGATACACACCTGAGGCAGGATTTGTTTCGTTTCCTCTGAAGAGGCTACTTCCCAGACACCAGAAAAACAAAGCAACTGCAGGAAGTGGGGACAGCTAAGGAACCTGCTTTGAAACTGCACTACTGCTTTAAAGAATAATGTGGATTCAATAAGGTTTTATTCTGCCTAGTATGACATATTCTCAAATATTTTCTGCCTTTAAGTATTGAGTAATCACATTGTTTGCAGTTCTGCACTACTCTTGGTGACAAGGCTAACCAATGCATGCTCAAGGCCCTGCAGCAGTGTGTTCATGCTGTAGTATGTTCCTACCTTTAGTAGGACCATTCAAGCTGTCTATTCACTCTATCATAGGAAGTTTTCATTGGCAGCACTGGATTTTTGATCTAGACATGTTGAAGTCATGTTTACTGTATTGCACCAGTATCTGAAATACATTTAAAGAAGCATTTATTTGAAGATTAACAAAGGCTAACAAATAATAAAGAATACCAAGGAATATGTTAATTTGGAATAGTCGTCAAGCCTTTAAGCTTGAAAGTACTGATCCAGAGACTCAGCAGAACAAAGACACAATTCAGCTCTGAACTATTTTCCATTTATATGAGCAATACGCACAGCTGCTTCTGTAGCTTCCACTATAAAAACAAAACACTGTTATATTTTAAAGTAATGGTCCAAGATTATATAGCTGCATAAGCACCAAGTAGCTTTCTGCAGTGTTTCAAGCTATTTCTGTAATATTTTCTTAAGCGATTAAGAGTTGTCTCCTACCCCACTTCAGTCAATACAAAATTTGCATTCAACAAGGATTAGGAACAGAGGCCCTGAATCAAAGCTCTTAAGAATTTCTAAGTCTCATTGAGGTCAATGTAAAGCAAGCTTGCACTCGAGTGCTTTGCTAGGAGGAGGAAAAATGCTCTTTTTGTTTTTATGTTTTGCCTGTTTGTCTGGGTAAACAAAAAAGGCAGTGGAAGCCGATTTTTAATTTCTACCATCACAGCTCTGAAAGTGAATGGCTCAGCTGGAAGACATGGAAATTAGCCCGTGGCAGGATGCTATGGAGACACAACAGCAAGTGAGAAAGCAGCACAGTATTATAAGTTAATGTTCTACTTCTGGCAGCAAGTAGATTTGAACTGACTCTAAGTTTCCATTTTGTCTGATAAATACATCCAGGGTATTTAAATATACTGTCAGCATACAGATTCTTATGCAACGATACTTTTTAACTGCAAAGTTTTCTTCACCCAGAGCTTGATAAATGTGACACATGTCAGTCTACTAAGTGTGACAGTAGAAAAATGGTAAAATGTCATCAAAAATGTGAAAAATTTCTATTAGAGAATGAACAGAGACTGTTCAATTTGTACTGACACATAAAGATAAAAGAAACATTTTCTGCAACTGAGGAAAAATACCAATCCCTGATTCTCATAAGTGAAAGATCAACATCATTATAAATCTCCATTCTTTATTGGATAAGAGAGGAAACATAGTGATGAAAGATGAGGATGAGGTACTTAATGTTGTCTTTGCCTCAGTATTTAACAGTAAAACCAGTTGTTCTCTGGGTGCCCAGACACCTGGAGCTGGGCATTCAGGGATGAAGTGTCCATAATCCAAGAGGAAATGGTCAGTGACCTGCTATACCTCTTAGACACACACAGGTCTTGGGGCTGGATAGAAGCTACACGACAGTACTGAGGGAGCTGATAGAAGTGCTCACTGAGCCACTTTCCATCACTTGCCATCAGTCCTGGATGTCCAGGGAGGTCCCAGGTGACTGGGACCTACAAGAAGGTTCAGAAGCAGAATCCAGGGAATTACAGCCCTGTCCATCTGAAGTTGGTGTCAGTGAAGGTCACAGAGCAGATCATCTTAAGTGTCATCACACACAGCAAATGGATCATCACACACACCAGGGGATCAGGCCCAGCCAGCATGGGTTTGGGAAAGGCAGGTCCTGCTTGAACAACTTGATCTCATTCTATGACAAGACAACCTGCTTAGTGGATGAGGAAAAGGCTGTGGATGTTGTATACCTAGACTTTGGTAAAGTCTCTGGCACTATTTCCCACTGCATTTTCCTGGAGAAACTGGTTGCTCTTGGCTTGGACAGGTGTCCTCTTTACTGGGTAAAAATCTGTAGATATGGTGCTTAGGGACATGGTTTAGTGGTGGACCGGACAGTATTAAAGTAACAGTTGGACCTGGTGATCTTAGCTGCCTTTTCTACTCTGAGTGATTCTATGATTATGAAGTTTAAAACTGAAGTTTCACTCTCTATATTACAAGGGACAAATATTTTAATTGGTAGTGCAATGAACTTAAATGTGATAACTTACCATACCTGCCTTGGGCTGTACAGTGATCTTTATGTTTATCATAAATCCATTCCATATCTTTCCCTGATAAGGGTGTTTCCTCACTGCTAACCTTAGACTCAGAATAAGAACACTTACACTTTCTTCTGCTGCTTACAAAGGAGTCAGGAGACAGGCTATAGCAAATTTATTATATTTTCCTTTAACAACGTAATATTGAAGTATATTGTGGAATATCAGTGGAATGATATTGGCAGATCATTTCATCTTGAGTCAGTTTACACATACAGTCTTGCGCATTTTCTCTTTAGAGGGTGAAAGTCTTATCAGGAAACTAAATGAAAACCCAATTCTCAGTCCACATTTTCAGCAGGAGATAACGCACTCCTGAGAAGACACAGGATACTTCTTAAGCTTTAATAGAAATGGAACAAGTGAGATTGTACAGAATTAATTATTGTACTTCAAAGCAATCTGCTATTTCTAGAGTCACTGAGCGACTACGATTTTACTGATTGCAAAACTTCAAACTCTTAGTACTACTTAAACTTTTACCTGCTGTGTTAATGCCTGTAGGCACAACCTAAACAACTGACCAAGGTTCATTGTAAAATACAGCAGTGGTGATTCAATTCCATTAAGAGATGAAAAAAATAAAAAAGTAAAAATTAGATCTTAAGGAGAGAAATAGATTAGTTTTTAAATAGGAAATAAAGACAATAGCAAGGGAAAAAAAGCAAAAACAAAGAAAATGAAATTTTATCAAAAAGAAAGGGATTAAAAGACTGAAGTGTTGCTTTTCATCTATTTTGCAGTTAAATATTTCTTAAAATTAAAATACAATAATTTTAACTATTCCACTAATCTGCTGCAAAAACAGAGCATTGTCTCATTACAGAATTCAACAGTAAAAATCTCATTCTACTCTCCATTAACCAACCCATTTCCTAGGGTGGTGATACAAAGCAGTTCCCCAGACAAATTTGTTATAAGACTTCTTCCCAAATACCAATCAATTTTGCTCAGCAAGAAGAGGTGGCACACCATGAAAAATTAAGAACTCCCTCAAATTCATAAGAAAAATTACTGGGTTTTGCTATTAAACACTCAGGAACTGATTCCCTAAAGCAAAGCCAGAGAACTGAGGACTGAGGGAATGCAGGGGACCCAAAACTGAGGGAACTGATTCTGTCAAGCAAAGGTAGAAAGCCCAAGGCTGCCTCTTGCAGCTCAAATAACTCCCAAGATTCTGCAGCATGTCAAAGCCTGGCTCCACTCCATCTCAATAACCTTCTGCCAAAACATTCATTTTCTATGTGACCTTTTTTCCTGATATGTTTAAAATCATACATGTAGTATCAAAGATGTTTTTGACAAGATCTTGTCCACATGCTGTGGGATGAAGGAGCCGAACAGTCTTCTCAGTGCCTTCCTTCTCTGCCTTCATGTCTTCCAGCTGCAGGGTCCCATCCTAACTTCTCCAAAGCACAAGATGGTTTTACATCCCCTGTTTTTGGGGCATAAACACCCATTCTTAAAGTTCTTGGCTCTTTGGCACCCTTACCAAGGATCCAACTGCCTACTGGCTAAAAAAAAAAAACACAAATGCCCAAATCCCCATTGTCTACTCCATGTTGCACTCAGAGAAATAGCCTACAGCAGCCATTCTGACTGCATGCAAATCCACATAGTGAAAAGTTGTCTACTACATTTAAGCCAAGAGAACCTCTCATGTTTACAGAGTAAGGAAAAAAGTTGACTCAGGTGTAGTAGCAGCCACAGAAGTTCATAGGGCTGACCTCTAAGGAATTTGGAATCATCCGTATCTCCTTTTAATTGTTAACATAATTTAAGTGAACAAGTTGACTGACAGTAGGTGCTGAATTACTCAAGAGGATGAATATTGTATCTAACTTTCAAGAAAATCAATCCATCCATCAGCAACTTTTCAGAAAGTTAATTCTGTATTCACTATAAAGCCAAAGACCTGGATTCTGCCTTCTTATATTTAATTCAAATGAGCTTACAAAGGAAATTGTATGTACCACAATATAAACATGGCCATACCAGTGTTTCAAGCCATAAATGTAATATACATCTCCAGATATACTGGACTAATGGGAACTCCTGTATTTTGCCAGAGCTGCGTTATCTGTAAACTCTCAGGAGGCAGATGCTACCTTAGTATTGTGGTGGTCAAATCGCTGCTTAGGCCAAGTCCAAAGCACAAAAAAGGCTATTAGATATGAATCAGATCCAGCACAGTCCTCTCTCCCTACAGACAATTACATAGTCCAGGAAACTATTGAGTACATAAGTTAAAATTATTTTCCATCTCCTATTCCCCTCCTCCATTATCTCATATCTTCTCACCTTTCTTACCTTCTTTTATTTTCACAAGAGTCAATAAATTACTTCACAGCAATTTTACTATTTCTTCTATTTTTCCCTTGTTTCTTTAGCAAGCCGTAAATAACTCTGCTTATTCTGAAAGTGTTCTACAGATGCCAATCGCAGGCACAGGTTAGAGTTTCACAGCTGTCTTAAAATCCAGAGGTCTATAGCCACATTATCTCTGTTCTAGAGAAGAGTACTGTGCTGCTTCTCTCTCCCATGATTTAGGGAAGCAATATAGGGCAGGATTGTTCAGTAATGAAACCCAGTGGAAAGCTAAAACATTCATCTTAATACTATAAACAAATAGCAAATAAAAAAGAGTGATACTCACAAGCAACATGCTCTGATTTCAAAGTCATTGCTCCAAATTTGCATCTGTATAGAAAGGGTTCATTTCTCAGTCGTGTGATTTTCTTTATGGTGCTTATTCTTATTACTCACACAATGATTGCAGGTTCAAATATGTAGAAATTTAAGTAGGACAAATATTTTAATTTCCCTCATAAGATATCAGACAGATATCAGACATCATGTATATAAAGGTATATTTTTTAATAAAAGAGATTTGATTGGAAGTTTTTACTAAATTTTGAACAGCTTTTAAAAATCAGTATTCCATTCACCATAGCTATTACATATAACTGACACATCAATCTAGTGGTGCTGAAATAGCTTAAGTAACTTTAAAATATAGCAGCGAATGTAGGTTTCAATGTAACATAAATGTCTGCACAGAAAGTGTTGGAGAACTTTGAACATACTTTATTTTGAGCTATTTCCACCAGTCCTTTGCAGCTATATATTTTACTACAGTTCTTGAACTCAGAGTAGTGGAGATTTCTTAGTTCTGTTTTTATAACATTGCCTATTAGCACTCAGTGGAGGCCAGAAAAAGCAACACCCATGGACTTTCTGAAGACTCCTTTGAGCAGACTGAAATGACCTCATGACGAGCAGAGAAAAAAAAAAGTGCACGTGACGGAGCCACAAAGCAAAGGTCTATTTTTAAGCCTCCCACCTTGCTGAGAAGACTTGCAAAATGGCAATGTCTAGCCCACATTTACTGGTGGCTTTATGCTGTTGGGGTTTTTTTCTGTGTTACACAATGAAGTTATTTACTTATGAGAAATACTGCTCTGTGTAAGCCCCAGCCTGGGAGACCAACAACTTACACTGTCCTTGGCAACACGACAAGACCTGCCACTATATCACACTGAACTGTTCTTGAATGTCTCTGGTGTATTATATGCAAATGTGCTTTCCTTTAGTGCTGGGCCTGTAACCTTTCTTGGCTTCTCTTTTTTATCCCTGGAACACACATTCTTGTACCAAATAGACAGTAATAATCTTGCTTTCATAGAAAATGGGATCATTGTTTTGACAGCTGACGAAGTTCTGGGTCATGTTCTCTCCTAGTAATAACTGCAAATATTTTATTTTTTCCAGTTTTCTACAAAAATTATTTACGGTGGCAGGAGAGATAAGGATAGAAAGTTAACCAAATCCAGCTTTAACCAACTCTTTCATTTACTAAGACTTTGAGTATACATATCTCATGCATTCATCCCTGAATACTATTAGTGTTTCTGGGAATGGTAGAGTTGGTAGTGGGTAGGTCCCAGTAATGTCTCAGTAGTGTTTCATTTGAGACATACTTAGAGCACAATCAGAACTAAGAAATTTCCTGCCTTTCTCTGTCTAATATATCCCGGACTATCAACTTGGACAGTAACAAAGGCACTGGGAAATCTTCCACCACCAAGAGGAATGAACTCTGTAAAGACAAGGAAAACTCTAGGAAAGGAAAACTGGTGGACTTAGGAGGACTTACTGTCTTATTGGTTTGTGTGTATTCCTAGTCACTCCCAGATTCAAGATGTGGTTGAGAAGTAGGTCTACATCAGCCGTCCTTATATTCCGATCTTTTCATACTACCACTTTCTATCAAATGAAAACATGGATGCACGTGTTTGGAGAGACATGTGGTAAACTTCAGCTGTGTTCTGAAGGCAGAAGAAAAGAGATGCGGTAAAGCCTGGAGCATCCTGGATTATCTACAGATGCAGTTGTATTTCTATTTCTGGCACTCACCTGCTCTTCACTCACAGGCAGATGACTTCACCTCAGTGTGCCCTCTTCTGCAGTTTGCCTTTCTCTGCCTTCAGTTTGAGAACTGAGACAACTGTGCATATATATGTGTGTGTGTGTGTCTATGTACATAAGTATGTGTTTAGATGTGTAGACATACATGTAGGACTTCACATAATGGCAACTGACCCTGTTGAGACTGCTGATTACCACTCCAGTGCAAAACCTTGTGATTTGGAGAGGGGAAGGATGCTCTGTTGTTTTGTTTGGGTTTAATTTTTCAATGTTGTTTTTAAGCAAGCAGTGTTAGCTTTTAAGGTTAGTCTATGACTGCATGCAGTGATGCTCTAACACTTCTTTAAATGGTGAGAACCCATCTCAGACATAATGAGGCTTATTGCATGGACACTGTATGTTACACCCTTTTTCAGTATGTAATCCTGGGTCCATTTGTGCTTCTGGGCTTGAACATATGCACCACACATGTTTATTGCAGGAGAAAAATAATATTGTGAAAGTGTTTTCAGATAGTGTTTTAGGTTCTGGTGGATCTAGACCCACACCACACCCAAGGTGTGCATGGAAAAAGGAATAAACAATACAATGATGCACTTGTAGTAGCCAGCAAGCTCAGGGGTGCTTTTCCTGTGTGATTACACTCCTCTAGCATTCTTCTCTGCAGTTTTCAAAGAACAACTGAAGTAAAGCTCTTTGGAGTAAGGAGACTGTTTAAATGAGCATTTGTTTAGATCTTTGGGGCCATAGTGCTGAAAGGGAATTTGAAGTGTTATGATGTAGTTAAATAAATGCTGTTGCAAGAGCTAGAGTTGCCCATTTATAACTGCCTGTGTTGTATTTCTGGCAGCTTCCTTTCAGGCTGACATTCTTTCATGTATGGCTTTTACCTAAATATATATATATGGGGTTTGTGCATGGGTAACATATTTTTTAATACACTTTTCCTACTCTAAACCATTTTTCTGAAAAATTCTCCAATAACTATATTTACCAATAGAAATTTGTCAGCAAGATAAACCCCACGCAGAAAGATATTTGAGCTTTCCAGTGAAAAATTCTGACAGCTGAAACAGGGAGAAGGCTTAGAGTCAGATTTTGAATGATTAACAATAAAAATGGCCAGTCAATATTTTAAAAATATTTGTAAAAAAGGCAGCATTACTGAGGGTGACAGCATAACAGCTTAACTGCACAGTAAGAGTATGTGCATCTCACTGTGAGAACAGGGGGACGTGACTGATTCAGCAGAGCCTCTTTCTCTTCTAATGGAGCGAGTCTGACCTCTGTGCATTGAACAGGATGCACAATGAAAGACAAAAGAGTGTCTGTCATGACAATTTTTCTATGTTTTGAGGTGACGATGCAACAGCCATCTCTTTTTTTTTGTTTTTCTTCATCATTATGAATCACAAAGATGTGAATTTTTTTCCTATTCTTTCTTTTGTAAATACATTTAAAATTAATATGATGGATTGAGAAAAAAATATCTTTGATTCCTGAACTGACTCAAATATGATTACTGGATACAGCTGGACAGAGAGGCAAGAGTTCAGCCCTCAGGTGGAATGGTTAGATAAGTACTGTATTTAATATGTGCTTAGGATGATGAACTTCACCCTTGATTTGCTTCCAAGGCTGGCTGGTGGGAACCTCACAAGTCATCACTAATTATTGTGTTGAATTTGCAGAAGATGGGTGAATGCCAGACACTTAAAGAAGGAAAATGCAGTGCCCATATTTCTGAAAGGAGGGAAAAAAAGCCAGAGTTACAAATATGTTAGCTTAGTTTCAAATTTTGAAAAATTTTAGGGAAAGAATTCCTAAAGCCAACGATTTTTAGACATCCAGAATTAGGAAAAAAAAAAGGCAAAAGGAAACATGGATTAGTCTGACAAGTCTTTCTTTTGCCAAAGCTAATTTTCTTATGTGACATGGAAACACTGTGATAGAAGGGAAGCAAAAGATGTCATATCTTGGCTTCTAGTAGTGCTTTGAGTGACATGTTCATCATCCAACTAGAGGAACCACAGGAGGGTGAAAGCAAAGATAGCTGGAACACTGTAATCAAACCGCAGTTGTTCATGAGCCATTGCCAAAATGAAAGGGTACCTTGAACAGACTCTCTGGAGTCCAAAATTACTTAATATTTTCTTTACTGTTCTAGATGCCTTTACAGGGTATTCAAACTAAATTTGCAGACAATACTAAAAAGGATTAATGGCGCTAAATGGGGAACAGCCTCTTTGCTGAATGTAAGATTTAGAGATCAAAACGTTCTTGACGCTTTTATATGAAAAAGTATGATTCAGGGACAAATATAGGGTTTTACATTTCGGAGAAAATAGTCACATAAATACACATAAGGGAATTGCAAAATGGTAGGATTTGGTTATTTTTGACTCAAATTCTGTCTGATCTGCAACCTCACTTTGCTGATGGGATACAGAGAAAAACTGTCGAGCCTGCATGTCAGGTGAAATGAGTCTCCTGGTACTGATACAGCCACAGCTCAGGTATTTTGAGTTTTCAGCTTCAAATTTCTGAGCAGTTGTCAAATGATTAGAGAATATAACCCCAGAGATTTGAGGAAGGTTTGCTCTGAGGAAAGATGAATGGCTGTTTAGCCTAAAGAAAAGAAATTTTATGAGGGACATGGAATATATGTGTCTACATAATTATATGTGTAAATGTCAGCTTCAGAAGATCAGGGAATCCCCTCTTCTCCTTGCTCAGATGGGAAAGGTGAAGTAACAAAATGAAGTAGCAAGAAGACTTTCCCAAGCAGCATTAAGGAAGGTTTCTATGGGTGAAAGTCAGAACCAGTTGCTTGAGAAAGTTGTGGAAAACTCCTTTGACAGAACTGGTAGGACAACACCCTGCCAGGAGTGACAGGGACATAGCTGATCTTCCTTGGGGAGGAGGAGGGAATATCACTTTAGGCAGGCCCAGTGGGACTATTAACAATGAATGATCCCCACCTGGCCCATCCTGGGGGATACACCTGCTCTCGCTCCCTACCTGGATCCTGTGCTCTGCCCAGGGATGGACAAATGGTTGGTGGGTCCAAGAAGGGCAACACAGTTGGAGATACCAACACTGCAACTTAGGTATTGCTTTTATTCAACATGTTTCACTCTAAACAAGCTTTTAGCTGGTGAAACTTTGTGTGTGCTCTTCATGCATATTCTCCTTTTCCCCTACTCATATTTATTCAACTGCTTAAATCAAGTTCTTTGAGTTCTACCGTTTTTAGGGTAAACAGCACTTATTGCTTTCTGACTTCAATAACCAAGCTAATAAAAATCCAGTTGGTAGATTTAATTCTTTTTAACTTTTATGAAGTGAAACAGGAGAGCAGACGGTTTTATGCTGATGCACAGTCATTGGTGGTATATGAACACAACCTGTATCACATCCTGCCAGACGATGCTTTATTGTTGTTATTTTCATTTATTGTTTTGACTAACAGGAAGTGCTGCCACTGTTTGTTAAAAATCAAATTTAGTAATTATGCACTGATCTGGAAGAAAACTGTTTAGAAGTAAACCATGACATTTACAGCAACAGCAAAGAACTTTAAGGCTATGCTAACAACTTAGCCTAGACTATGCCACTTTCAATGAATCTGCTGTTATTTAGTTACATTATTTTATCATAATACACATGCAGAAACTATTCTGGAGCTTAGAAGAAAGTTCTAAAGTATCATTAAAAATAGCACTTTGAAGTATCATTGCACACATCTACTCATATCTAAACTAAGAAAAAATGTAGATGGTTACCAGAAGCTTGAAATCTAGCAGCTATATAACTTCCCAGATAAACAAAATTCAGTAGCATATGGCTTAGAGTGATAATTCTCAGAATCCAGCACCTCCCCACATCACTAATACAAATCTAAGCTCAGAAGTAATGTTTCTTCTATGAGAATCCCCCATTCAGCCCACTCTTTATTACCCTTTCTACATCACGGCAAAAACATAAAGGCCATGCACCCTTGGCATGTATTCCCCAAATTAATTTTCTTGGTCACCCAAATGCTACACTGAAATTTTGCCCTAACCAAGAAGAATTTAGTGGGGCTGGGGTAACCTTGTCTGTCCTGCTGTCTAGACAGGCAAAGGTCTTAGACCTTTAGACCTTCTTATCTGACATGTGGGTGACTTGACTTTACCCTGACAGAAGAGGACTGCTCCATTTATTTGAATATGGGATTTAGGGAATGTGAAGGAGTATAGAGGGAAGGAGGAAAAAAGTCCACCCTGTTATAGCCACAACTCCCAAAACTCTTCTCAGCAAGACAAGCATTAGTAGTTCCACAGCTTCAATTGCCAGAGGCTTTCAGAGTTACAGCAGAGGACTGGAGAGCATGTTTAATAATATGTGAAATTTGATTTTCAAGCATTACCATGCATCTTCAACAAACGAGTCCTTTAGCCTGTAGCAAATGTGCCTGTGTCTTTCTAGGTCTTATGAGACTGCAAGGTCTTTGGGGCAGAAATTTTATCTCCTTGGTAAAATGTTCTGCATGCTTTTACATATGATTTAAAAATAATAATATGGCCAAAGGACTTCAGTGCCTTCTCAGTTGCACACATTTAGAAGAGCTAAGATTTAACTGGTATTGTTCAAGACAGAATTTAATCCACATTTCACATTCTTGTTCTGGGGAAGGCTGCTTAAGGGCTATTGCAGAAGAATATGATTAGTTAATTATGAACCTATGTCACATAGGAAAGGAGGCACTACAGACCTTCTGGCTGTTGAAGACAAGTAACACTGCAAGGGAGATGAACAAACTTTTAATAATGGGGAGGGCCATGGGTGTAAGGTTAGGTCTCTAGCAGCCTCTGGTGGCTGTTCAAATACAGATTTATTATTTTTTTTTAGTTAATGATTATGCAAACCTTTTAATTTGATTTGTTTTGCAATTTTGATTTCATGTATTGATATGAACAAATTCTGTGATGTGAAAAAATGTCTTTGTTTATAAACTCTTTGGTTATCTCTGAAAGTCTATTGTTTTGTTGGAAGATCTTTAATAGAATAGGTCACATAAATACATTGGTTAAGGTACCAGCATTGAGATTAGTCATGATGACTAATTAGAAAGGATAACTCAAATGGTTTTGAACACAGAGATTTTCAGGTCGACTATTAGTAATGTATATAAATACACTGCCTTGTAAATTAATGGCCCTCCCTTTTAATTTTATTGAATAATATTGTTTCATAATAGCAGTAAAACACTACGGGCAGTAGATTCCTACAAGATTATTTCTCAGTTTTATGTCTCCAGTCACTCCTGGAAAATGCAGTAATTTTTGTTGGGCTGTATTTCTTAATCATCACAGCTGTCACCCACTGCAACTGCTGTACTAAAGACTGTAAATCAATAAGAATTGCAGCTCCCTGTTTTCATAGAGTCCTAATTTTCCAGCACAGTCTCCTTTTGGTAGTCAAATTTTCCATGTTTGGTCTATGCATACAGAAGTGAGTGTCTGGAAACAGAACAACAGCCCACTAAGCTATTTTATTCCTAGGAAAAGACCCAAGAGAAGATTATAACACTCTTTTGCGCATGTAAACTGATCCAAGTGTTTAGATATGTAATTGCTCGCACACAACTCTGCCTGTGAATCGTATGTACAAGACATTCACACTGGTGAACTGCTCATTTCAAGAGAAATTAGAAAGGTGGAATTCTGTTCGCCACTAAAATCAAGCCTTTCAGCGTCTTGAAATGTCATCAAAATCCCACCTGGAGCAGGATACATGCAGGGTTGGGTCAAGACAGTGTGGCCCTTTTCCTCTTAGCCCTAAAACCTAAACCTAACACATGGTCTGATTCCTGTATCTTCTGAAAGAGGCATCTGTCACTCCTCCATATACATTGAACTTGTTCTACTTCTGTTTCTTACCCAAATATAAAGAGTGTCTTAGGTTTTGTTGACTAAGTCAATCTGACCTCAAATTTAGGTTTTTATAATCAAGGTATTTCAATGAACACTTCTGCCTAAAACTGTACAAGGCTTTGCAGGCTCCCTAGCATCATCTTCTGGTATGGTTTGGTTTTTCTTTACCTCCAAAGATGGGTTATTTTTAAAAGTGGCCTAACATCTCAAATCAATATTTTTTTTACATTCCCAGGTCACTGAACACTAAGTCCTTCAGACAATCTTAAAAATGCTTTTTTATTAAGTTAGAAAACACGTATAGAAGAAAACCATGTAACATTTTAAAGAGGAGCTATAAATACAAATATACCTGCTGATACCTGTTCTTAAAATTTCTGCTAGAATAGATCATATGGGGAAAAATCATCACTGGAACAATTCAGGAAAATTATATCTTTGCAACATGGAGCTATAGAGACTCAAGCCCCCAGGTATTTGATTTGAACACCTTTCTGTAGCATGGGCCAAGAGGAATCACACTTAACAGAGCAGCGTGGCACTTATCAACTATTTCACAAGATTGTACGAGCAGGTGTATAACCACAATGAGACAGAAACAACCTTTAGCATCCCAGATTAGAAGAAAATGACCTGGCTGGTTTTAGGTTGGAAGTGCTAAACCAATGGGTATGCCTACATTGCTGCAATGGCACTTGGAAGGGGAAGCTTTCCTGTGGCTGACATATCGTTTGTTAAAGGAACTTTCATTTTTAGCAACTGGTGGAGGATGAGATTTCCAACGAGAACCTGTAATGAGTTTTACATACACAAGGTCACCTTGTATGGTGCCCAGTGTTGAGAGAATTAAGGGTAATTTTGTTTGCACAGGGATGAAGGACAGTGAATTGGCAGCTGAGGGGGCATCTTTGGGTAGGACAGAGGTCATGGATAGCACTGACTGTGCACCTGAGAAAAACCATTATTTTAAGATCTACTCAAGTATTCTATTCCTGCTTACTAATCTAGGACGGGACCCCTGGTGGCCTAGTGGTTAGCATGCAGGACTCTCACCTCTGCAACCCAGGTTCAAATCCAGCCAGTTCCCCGGGCAGATGGAGCCCGTTAGCCCTGTGAGGCCATCCATCTATGAGAAGGTCACTCTAAACAAACCTACGTCCTGAGGACCTCACTGCCATTGTCCAAGCTTGCTTGGCCCCGGCAGATGAACCTTAGGATTAAAGGGTGGGCTCAGTTCAGCGCAGGCTGTGTCTCACCTAAAAAAAAATCCATTGCGCAGGCTGGAAAGGTAAAAGACCTTTCCCCAAATCTTCGTTCGCGAAGACTGGCCATTATTATTATTATTTATTAATCTAGGTAACATCTTATAACGGGAATATATGGTGATCTAGCAGTCACAGCCTTACAAGAAAACCACTAATCCTACACCTTACTCTTAGTCACACAACTTGTGTGTTATTGCTCAGCATCTAATACCTGTTTTTGTTGTTGCCTAGAGCCTGTGCAAGATCATGTTCCATTTCCTTTTGTTTCTTTAAATCATAGAAGAAAAGGCAGAGACCACTGACTTCTCAGCTCTAATAATGGCTTGTCCGATGGAGGATATGAAGCCATTTTTCAAACTAAGTATCTGCATAGGATCATTCTGTTTTGAAACAGCTTAATTTTAAGTGTACTCTGAGAAAAGCACCTTAGCAATTAGATATCATGGGGCACAACTGCAGGAATAACTAAATTAGGTTCTCTTTACCTGAAAAATTTTCATCAAAAACATGTTTATTGACTCAAAATATAAGCTAGAAGTGTGAGAACCACTCACAGACAGCTGTGTGTGTTGTAAAGATCTGTGCACAAAGGACCTGCTCTCGTTGCAGTGCTGTTCTGACAGCCAGTAAAATTGTGCTCACATGAAGCAGCCCCTCCACAAGACTGTCACAAAATGCCTCACTGTGCAAGCAAATACAAGCAAGCTTGTCTACTCTGACATATGTTACTGAGAGCTCCTGTTACTGCTGAATCATTTCTTCCCTTGGCTTATTTAAGGTTCTTAACCGGTGTCTTCAGAAATGAGAATTTTCTCAGCCTTCTGTCTTTGCTTGGGGTGTGAGCAAGGTTTAAGAATTGGCATTTTCTGTCACAGTCAGACTGGAAGAGAAAGGTACAAGAAGACAAATGTGTCAAGCCCTGGTTGTTGAAGGTTTAGGATAAGAAAGAAGAGTCTGAATTTAATGGGAGTCTTAGTCTTGAAGAAGAGGGGGAAGAGGAGCAAGAGTTGAAAGCCTCCAGCTTGCTGTTTTGCAGGCAGAGAGAGAGGAAAAACTAAGCAACAGCTGATTGAGACAGCTGAGTAAAGAAGCTATAAGGTAAAAATAGCATCAGGCTGTCAAATATTCTGCCAATGTTGGGCATGAGTGAGAAAACAGCATCAGGCTGTGGGGGAAGCCTAGTCAGGAATATTGTGTGGGGAAGGGGAGGGAGCTGCCATGAGCAGGAGCTCACAGAGAAGGAGCAGGCTTGGAGTTGGTTTTCTTCACCCTAATACAATTCTGTAGAGACAACTCCAATTCTCACTTTATCACAACTTAAAATTGAATATTTGTGTGAATGGGACCCTTTTATCACTGAGATATGCACTGAAATTCTATGTATTTTCTTAAAAGGGACACTTGCAGGAGATTTCTGAAGTGCCCTCTGGAGTACCGTATGTTTACCCCAAGGACCAGGGATGTCACCTGCCACTTCCTCACTACAGCCATTGAAACAGGTCATTTCTAAATGAGAGGTGGAGCACTATGGGTGCTAAACCCACTAAATATATCTGTGCCACAGGGCTGGGTGTCATGGATTTGTCTGTAAATGCTTTTGCTCATTCAGTAATAACTGCAATGCACAGGCATCTCTGATGGATGGCCTGCTCAGCATGCTGATGGGCCGAGGACTGAGGTCTGTCTGGGTTTTTTTCATTCTTTCATGAATGCCAGTGCTAGTGAAGGGTTTTGCAGCAAGAGTTTCAAGATGTTTATTTACGCAGTAAGAATAACATAAATATTTTGAAGTGTGGCTCAAACCAGCCTTCAACAGAAAAGGTAGTTATACTCGGCACACGAAGCATGGTATGAGCAACTAGGGTGTCATCTGTGATTGACTGCAATTGGAGCTGCTGTGAACTGGGATGTTTGAACCCATGATCTTAGTTGTGCCGCACACATTCTTGGATAAAAAGTGCTATAAAAATGCCAGGAGTACCTATTCTGTATTTTAAATGGTATTCTGTCTATATCTTTTCACTTTCACCGTCTGTTCCTAAACTGCCTGAGGTAAAAAAGTCAGCCTGTGCCTGTTCAGAGAAAAAGGTTCAGCTGCAGTTTTTGTTGAGATCAAGCTTGTAATTTAAGAGCAGGATGCAGGGATAGAGTGGGGAGGTCACTTGCTAAGCCTGCAGCCCTGCACATGCACTGCCTTTGTGGCTCAGTGCTAATTCACTGCGCAGCAGTTTGCTCACACTGGCTCTGCACCAGGTTCTCTAAACACCCAGTCCATCCCATCCCTCCTTGGAGCGGTGCCAGCCCGGCACTAGCACTGCTTCATCTGATTTCTGCAGCTCACCCTGGCACCAAGGGCTGGGCTTATAGAGAGTGTGGCTACCCCAAACATCCAGAAACTGGATCTGGACATTGCAATCCCCTGCAGTCTGCAGGGGTAGACACAGCTCTCAGAAAAGTAACCCTACCCCGTAGGCAGGGGGGTGTCTGACAGTGCGTATTTGGGCACACACCAGGAAAGCAAACTATCCCAGTGCTGCTGCACATCCTGCACGAGTGCTGAGGATCAGGCTCAGAAGGTCAGAAGCAAAGGAGCAGCTGCATCCTCCAGCATTGCCCTTCAGCCTGAGGGCAGGGCGCGTTTATGTCCATGAACCCAACTCTGCTCCTGGCTTAGCACAGCTCTCCTGGTACCACCGGCTGCAGGATTAGCTCTGCTCTGGCCATGACTTCTGTCAGCCAGGAGGTGGGCACCAGCTTAGCAGGGTCGCTTCCTTCCATGCAAACCCACCTATCCTGCTCCTTTGGGAAATGGAATAATTTCTGCTCTTTTAAAAGACAGAAGCAAAAGCTGGCAGTAGGGCCCTGCTGGGCTGGGAAGATGGACATCTTTTTGGAGCATATCTATAATAGCACAATCCATCTCACCCAAAACAGAGCCTGTGACACCACTGCCAAGGGAGAGGCTAGTGTGGCAGCATGGTCTCCCTCCTTCAGAAACCATGCAGCACAGAGGAGGGGAGCACATTTCCCTAGTCCAGGGATTAAAACAGTTTTCACTCCTCCTCCTTGTGATTTTTTTCATGGCTGTTTAAGAGCTGGGCCAAGCAGCCATATGTTTTGATGGACATGCCTTTGTTTTTTAGGCATCCAGCTCTGAGGTGTGGAGAACTTTCCCTAAGCTGGTTGTCAGAGTGAGGTACCAACAACTCTCTTCTCTGGCCTCTTCCCAGCGCCTTTCAAGAACAGCTGATCTACTGATGGGGTGCTTCCTGGATGGCTGCACTTGGTAGAGCAACAGCCTGCAGCAGTCAGTGGCCAAGTTACCCCAAAACATCAAGTTCCAATACCCAAAATCCTTGCAGCAGTGCATGGAGTGCTCACTACATTCCTGTGCTCTGGCTGTCTCATGGGCTGTGTACATAAACTAGGGAGATTTAAGTGTTAAGCATTTCAATGATTAAAAATAAATCGCAATTTTATTCACTCGCTTGTTGCAATGATCTCAAAAAGAGTTTTTCATGTCTCTTACTTGTCCTTATGGAAGAGCCATAAGGTGAAATTTCAGCTATTTCTGTTTCTTATTAATTAGGAGAAGTACCAAATGCAGAGATAAAATGCCTTGCTCAGAGTTTAGAAATGACTCCCTGTGGCTTCCCTGAAAGCGGATGGTCCCAGACACCCAATTATCTTGATGATACACGTATCCTGTTTGAAAACTCTTGTCACCAACGCTTTGGGATCAGTGGCCCTAGTGAACACTTAACTGTGTCATGCCTGTTATGTTTGAAGTGTTTACTCTGCTATTAAAATCATAAACCATGCTGTGGCCGCCATGGATAAAAATTGTTAGTCTAGGACTAACTAGCACCTTTGGGTGCTCTTAAGGGCACTTCTTTGTCTTGAACTTTGAAAACCACAGCCTCTATGGTCCTTCTTCAGCCCTGAATAAAGCATCATGCAAGGACATGCTAGGAAGGTGAGAGCCTCAGCTGGTGTTAAATTACCAGTTCAGGGTGCCCCATCTGCCGCTAAAATACAGCTGCATGGTACAAAGCAGTGACAAGCACCTGGTGGCTGCTTCCTCTCACAAATGTCCACAGCATTTCAACCACAAAAAAAAAAATTGTTCATGTCCATAAAGGTATAATTCATTGGCTATTAATCTCCCAGTGTTTACATGTTGATCCCTCCAGAACCTAATCATAACCTGTTGCTGTCAAGCCACTGCTTGGAGGAAAAAATCAGGAACAATTCTGCGCTCCCAAGGACACTCTCAGTCTGTAGGCAATAAACAAGTCTAAGGCCATAAGTCAGACTTACTGTCAAGTCATACAAACTATGTCATTTTTACCAACCTCCTACATGTCTGTCTTGACACTCAAAGGGATCCTCACAGTAGTTCTTCCTCTGCTTCACTTGTAGTTGCCACTTAACAAAGAACTGAAGTGGAAGAGCTTCCAGCTCTAACCTCAATTATCTCTTTCACAATCAGGCGGTTAACTGAAATACAGGGACTTGCATTTTTTCTGATGAAAAGAGAAATTGATGATGAAGAGGAGCATCTGTGATATGAAATCCAACTTTTCTGAAGAGAGCAGGAGACAGGATATCAGGTCCTCATGCCCTGTTTCAGCCAGGAAACATTTTCAAGGACTCACTCCATATTGCCCTGCCAACAAAACCCTCATATTGGCATTTGCCTTGTCTTGCTTTACACTTCATGAGTTGTGCCAAGGAAAGTTTAGATCAGATATTTGGGAAAATTTCTTCACCAAAAGGGTTGTCAAGCATTGGAACAGGCTGCCCTGGGAAGTGGTTGCATCACCATCACTGAAGGTATTTCAAAGATGTGTGGACGTGGTACTTAGTGGTGGACTTGGCAGTGTTAGGTTAAAGGCTGGACTCGATGATCTAAATGATTCTATGATTTTCCATGCTTTATATGGGCTCTTCTCAGCCAGGTGTGCCTTTAGTGTGAGCATCCCTTTACACAGAGTAATGGTAACCTTGCATATAATAAGATTTTTTACAGTTACTTCATAAATGAAGGATAATAGTTCTTCCTGTCCCCTGAACTCCAGTTCTAACAGGTCCTAAAGCAAGCAATTTTCAGATTTGCTGTAAGGTATTGGTCAGTCATTTAAGTTCAGCAGCTACAGCACAGCTTGTACACGTGGCAGATTACTTGACAGCAACCTGTATTGCCTCACTGGGGTTTGAGGGAACCACATATGCAAAACCTTCTTGTGCCTCTCTGTTTTCAGCACTCTTCCACCTTATTCTTCAACCACTTTAGAATTCTATTTTCATTTTGCTTTCTTGTCTTAATTTAAAATTATAGTCCTCTCAAAATCGAAATTGTTGAGGGATTGCCCTTGCCATTCCAGGAGGGGAAAAGTGGGCAGAGACCTATTATGTCTCCTTTCTCAGACCTCTTTTTTTTTGTTGGTTTCAGTTTGCTGATTAGTTTCACAGCTGAACAACTGTATTTTAGATGCTTGGAAACATATCAAGTTTGCCATCACAGTTGATCAGCATGGCCCTACATGTCCCAGTGCTGTTACCAGCAGCAGAAATCACTTGCTGGTGT
The DNA here is from genome assembly GCF_003984885.1 of Neopelma chrysocephalum. Taxonomy (NCBI): domain Eukaryota; kingdom Metazoa; phylum Chordata; class Aves; order Passeriformes; family Pipridae; genus Neopelma; species Neopelma chrysocephalum. The sequence continues at coordinate 9,605,016 of NW_020897737.1, forward strand.
AGCTCAGGACTTTTCTTAAAACATAATAGGCAGTGTCACAGAAGATGTTTTTCCAACCAAAAAAAATGTAGTTATCACTTTTCCAGTAAGTTTAAACACTTCTTTAGCATCTTGTTCAACCTTCTAATGAGAATAAATATGTTAGTAAATGTTGCAATAGACCATTATTTGGAGCTAATAGGTAAAAGTATTATCACTTTTTGGTAGGTGACAATAAATTATGGCAGTTATAAAGGGAACCTCTATAGTCTTAGTAGTTTTCCTCCTGATATCCAGGACATCTTATTTAATAATTAAATTATTATGAGGATACGGTGGTATTTATTATTACGTAACACTGAGAAACTAATCACTCATCAAATCCTACAGAAATCTGGGGTACTGAATTCTGACAAAGACCAGGGTATTTTTATTTTTTTTATTCCTTTCTTTCTTTTAGTGTGAAATTGTACCTGTAATCTGTATCCCCCTCAAGCAGAAAAGATAACCCTAGGCAAGCTGACCTCTTTGGCACCCACAGCTGATGATCATCTCCACTAGGCACATTAATTAGTTGCTAGAGTAATTAAATGGAAGTGCACATAATCAATGCCAGATGTTTTGGAGTTGTTTTATTTTGGATTGCAACTGCTACTGGCTTCCCAAACTTACAGTCTTGAATGTTTTTTCCCAGGGAAGGCCAAACTCTTCATCATCCAGTCTCAAGTTCATTAGCACCTGCTTGTATTCCTCCAGCCCAAAGCTGTGGCTGTACAACCTCACCACCCCACCACCCACACCCCCATTACTTCTGGTTGAGTTTTGACGAGTTTGGGGTGAGATTGAAAACTACTGGTTAAGTTTATATTTCCTTGTGTACACTCACATTCTTCTTCCTCAAAAATATGTCTTTGCCTGGGGAAAGAAGCAAAGCAATATGTCAGAGTTGGTGTATTTACATGCTAATATTTAGATACATGTGATATTTATAAAGGAGAACAGTGAGGGATGGAAGTTGGTATTTGTCAGCAACTGTGACTGGCATCTGGGGAGAAATCTCTGTCACTTCTGGTTTTATTGATGTCTCATTTTTAACTTATTTAAATGATGATCATTATCTGCTCACAAGTTCAACACCAGTTATTTCTTTATGTTACCTTCATACTATGTTAAAAATAGTATTCCCTTCACTGCTCTTGGACTACTTTTCGTAGATACAGTATATGGTGTAAATTTATCCTCATATGGTTTTAATTACCTTGTATACTTCCTGGAAAACAGCCAAATGCACAGGAATTTTGTTGGGGAACTGACTTCTTAACACCCTGACTGTCTTTTGTCCATAAAAGATGTTACCAAGTCTAAGTTTATCAGATATAAGTCTGATTTAAGGGGAAGGTGGGAGCATTTGCTTTTTTAATTGCATCTCTTCAATATTATGAATGCAGCGTTGTTTCTTTTGAGCCAGTAGCTGGTAGTGTAATCCTGCTAATGCACTTTCACTCTCAGGAGCCATCAGTTCTTGCACCCTCATCCTTCCAGACTCTCCTCACTGGCCTCTTCCCATCCAAACATTCAGTCTATTTCCATGGAACTGTGCCACTGCCACAGCATTACTCTGCAATTAAGGGCTATTCTGTCTTTTCTACTTTACAGACAGAATTACAACAGTTCTCTCAAGGTACTGTTCCTTGGCAATATGGTTTTTGTTTTGTTTCTTCCTATCAGAGATTTGAACTATATTTGGTATTTATTTATTTTTATTGTTGGAAAATTTCTTTGGCTGATTTTCCTTGATGGACTACTGGGATCTGCACTGTTTCTTCCCTCAAATTTACCATAATTTTTCTTACTTTTTACATTGTGACAGAGATACTGTCATGGTGTTGACAGTCCTAGCAGATGTCTGTGACTGGCTCAAGTGTTTCTCAACACCTGCTGATTTTTTTCCTCCTGTTTCTACTTTAAATAATCCCCCATAACCTTGTCAGTTTTCTGTGCCAGCTGACTTGCCCTACTTTCTTTAAGGTGGAACTATTCCTCATTTACAAGCTTTCTCTTCCCAAATAATTCCAGTGAGTCTGTTACATTCATGGTTTCCCTCTTCATGCTGCTCTTAATTCATTAATTCAGACACTGATAATCTACCTAGCTGATTCATTTGTTTTTCCTCTCTTTTAATAATCAAGTTACTTATTTTTTTACGTTTTTAAAAGTGATAAGAACTGTAGCCAACCATCTTTCTAGATGCACTAGATGATAAGAAAAATCTCCCAAGAGAAACATCACAATTCACTGTCAGCTATCATTAGCAAGCTAAGTAAGCTAAATGCAGATTTCCTCTTTGTAATTTATTCCTTTTAGTATAAACCTGGGGAAAGGTGCAGAGATAATTTGCAGCCTGCTCTGAAAGTTAAGATAAGGGTTATATCGGACCAAGGATTGATTATATTTAAAGCCATGGGACCCCCAGTGGCAATATCTCCCAGCTGTTCCCTCTTATTTACAGCAGCACAGCTCTGGCTTAAACTGCAACTGATCTTGGCAGCTGAAGCATCACAGCACAAGGGGGGAGTGAGGGGGAAGGAATCTCCAGGCGGCTTCAGTGCAGCCTTTTGTCCTCTGTGGTCCAAGGTAGGAGCATGGATATGTATCATAATTCCAGTCACTTCCTGCCACTGAACTTGAGCAGTTTGACTTCTGTGACCTGTAAATGACCAAACAGCTCTTACAGATGTTGCACCCCCAATTAATACTATTTTTAAATGAGCTCATCTAATGTTTCTGCAGCTGATTTGTGTTTCAGTACAGCAACACCATATCACCTAGCAATTAATCCCTGATATGGCAACGATCACAGCTACTACTGTGTGCAGATACTGTTCTCTAAGGGAAGTTTCCTTAGAAAATATTTCTATGCAATGAGATTTCTTTACTATGAAGATTTATTTTATAGCTTGCTTGTCTCTGTCTCCCCTTCACAATATCTCTTCTGCGCAATTTAGATTCACGTTCACTAGGAACTGCTTCATAATGATGAATACCTGGTAGCTGAGCACAGAAAGACTCAGACCTAGGCAAAGTATTCTTGGTTTTGTGTTGGAATTTTTAGTTTGGTTTGGAGTTGGTGGGCTTTTTTTGTTTTGGTTTGATTTATATTTTTTTTAAGATAGCAAATACAAGGGCAGAAATAAGACAAGGATAAACAGAATAGAAGCACCAATTAACAATAGCCAGGTAGGTGAATGGCTCAAAAAAAGCATTTTAGAATCAAAGGCTTTACATTTGAAGCCAGTACAAGGCTCCAGGGAGACCTTACTGAAACTTTCAGCACTTAAAGAGCGCTTACATGAAAGATGGGGACAGACTTTTTAATAGGGCCAGTTGTGATAGGGCAAGGAGTAATGGTTTTAAACTAAAAGAGGGTAGATGTAGATTAGATATAAGGAAGAAATATTTTACAATGAGGAAAGTGAAACACCAGGTTGCCCAGAGAGGTGCTAGATGCCCCATCTCTCAAGGACAGGTTGGACAGGGCTCTAAGCAACCTGATCTAGTTGAACATGTCCCTGTTCATTGCAAGGGGCTTAGATTAGACGACCTTTAAAGGTCCCTTCCAGTCCAAACAATTCTATGATTTTATGATATTTATGCCTAAACAGCATTAGAAGAATGTACCCTATAGTCAACAAAGAATGTGGAAATTTCACGCTTCATCCTGAATTCTGTTTATTAATAGGTCATCAAGAGTTTTTTCACAGAGTAGTTCCTTTAAAATGAAAACCTGTCTTCTGAAATGCTTCTTTTAAAGAAGCTTGTGGGTTTAGCAAATTGTTTCTTATGTCTTTTTTGACAAGGACAGTAGCAGGTTTTCATTAATTTTGCAATGTACACTTTGCACTTGAGTATTATATGAGAAAATCAGGACTAGAGGATATGCAGAGTCAGAATGCAGCAAGCTCATATTGACAATATCAGGCCTGTAGGTTACAGCAAAGGCAGCCGGCAAACCTGTTATAATGAAGGGAAAAACTTTTTTTTTTTACAAAAAAATTTTTGTAGAGATTGGTAAATTGGATCCCATGTGATGAACATTATACATTTAATAAGTAGCAGGATTTACTTTGTTGCCTTACCCTTCTTGATACATCTGATTTTATTTTGTCACTTAAGACTTATACCACACTGATTTGGTGGCATCTGCTGTGTACTCGTGATGGGATGAGCAGTTAGTTGTCAAGTTTTCCACTGACAGATTTTTTTATTTTATTTTTTTTACCATGAGAAATTGGGTACTTTGCAGAAAAGAGGTAAGTCCTGGAATAATGAGGGAAAAAAAAGCCTCAAAGATTGTCCTTGTCCCCATGTCTTTGTCTTTATTTCCCTAGGCACCAAAAAGTCCTTTTTGGACAGACTTCTGTGCACTGACCTTGGTACCAGTGTCCTGCCATGACCTCACCACATTGTCATCATGCCATGGTCTCAAAATGTAAAATATCCTACTATAGGAAATTTGACACTACCTATATTACAATAACTGCAGTAAAGTAAACTGCAGAAAAACATGTTTCATGCCAGTGGAAGCAGCAAAGCTAGTAGATGAATTGGATTCCTTTTTAGATGAATCTTCTATGGATCAGTAGGTTTATTCAGAGTTACTTAAAAAGCAGTTAACATTCCATTAGCAACAAACTGTGATCTGTGTCAGCAGTAAAACACTGTTCACTCATTTATTTTAGAATGAGCAGCCACTGCAGGGAGAAATAAAATTATGAAATGCCTCACAAGCAAATAAATAGTAAGGCAAAGCCAGGGATTTTCTTTCTGTTTCTAAATACTAAGCCTTCCTCCTAGGAATATTTATAAATACAGAGCAGTTTTTCCCCTGATGCTTACTGTGTGCAGGGTAAGTCAAAACATTCTATTTCTTCTGGTATTTTTGGTTTGTGATCAAAGAGGAAAAAAGTGCATGCTCAGATTTGGCTGCTGCCATGTTATTTCATTGAAGTAAGAGCATTGTTGGTTCAGCATTATGTCCTCTGCTAACCTGGCTTTGGTCCCAAAGAGCTGTCTTGAAAGAATACCTTTCCTTGCAGTTGGTAGTAGGAATATATAGGGCCCTGTGACCCAGTGAGCTCTTTACCTGATCATGATTATCTTCTGTGCTTAAAACAGCCTTTACCTCTCAATTGTCCTGACTCAGACAAAATCTGACCCAGCACAGGAGTTAATATTAGGCTCTCATTATTCTTGAAGGGTAAGTTTGATATTCACAAACCTTTTTATATCTAGTGAGATCAGGTATAAAATAGTCTTAGAGTGTCATTGATACCATGGCGACTCAGACACGAGTAGAACAAGTAGTCTTGAAATCTGAGTTATGTGACAGCAAAGCTCACTCCAACCTGAGCTGCTAACAGCAGGCATCCTAATGACATGTCCATGTTACCCTTGTGTCATTCCCCTGTGTGGTATTGTGTCAAATACAGCTCAGCTGAACATCTAACAATTGGAAGGTTGATTGCTCTCTATTTTTTTGAAGCCAATACTGTGACTGTACAGTCCTGCAACAGCCTAGGGCAGACTGTCCCCACTACTGGACATGGCACATAAAACCAAGAGCTCAACAGTTGGAAAAGCTGAACAGTATTTTAATAATAAATAAAAATGTAGACTTCACTCCAAAAGTAACAAGTTCTATGTTACACAATAATGTTGCTTCATAAGGTTTTAATCCTTGTTTTAATTACTCTGGTAGATGAATCATTATAGTGAGACATAGAGAGAGAAGGCAGAAAGAAATATAAATAAACACATGGTGACTACACTGGTTAGGCAACTTGTGTTTCTGCTAAGACAGTAACAAGCAGATGCACAGCTGACTCATGTGGCACATAGGATTATGATTAAGATGTTGGCCATAAGTATCAGAGTGACTTTGAAAAACTTGTTTTATTTTGTGAATGTTATATTTCTATAAATCAAAATATATAAGTGGGGTCAGTAGAAGTAATTTTAGATCACTAATTGATATTAGCAATTAAAAATTAAGACCTATTATTTACAGTAATAACCAGTATCTCCCCATTTACCTGAGATTCTGCTGTACCTGCACAGATTAATGTGAGGGGGGAAAACTCCTTTTTTCATCCTTTTCAGAAGAAAGGGATCCTGATGATGCAGTACTTTGGAGAAACAAAGTTTTGGGTCTTTTTCTTCCAGTTTCTGGTAGTGGTTGTTCTGATTTAGCATGAAGGCAAAGAAAACATTGTGGGGGCATCTTCAAAAGCCATAATTTTGAGACTGTGTTCATTCTCTCCCATTGCCTTGTAAGAAGATTATGATAATGAACAGTAATATAGAATTAATTCGTAGCTAAATCATTTGGACTGCTTTTTTTTAGACCTGAGCCCTAACTGCATCAATTGTGTTTAGCTCTATCTCCAGTAGTTAAATTCTTCTGCAGATTACATTTTGAAGGTGCAGGGTGATGGCAAACAGCTTGCCCAGCTGTTTTGAAGCTCAGATTTAATGGTGGGTCCAGAAGCTTTGAAGTGAATTCTCTAAGTTTAAATAACAAAAGCAGCATTTTGTAATCTTTTCCCATGCCAGTCCTTTCCTTCCATAAGTTGAAACTCTCATATTTTCAAAATGGCTCAGTAATTCTACTAAAAAGGAGGAAGTAAGTAATGCATAAAAGTGATCATTCTGGAAATCCTCCAGTGCTGCTGCTTAAAATCTGGTTTTTAAGATATGTACTTGGAATTAGCCCTTGCATTATAAAGAATACTGTCACTGCACTGATAGAAACACAAAGTATCAAGCTATGAAGTAAAAATGAATTTATTTTTAATAGTTTATATGGTCACCGTAATCCATAAATGCATGCAGATAATATGTAAAACGTTGTGGATGTTACAACCACACAGCTACAATGGTCTTTATTTAAATCACCTTTGTAACTATATTCTTAATAGAAGAATTATGCTTAGTTCTGTTTAAACTCTAAGAAATAAGAAAAATACAATAATTATTTTATATTATGTCCAAATTCAACCGATAATGGCATATCTTACATAACTCAGGAGTGACCTTGTACACGTTGAAAAAACCACATAATTTTGTCCAGAAAGCATAGATTATGCATCTACCCCTTTTAAAATAGGTAATATAATGAAACTGTTCCTTTGAAAACATCCCTCAGGTATTATCCTATTGTACATTTGCCAATGGGCTTTTTAAATGTTTGAGTGTATGACAGAATTAGAAAATCTACTACGTGTAGCAGCAAGTGCAGGCAAGGAAATTGTGCATAAAATCTCTGGATTGAGCACCATGTAATTTTTAAGTGATTCACCTCTATGCCACCTGCTATTCTATCTCCGGGAGAATTACAAAATTTCAAGCATCTTGCTAAACAGTGTCATTTTAAATAGGAAAGCATTACTTTAAAAGAGCAAAACAAGGAAAACAAAGCTTTTACAAAGAAGTGGTGTCACTGAAATATTTCCTGAACACCAATCATTAGTTTTGAAACCGTTGCTGATCCATAAATTTTGATTTCTTGCAGAGAAATACTTGCTTAATTTATACATGCAGATAGAGCCTTCCTCTGAAATCTAGCTGGTTTTGTGGTCCCAGTAACATTTAAGATAAATATTGCAATAGCTTCTTAATATCTTCTAGGTATATAATAGATACCGCTATTGACAATGTCTTTCCTGTGCTGTGCACTGAATTAAGAAGGCTGATATTATTTTTACTTCAGATTACCTGGTTTCTGACCAAAATGGGGCACACTGCATTTAAAATGAGATACTAAACAGTGCCATTGCTGGTTTATATGGTCTCAACATTTTCTGTAATAGCTTCTCTAAAATGTGTGGTATAAACAAAATCCTCAAGCACATTGCAGGTAAAATGGTTTTACTGGGGCTCATTTGCACTGACCTACATAGGTTGTTCTCAGGCTTCCCATTCCTGAGCAACAATGCTCATTCTGAATTTGTGCCAAGAAAGCACTTCATCTGCACCAAGCCAATTTTTTTGTAAAAGTAGATTCTGCCATCAAAATAAAGGCACAAATACAATTTACACACTGTTAGTAAAATCAGGAAAACCAATCTCAATGAAGAAAGAAGGCAGGATTTACCCATCCAGTTATCTTACAAACATGTCTGTATAGATCTAATTTTCCGCATTGCATCAAGAGCAAAGAAAACCTAAATTTCCATCTAAAGTCATCCGTGGATGGAAAGAATGGAAAGAGAAATGCATTAAGAATAGCGCTGCTGATTTCTTTATTCTAGGAGAAAAAAGAAAATCTGTCTCCATTCCTCAGTAACTTTTCATTGCCTTCTATATTTCAATACTCTAAAGCATTCTGTAAAATGTATTTAACACAAAAATACTGAGGATGGATGTTTTATTTTACTTCTATGCTATGTATAACTATCTAAGATTTTGAAGTGTTATGGGATGAATAAAATAGGATTCTTATTTTATACAAAGAAAAGATGTCTTAATTAATGAAATTTTCCAAAGCAAGAGAATCTGACAGGTGTTAAAACTGTGGACATATGGCATGTAATCTTATTTCACCTTAGCAAAAGATTGCCATCTTTGGGGAAGGATTTTATTGTGGAAGAGATCAAGGATTGGTTTTTCTTGCTTGGTTTCCACGGGTGTAATATGCTGAACATCACACAGAGTGTTCATTGAGACTTCCCATTAAAGTTCCATTAAACTAATATCCCTCTTAGAAAGCAAAATGCTATTTTGAATTACCCAATTTTCAGGTACATTTTTTTTAAACTCAGTTTTTTTTCTCTGAACTTGCTGACATCTGCATGATATAAATAAACTGTTACATAAGCATCCAAAATCCCTTATAGAAAAATAGGAATAATTACTAGGGCTCAGGCACTTCTGTGTAAAACATACAATCAGTGCATATCATATGTGCTCAAAAAAAACAAAAACAAAAAACCCCAACACATCCTCCTTTTATCTGAATTTATTTGTTTCCTCACCAAAAACTTAACAGATCATAGCTTTCTCTGTTTTTTCCTCAGGACCAAAGGTGCCCCCTTGATTGGTGAGGATACTCCAGTGGTTACAAGTTTCCGATTTTCACGTAAATAATTGCGCTGTCGAACTGTGGATGATCTTATGTAAGTGCCAGTAGTAACTACTTTTGCTGCCACTGTAGGTGGTACATTCTGTGGAGGCAGCCCATTGATTTCATATGTCCACTGCATTGATTGTGTCTGAAAATAATGAACAGAGACATGAAAAATAATCAGTGATCAAATACCTTGAATATTTGTCAGCGATTTAAGATGCTACATTGATTTCAAAAGATATTTATCCTTTTCCATGTAATGGACTGGAATAACATAGAATGAGAATTGCACTCCTGAAAGAGAGAACTGAAACAACATTTAGCTTATTCAGGACCAGGTATAACAAAGCTGAGATATTTACCTTCCCTGGCTCATCTAAAATGTCTTTTTTATTCAGTAAATCCCATAACTCTCTATGTTTTCCAATGGTATTTAATTATTTCATACTATAACATAAATGCCTCAGGTTTATACTGGAGGATTTAATTGCAGCTTCGTTATTGGTGATAATAGTATTATCAAATGGTGGAATTTTTGCATTAGAATAATGAACAAAACTAAGCAAAAAGGCTTCTGAGTATGCACAAGAGAATTGCAGTTTCATGTTGAAATCTTTAGTTTGAAGTGTATTTATGTGAATTGAAAATGACACTCTTCATTTGCTCTCTGTTTATAACTGGTCTCTAGGAAGGGAACATATGTTTCCATGTCATAACTTGTAATGCTTGGATACTTGATTCTTTCTGAGCATGTGGTTTTTATTCTTGCTACATATCCCATCTATCTGTACTTAAGGACTACTATTTCTATGAATATTGAGGCTGTATTGCTGTCTACCTGCCATGCCTCATTTGTGTCCTGAAGCAGAATTTTGGTTGCTAAAAACTCATGTGTAACTTTTTCAGATCTTTCAATCATTTTCCTTTCAAAAATGTATCACTTTAGCTCTTGAATGCAGGTGTTTATTCCAAGTCTTTAGCATTTTCCTGTTTTTACATCTAGGAAAAGGTATATTCCTGAATCGTAGTTTCCTGTTCTCCTTTTCTTTAAAAAAACCCCAAAACCCACAAACAAACAACAGAAATATTGCAAACTCTCAAATTATGTTTATTATGTCCAGCTTTGTACTATGCAAAAGAAGGCCAAACCATTGCATGCCCACTTTAGGCATGCACTGTCATCAATTCCCTCATAGTTAGTGGCTGGAAATTCCAATCCCCCAAAATTTGGGGCTTTTTTTTTTTTTTTTGGCTTCCAAGATAAAACTAGTAGGGAAGACTGAGTAAAAAATATGCCATGGCACAGGTCCATTAAAATATAAATGTGATTTTTGTTTTTTATACAGAACATAGAACACAGTGCCTGAACATAATACATAGAACATACCAGAGACTTTGCAGCCTCAGAGCAGTGAAGTCTTATGAAATAAGTGATATTTCCAAATTCCCAAGGTCTGCCTTTCCACATTTGGCACAGCACTGCAATCACACAGCTGTGCTGCTTGTGGTTCTAGAGCAGGTTTGTTGGTACTATCCTGGTGTGTTGAACTACAGAGACATTGCCTGTAGGGTCACCTTTCTCTCCTGCTTCAAGTCATAAGGTTTTATCATTGCAGCAAGAGTTGTACTTTATGTAATTCATCTCCCATTTAAAACTAACTTAATCTTTAGAACAATCAATTGTAGATATCAGCATTACATCTAACATCATTTTTCATCCAAGGAAACAAAAGGTCAGAAAGGCTGTGTATACTCGGAAATCGATCTGGAAATCAGTGCAACAGTCCACCTCAGAGCTCATGAGTTTTTCCCTCAGTTAACAGTCCAGCTTCCAACACAAATTTGTGGCCCATTTGCTTATTCCATTTTGAGCATCCTGTTTCTGCTTTGCTGCTGGGCATGTCAGTACACCAAGCAGATTTGGCCTACGGAGAGGTGCCACAAAACCCATACAAATTGTGACAAATTCTCACATAGGATAAATGCTACCAACCATTTCCAAAGCATAGTGTGTTTATTTGTCTTGTTATTTATTGCATTCTGTCAATTAATTACAGTCTAGGTAAAGCACTACAAAAACCATAGAGGTGAGCAGTCAAACTCTAAATTTCTCTACACTCATCCCATAATTATAACAGCATAGAGAAGACAGAGAAAAAAAGTAAGGTAAAGTGGCTCTTTGACTGTATTAAGTTTTGTTACATGTTAGTTTTATAGTTGCCAGGGAAAAAGTTTGACTAGATATTTATCTTTGTTATCTTTCATATGCTTTTCCTATCGTTCTAATACCCTGTTCATTGCTAAAGTGTATTTGAGGGATATCACTGCAAGCAGTTTTGAATTTATATTGCAGATATTCAACAAGAAGTTTCAGAACATTAAACTGTAAACTCTTCAGCACAGGCTTTGTTCTCTGCTATGTACTTATGCAGCATTGACACTATTTCACAGATATGCTGAATAGACTTACAGCTCTTAAATGCCATCACCTTATGAATCTCTAATTGTAGTACTTCTTGTTGGACAACTGGTTTTAACCAGCATTTTGGCAACTGAATCTATACTTTTCTGCACCAATGTTGAAAGATTAGATGAGGAGTTTTTGCTGTGTATTTTTAAATAAACCTCTTCTTCAAAATTGGCAGTACTGATTTTACTTAGTGTCTGCTGAATGATTCACTTTTTTCCAATAAGATTAGTAAGCACGAGATCTTAGTAGATATTTTCACCATGCGTGAATAATTTTTCAAAATTTTCATTACTATTTTTCTAAAATCAAAATGTAATTTAAATTTAATATTATTCTGTGTAAAACAAGCAGATTAACTCATCTTTATTTAATACTGTGAAATGATCTAGTAACTCTATTGACTGCAAAGATAAATTCCAGCAAAAGCAGGTGCGACATGAACCAACATCAGTATCTTATGTCCAAAGATAAAGCTGTCATTTAAGAAAAGTGGCTCTCCTAAGTTAACTAATTATTTTATTAACTTCTGTGCAAAATGAAATGTTTTATCTCCCTTTATTACAGCAGCTAACCAATTGAGTTTAAAGAAAATTTAACCTCAGGGTCATATTCACTGTGTGCAAGTCTCATTGATTATTCCGAGGTCAGAGAAAAGATCTGTTAGGTGTTTCAGCCAGTAATTTCAACTGAGTATCAAGTTACTAAAAAAATTAATTTCTGCTCATGAAATCTACCCATATTATAACTGTACTGTCTATAGTGTTAGTAACAGTTTGAACTGGGATTTAAACAAAAATGGTGGACTATGCCATCTCTCAACTTCGTTTATTATCAGCATCAAATAACTGATATAGACTTCTGCGTAGTAATAACCTTTTGTTAATTTTCTGTTTGCTATAAAGATATCCTAGTGTAGTGGTTTGAACCAGGTTTTCCCCCTGAAACTAAGAAAGTGGTAACCCCCAGGGGGTGGTGACCCTTGGGGCTTGACCCAATCAATGCTCCTGCAAAATATAAACATATCTCTGGAGACCGGAAGGGAAGCAGTGGTACTTGTGGTGAGAAGAAGAAGTGGCCATGTTGTAGAGGCCACGAGGAGAAGGGGCTCCGGCCCCTTGGGGGCCTCTGCCCCCCCCAGCCCCTGGTTGGGGGGCTGCAGGGACTCAGAACTGAACTAAGTGCCTGTGTCTGAGATGCCGAAGGAGTTTTCTCCACTGCGAGTGGGTGACGGAGCAGCAGGGACAGCAGTGTCCGAAGAACAGTGGCAAAGAGCCAACTGATAAGGACCAAAGGAACAACACAAGCCGGTATGCAGCTAAGGCAGACACAGAGGTGTCTGAGGAGAAAGAAAAGCAGCAGCAGGACAAGAGACCCGAGCCAGCAGCAGGAAGAGAGTTTCGGAGGGTAAGAACTGGACAAACCAAAACCCCCAAACTCGCTAGAGACCCCTCTGAGAAAGAGGAGGGGGTGGTGGACTGAGTAGAGTCCTAAAGTGCAGTATGCACTGCTGAGAGGAGCTAGGAAGCTCATGGCCTCCTGAGAGATAAGCCAGGACGGCCGAAAGAATGTGTGTGTGTGGGGGGTGACCTTGGCCCCCCCTGCTCCAGCTTCAGAGAAGCTGGCAGCCATCTTTGAGGCAGAGCATGGGAGCTCTGCATAGGGGCTTGATTTCCCCTGAAGATACCAGACTGTCACGAAGACCCCCGTGCTTCGTGATATGACCGTGGTGGAACGACCTTGTCTGGGGTTACGTAGTCCACGGAAAGACCCCCGTTTGAGGACGGAGGGCCGAGGGGCTTGGAGACCCCCTTGTGTGTGCTGGCAGAGAGCCAGCAACTGCTTCTGCTGCCTGGAAGAGAAGAAGAGAGCCTGCTGCCTAGAGAGAGCCTGCTGCTGACAGACTGGAAGGGGTCTTTTCTTCTTCTTCTCTCCTGGACTTTTATTTGGAGAGAGAAGAGATTTGGCCCACTGTAAATATTATTGTCATGGTAAAGATAGATATAGAGTTAAAATTGTATGCAGTGTATTATAGTAAGTATTTATTTGTATAGTCTTTGTAATATATTCCTTCCCCCATATTGAGTCTCGTGTTTTTGTCTGGAAAACCCATCTCACATGGGGTTGAGATGTGGGTGGGGGGCTAGGAATCAGAATTGGATTTTGGGCCTTGCTGAAACCATGACACCTAGATTGTATGTTCAGTGAAAAAAAAAAAAGATTGTGCCTTGACTTTGTGAAAAAAACTGCCTATTCTGTTGCTCTGTCAGCTATTCTGTGGAAGGTGATGGTATTTGCCTGATGGAAACTCATTGGGTTCAATGGGGAAATCATGGGTGTTATGACATGAACCCTTTAGATAGAATCCATCAAGTTAAAAGAAAAAAAAAATGGGCAATAACAACAAAACACTCCACCCTAATTTATCACCATGAATTATGGTAGTCCCTCTACTGTAAACCATGTATCAAAATCCAAGATATTCGGAGACAGTCATTGTGAAAAAATTGTGCACTTACATACTGATTAACTAAAAAAAAAATACTGTTGTTTCAGTTCAGCACTTTCTGCTAAAGGGAAAATGTGTTACACACATGGAAAAGAGTTACTATAACTGTCAGCATAACTTGGAGTAGTTCTTTGTGTAGCACTAGAACCACGCAGAATTCAGTAATTTTCAAGACAACCTAGACTTCAGCAATTTTCAGTAAACCTTAGACAGCCACAAATATGTGTTTTACTAGAATACTTTATTTCCAAGGGTAAAATATTAGGTTTTCAAAAGCTGCTGAAGCCGTAAGTATTTTCTTCGGTTTAAGTCTGTTCATCTTAACTTCAACAACTATTCTAACCAATAAGAAAACTGCAACAAGAGCAAGTCTACCAAGTACAAAATCCATGCAAGGGCCTCAAAGGTGCTGCTTTGGGTTTCCAGGTCAGACATGCTGCAGCAAAGGAAAACGTGGATCATGTTTCAGACTTTTCTGGAATGGTTGGGAAAAAAGAGACTTCCATATATGACCATATGATCATCTATATATGACCATATAATTAGGATACATTACTTGACTTGCAAGCTGCATTTACTTGCCTCAAAAATGGGAAAAAAATTCCTGAATCAGAGGAAGTCTTCCTATTTTTAAGGCAGTGCAGTTTATTGTATCAAATTTGGAACAATTCTAATACTATCTCTGGTAGTAACAAAGTCTGAAGATGAAGGCATTGAATCTGCTGCAATCTGTGCTATTGACCAGAACAGAATTATAAAAGAGAATCTCTGTTAAGAAGATGTATCTGATATAAACACAGGTATTTAAGAATCCCAGGCTCCCTGTGATGCATATCTAGGCCCATTTCACACATAATTTAAGAAGAAAGACCAGACCACATTCTGAATGTCCTTGACAATCTGAGGGAGAATTTCTTGCTGAAATGAATGACTTTCTTTTCTCAAAACCTCAACATTCCTGAACAGAAGTGTGAAGAGAATAATAATTTGGCTCACTTGGTTGGAGTAATGGCCACCTGCAGAGCTAAATCATTCTGAAAAATGTTTTTAAGAATTCAAAACTGAGCCACACACGGCCACTTTTTACTAAATAAATTATTTAAGTAAGTCATTTAACCATCTTGATGGCTGACTGAGTAATGTTCATGAAGTAATGTATTCAGCAAATACTGGTAAGAGTCATCAAATAATTTATATAAAAGTCTACTTTTTTTGTATCCAACCCATTTTTACTGACAGCTCATGACTCATAGGATTAATTTGCAAAACACAGATCATCCACGTGTATTCACTGTAGGCTGGAAGTGCTTTTGAATTACATGCTAATTAATTGCCAAAAAATCTTCATTAGGAGAGTGATAAATATTGGGAGCAAGGATCAGGAATTTCAAGGAATATTGTATGCCAATTAGCTTCCAAACAGTGTGAACTCTGCAAAATCCAAATAAAATTTGCAAGACTTCCAAAAAACTAAACCACAGGAAATTACAGGTAGTGCTTCAAATATTTCCTGGCTCTTAATTTATGCTGCACTGGTGACAAGCAAATAAATGACCAATTATGATCAGTGTATATGGAATGAAATTAAACCAAACTTTTACGTGAACTGTGTAAGGGAAGGGCAGAGGTAGGAAAACTAGATCAAAACAATGATAGTCCATTAAGTGAGTGAAAGAGAGAAAAAAACCCCAAAGCAATAAAAAACAAATGATCTAAAGGCATTCACTCACCACCTCCTACAGGCTGACAAATGCCCACCCATGCTCTGATCAACTTCTAATGAAGAAGATGGCTACGAATAATTTTCTTTGGTTAGAGAACATTTCCAGATAGAACTGAAATTGCTTTAATTGACTTCTGCAGTTCAAATATTAGGTGTTTCAAAACATTGCTCAGAGGTTATGCAATCAAAATCCTCCAGGACTGAACACAGTCTTAATACCTTCATATAGCAATGGTGCCCATATTTTTATCGTCTTTTGGCATTATCAGAACTATAGTCTCAATAAGCAAAGTAACCATTCCTCATGCTCGTGAATGAAAAATGTTGAGTATTGATTCTGCACTCTGCTTTTAATAATAAAACTCATGTCAACATCAACACAGGTGATATTTAATGTGAAAGTATTTCATTCTGTTTAAGAGATACAATTTAGAATAACATTAAACTACAGTAATTAAGAAATCTACCAGGAACAAGGTAGAACGTGTTTCCACCAAGCTACTGAATATGTAATAGTACTGTTTGCTGTTAAGATATGCAAGCTTTCACAGACAAGTTTAGAGAAGCCACACCTGGGTACTCTGGCTGGCACACTGCATCATTTATTTCCAGAACAGCATGACAAATGGTTTTGATATGCTATCTTCCATAGGCTAAGTTAGTGATTATTCAGTAATAAAGGTGCACAAGCCTGACTTCTGGAGGGCTTGATAATGTTACCTGCAATCTGGTTCACTCTGACACCTATTTTATCATTTAAGACTTATTGTGTGTGCCTTCTGCTTTAGAATATCTCTGAAGTCTCACACATGAATTACAAAGCAATTGCTCAGGTCTCTAGCTGAATTCAGCACAGTGAAAGCAAATTAACTGCAAGCCAACGGGAATACACCCTTTTCCAAGGATTTGCCAGCCTCCTGGCTGCTCCACCTAGTGCCTGGCCATGAATACACCCTTTTCCAAGGATTTGCCAGCCTCCTGGCTGCTCCACCTAGTGCCTGGCCATGATTACTACCCCAAGAAGCCTTTGCAGAGCATCCCCCTGCTCCAGATGCATCTTGCCATCCCTCAGATCTGTCGGTTCTCTGTTCAGCTTGACAGGCACACCACAGCTCTGAGATGTCACTGCAGCTGAGGAATTCCTTTCTTTCCTCACAGCATTTTATGGCTTATCTGAGAAGTGTGTTCTCTTCACTAACTCATCATTAGGGGCAATACTTCTTTTTTTTTCAGTTAGAACTGTACTGTTTATGTAGGCAATTATAAATTTGGAAGTTGGATTATAGAACAAAGCCTATTTAAAAATGCTCTTCAGGCACTGTGTCACTGTTTCTTACTTTAACTCAATTAGGTTATGATGTTCTCTTTCAAAGCTACAAACTTTGTCAAAGAAACAAGCATGATTATTTTCCTTACTATTATAAGGCTTTCTATTATATTTCATTCTTTGATCTACATACATTTTTAAAGTAATTTTCTATGTCACTTTTGCAAAATTAAGATTCCTAACAGCTATTTAAATAATTATCTAATTTCAATTGGTTTGATATGTAGCTGACTGAGAACAGAAGTTTTAATGATGGTTAAAGAACTTTAATTGCTTCAGCAAAGTAATTAAGGTTCCCTACCATTAATAAAATCTACTGTAAGTATTCATGAATATTAAAGTCTTAAAGAATCCACAACATATCCCATGAAGTACCTGATTTGTGTGCAGAAAATACAAAATAGGCAACAATATTTCAAATACATATATATACATTCAGTTATTAAAATGTACACACATCCTAAGTTCTGGTAGAGGCAAACTGTAATATATATATCTTAATGCTAATTAGCTTCTCAGCATTGGGTTCTCAGCAGGGTAACAAAACAAAAAAATTTGCATGTACAATATTTGAGTTTAATGTTTAAAACAAACGGGAAAAAGATGACTATAGGATCTTCCCCCATAATCCTAACCTCCCATTTTCCTTTACAACACAATTGTAATGATGAACATAAACCAAAGAACTTACACTGTCATCTCTGCTACTTTACAGCTTAATTATTGCTGTTCTTTGAAGCACACAAAAATTACAAGTCTGCTACTCACTATTCAAAGAATTTAATAATGAAAATATGAGATTGTTAGGACGATGCCTTTACCCTCAGAAATGCAAAAGAAATTTTAAAGCAAGAGTACTGTACTTCTTTACTGCAGCAGCATCAGAAGAGAGGTACTGTAAAAGAAAAGAAGCTTCCTCACCATTTCTAAAAATAGCCCAAAGCCTCAGCCAGTACATTGGATAGAAAGGATACATGCAAGTGAGGTTCTTCAGTGTTAGGTCCAACAAAATTGCATTTCACCACCTCCATTGTTATTCCCCAAATAAAAGTGATTTAATACCCCTTTTGCCATCTAACTAAATCTGTCTCTCTCAGGTCACTAATGAAAAGGATTTCAACAAACACAAAAGGCACAAATGAGTATCAGGTATTCTCAACATGTCACCAAATTTAATTTCAGGTCAATGTTGAGAGCACAGCAGCTGAATTACACACAGTTGCAGATGCTCTGGCTTCCATTAGAATTACAGGAATGAAAGCTTGTGTGGAGAGGAAAGGGGGAAGTCTGGACTACACAAAAGGCTTACCAACAAGAGCAAAGAGAACACAAGCCTCATCAAAAAATTACTGAAACCACTTAATACTTCAGTTAGAGTAAGAACCTCAGAAATATCTCTAACATACTGTGATGGAGTTATATCAGTCCAAAATGTGCTTATGAGCATCAAGAGTCCTCGATGTATTTTTCAAAATACAGGAATAGACACAACCAGATGTGATCTGATATGTGTATGCAACATGTATGAGTGAGTGATTTCCTACACCCACACAGAGCACCAAAGGTGGAGATGTAAAGAGCCATATGCCTAGATCATAACCAGAGCCCAAGGTGTGAGTAGATGTAGGCTAAAAATGCAATTAGACAAAAGCCATCTGTACTGATAAATTCCAAAAAGGAAATAATGACCTTTGACCATTGTGTTTGTCCCATTCCAGACAGATTTATGGTTAAAACTCTTTGTTATTGATGGAAGCTAAGTCAAGGACAAGCATAGCTAGTGCATTTACATGTGTTGTGCTTAAAAACAGGAGTTCCATTCCAGAACTACATTAAATTTTCTGAGCTCTGTAGCTGTGTAACACAGCATCTTGTAAATACAAAAGAGCACAGAATATATGAAGTCAGCTATCTTCTTTTTCAAATGGAAGAGTGATAATCATCACTGCTGTTGATGTAAAGAGACTAAATTAATCAAACATCTAATACGGTAAAAGAAAACAAGTAAGAAGGATTAAAGGACTTTCTTATTTAACCAGGATTTGAATTTCTTATTCACTGTTGTACAAGTTGTCACTTACAAAGATAAAACAGTAGAGTGATTTGCCATACATCTTTTTATCAACTTTGTTTCAACCATCTTATTTCTTAAATCAATATTGCTGTTTTTCATCTCATATAGTAGCCTGAAAACATTGCCAGCGTGCACTGAATAGATTTAGAGCGCAAACTATGATTTATAGAGAAT
Source organism: Neopelma chrysocephalum (assembly GCF_003984885.1). Taxonomy (NCBI): domain Eukaryota; kingdom Metazoa; phylum Chordata; class Aves; order Passeriformes; family Pipridae; genus Neopelma; species Neopelma chrysocephalum. Next base: position 9,624,393 of record NW_020897737.1, read on the forward strand.
GTGGGGTGTTTGCTGCTACTGTATGTTTTCAACAGATTAATTCCTGCATTCATACGAATATTTTTATTACTGAAGGGATAAATGCCTTAAAATGTCTCCTAACCTTCAGACTTAGACAATATATTTGCTCTACAAATTATTTTTGTTTATTTTGAAGCTTGCTTCAAAAGAGCTATTCCTGGCTTTGTGCTCTGAAATTCTATCTTCTACAGTTTAGTACCTAGCTTCTAGTGCCCTTGATCCTAAGAGGTATAATACAATTAAAATCAATAACCTAGGCCTCACATATTCAATTACTCATATATTCTCCACCAGTTCTTAACGTGATTATTTTGATTCTTTGTGAAAGGCATGTTGTCTATGGAGTTGGGGCAAATGTATCAAGTATCTGTCTCTGGTACAGATAGCAAAGGGATAACACAGAAATTAAAATACTGTATGGTTTTCCAGCTTGTCATGTGCCAATTTTCAAAATTTAGATTACTCTTGTCCATTGTGAAGAGAAGCAAAATAATCACAGTACGTGCATTTGTGTGTTTCAGTGCTGCTCTTTGGGGCAGGATTTCTTTTCCTGCTTGCACTCCTGAAGGTGTATTTGTGTACTGCTCTCAGGAAGGCTCACCTCGATTACCAGTGTTGCTGTATGCTTCTTGCCATACATCCTTGGCTTGTATCCCACCGTTATATGGGTTCCCGCAGTGCCTGCTGGAAGAAGTTCTCCAGCTTGCGGCATTACAAGGAAATCAGGATCGCTGCCCGCCAGGAAGTGTGCAGTGAACGGCTCTGGGGAGCTACGGAAAAGCACAGGAGGTTATTGTGTATTTTACAGTATCTTAATAAAATTTATCTGCATTTAGGTCACCATAAGGTGTGACTCAGGAAAGATGGCAGCCCATGGAATGAATATAGAATATTAATAGCATTCTTACTTACAGAGTAATTATTCTGCAGTAACAGTTTATTTATAAATATTTGTATTCTTTATATACAGGGGCCTGCATACCGGTCTTCACTTTCAAACACACTCATATGCTATTATAAATACTATAATAAATACAGAATAATGATAGAATTTGCCACTAGAAAGAAAATAATCATTTGACCTGTAAAGATATAATAACAGTGATAGAAGTAAATTCCATATCAAAGTGAAAATCCATTTTTCCTATTAAAAGCGCTCACTTTTCCAATCCCTAATCAAATAAAACTGACAAGCTACCTATTTTATCATGTTTTATGACCAGAACTGAATTTGCAATCTGGCAGAGTGTTACTAGATTAGGAGGGAGTTCTGAAAGCCTTGAAATGAAGATATGGAAAATAATAAATTTCTATAACTGCCTTTACATTTTTCATATCCCATAAACTGAACACCTTAAGATATTGCAATAATAATAATTTGGTTCCTCTATTGATATTATTTTATATCTCTTATTGCAAAGAATTTCTGTCACAGGACCTGCAGATCTTTTCCAATGGCTTGTTTCATGGCAGTGCTGTTGGACCCAAAGAAAATGCTAATTCCTGGTAAAAACAGTGGCTGAGTACAACGAAACAGCCTTAGGCCACTCCCAGACTGAAGCCTGTCTATCGCAGTTCCTCAGGGAATCCTTGCCATAAATGTTCTCAGCATGAAAAGAATATTCATTTTTGTATTTTCTGGTGAGGTACTTTCTCTTTAGTCTTTATATGTGTTGCTGAGGACAAGACTATCGCTATCTGGACAGAAAGAGAACATATGAAATTGGAACTAGAAATACAATGGGATGGTCAAAAATTAATCCACAGCACTTTGCCACCGTACAGCAGGGCAAGTGTCATACAAGCTTAGAGGGAACACATTTTCAGTTGATAAAACCTGAAGAATGAAAAACTAATAGCATCCCAAATAAAAGCTGTTCAAATCTGTTTATTCATGGACTGTCACACCAGAAATAATGCTGCTTTTCAAAGAAAAAACTCACAAAGAAATGAAATTTAATATTTTATGGCAAGTCATATCTCTACGGAAATGTCCCACATTTCCTGGACAAGCTCTATTCTGTGGGTGGTAAGCTGGGCCTATGTCATCTTGTTTAAAAATAGCTCTCCTTTGGAATATGTTCTCACGAAAGGTTTCACTATATTCAAAATGCTGTCATGAAAAAAAAGGTTACACTGTAGATTTATAGAAACAAACAGTGCGAGTGCAGAAAACAGAAACCAAAAAGCTTCTGTTGCTTAAAAAAGAAATAAAAAAATTAACTGATATTTAACAGTGCCATTAGACTTGGGTGCATCAGCAGATTTAGCCTAGCTTTCACTTTAGGTGACAGCAAGGTGGGCAAAACTACTGCATGTCTAAAACGACATTTTGTCTTGTGACATCAAACTTATGCTAACAACGTCTTTTTGTGGTGCCTAAAGCTGTGCAGCTGAGTTTATAGCCCTGGGCCATAAGCACTAATCCTGCTATGGCCTGAGTTCCCATCTGTGTGCTGTCTAAGCCTTGAATTTTCACATCTTTGTTTCCCACAAGGCCTGCTCAGCTGTGAATGCCTAGAGCATACTTACTACACAAAAAGAGCAGGTAGGGGATGAAAAAGAAGTGATGGCTCTTAGACTGAGTAGCAGAGTAGAGCACTCATCAAAAATGTCTGAGATAAATATTCAAACCCTCATTCTGGAAATAGAGACCTGAACACAGGTCTTCATTTCCAATATCATTGCTCTATAGACTAGATACAGGAACATTTTAAGACAGCACTTTATCTCCAATGTTCAGTCTATTTTCCAGAAAGTAGTTAGGGATGACAACTCCTAATAAGCACTTTATGTCTTCGTTAGACATACAAGAGGTTGACTTTGACTTTCATGGCTGGGCTTCTCGAACGAAGATTTGGGAAAGGTCTCTACCCACGTTTGTCCCAAGCACGCTGGTGGCTAAAAAGGCCAATACGAGACGGGTATGGCCAATTGCAAAAGGCACAGCAGAAAGACTCCTTAGGTGGTAAATTCTGCAAGGCACGATTCTTTCTGCGTTGCCTTTTCTCCTCAAGGGTGATCCTTTCTCGAAGGCATCAGCAGCATTATAGATGGTGTGTCTCCAGACCTCCCAGTTGGAGGCCAGAGTAGACCAGTTATGTTGATCAATATGCCCGAGGCTGAGATGTTGTTTCAGGGAGTCCTTGTATCTTCTCTTTGGGGCTCCTCTCATGCGGCAGCCGGTGGCAAGTTCACCATAAAGCAGGATCTTAGGGAGGCGGTGGTCTTTCGTCCTTGACACATGTCCTGCCCAGTGCAGTTGTGTTCTCAGCAACATGGCCTCAATACTTGTGACTGCTGCTTGTTCAAGAACAGATGTATTGGTCACATAATCTGCACAATTGGTCACATAATTGTACGGAGGCAGCGTTGATGGAAGTGTTCTAGGAGTTGCAGGTGGTGGCGGTAGATGACCCATGATTCAGATCCATATAAGAGAGTAGACAGCACAGTGGCTCTGTAAACACTGATCTTTGTACTTTTTTTCAAGTGTTTGTTTCACCAAACTCTTTTATGAAGCTTTCCGAAGGCACTATATGCCTTTGCTAACCTGTTGTCTATCCCTCCGTTGATTGACTTTGACTACAGATGTAATGATGAGATGCTATGGCAGATGAGACAGGGGACAGCCCACAGGACACAGAAGACACAAAAAGATAAGGATTTCAGTCTTGAAGAAATTGCTTCTTAACAGGGTGTCATGCAACAGAGACCTCAAACCAGTCAGAAAATACACAGGAGAAAAAGCTGTAGTTTTTTCTGGATAGGGGGACCAGACAGTTAAAAATGAAACTGTCACAAAACTGATCTACAGTTGTGTATTCAAGATACTTACCAAGTCAGAGAAGAATAACCTTATTGCATCAACCTTGTCAGATTTTAATTTTCATTTTAAAAAAATTGAGAAAAAAATAAAGAACTTTAAAGAAAATCTGCGCGCTTCTTGACAGCATAGACACAAGGTACTAGAGGCAGCTATAATTTTTTTCAGTGTTGTATAAAATATAAAAATACATGAAAACTTACATGAACACATATAGTCACACCTAAAACATCCCTGTTTCCTTCTCCTCCACTCCCCAAAGCTTGGTAGTTTTAAACAAAACAGTGTGAATATATGCTGGATACAAAATGTTTCTCAGAGTAGAAACTATGTCCAAATAAGGCAAATAGAAATTCTGACAAATTAAATGTGTAGCCATAATATGATCATAATACGATAGGCCAGCAAGGGTTATGATGAAGATATAGCTAACTGTACAAAAAACTAGCAATTAAAAAATTACACACAATCAGAAACAGGAACCTTTCACAATGCCTGTAATGCTGATAAATCATGAACTGTTCTAAAGATAAATCTAAAGATGTCCTCTCAAGAAAGAACAATCAGTGCTTTCATTGGCATCCATATTACATGGGTTACACTGGCACCCTGGGTACCTCACTAGCATAAATAAATTGCTTTCTCATTCTCATCTTTTACAATAAAGAGAAAGCTGGAGATCAAATTCCCAGAATACCACCAGAATTTTGGACATTATTGCTTCCCATGTCTGTATATTTAGTGTAAAATTAAAAATTAATAATTATGTGTTTTAAAACCATTAAAATTTAATTCCTCCTTTTTGATTATTCCTTCAGGTAAAACAGCTCTAGAGTCAATGTTTGGCTTGTCATTGTTAAGCCATGAAGGATGGTTGAGAGGTAGTCTGAATTTTTTCAAGAAGGTTCTTGTTTAATTGAAGGGTGGAAGATACATACTTTTTTAATGTTTTATGATGTCTAGAGTTTTGAAAATACATATGAACCAAGCACAAATGAATTAGTAAATGTAAGGTCAGAGGCTTTATAAACCAGAGAAAGTAAATGTGTCTTCCCAACTCTGTGTTCCTCTAACTCCTGTCATAATGCTTTGATACTTTTATCAGACAATATGAACTCTACCCTCACTTAAATAATGAAAAAGAGTAAATATTAATTTGAATTGAAATAATAATTAGACAATGAAGTCATGGCAACCTAGAAGAGATAAAACTGAGCTACTCTTCAATAGGCATATTTATAATTACTCCTTTAGTCTTGTTCTTAAATATCAGTCTGCGTTCATCAGTGTTCTTGTGTTAGATAATTTTCAAATTAGTAAACAAAAAAATAATAGCACCTTACATCTTCGACTAAAGAAAAACTTAAAATTTATGTTCCTGTAGGGATCATACTGCAAAACATAAAAAACCCCAAAACACCTGAAACTATAAGCCTTTATTAAATAAAGGCTCAAAATAACTTTAATGTTTCTCTTCCTCAAACCACAGAAGTAGTAAATTATTCCTGTAGAAACGTATTCCTTTACAAAACTCAGCACTTTGAAAAGCCATACATAAAAAGCAACACGTAGTGCTTTAGACAAAATGTTTGGGATTTTTTTTTTCAATTAAAAAAAGAATAACAAAATATCTTAATCTGTAAAGTACATAACTGCTTCAGTAAGTAAGGGATATGGTTTGAAAATGCTGCAATGTGGTTCCAAAAATAGTTAATCATAACTAAACTTACTTCTTGTAATTTGCAGTTAATTTGCATCTGTTGGATGAAACAAGAAATTTCAGTAATTACGCAGTCAAGTCCTTTAAACTTATTAACTGTATTAATTTGTCAAATTCTATAGAATTATTAGTGATTGGTATGATAGTGACTTGGTGTGATTTAGATAATTTCCTACCACCCAAAAAATGACAATGAAAAAAAATTAGGAACTCCTTGTTTATTATCAAAATTCATTATGTTTCATACCCAAATAAACTCTTGTTTAATCAACCACTCTAAATCCTAAACTCTGGACATCTGAAAAGATTTGACTGCAACTATCACTTCTGTTGCTTTGGAAAGGCTGGTTCTGAATTAAAAGACTTTCAAAAAATATGAAGAAACATTGCACGATAAATGACTGTTGGGGGATGCTTCACCAACCTTGACATGGCTTTTTGTTGTGTACATGTTGTAAAAGCAAAGCAGGAGCAAAGCAGGTTTCATCTTCACAAGACAATTTCTGTCTCATTCCTGTTCTACCCACGGGTACTACATCTGCAAACTGACTGACTTTTCCTGCTAAAAGCAGTCCAGGTGACATGACTGGATACAGCCCCTGGCTAAATGTGTGACAGGTATTGTATTACCAGGCAGGAAGATCGTAACTTTTTGAAAGGTCTGCATCATGTGCATCATTATTGATATTTTCCACTGGTCTCCATTCAGACTCCAAAACATGGAGCTCAGTCAACATTTGTCCTTTGCAGCTGCCACTATGTGGGAGATGCTAAGATAAAGTATTCTAATTACATCTTTAGATTAATGGTAGAATTCTGCAGAACTGCTAACAAAGAGATTGGCAGAGGAATCCAGGCCTGCAACATGCACAGCGACATGTGAGCGAGCGAGGGAGAGGGTGCGTGTGCTGAGAACTTAATGAATGCATTTCCTTGCAGCATATATAATTCTGGCTCATGTTAGTTCTAAAGAAATACAGCAGTAATTACAGAAAAGCAAAAATGGTTCTTAAAATTGTAACTCTAAATATTTTTTTTGTTTTTCCCTTCACAATTAGGGAGGGCACAGAAACAAAATGGGTTGCTCTCTAATTCCTCAGACAGAATTAACATTAATTTTGTGTGATCAAGAAATGTTTTTAATTGAACATTTATTCTACGCATTAGGAAATGTACATAGAAGAAATAAAGAAAATCTCCAGTGAAAAGTAGGTTAAGACAACTAACTCAGCATATGCAGTCATTTTAAAGCCTAATTTGATCTTTATTCTCATCTCCCCAGCCCACCTGTTTGGTTGGGTTTTTTTCTCTTTATTTTAGCTCTGTTTCTATAATCAGGTGGAGCTTTGGATTTTGCAGATATCACTCTGTGGAGACCACATCAATACCACTCTGCTTTTGTGATAGCAGGTGCTGTGTATGTTTTTCTGAGGTGCAGTTTGAGTTTATCCAAGAAGTTTCCTTAATATAACAAATATCCCATTTGTGATAAACGGAGAATTTGAATGACAGATTGGGATGGCAAGATGGACAACATTTTACTGTATAAGGGAAACCATATGTGACTGAAATAATCACTAACAGGTGCATGGAAAGCTAGAACTAAATTGGTGAAAGGAGACTATGTATGAGAAACAAGCGGATAGAACAAACGGTAGAGAATTATCCTCCAGTTTGACTGAACCTTCAAAACTAAGGTAGTTCACAAAAAATTTCCAAGTGAATATAGTATTTATCTGTATCTATCTATCCACACATTTCTTGTTGGCTACTGAAGTATTTGCACTGGAAAACAAATAAGGTAACATTCTATTGTAGCTGGACATCTGTATTTTAATGTGAAGAAATAAATTCAATCATCAAAATACCTCTATACAGGAATATATAGCAAGAAATAAGCTCCAAAACCCAGTTCTATATTAATACAAATGTTCTGATCCAAAACAAAATTGATTAAAAATACATTATTTTCAGTAAAACGAACAAAAAGGACTAGCTTTCTTAAGTACTACTTTGAGAATTTTTATTCTCTGTTTCAATTACAGATTTCAACATAAAATAATAGACCAATAATTTGTGATGGATATCAAACAAGCTTCTATAATTTTCATTTCCAAGGATAATATTCTATCCTTTTTGGTCAATACTGCTGTCATTCTGTAAACTATCCTGTAAACCAATACCTACACTGCATTTGGCATTAAAACAAACACTAATGTTAGTTCAAACAGGGGCTTGTACTAAAGCCAGTTACCTCAGTGAAAATACTGCAAATTATTTCAGCTGGTCTTGAATTAAACCTACATTTATGATAGAACCCAAAAAAGGTCATCTATGAATGTTAAGAAGTGGCATAATTTTGTTATTTAGCAAGTGAAATCTGCTGATTTGACTCTAATCAAGCTTAATGGCAATACAAGAAACCATTCAACATGTCACTTTTGAATTTTTAAAGCTGAAAATAAAGTATTGGTATATTTAAATATCATAACTTTTCTAGGTGCAGATAGTTTTAAAAAAATATATTTGAGTTTTCCTCATACAACAAAACTGTTTAGCTGCATTCTCAGTGTCTTTCATTATTTACTGAAGCAGATATTGGGCAATTTCACATTGGGGTCATGTGCCTGTGAACTTTAAATGTACTAAGAGTGCATTACATATTTTCATGAACTCTCAGAGCTTTCATTATTGCAGATCATTGTGAAGAGTGTAGCAACTATCTCCCATTTGTAACTGTTCATTGTTCCTGAGGCAACTACATCAAAATCATTAATTCAGTCTGAAACATTTTCAACACATTGAGGATTTTGCTGGGGAGGGGTGGAACTAAAGAGAGAAGACCACATTTGAGTTGCAGGAGCTGTAAAGAAATGCACCCTGCTAGCTCAAAAAGATGTATAGGTGTTCTCAGTGATGCTGTGCAACCTCTCTGTCCTGCCAGAAGCAGGAGAAAAAGACACATCTGTAGAGTTCCTTCCTAGCAGGTTACTCAGAAATACAGCTCTGTTTCCCCCACAGTTACACTCAAGGTAGCAGTGCCAAGAGCTACTGTCCAGCATAACAAAGGAAGAGAGAAAGCATCTATAAGCAAGCTGAAAAAAGAACCACCTCTCTTCGAGTACCAGAACTGATTCTTTATAGGATTGTGCTGCTGATTGTTTACTTAAGAATACTCCAAGGGGTTGATCATTTTTTCTAGGAGGATCTAAGGAATGACACTCCATATCTCATTTGAAACTTTTAAACCATGTTTTAATATTTCATTGTTTTATTTTTAATCTAAGTAACTTGAGTTATTCAAGCATTAAATTACATCTGTAATATATGGTTTTCTTATGTAATTGCTTTTAATCTGCAGGTCCAGTATACTAAATGTTGGTTGGCTGAGTGTTCTACTTCTATACAAAACCTCAACCACCAAAATCTCCTAAGCAAATCAAAGACAAGATAAAGCAATATAAAACTTACAGAGCAGTTCACAGAATTCACAGGATCACAGAATGGGTCGAGTTGGAAGAGACCACAGTGGGCCATTTGGTCCAACCTCCCCGCTCAAGCAGGGTCATCCCAGAGCACATGGCACAGGATTGCATTCAGATGGTTCTGGAATGTCTCCAGTGAGGGAGACTCCCCACCCTCTCTGGGCAAACTGTTCCAGTGCTCGGTCACTGCACAGCAAAGAAGTTCTTCCTCATGTTCCAGTGGAACTTCCTGGGCATCAGTTTCTGCCTGTTACCTCTTGTCCTGTTGCTTGGCACCACTGAGCAGAGCCTGGTCCATGCTCTGACACCCCCCCTTCAGATGCTTGTATATGACCTCTCAGCTGTCTCTTCTTGAAGCTGAACAGGCCCAGCTCCCTCAGCCTTTCCTCACAAGAGAGATGCTCCAGTCCTTTAATCAACTTTGTCACCCTCCACTGGACCCGCTCCAGGAGCTCCATGTCTCTCTTGTCCTGAGGAGCCCAGAACTGGAAACAGTTCTCCTCACCTGGGCTGAGCAGAGGGGCAAGATCACCTTCCTTGACCTGCTGGCCCTTCCTAATGCACAATGTGTGCAGTTGCTGGTACCACTTACAACATGGAACTTATTTAGCACATGCATTGCACTTTGTATTTGATATGTATGGGGGGAACACTTGTTGTACAAAATAAAGCTGGAATTTGTTTAAGGGCAAAAGAGAATCTGTCTTCCATCGTGCCTCTTTCTTTATATAACTGTAATGACTCAGATTTACAATACCTTTCTGGAGAACTTTAGGTATCTTCACTACTATCAAAGACCTACCAGGAGATTACAGTATTGTCAGAGCAACTGCTTCACTTTTGCTCCTGAAACAGCCCATTCCATTGAAGCTGTTAACTTGAACACTGTGATAGGAGCCTTTTTCAGAGTCCCCAGTAATTATTATCACTGACAGACATCTAAAACCTGGAACCACTGTCCATCTTAGAGGCACAGCTTTTGGAAATAAGCTCTTAAAAAACAAACAAACAAAAAAATTGGTTGGAACCAAAGAGACTTCCTGAGGGGAATGCTACAAAAGGATGTAGCTTCTATGATGGAAGCTAAGTGTCAATCTGCATGTCTGGCACACTATATATATATATATATATATATATGAAAAATAGTTAATTTTAAAGGAAAAAAAGAAACTCAAAAACTTCCATAAGCTAAATAGATTGCAAGTATCATGATTCTTTCAGGTTCACTGTTTACTGTTTTAAAATTCACCTATCATTATGACATAATTTATTCCTTGACTTCCTGCTGTATAAAAATGACACTATGAGTTTGATATAACATTGTGAAAGCCTGAGAAAATAATTGATACATATAAAAAATATATTAACAGAGATTTCTGCAGGAATTTTAAAAAAGGAGAGCAACAAAATACTGAAGAAACACAGTGGAAGGACAGAGTAAAGCTGAATTTATAACATGCTTACATAATACACCAGGAACATTTTAAAAAGAATGGCACATTTAAAACTTTTTAAAGCACAATGCAAAGGAATATTCTTGGTGTAAGCATTAAGTATTTTGAAAAAAATCTATTAGTAAAACCATTAAGACTTTCACAGTGAGCCTTTAATATCACAACACACCTTCCTTCCCATTGTATTACACATTTTAGCACACACCCAAGCTTTCTACGGTAAAACTAAACTCATGACATAAACATTTGGATCTATTCCATTTGAGAAGCCAGAGCCCAAATATAGAATGTTTCTTTTTTTCTATAGCACAGCTTCAAAATCACATTTGCTACTTAAAAAATGTAGTACTTGAAATTAATGATGAAATAGCTGCAACCCATTTATGTTTCTGTTGCCCAAATCTGTTCTAACTGATGTATTTGAGTGTGAGTTGTACGCTCAGAAAACTGCATAAATACTTGAGCATAAGTATTTTTACCTTGTCTGGCTTGTAAGTTTAAACCCAACCACAGATTCCTTATTCAGGCCAACTGCTTCAATGTTGATGACATCATCTACTTCTGGCTCCGTAGCAATGAACTGCAGTGGAAACTTCCAAGCACCTCCTGCAGTCCATTGTATCATGAGAGTTGCCTCGTTCCTTAAAATTTCAGATAAAAACATTCAATACATAGAAAGACATTATAAAACATAAACTGACTAAATTATGCCCAAAATAAAGCTTGAGTGTGTAGAAGCAAACCACAGTAAAATTAAATACAAATTACTTTAGTTTGGAATATATCCTTAATTTTGCAAGGCATAGTATATATCAGGTGCACTTGACTGGAACATAGACTAAATAGAACTGGATATTTACGGCAAAGTACAAAAAAGAACATAATATAAAAGAAAAATGGCTGGTACAGCTATGAGATTTTATTATTCTTCTACTTACTCTCTCGTGAGTTAAACAAACTTAAGTAAATTTGTTTTAATAATTATTCTTTAGTTATTGTGGTCTTAGAGGAAAATTTTGTCCAGAGTATGTTAGCAGTTCATATTAGAATCAAGCAGATCTGACAAATGTCCATGTACTTTATAAAAATTCCAGACTCTTATGTCTTTAGATTCCTAAGAAAAGAGTTGGTGCTGTAGATTCTGAAGATAAAGAAATTAATTAATTGCAGTCATTGAGTCTCTGCATGAACCCTGATAAGTCTCAAGTATGCAAAGATAAAATAAACCCAAACCAAATCAGAAAATAATAAAATAAAAAGGACAGAGTAGAAATAAAAAGGGTTTCTAAATTACCCCCTCTCTGACACAATGACACTGCATGCAGTGGGAGGATAGTTTTTTCCTAAAGGTTTGCTCTTTGTTTATTTCATTAACCTTATGGACTGCTGCAAGTAAAGAGTAACCTCCTGCACCCTAAAGATAACCTTTTTGCATGCAATCCATGATATTCAGCAGTGACTGCTCCCTAACACTCCTGGTAATGTTGGGACTCTGAATTTACTGTGTGCCTGCATTTTACAGAAGCTTCTTTCCAACCTCCTCCCCACACACATTTCACTGCTTCAAAAGAAAGGCACAACTTCTCTCTCTCTAAAAGGAGGTCCCTTCCATAGTTTCCTTTTAAAGAAATGGGATGTGCCAATGTAAATCAAAGAAAATCCATCATTTCTCACATCACAGCTATAAAAGAGGATAATGTTTTCCTGTGGATCATTGTTACCAGAGCACTAGAGACTAAATTCAAATTTAACTATCCCATGCAGCCAAAGAATATGCACACATGTTCGTCTAGGAAAAATTTTTCAAGACTGATAGACCATCTTGTCTGTATGCTTTCCATGAAATTTGAGAACAACTAATTTCCATTGAAAGTCTTTCAATACTCCAATGTTTAGAAGTAAAATGGGCTTCCACACAGGCTATGGAAGTAACCCAACAGAACCATCTCACAGGCATTAAAAAGAAACACTGTATCACACTGAGAAGCAGAAAGTGAGAAAATCTAAAATAATAGATCTCAGAGGTGAAAAAAAGATGAGGAAAAGAATGAAGGGGGGTGCTTACGCAGCTAAAAGTGATGAGACAGGAGTTCATTACATGTTCTGTTGGCAATAAGGAACAAGAGCTTACCTCATTGGTTTGTTAGGTGCAAACACAACATTAAAGATTAGTGTTACAATTCCAGATTCTGTATCCCATTCTTTTTGAACCAGATGCATACCAACCAAAGATTCAAGCTGAGATCTAATTTCATTTGATTGATATTGCAATTCATAGAGAAACTCCGCTGTTGCAGAGAAACCTAAATGATACAAGAGAAAAAGATCAGTCTTATTCTCACAGTTGGCTGGCTATTCTTTCATTTGTTACTAAAAATGACAGACAAGTAAAACTAGTAATTATCTAAAACTTGACTGATTTCCTTCTGACTGCATAGCAAAATCTTCCCATTTCATATGACAAGCTACTTAGGATATGCAAATGGTTACAGTAATATTGTTCTGACTACCACTTCTGCATTATGCTGAGATATTTCTAGTGCATCCGCCAAATGAAAACTGCAAGAATGTAATACTATTTTTGAGTCATGCCATTGGGACAATCAAAAAAAAAGAAAGTCATTAAGGACATGAGTGCCACTGATGGCTGCAAGCCTGAGAAACAATAAAGAGAAATAGTGAAGATGTCACTAGTAGCCTCTTCTCTTTTTCCCTGTAGCAGCCATGATAAGGCCAAGTAGTAATGACATAAGAATAAATAGCTGAGCTTCTTGAATCAAATATGTCCTGCAGCTGTAATAAAGAAAACTGAGATATTCAGTATACAATAGTAATTTGTGCACAGAAGGGAACATTTTTATGAGGAAAAGAAAATCAAGCTGCTAATCTATTTAAAAGTTTTACACATTTTATGGATGAGAAGTGCTTTAAACACAACCACTAAATCCTACAGGAGATTTCGTTTTACTGTGACCACATATCTCAGGACACATTTTGAATTTGCACAGATGAGTACAATGTGTTGTACAGAACTGCTGTGTATCCATCCCTGTACACATATCCCAGCTACAGAGTGCCAGTCAGCTGCAGAGTTAATTCCCAAGGCCTTCTGACTTGGAATTCTAAAATACAGTCTACAGATTTGTTTATATAAAAAGTCAAAGAGACAATGCACTGTGAGATGCTTGAGGAAAAGCTTACTTTAGTTCTGCCAATCTGTAAGACTACCCAAATTTAAGTGAGTATTAACCCTTCTTATGCTTCTAGTCCTTCCTCCTTCTCTGAAATGTTCAAATTCCTTCTTCTCACTTCGTCAGCTGACAAAAGGCGTGAACCTTTGTTGCCTTGTTTTTGAACACACAGATCAACCTCAAGAAATGCAGCAGCTTATATCGAAATATTTCTAACTCTTTTAAGTAGATACTTCACAAATCTCTGTACAATTCCTACTAAAGAGGCACACAGATAAGCAAAATATTATTCCCAACATATGGGGTTATCAGTCATAGTAGATACACACTGAGTACCAAATATATAGGATTTTCATATATTAATCCAACTATCATACATGCACTGTATTACAATAAATATAACTTGTTACAATGAAATTAAACATGAACATTCTTCCTACAGTTTATAAAATTTAGGATCATCCTACATTGTTCCATGCTTTCCTGTTTCTCTATTTGAAAAATATAATGTTTATGCCAAGCACTGATTCCAAAACAGCCCAAAGCTTTTAGCAGTCGCCCTAAACAAATGTTAGAACATGAAGATTAAGACATTGACAATCAATGGGAGAGAAAGGATAACATCATTTGGAGCATTCCACAGTGAAAAAAATTGCAACTTTTGAGCATATGTTTCTTTCCACAATAATACTCAGGAAAATCTTATTTTATACTTCAGATGCTAGGAAGAAAACATTGTGAATTACATGTTGCTTTTAGTATCCAAAGATATTTGGGTTTGGTTTGACATATGTATATAGAATCTTCTAGTTAGTAGCAATTAAATATTTATATTTTTTCTGCTCCAGGCTGTTTTGTAACCTGTTCTGTGCTCATATTAAGTAATTAGTTAAAATATTTCAATACTTTCAACAGATAAGGAAAAATAATGCATTTATTACTGCCAATATTTGAAAGCCTAGTTATGCTGGTCCCTTAACTGGTTTTGATCTAGGCTCCTGATCTAGTTTAGGACTGCTCAAAAATGAAAAATATAATTATATTTTCATCACAGCTGCCCTGAAGACTATTATATTAGGAATAATTAGGAAGCCTCTCTGAAATGTTAATATTTGATTCTAGACAATTCCGTAATACATATGCTGCTTAAACAAACTGGTAGAAGCAAGAGAAAAAAAAAAAGTAATGAATCATGGCTAGTAAAATGTCCAATTTGTCAAATATTCAGAGTTCTCTTGACTCTTAGAATTTTCACTTTCAATTGCGATGGTAAAAGAAATAAAACATGGAGACAGAATTAACATTTTCTTTGACATAAAGCCAAATACAATATAACATACTGTTCAAATATGCCTTGACCCTTTAGCCCAGCTCGCTTTCATTCACTAGTTTTCTTTTTAAAAATCATCATTTTTAGTACAGGTAGAATTCTTGTTTTATCTAATACAAGTTGTAAAATACACATGCTAATATAAAGTACACCCAATTAATCCACTTCTGTTCTGTAAATAGAGAGCAGCAGGGAGAGCTTTAGCCACACCTGACTCAACACAGAGATTTTTATCTATCCAAACACCGGGAAGATAAAAGCATGCTATTTATATGCAGCTGGTTACATCCAGGGAATAGAAGTTCTGATTATTAAAAATATTACTTCCTCACATTTACTCAATAATACTTTGCATTATCTAAGAAAAGGAGTAAGAATATGTTTTGAGGTAATTATTCCAAGACAATTTTTTTAAGCATTAAACATTTCTTCTTTTGAAAGGCAATTAATCTCAGTCTTTAAGTGTTTTCATTTGTGCAAATAATGATTTCCACAAAGGTAGTATGCATCTCGGCAACATTGTGTATGCAGAATTGCTGAAGCAGCTATGTTTAAAAACCAATCAGGTTTTTCAGCTATACAGTTCTATAACTTGGCTGACATTTATTTTCAAATGCTAGTAAGGACATTTCTTAAAAAGTATGTGGTTTGTTTAAATAGCTTCTAAGAAGATGAAAGGATATAGACCACTTTAAAAAAAAAATCGAAGGATTTTACACTCTGAGCATATAAATTGAGAAAATGCGAATTTTTGTGTGACTGTTACATTTACTGTAACACTAATTAATAGATGTCATGCATCTAAAAATTAAAAGACTAGTCTACCAGGTTCACAAAATAAGGATCTCGGAAATTTACATGACTTTTTAGTGGAAAAGAACCCATATTCAAACTTCAAAAGAGTTGATAACAAAGACATTTGTAGACAGGCCTAATGTCTATAGAAGGTACTGTGAAAGGCCCACTGGATATATCTGACCTCAAATAGAGTTTCACTCTGTCATTAGAGAAGCCTTTGTACCTTCCTCCCGTTTTTGAAAAGTGAGTGTTTGATTTCACCGAAGCCCAGCTCGTTATAGAATGTGTTTTCTGATGATAAAATTCTAATGGACACTGGCCTGTGAGGCTGCAGTCTCAAGATCAAGCTGCCTGAGCTTTCCACACGTAGTGCTTAATCTGTGGCAGACTTGGTGACATAGAAATGGCACAGGGGAGGATCTTCTCAAGGGACTCTCTTTACTTTCACACTATCTCCCATTTCCAATGAGACAGACAGAAACTAAAGCTGTGATGGAAAGATGCTCAGACTACTGAAATGCTTATCCCCATTACAGGGGCTTTTCCTTGGATGGATGCAATAAAACAGAGATGCAAGTGAATTCACTTAACTGGCCTTTCTCACCTCCCTTTCACCAGGCTGCAGTCTTACTTGCAGTCATTTAATAAAGGAGGGCAGTGCAATCACCAAATACAAACATGCAGTGAAAGCCCAGCCGTTCATAAATTCGCAGTTTCATGCTTTTCATAAGCCAGATTAATTATTTTCATTTGGTGCTGAATGTAACATACTGCACTCTCTCACTGAGTTTTTTCACTCATTCTGATAATTTTTCAAGACTAAGTGTCTATTCTGGCCCTGACACCCAACAAAGATTTCTTCTCCTCTTGATCTAATAGTCTCTAAACTGCTAAAACAGAAACTAAAAAAACAGACGTTCACTACTTATTTTTGCTAGACATCCAGCATCTCATCTTGACCTTCCAAATCTTATGAAATATCTTTCTTCATAGCCCCATTCAGCTCTCATCTGACACTTGTCCTTTTCCTGCTTCTCCACTGTCTTCCAGGAGTCTTGACACACACACTGATGAAACTCAGCAGACAATGGGGAATGAACATTAAACATGCAGAAACACCTCACCAGCAAAATCAGAGGCAGATAAGATACATTATTGTACAGTAGATTAAACCATTTTAATACAGTTTTCAAGTAAATATTCAAGTGAAAAGCAAAAAGTGAATTACAAGAGTAATAAAGGAAGAAAATTAAAAGGAAGTCTGGTGGTCAACATCCTAACATTTAAGTAGACATTATCATCTGGGCAGCAAGAAATGTATCTCAGCTTAGAATTGAATAGCTATTTCTCACTGTAAAATGTCATAACTCCATGATAATATCAGCAGAATAAACAAATTGCACAAGAATCCCAAAAGACCTGCCTGTAGCTTAA
This sequence comes from Neopelma chrysocephalum, assembly GCF_003984885.1. NCBI lineage: Eukaryota > Metazoa > Chordata > Aves > Passeriformes > Pipridae > Neopelma > Neopelma chrysocephalum. Next base: position 9,641,652 of record NW_020897737.1, read on the forward strand.
CATACCTTTCACCAAATTGCTTCATACAGGTACAAAAGTGCTGTATGTAGAGCATTAAAAATAACAACAAAGATAACATCATAACTTTATTAAATGTGAGACGTCAAATCACCTTAAATAAAATAATAATAATGGCCAGTCTTCGCGAACGAAGATTTTGGGAAAGGTCTTTTACCTTTCCAGCCTGCGCAATGGATTTTTTAGGTGAGACACAGCCTGCGCTGAACTGAGCCCACCCTTTAATCCTAAGGTTCATCTGCCGGGGCCAAGCAAGCTTGGACAATGGCAGTGAGGTCCTCAGGATGTAGGTTTGTTTAGAGTGACCTTCTCATAGATGGATGGCCTCACAGGGCTAACGGGCTCCATCTGCCCGGGGGACTGGGATTCAAACTTGGGTCGCAGTGGTGAGAGTCCCACATGCTAACCACTAGGCCACCAGGGGTCCCCTAAATCACCTTAAATACATAGAAATAAATGAATTTAAAAAAGCTATATCCTCCTGTTGATAATATAGTCATTGATCTTCATTGGAAGTCAAGGAAACACTCAACGAAGTTCTGCATATATATCTTCATATCTCTTCCCTGCAAATTTATTTCTCTTTCCATATCCAGTCAAAGCTCTTCATCCATAGCTTCAAGGCTCTGCAAAATTCCACTCTTAGCCACATCTTTTTATAACCCTACATCATACTGCCTATTTCCCTAGGAATAGCAACAAACTTGAATTCTTATTTCCTAAATTTTTTCTTACATTTGATATTTTTGTTTCCTTATTTTTCTCTTTCAAAACTCTTCTTTAAAACAGCTATCCACTTCTAAACCAAGTTTCTACTGTAAAGAGAGCAGTTGAAAGCCTTTCCTCCCCACTTTTTTTGAGCATGTTTCTTCCAAACACTGCAACAACTGAAATGGAAGCTTGTGAATCCATGTATATGAAACACATAGTGGGCATCTGGTATCTCCTGTTCCACATATATTTCTGCAGATTGTTTCCATATATTCTCTCTCTCTGAATCCCTTTTGCACTAATTCCCTTTTCACTATGCCTATCCATCCACCTGCCTTAACACTTTCTTTCTTTTGATATTACTTGGCATAGTAAATTAAAACCAAAACCTCAGAAAAAGCAAAAGGATTCTCATCAGCCCAAAGGATCTCCCACATTATTCTCCTTGGATCCGATATTCTATTCAGATTCGTACACTAACCTATAAATTAATTCTATAAAGGAATAAATTGTGTTTCTTCATAAGCATTATATTGCTTTTCCAACAGGCTCACCTTCTATTTAGCCTTGTCTTCATTTATCCAGAAGCTCTAGCATATAAAGATCACATCATTGGCTGGGTACAGGAAACATCAAAGCAGCTTCTTCATGAACATATCTCATTATTTAGTCTTAATTCACACAGACATTATTTTTTGATGGTATTCTCACCCATTTGCCTCACTTTGAATGTCACCCATGGAAATCAGTAACAACTCAAGCTGTCTTTTAACCAAAACATTCAATTTGTGTTGGCACACAGAGAGGCTAAATTGAAAAGTCACGTCACAGTTTTTTCAATAGTCCTTGATAGTTTTACACCATACTATGGTCTATTCCAAAAGGATCCATTTTTTATCTTCTAACTTTTTTTAATATACAAAATAAGCTGAGCCACAGAGACTGGAACACAGAACCTAATCACCAGGGTCACATTTTTTTCCTTCCTTTTCCTTATCCAAGAGACTGCATTCAGCTATACATAATATGGAACATCCATAACAGGGTAGTGTAAGATCCTCTACTGTAAAACAGATGTAATCTCAGGGGAGGTATCCATTTATGTTATATTTTGGATACAAATCAAGTTTCAGAATTAATAAAAGTTCAGTGTAGCAAATTTCTGAGGTTTCACTCTGTATTCCTCAGGTGGCTTGAAGAAAGAGTAATGGCCCAAGGTCACAATTTCATTCAATGCTCTGTGGTGATTCTATGTAACTTCTAGTCACTTGGCTTATAGTTTTAATATCTAGCTATATCTTCAAAGCTTCAGATCAATGTGTTCTTAAACTGTCAAAACTAGAGGCCTGATACACTAATTTATAAAAACATAAAGTTGTATACATTCTCCAAAACAACAGGAGAAGGTTGTTTGGTTTGGGGTTATTTGTTTTTTTTTTCATCATGTTCTGTTGGAAATGTGCAGTGTGGGAGAGATGAAGGGGATCTAGAGATAATAACTTCATTTTCTGTAAGACCAACAAAACTTGAACAGTGCAGCTTCAGACACAGAAGACAGGGACAAAGAATTTTAGCACAAAAATGACAATAGGATGTAATAACCTGGAAATAGAAGAGCATTTAGGGTAGAACAGTTGCACATGTGCACGTAGTTTTTTACTACAGTGACTGTCAGATACATTTTCTGAGGCAAATTTAGGTGCATAAACCCTCTACTTGCTTTTCTATATTAAAAAGCTGAGACAAGGAGAGCACTGCTTCATTGTACTTCTAGGAAACCTAAAACTGTATCTCTTAAGGGCTTTGATTAGCAAGATTTTGTTGATGTCCCATAAATTATGACAAAATAATTCAAAAAATAGTGCAAATTAATGCAGATAGGTCACTGTGAGGTGCTATGATGTTGCAGAAGCACAGTTAAGGTCCTGGAGAGCCGTGTTGGCTACAGTTTTGAGTTACAGAAGCTTTCCCAAAATATCTTTACAAAACAAGGGTGTAGTAGTTCCACTTTTATTGGAAGCAATACTTCCTTACCATCCAACCACAGCAATTATAGAAAATTCTGTGAGCAAGAAATGGGAGGAATGGCAATCACAGTCATATAACAATTAAAGTAATTAATAGACTCTTGCAGCAAATTATATTGCATAGGTTTTTCTCATCCACTAGCTCAAAATCATTTTAAGAGATATCTCTCTATGTATTCTTGTTTCAGAGATACATTATGTTGGGTTAGTCAATCAGTTCTTTTGGACTTCTCATGTTTCCTGGATGTACATCATACTGAAGAGTAACACCTGGAAGAATTTATTAATTTCTAGGTTTGTATTATTTATTGTTTTTGCAATTTTGTGAAGCTGAATAAATAACTTCAGATTAGTTTATAATTGATCTGGTTCCTTGTAAGCATTGAATATTTAAACTGAGCATGATTTTGCATAAGTGTCAGAAAGTAATTTTAATTAACATAATGATGCTTCTCATTCCTAAGGCTTGCAGATTTCAACATTTTATAAAATGTTAAAGAAGCAGAAATGAGTGCCTGTTCTGTAAACAGAAATAAAAGCAGTTCCAAACCATGTTTGCTCACAATTCATAAGTTCTTCATTTTTTTCAGTATTTGTCATTACTGTTCCACTTCTATTAAGAAACAGGAGTAGGAGGGGTTACTTATGAGATAAAAAATTATGCTAATTTTTTTCTTTTCTTTTTTTAATGGACCCAGTGGTAGCCTTGTATATCAACAAGTAAATAAAGTCCTATTTGAAATTCTTCATTAAAATGCCTGGCATTATTTCAGTTCAATAAAGAAAATAAACATCAAACCTCTCCCATGCTTCACTCATAAATTAAGAAACAAACAGCCAGATGTAAGCAAAAACTAAGTAGCTGACATGATAATCTATCTAAGGCTTTCATTTCTCTCTGATGCTCTCTTCTTTGACTTCTACTAGTTCCCTGTTTTCCAGCAGGAATTTTTACCCTTAACTACAAGGTAATAATCCATAACATAGTGACCCAGTCAGTGGTTCACCCCATTGTTAACACTTCCATTTTGACATTGCTCACTTCTTTCATCCGCTGTTAATCCAAAACAAGCAGTTTGTTATTCTTTCTTATACTTTTGCAGAGTAAGAATTTCTCATTTATATAGCTATAATTCTCTCATCCTCAAAGATAATTTTAAAAATAATGCCACAATGATTCTGACAATACGGAGATGGCTTAAGTAGGACAGAGGGCCATCTTCATCATTTATTATCCTCTTCATATTGCTTTCAATATTAACCTGCTACATTTTATCAGGAATTTCATTAAAATCTCTGGAGGAGAGATTAAGTCTATAAAAATATTTTGTCTCCACCTATACTAGCATTTTTCTTTCCTCTGGTGTTAAGATTTCTTTGGTCATATCCAATGTTATTGAACTCATATCCTAAAGGTGACCCTCCTGATCCAGATCTGCCACATTAAATAGAATTTCAAGGAAAAGGAAATATGCCTGTATTTCCTATTGAACCCTTAAAGCAAACTAAAAATGCTGTTTTATTAGAATATAAAATAACAGCCCTCACACTTGTTTAGATGAATCTCAGCTCTTAAATTTTCTTTACTGAAAAAGATATCTTTAGAACCACATTTAAGAAAAAAGACGAAAAATACATCTAGAGTGAAAATATGCATTTAATGCAATTGAAAATTATTTTTTAAAGGGCCATATTACATTTGCTATGTCTAAAACATTAGGTTTTTATTATTTGATCCCTGTAACTTTGCTGACTTCAGAACAACAAACTATATCATTTCAGATAGATACTATTTAGATGGTCCCTTCTTAAGAAATTTTAATAGTTTTCTGTGTCAAATGATCTCTGTTGGATGAAATTGATATTTTATGTAAAAGACATGCTTGAAGATTTTTCACTTTAAAGTATTTATACTTGTCCAAATACCTTAAGTACTGAAGCACATTATTAGCTGTTTAAATCTGATCTGCCAGTAATTATCATCATTTATCTTTGGATGTAAAAACTGCTTATTACACATCACACATACACTCTGATGAATCACTCTTTCAGAAGAGAAAAAAAATGAAGAACAGCTTGCTGGGCTGTTATCTTAGAGGTTTAGGCTTTTATTTCTATTATTTCTGGTAGACTGCAGAAAGCTCAGATAGTACCATTAAAGTTGATTCCTAATAGGCATCAAATTCATCTATAAATAATGACATTTTAATGTCACTAAAAACCATGAAAAGCATAGTTATAAATGATCTTACTACCTATGGTGTAAAGCATTTCATTACCAGACTTTTTGCTTGAAAAGATGCAATGTGCCAAATCAATGCAGTATGTGCAGAAGCCAGTATTAACAAATTGTTCCCATGAATAAAACAAGCACTACACATCAGGAACCTGCAAGTCTTTCAAAATGCTGCCTCAGTTTGCTCAATGTATGTTTTTCATGTCAATTCAGATGAAGGGAAATAGCTCAAGTATGCTTAAGGTAGCCTGCTCATATGTGACAAGTCAGTAAAGAGCTAAACACATTACTCTATGTTAAAAAAAAAAAAAGTCCCTCTGTATCTTGATGGACAGCAGTTCTCAAAAGGATGAATAAAGTTATATGATAGTATTCACAGTTATATAATAGTATTCACAGTTCTCCAAAGAGGAAAGAATGTATACTGAGAGCTTCACATCTTTTCGTTTTACTAGACTGACCACTAACATTTTTTAATATGGGAGTATAAAATAATAATATGCCCAGATTATAAATTATCTTTGACATTGCAATAAGAGGAAATATAAAGTTTAAGTAAGTAATTAAAAATACTAACTAATCAGTAAGTATATGCTGTGCAAGCTCTTGTAACAGTTCAACTCCAGATCTCCTCCTTTTTTAAAAGCTTTCAAAAATAAAATCTGTTTAAAGATCTGGACAGTAATTGCTTATATGGGACTACAATGGTCAGTGTGCAGAGCATGGGCATGTTTGCATACAAATCAACCTTGTAGGAAGGATGTAATTCATCTAGATTTACCTTTTACAGCTTTTCAGGTTTTCATAATATTTGACAGGACAGTTTCTGTAACATGGTATTCCTGCCAAGCCTCTGTTGGAACAGACTGTAAATGGCAGAAACGAGGCACAACAGCAAAGTTTGCTGCCTCTCCAACTGATCACCTCATTGCAATCACAGCAACATCTGTAAACTCACTTTTTATGACCTTTCAATGCATTACACTGTTACACAAAGTTTGAGTATGGGTGAAATCCCTTGCCTCATTTACAGCTAAGTTAAACACACATTAGGCTGTCTGATATGTCATAATGTTAAGTTTCAAAGGTGCACAATTTTCAAATTTATTGTAGTGACAATGACTGGCAAGGCACATCTATTAAAAGAAATACCAGCGATACAGCAGTAACAAGCATTCTTTTCTTACCACCTATGTGTTGTACCATTCTGTTTCAGGGAGAGGTATAATATGAAAGGCTGGGGTATCTCTGAAGAAATTTATTTTCACTGTGTTCTCAGCAGATTAACAGTAAGTGGAAGCTATCCTTTAACAGAACTTTATCACTTCTTTCGTACAAGTCCTCCTTCTTCAATCCATTTTGCTGCAGATATTGGCCTGCTAGTAGGAATGCATCTTAAAAACAGAGACAATCTGCAGATAAATGTTTCTTTGCAGTGCTTACACAGACATATTTTTGCTAACTTTAGACTTTGTGCAGGCTGCTCTCTTTTGAAGCAGAGATTGTATTGCGTGCAAGCCTTACAGTCAAGACAGATAAAAAAAAAAAAAAGACAGGTTCAGGTTCAAAGGTGCCTATAGCTGAAGACATACTGTTAAACAGATATCCTATATTTGCAAAACAATAGAAATATGGACTGGGACAATTTTTCTAAATCTCAACTTGCCATGGTTGAACTGCACATTTGGTGAAGTACTTACCTTATTTGCAACATTCCTAAAATAGCATGATATCAAAACTATTTATTCTTACCATCAGTGACTTTAACTTCTTGGGTGTTGGCTGAATTATCTCTATCAACCATGTCGGAATTTCTTGCATCAGTCACAGCAGTTGCACCAGGAACTACACCCATCAGCAGCATTTCTACTCTTTGCTCTACTCTCTGCCTGGCTCGGCAGCGCACCACAACTACAGAAAAGTAAAATCATGTTATTTGTAAAGCACTGGCATCTTGATTTTAACAAAGCAATTAAACATTGAAGTTAAACGTGCTTAGAGAACAACAAAATACCAGTGAGGAGCAAGACAAACAAAAGCTTTTCCCCAGCCTTCAGTTTCCATTGTTCTGTTTAGGTGAAGTAGCAGAAATATTGCTAAGCAAACAAAAATCTCTTTGTACAGTTAGTTCCTAACAGCACTTGCAAATTTCTCTCTTATTTTTAATTATTAAATGTATCTTCATTTTAGTTCAATTGCAAATAGGAATTATGGCATAGTTTGAAAATATGTCAATAAGAAAGGAAGACTGAAACAAAATCAAAGAAATACAAGAATTTGAAGGTTAAATGAAAGAATATTAAGTTACTCTTTGATTTCCTAATTTAAGAAAACTGTTGTTCAAACTTCAGCTTTAATAGAAGTATGTCGAATAAAAAGCATTCTCATACAAGTTTCTGTTTGAAGCATGACAGAGTTTTTTTTCAAGTCAGAAGTGATTTTAATTTATTGCTTCTAGAATATGTCTTTTCCATTACAAAGTTGTTAGGCTCTAGCTTACACATTAGTTTTTCTAAAGCTTACTTCAATAGTTACTCTTTATGGTTCTTTCAATATTTATTGGTTGACAAAAAGGAGAAAATTACATGCAAGAACTGAAAGAAAACACTTAGAATTTTTAGAGTTATGGGAATCAACATGAAAAAGAAGAGCTGATCAGTGTCAAGATCTAGAAGTCATATTCATCAGAATTACACCCAATGTTTCTTTAAAAATTAACGGAACTTAACATCAGGAATTAATGATAAATAATTTAGAACCATATCATGGTGAGTAATTATGTAAAGTGCTTTAAAAAAGAGCAATGAAACTCTTTCTTCAATACCATGTTTATTTAGCTTCAACTTTCAGTTCTGATTCACTATCATTATTTTGGAAAATAGATATTTATCCATCAAGTTCAAGTAACTCCCTTTCCTGTTTAACAGGGTTGAAGTAATTTATAGAGCTTTCTTTTTTAAGAATAGATTACATTGTCTGCATTACACTAGCTTACTAAATGTTTCAGATTACTGTGTGCACATGTTGTGTTCACATCTTTTTTTATTCCACAGCTCATCTTGCTACCTGAATTGACTTTACATTTTTTTTTTCTAAATGGCTAAGTAATATTTATGGATAAATGTCAGATACATCTGGGATTTCACTGGACAAGTCCCTCAAAAACCTGATCTAATTAAACCTACTTTTGACCAGGGAGTTGGAATAGATGACCTCCAGTGGTCCTCTCCAATCTAAATTGGTGTATGGTGCTTTGACTACAAGAATAAAAAAAGTATTCTGGATGATCCTCTGCTTGTAATCACTTTTATAAGATACCAAGTTATCATCTACCTAACATGTACTACATGGGCTGTGACCACTGATCATTTTAATTGGTCTCATGAGATAGTAAGCCAAGTGACTTCTAGAAGTTTAAGTACATTAAGATGCAAATAAGAATGACAGAAAGATGAACTGGCTAATATACGAGCAAAACAGCTTTGGTTTTTGACATAAGAGCTTGTAGCCTCCAGGCAATTTTAATAAGTGTCTGCATTAAAAGAAATTACAATACTCTTTTGTTTATTATTTAAACTAATTTTTAAAAAGGTATATTTCTTGTTATTATCTGCTTTGGATTCATGCCTTACAACATAGGTTTTTAAAAAGCCCATTTAAAACTGAAAACCATAGGATTTCAGAATCAATGTAGGAATAGAAAGTTTCCTAAATACACGTACAAACAGATATTTCAGTTTTCTGGGTAATTTTTGAAGAACCTAGTACTCCCTTAGAAAAAAAAGTTAGCCCAACATAACATGCTGGCCAAAGAATGGCATGTATTTAAAATGAATGCAACATTTCTTGTATGCATTACATTTACTGAACATAAACTAATAGAAAAGATTTATAAATATAATTTAGTTTTGCTGCTTTAAAGAAACATTTAGGAATTTAAAATTACTTAAGATTTGACATTATTTAGGTTTCTGATCATATACAGAAATGATGTTACTTAAGCAATTTATGAATGCTAATAATCTTAATTCATAGCTTATATAGCAAGTCTTGGGTCCTGCACTTGGGTCACAACAACCCCGGGGAACGCCTCAGGCTTGGGTATGAATGGCTGGGAAGCTGCCCAGCAGAAAAGGACCTGGGGATTTGGTCAAAAATCAGCTGAACATGAGGCAGTGAGCCCAGGTGGCCAAGAAGAACACTGGCACCTGGCTTGTGTCAGCAATAGCGTGGCCAGCAGGACCAGGGCAGTGACCATCCCCCTGTACTCGGCACTGCTGAGGCTGCACCTCGAATCCTGTGTTCAGTGTTGGGCCCCTCATTACAGGAAAGACATTGAGGGGCTGGAGCGTGTCCAGAGAAGGGCACTGGAGCTGGGCAAGAGTCCGGAGCACAAGTCTGATGAGGAGCAGCTGAGGAAGCTGTGGGTGTTCAGCCCGGAAAAAAAGGAGCCTCAGGAGAGGCCTTAGTGCTCTCTACAACTACATGAAAGGAGGTTGTAGCTGTGTGGTGGTTGGTCTCTTCTCCCAAGTAACAAAGAACAAGATAAGAGGAAATGGCCTCACATTGCACCAGGGGATGTTTAGAATGGATATTAGGAAAAATTTCTTCATGGAAAGGGTGGTCAGGCATCGGAACGAGGTCACCAGAGAAGTGGTGGAATCATCAGACCTGGAAGTGTTCAAAAACACGTACATATGGTGCTTACAAACATGGTTTAGTGGTAAGACAGAGGTGCTGGGTCAGTGGTTGGACTCAAACTTAGCAGTCTTTTCCAACCTTAATGATTCTGTGACTCAAATGAAAACAACAGCCCAATAAAAGGGAGATTTATCTCAGAGTGCCAGTGAATTACATAACAGATTTAAATAACACAACAAATATTCACATCAATATACATAGTTTTAATGCTAATGAGACTCATTAAAACCATCATTTGGGGCAACAGTTGATTACATGATAATATTCTGTTTCATTCCTTAAGGTATTAAAGTGGAAATTAAAGAGATGAAAGCTCTAATTAATACCACATCATTGGCATTTGTCTACAAGTAAAGAGTCCTTAAGCAACATAAATTAATGACAGTGCAAATATCTATTTCTATATTTTTCCAGAAATTGTTCCTGTACCTTAATACATTTAGTGTATACAGGTATTATATTCACTTATTCACTCTTAAAAAGGTAAGTTGAAAGGACAAGTTGCTATAAAATTTTCCTTCATCTACACATTGAAATGTAGCTTCCATCAAGGTTATAGATTTAAAAGGCTGTTCAAAATTTCCTGTTTCACATTTCTGGGATTACATCACACCTTAAAAAAAATAGGTGATCAATTCTATAAGCATTTACTACCCCCAAAATAAGCAACCAAAAAAACCCCTGTGAGTGTCAGTCATTTTTTAATGCAAGTTTACTTCTCAGAAGCAAAGGGAAAACTTACTGCTATTCACACAACTCTGTATTCTGCTTTCAATTAAGAAATGAAATTCAAGGCTGAGAAAAGCAGTGAACATCTACTCCAATATTTTACACCCTGTAAACTCTCCAGAAGGGTGTTCTGGGCATGGAAGCAGAAATCTACCCATGAGTTAATTAGACTTCTCAAACTCAGCATTAATTGGTACAGTGAAGGGCATAGGCCTTAAGATTTCCAGCTGCCCCCAGCCCCTTTTATCCACAATGAGAACAAAATAATAGATCTAGATTTGTAGGTTGCAAATGGAGATTTTATTTTTAATACGTGATTTCATCTTTTTACATCTTTACTTTGTAGCAAAGTACTGTCACAAATTCTTGTGATCAAGCAGGTGAGAACATAAATGACTATTTAATTTTCTTAAAATTATTGTTCAAGTTTTTTTCAACCATTACCTACCTAATTTCTGCTGTGGTGCTTCAGGTATTCCATGAACTGGATATCTCCAGAGTATTCCCTCGATTTCCCCATTCTCTGCTAGAAAAACATTCCTAGGAAAATAAGTGAAGAGTATCATCATGATAGACTGTGGGGAATTCTTTTTCCAAAGCGATCTAGACTTAAGAGTTGTTAGAAAGGTTAGACTCTATTTTATTGTGTACTGTAATGATAAATATTTCTGACAAAAATAAGAAATAAAATACAACTATACATATCAGCTATAAATTATATCAGCTATAAATTATATTAGCTACAACTTACATCCACTTAGCATATTTGAATATTATTCTGTCTGGATATGAGAACATTTGGCCTGACCTGCATTCTGGCAGATCATATGTACACTAAAACAAAGTTTATGCAGTTTATGCATTAAATAAACATATCCAAATGAGAACCATAATTAGCCCAAACACACAGAAAAAAACAGAGGTACCTAAGAGCTTTGTTCAATATTCATAACTGCACTGGCAGCTAGTACTTTACATTTTCTTTATTTAAAGTGAGAACAGGTAGATATTAAGATAGAGGGAATTCTTACTCTGAATCCGCATACTTTGTGGGGTACATGTAAAGCTTTTGATGGTCACCCATTGCCCTCAAATCAGACACTTGATTGCCTTTGGGAGCTACACATGAATAGCCAAAGGGGAAATGAAGACAGGACTGAGTATCCTCAACTACTTTTTCCTTCCCTATTAGAATAAATTACCTGTTTGAGTCTTTATTTGATCCACCAGAGAACTCATGAATCCAGTTTTCACCATTTTCCTTCCTTACACGAACTACTACCTCAGCTTTATACATTTTCATTGCATGTGGCACGAATAACACGGGGATACTCAGTTTTTCTTTTGGAGCTAAATGGATTCCTGTAAGAAATAACAGATTGTTATGGTATTTTGAAAGTTTTGAAAATTATTGGTTTACTCATATAATTCCCTTTCACTTTTTTAACCACTGTTTAACATTTTATCAGTATACTGTTTTCCCTGTGAAAAGCTCCATTTTACCCTGCTCTTGCTACAGCCAATTCTAATCTTATAGTAGCATTTGTGGCCTGTCTTCCTGTAATCAGATACACTATGTTCCAATATCCTGGATAGAGGAGTTCATATGAAGTGTTGTTTTAAACTTCTACTTACTGGTTAACCTTTGAAATGGGACCCAGAGAAACTCTGAAGGCTCAAAAGAAAAAAACCACAACTATGTTCCACATTTAATATTCAGAGATCATGTGTAATATATGTATGTCAATCCCTTGATTTTCTAGGGCCTCAGTCATGTTTTTTCAGCAGCTGTGGGTTGCACCTGTGAGTAACAGCGCATTCAAGATATAATTGTAATATATTTAAAATAATCTACATTATTATTATACAAAACACACCTTTTCGGTATGATATTACATCGGATTGATTTTGCTGTATTAAAAAAGAAAACCTAAAGCTATATTGTCTGTAATGAAGGTAGCCTGAAACATTGAACTTTTAAGGGCTTGTTCCAATGATTCGCCAGTCTGCCAAGCATCGGAACGTCTACCTCAGGATGCATTCCAGCTATTTCAGAAGTAAAGTTATGGAAAATATAGAACAAGTAAATAATATCACTATCAAGCTCCTTGCTTTGAAAAGAATTCTTGATATTTGCAGGAAACAGTATCTCAGGGTTAGGGTTTCAGCTTTAACTCTATCTGCAGAAAATCCTCTTAGTTATGACCAACTACTTCTACATTAAGCTTTGAATCATTTTTTGTGATAATATTTCACACTTGCTACAATGCATACATGCTAATACAGGCCTATGAGTATCGTTCCCTGGGAATGACTGGATTTGCTCAACTTAGAGTACAAAATTCTTACCTAAACATATCTTGATTTGTGTAAGAAGTTTATCATATAGTAGTTATGGAAATTAACCAACTGTTTTGTACTTTTAATTGCTTAGTTCTTGTGTATTTGTATTAGTTCATCGTGGCAAGAGTGATTTGTCTTTGAAATTATTACTTGAAAAGTCTAGTATCATGAAATAGCATGAAAATATCCTCATTAAAAATCCATTAAAATATTAGTATCTGAATGAAAAAACAAACTGTATTTCTTCTTTTTTATTCCAATAAAGATTTAAGATTTTTTTTACCTTTTAATCTCCCTATTTGATGCATTATCAAGTCCATACACAAGATTTAAAAGATATATTACATATATGTATATTGTTGGTAATCGTGGTCAAAAGGTTTTTTGAAAATCGTTAAAAATTAGCAACTAATTTTTAATCCAGTATCAGAAATAACTAAGCTGATCACAGACATTGTTGTAATGCTACAGCACTGACACGCTGTTCTGCCCCATGAGAGAAAAGGCAGATCTCTCCTGGGATGTGCCCACTTTGGGCTTAAACTGGTGTATTTAAGACAGAGGCCTATAATGTAATATCTTTAAAACACAATAGTATTCCTCAGGATACATTTGCAATTAGATTGCCTTGAATCCACATACACGCACACCAAAGTAGTGTAACCAACAACGGCAGGGAACCACTTTGTAACACCATTACAGCAAATCCTTAAGTTTCATTTGCAGTCACTTTTAACATATGACAAATAGAACAAACTGTAAACTAGTACCTAGTTATATTACATATGCATTGCATATATTGTTTGAACTGTAGCTTAATTATGTCTGTTCCAGGACATAGTGCCTTGGTTTTTTAAAATAAGTTTTAATACAGAATCTATATGATAGCATTCTGGGTCATTCTGGTAGAAAATTGGTTATTAAAGATAATGAAAAGACAAATTTTATAATATTGCTGTTGAAACAGATTGTATTCACATTTTTAATAAAAAAATCTTCTTAGTAGAAGCTGTTCATGACAGTAATTTTTATATCACTGGGCTTGCCTGCAGCTGTCAACTAACCAACTGATCATTAACTGCTAATGCAGATTTATTTCCTTATGATTTTGGATTTTAGTTAACAAGATAGATGAAATACGCCTCACTGCAAAAAGGCTGACTCCCTTATCTTCATGTAAGCATTTATACTGCAATGAGTACCTACAAATACTTTGCAAGAAATCCATAGCAAGGCTCTTTTTGGAATAGAGGTACATCACCTTTGGTAAAAAGCTTTGGGCCAGATTTTGATAATACTTCGCTTGTCTTTCACTGTCCTACAGCCCATTAGGAAACAGTAATAGTTAGCAGAGTAAGATCAGCTGACCCTTTAAAAGACTGAAGCCATCTGATTCAAACCAAGGGCTGTAATTTGAGTTAACTGCCTTGCAGAGAGGCATGTGGAGATCTGAAATCTCCCTCATTTCATTTTTAAATAACCTTTTGTTAAGCCTTGCCTCAAGCCTCTCCAAAGGCTGGTGGAGAACACTGATTCTGTAAAAGATTCCTTGGGCACTGAGCCTACAACTCAGAACTGAGTTACATAATTAAATCAAAATGAGTGTATTTCAAATTCCTGGTTTCACTTCTTTGGGGCAGTACACTGTGGTTGAGTTCTGTGTAATTTCTGTGTCAGCCTTAAAAAGCATAGCACTGTGGGAGCTAAAATTAAAGTAAAGAAGCAGTGCATCCCTACATCTGGGACATTATTTGGAAGGAATACAGATGGGTAAAGATGCATTTGTTGCCTCTACAGTAGCTTAGGAAAATTTTAAGAGCAGGTATACCAAGCAGTGCCATGGTGATAAAATTGTGAGCAAAATATCCTGCAGTATTCTTTGCAAAGAATCATCATCCTCTCATGGAACGTCATCACAAAGTCATGTATTTTTTATATTAGTAAGGTGCTTTGATGATAAATTTTCTAGATGTCGAAAGGACTATCTTCCTTGATGCACTGCTTTTAATTTTGTAACATCTGAGAGTGCCTCCCATTGCTTGTATCCAGAAGAGCAGCACTCAGTTCAGGCAGAGCTCACAATGTTTTTTGAAGTCTGATGGAGAATCATTTAGGAGGGGGCACTTTTATTTGTTTGTTTACTTGTTTTCATGATAGTTTCTCCAGTAAAATTACTACAGAATCATTTAAATTAAAACCACAAAACCACAGACAACCCTGCTAAAATTAGCACTGGCCATGTAAATGTCAACCCAGTATAATCAGGTCTGTTTTCTACTATTATCCTCACAATCTCAAAAGGGCAAACTCCAAAATATTCATAGGCAACAGCTGCTGCTGGGGAATTATTGCTAATTCTTTCTCAAGGAACTCATCCAGAAAAGAACAACTGATATCAGATAGTAAAGACTGAGATATTGCCAGTGCTCCAGTAAGTATCTGAAATACATAAAAGAAGTCAGGCCTAGGTGTTCTTCCTTTTTTTTTCATCTGCTAAAAGAGGTAAAAGCCTGACTCACATATGAAAACTAAAATCTTTTATAGAAGCTCTTCCAAAAGTGTTTCACTACTAAATCCTCTGAGTTTAATAAAGAACAGAAAACATTTCAGCCTCAACTCTTATTAAGGGTGGGTTCATTTTTGTTTGTATCTTTTTTTTTTTGCTTCCAGTGAAGCTTCTTGAATTTTTTTATTTCCTTTCATTGAAACATGATCACAATCCCTTTTTATGAATTCTAATTAAAAAAACAGTGAGAAAGTCGCAGCCTGTGTTAGTTTTGCTACATCAGTATTATAATTATTCAGTCTCAATGAGTAAATATGAATAAAATTTTCTGAATTGACCGTTATCATACAGCAGCCAACAGCCTCTATCTATGGAGATATTCAAAACTTGACTGGATGTGGTCCTGGACAATCTTCTTTAGATGACTCTGCATGGGCAAGGGAGGGGTTGGATGGACAGAACAATCTCAAGAGGTTCCTTATCACCTAAAAAGTTCTGTGATTCTGGAATTCTGTGGTCATGATAGGTCACTAGGCTTCGTCTTCTTTCTGAATTTTAAGAATTCATATAAAATACAACCTTGTTTGTGAAACCAGACACAGGTACTTATCTCAGTGAATTGCAGGTGATATGAAAAACAGTGCAACTCCTCTAAAGGTAAAGGAAGGAGGCAGAAAAAATCATCCTGGCTTAACAATTAGATTTTGGGTGCAGCTAGAGGCAAAGAAGCATCACGCCGGCTATGGAAAGGCGGCCAAATACCCATCAAGGAATACAAGAACCTTACTAGGGTAACCAGAAATGCTATCAGGAAGATTAAGGTTTAGCTAGAACTGAAGTTGACCAAAAATATCAAGAAAAACAAGAAAAGGTTCTTCAAATATCAGCAGTAAGGAGAAACATGGGAAAAACTTTCCCATTGCTAAACAGGGCAGGGAAAATGTTATATATAATGCTGACAAGGCAGAGTTTCTCACCATGTCACCATGATGACACTAAAATGATGAGGTGGACAGAAGGGAGAGCCAAATTACAGACAGCTGGAGAGGCTTGAAAAATGTGCCAGCAAGAACTGCATGAAGTTCAAAGACAAGTGCAAGCTCCTGAACTGGGATATTATAACCAAAGAGCCCACAAGCCAGGATCTGTGTGCCCAGGGAGCAGCCTTGCTGAGAGGGACCTGGAAGTCCTGGTGTACAACAAACTGAACGTGGGCCAGCAGTGCAATGTTGTAGCCATAAAGGCAAGTTGGATCCTGGGTTGCATCCACAGGGGCACCGCTGGCTCAGATAGAGATGAGACCACCTCAGATAGGGATATGACCATCCCCTTCCATTTAGTGATTGTCAGGCTGTACCCAGAGTACTGCGTTCAGTTCTGGTTTACAGAATTTAAAAAAAAAAAAAAAGAGGTGGAGAGGCTGGAGAAGGTGCAAAGGAGGGTCACAAAGATGTTCAAAGGGCTGGATAATCTGCCTAAGAGGAAAGACTGAAGGAGGTAGATCTTTTCACCCTAGAGAAGAGAAAGTTTGAGGGGGCCTTATCAGAGTTTTCTAGCACTTAAAGGGCATCTACAAAGAGAACGGAGGCTCTTTGTCTTCAGAAGGAGCCACATGGAGCGGACAAGAGGCAGTGGGAGAGATTTTATTTTGACCTATGAAGGAAATTTTTTACAGTGAGAACTGTAAACTGGAACAAGCTCCCCAGCAACATGGTAGACTTCCTATCACTGGAGGCTTTCAAATCATGACAAGATAATCTAGTCTAACCTAGGCTCCTTTTTCCACAGAAGTTTGGACCAGATAATCTCTTGAGGTCCCTACCAATCTGAGCTGTTCTATGGTATTTATAAAAAAAAATGTATTCCTAGTTTAATGACTTACATTATCTCCAAGGAAGATATGAAACCAATTTTGCTATATCAAGATTCATGTTTGAAGGGCACATGTATTACTAATATGTCAGTTAGGTTTGTGTCATGAACTGCATATCAGTGAAGTTCTGAACTTTTTATTTATATCTGAAATTAAACAGGAAGATAATTGGTTGCTCAGTCTTTCATGTCCTCTCAGAGGTGAACAGCAAAATCAATTAACAAAATATAACTTGATCGAAGTTATGGTTTCTTGGGGCACATATGTTATTCTAAAACTTCTATTTGCAACTTCTCTGGGACAAATAAAATGGAACATAATGCATTTCAAGTTAGTTCAAGTTATATACAAAACAGTAAGTAATTGAGCTAATAAAATAACCATGCAAAATGCTAAAGATTAGGTTAATCTCATCCAATGTTTTAAAGATTACATCACCATTTTCCTTCCTTCAGGACAGTTCATTTAGATATGTGGCATGCCAGAGAGGCTCTTTTCACAGATGGTCCATGATGACTGCATTTCTAGGGGACTCTCTGCTTCGTAAATTATGGGTTTTTACACCAAAAGTTAGAGTTGTGTTTTCCCTTGCCTCTGGAAGCTTCACAAAATCACAGAGTACTTGAAGTTGGAAAGGACCTCTGACAGACACACAGTCCAACCCCCCCTGTTCAAGAAGGGTCATCTATTTGGACTGTGTGCAAGAAGGCTTTTAATTATCTCCAAGGATGGAGATTCCACAACCTGTTCCAGTGCTCAGTCACTCCCACAGTAAACAAAGCACTCCCTTTGCTCAGATAAAAATTCCTGTGTTACCTGTCATTGGGCACCACTGAGAAGAGCCTGTCTCCATCCTTTCTCCAGAACTCCCTTCTGGCACTTATGCAGAATAATAAGATCCCCCCTGAGTTGCTGAATTCCTTAGTTGCAAAAGTTAAGTCATGAATATGCAGCTCAGATGCTAATAAACAATTTCACAAATGAGTGGCTAAAACTTTAGAAGTTGCTTTAAGAAAGAAATGGCACAATCAAAGGGATGAATGTTTGAGTCTAACTGAAAGGTTTCAAAACATCCCTACCATAATCACACAATAAAATGTATTAAATAGAGCACGTTTATAAGATTTGTTGGCTATTTTATGGAACTTGTGTTAATACAATTTTGCATACTCCTGGCAGAGACTTTCTGGATTATTTAATTAAGAGATTTGATTTAGAAGAATTTCTTTGTGGTACAAAATAATGGATACAAGCTAAACATTTGCTATTTAGATTAAAATAAATGGATTGAGAACAGGGCTGAGTAATTAAATATGTTGTTTCATTTAATACAATTTATTTTGTTTTTAAATGAAGCATGTCTAAAAGGCCAAGTATACAGTTTTCTTTTCATTTATAAAATTATCTTTCTTTAACTAATAGCCTGCAGTTCAGTATCAGCACAAATTAAAACAATTATTTTGACAGAAACACATATTAATTTATTGTTGGAGTGCAGTAACAACTATGATTACAAGGATTGAGCATACTCAGGAAAAAGTGTTTCTAATGTTTTCTATTTCAGTCTTGTGGTGATTACTAAAACAAGCAAAATTACACTTATGATCTTTAACTCTGAAAAAACTTAAAAAAAATACATGTAACAGAGGTCATGAAGATCACATTCTTATTAAGGATAAATAGAAAAGGTTTTTTGGGGTTCACTTTACAGAAATCCAGCCATTCAGCACATTAGGAAAGACACATCTAAATGACAGGAGAAGTAAGGAAGCAAGGCTGAATGAGCTGTACAGAGCAACACATGAGACAAATGTCAGAGAAGGAAAATTATTATAAAGACAGGGAATATTTCAGCAACAGGAATGGAAAAAAGGAACAAACAAAGCACCCAAGGGATCAGCAAAAGAGTAACAGGCATAGACAGTAACTTGCAAAATTAAGCCATAGCACAGAGCAGAATGTGTGGAGGAGGCCAGAGTGTATTGTATTAAAGTCATTTGACAGAGGGAATGACAAATAAATAAGAGTAAGGAGTGAAGAATAATCAGAAATAAGAATAGTAAGTGTTCTAATTATCCTACAGTCCAACACTTGCTTTAAAACTTCATGGTGGACTGGCAGTTTCTCTAGCTTTTTCCTTCCAAATCCATTTTCTCCCTCCAATAATCTTATACATAGTAGATCTACCCCATCTTCCTCTGACCATTTCATACACTTAAAAGTTCCTTATCATCCTTATTTTCCTGATGACAATTTTATGTTGATAAAGTCTTGTGAGATCATCCAGGCACCCAAACCCTAAAGGTCTGCAGCACAGTAATGACCTAAATCTAAAGTCACAGAAAGCAGGAGACATACTACAAAGTCAAAGTTCCAAAATCTCTTCTGCATCAGCACTGTAAAAGAGGAAGATAGCCCCACAAATATTTTGAAAATGCAAGAGACACACAAGGCATGGCATACGCTTTGTAAACAAGTGTCCTTCATTTTAGTGCCCAGCCACAAAAAAAAAAACAAACAAACAAACTTTATCCTTTCTTTCTTAAAGAAAGTTCATGTTACCCTAAGATAAAGTACTAGGAAGTAAATTAAGACTATGACAACTTCCCTGTTTCTTAATCTTTTTCTAGATCAAAACATACATAGAAGTGTCTTGAGTCCATGGTTGAAAGGAAAATGTAATTGCTTCAGTTCAGATGTAATTGAATTTTTGACATATGTCAAATATCTGATTGCTTTTGACAGATGTACTTTTACTTTCATTTTAAACTTCGTGGATATATGTATCTCTTATCCAATCTCTGAAAGCACAGTCAAGTCCTGAAGCTGTGGCAGATTTTAAACAGAACCTGCAAAGTGTTGTGAAATCACTAATGACACTGGTGCTGTTACATCCTTCTACTTTTTATACACAACCGAAAATTTCACACTTCATACAGCTGTATGTAACTGGAGTCACATATGTCATAATGACTCACATATTGATATCACCTGAGTTATGAATTTTCATGGTCTTAATATCTATATTCTTCATCATTTGAGGTTTAAAGGTTTCTGCAGTAAGGCAGAATTATTTTTTTTTTAGGTTTCTTAGTACTCAAAGAAATAGACAAAGTTGATAAGAGGAATCCCTCTTTAAAAGTAACTTTGCCCATTAATTTTACTTGTGTCATAGAACAATAGTTATGTGAATGACAAAACCCACAATATGCTACATGTATTTCATATCTTAATACATCCTGAAGTAGGAATATTGTTTCTACTGGAGAGAACACTCCTGTAGTCCGGTAAATATGATGTCTTTGCATTACTATTAAAATCTTTTTTAGTAGCATTATGAGGTGAGCTCTAAGGATTTAATGGACATTTGTCTTGGCATATATTTTAACTTAAAACGTTTTAAAAGTTTTAAACTTTTAAAATTTATGATGGCAATTGTTTAGCAGTCATGTTTAGGATATTTTGAGTTTATAGAGATATGAGTAAGCATCTCTAGAGACTGAATTATCTATAATATTAGAGTAAAAACATGGTTTGCAACACGGGATGGTATCAGAAATCCAAAACTATAAACACAAATCACAACAGCTACTATTATACAATATTGGTAAACCAGTTTGGATGAAGCAGAGAACAGAAAACTGAATAACTGTGAACCAGTAAAGAGACTGCAGACTGTGTTATGATAATGCATAAAACTCAATCCAGCCAGATCCCCAAACTGTTGAGGAATAAACACTTTAATAGCCTTCCAAGCAAAGAAATAGGGGCATTGACAGCTTTGACATTCTTATTTGACCTCTGGTTCTGAGGAGGACTGATGCTGTCAAGCTTAAGACTGAGAGGGACATCAGAAGGGTGAGCATTACACCACAGAAAAGGGGGAGATAATAGGGAAGTTTTTCTGTGTAACAACTTCAACTATGTTAATAAGGGCTTTTTTCTATTATTGTTGACTATGAATAGTAGTATTATTGTAACTGGACTAACAATAACTTTTTTTAGCCTATCAAATTAGACAAATTTTTTTTGCTCCACTTATGTATCCTTTTGACAACTCTGATTTGTGTGCAACAACCTAAAACCCCACATGTGGCAATGCCACTCTCAATGGTAAACATAAAACTTGTCAGCAGGTAATCTCTAGATTCTAAAATTCTGAAGATATTCATTACACCTATTATGCCACCTGAAAATAAAAGAAATTAGGCTTAAATGGAAAATATATTGCTCAAGCTCCTATGTAAAACACAGAAGAGCAAATAAAATACAAAATAAAACTTGCATTTCATTAAAAATCCTTAGGCAGAGCACCAGTTTTTAGAGCTGCGGGTTCAGTCTTTACATGAACTATCCTAAAAGTTGTCCCTTTAACAGAAACTTTTCTCCTACTCACAGCTCTGCAGATAGAATTCTTTGTCCTTGTCCTTAAAGGTAAAATATTCAAAGGTCAGCTAGAATATTGCTGCAATGTAGCTGAAGCATTTGGGGTTTATCTAGGAGCTGATATCTTCAGAGGATATCCTCAAGGCTTGAGACCTCTATCGCCCTCGAGCTTCTTCTCTCTATAGAAGTTTTGTTTCACAGTTTTGAGTAGTTTCTCTCTCTCAGACAGCAAAATAAACATTTCAAAACCTTTGTTCTCCTGCGTTTTATATGCTGCACATATAAAGCAATACCAGCTGCAAAACAGTTGTTTGCTTATTTGTTTTTAGATGTGTTGTGGACTTTCCAGGGAAATAGCCTGTGACATATTAACAACAACAGCAATAGACAATGTGGTACTTAAACCAAGCAGTCTTCCCTTCCTAATGCTACCTATGAGTTCAAGATGTGTCTTGTGGTCTGCTGCAAGTGAAAAAAAGAAAAGATAAAAATCATGCACTTTGAAAACAAGGTTTTGGGATCAATTTATAAAATTTTGTGTAGGAAATGAAATTCTCTGAGAGAAGACAAAGAAGCTTCATTTCTTGTGTATTTATTAGCACATCATTTTGATTACTTCCTTGGTCCAGGAGAAAATGCAGTCAAAAAATGGCCTGGATGTCATTGCTGTTGGATTTTATCATAATTTTAAGAATAAGTACTGACTTAACCGCAATGGCCACATACAGAGGCCAGCAATCATATGTCTAGGATGACAATTTAGAGAATACATCTTATGGTCTGACTGTTAACATTGTCATGCAAAACCTGCTCCAGAGTTTATCAAGACTATCACAGAACAATAATTTGTCCCTAGAGAAAGTATAGAAAAAAAAATCAGCAATATCCTCTAGCAAGAAATTCTGTTGAACTGTCAACTGCCTTTCTACTTCAGAGACATTCTGGATTTTTATGGCCAAACTAGCAACTCACACTGACTTGTTCTTCCTTTAACAAGTAATGATTTCTGACAGAATCCATTTTTTCAAACTCTGAAAATTCACATGTCAAATAGCAATATCATCTTTTATTGTCATATATTCTCACATGCTGTTTATGTACAACTCTGCTACTCAGTCATTACACCATGTTAGGACACATCAGTTTAGAAATATTCAGAAATATTTTAACCCTACTACAAAGATCTGGGTCATATTGGATCAGTTAATGTGACAGCTGCTCACTTGTCAGACTCAGGTATAGATATAGATCATATTTAAATTTCATTAAGACTTCCTTGAAGCTTCATAATATTTTATCCTCTAAATCTCTGTGGTTAATATGATATTTATTACAACTCTCCTGATTCCCTGAGAGGGTAGTTGAAATGTGGTATGAGTTTCCAGCCATAAAAACAAGTAGCACTTCATGCTTGGGGACCATGCATTGATTCATGTTGTGTGAACAAGGTTAAAATCAACTCTGTAGCTGTAATTTAGAGAAAACCATAGTCAGTATTCAAAAAATCCAATAAATATATGAGCTAGTGGCCTCTTAAATTTAGAGAATGATATGCTTGAGGACGTAAACAAAAAGAACAACATGCTTAGGAGCAATAATGCAGGAAATCAACTGGATTAAAAAAAATAAATCCAGTCTAAAAGTGGGAATTAATATTGAGATATTCTGGAAGGGATTAAGGACCCAAATTACTTGACAGTGTCAGGATGATTATGAATCACACTGACACAGGAGACAGGCTTTGGATGGCTCAATGATAAATGGGAGCTGCAGTGTCTCTCAGCAGAAGTGGGTGCTGCAGATTCTGTACCTCTGTGGGAATCCAGAAGTGGAAATCATACCATCAACCATAATTTAGGAGGTAAGATGACCATTTTCATATGAAATACAGAAAAAATGTCTGAATTTAGTTTTTATTTATTTTTTGCACAAACTGCTCATTTTTAATTCTCAGTAAGAGACAAGTTATTTTTCTTTTGATTCAGAAAGGAAGAAAACCAATTGTTGATTCCTCTTTAAAACTTAGTTAAAATACAGTAGTAGATAAAACTATATGAAAACAATACCTTTCTGCTATTGAGATATTTTAGGTCAGTAATTGTAACTTTCACTGACAATGACTTGTGGTGAGATAATTGGGAATGAAAATTTTCATGCAAGTGACTTATCAATTAAGATAATCCATTGTAAATCTGTCAAAAGAAGAAGCTGTCATTCATCAAATCTGAGACATTTTCCTTTTCCATGTGGTTCAGTATAGTCTCTAAAGCAGCTCAAGGCGTAAGTGATTTGCAGTCAAACATTGAACAAATGTAGGGACAAATGCTTTTCTCAATAGCTGTTTGTCATAGGTGTCAAACTGAAGAAAAGGTGTATAAAGATGACAAGGAACAGATCTTTACAAACTGTCATTTGGTATCAACCTAAAGGAAAAAAAATAAAAGTTTATCTTCTGATACATGGCAGTAAGGAGTTGGAGGAGAGTAAGAGAGAATTAAAAAAATAGTAGTTCATTTTCCTGCAATCTATAGCTTTTTCTGATGGAATATACTCAATCTACAAATTTAATTTCATTATTAGATATCTTTCTTTTGTATAAAGACTAATGACCATCAAACTTAAAAGAAAATGGTAATTCTTTAGAGGCAGTAGACTGTAATGTTAAAGAAAAGAAAGCTTGTACAATCTGTATCTATTGATGGCACTTGATTTCTTGCCCCTGTTTTTGTCCTGATGTAGTAAAAGAATAATAAAAATAATATAATGGAAATTCTGAAAATGTTAATTTGGAAATGTCAAAGGTTTTTTTGCCATTTTGGGTTGTACTAACACAAGCACGTTTAAAGAACATTTACTTATCCAGAACTCTGCAGAGATTTCTTTTCATTTATTCATTTCAGCCATTGTGATCACCCAACTTGACCTAAATACATAGGATTTCTCAGAACTCATTTTAAAAATCAAGGTTCAGTCTTAGTAACTCTTCTTGTACAAGAGAATTTAATTAGTAGAAACTCATCTGCTTGATTTAAAATTTGTCAGTGACAGTGAATCCTCCACATTTGATTGAGAATGTTCTGAGAGTTAATTTACCTAATTGTTAAAAATAGATTTCCTTTTTTTTTTTGGCTACTGAATAAGATTGACTTGTTTCCAGTCCCTGCTTTTTCCTGTGAGAGTGAATGCTCCATCACCAACATGTTTTTTACAGAGGTAGAACAACTGCATTCCCACCAAAATTCTGTTTGTTCAGCTAACTAATCACTGAATCTCTCCCTTTCATCTTGAATCACTTAAACATGCTTATATTACAAAGGCTAACAACAACCTAAAGAAAGTAACTCAGGCTAATTAACACTGTATATCAAATGGAGGGACTCCATAAGTAAACAGGCTTCAAAAAGTTTGAAAAAAACCCTCAGTATTTCTCTAAATGATAACAGGTAGAGGAACAAAAAGTAGGAAAAAAGGCATTTCCACTTAATTCAGAGATGGGAGAATTAGGTAAATCTGTGGATCAAAGAAACAAAAATAACATAAAAATTAATTCTTGATTTGGAAAAAGGATAAAGCAATAAGAAGAAAAGACTAATAGGATACAGTTGGTGATTTTACATTTGAAAGGATGCAAAGTAAGCTGGAAAATAAGGATCATCCAAAATTTCCTCAACAGCTACAGGTATGCTACTTTATTGTGTAGCATTTTGTATTATTGTGTGTGATAAAACTCTTTTGCTTGTTTGTACATGTAAAAAACTTAAAGTGTTGTTCACACAGGTCAGAAAAACAGTTCTTTTCAGCGATCAACTTCTTATTTTTTTCTTTAATTGAAAAGAGTAAACTGTATACAATGGCTAGAAAAAAAAGAAACTAGAAAAGGATGGAATGCAATTCAGGTTATGGTTTCTGCTGGTTGTATGTAGCAGAGGTAATCAGCTTACATTATTTTTTCTCATTGTGAAAAAGGAAATGCTACCTGTAATTAATAGACATCAATCTTTATGGGCATATAACCTTTGGTTTATCTTAATATCTCTCTGAAGGAAAAAGTGATGTAATTTATAAAGGATTTTCAGCACTTATGAAGCAATCAGATAAAAGACAAATTCAACATCAGAAGTTGTTGCGATATTATAGCTTTCACTTCAATGTACAAAGCATTCTTATAACACAAACAGGCAAACAAGGCAATCACAAAACATGATTTGCAGTCATTAAGTTCATTAAGGTCATTTATGACCTTATGAATTTAACACCTTAAAGAGGCAGTTAATAGTTCCAATCTAGAGATAAAAGAAACTGAGTCACATCAGGAAGTTTCATGGACTTCTTGATGGTTGCATGGGATAGTTTACATTCTAAGTGTCCTTTCAGACCTTGTACGAAAATCATTTTCCCAATGCTTCACCAAACAATTATGAGAAAAGAGGATTTGCTTACCTTTCAAGCCTCAAGGTTTTACTTTGAAACAGTCATGGGTTTAATATGGAAAAGCTTTAGTACACCTGTATCACTGTTTCTCTGGTTAAAAATTAATAGAATGATAAATTGCTTCTCTCAAGTAAGTGGAAATTTGTGAAAATTAAATTATCAAGTACCTTAACAAGATGTGAGTGTGGAAAGAACTCGAGCTCCAGTGCATTTTTATTACCTACCTAATTTTGAAAGATTTTGACTATTTTTGCAAATACAAGTTTTATCTAAAGTACCATATTAACAGTAATATTAGAAGTGCAAATCCTTGCACATAAACCAGTTCATGGTAAAATTAATGCCCTAGCAAGAAGAGTCTGAGGTAGCAAAACACTCTTCCAGTGCTCTCACAACCCTTTAAATGTGTTGTCATCCCAAAAGTTGTCCTTACTGTACAATTAAATAAGTTTAATTTCTCTCCACTCAGTAGAAGATGGTACTAGACCAAGTGACTATGAATGTAATAAAGCACTTTATCTATACTCTTAATATTAACTCTGATGTGCAAATGAAGAATTTTGTGTTGCATGCTTCAATGGTTGTGAGATACTACTCCTTACAGTAATAAAGGTCACAATTCGAGCACTTTTCAGCTATTTGTGATGTAAATCGTGGTTCTGCAGTTCTGTAAGACTACACAAATTATGTCCTATACTTAATATCAGTTTCAAAATCCCCTCTGTTGGCTTATATACTCTGATTTACGAGCAGAATAAGCATCACATTCAAATAGAGGCAAAGTCCAGGTTACAATTAAAGCACGTCCTCTTCACACACAGCAAATACAGCAGTAGTGCCCATATTCTTTTTTTTTCTGTGTTGGTTTGGGGTTTGTTTGGTTTTTTTGAGCTTGGTATGAATCATGCATTTAAAGAAATAAATATTGCTTAAACCTAAATATTATTGTAAGATATGAGATTATTACTAATGTTGATGATTGCAGGTATCAACCTGACCTTCAGGCAAACAGGAAGGATTTCAGCATAAATATTGTAAAAGCTAAAAACGAGACCCAGTATGCATCACAAAAGGTAGAAGAGAAAGATAAATAAATTTTTACAGAGACTTATATGAAGAGAAAACAGGTACTAGTGATATGCATTCCTTTGCAAATACACTCAGGCAGGTACAATCCCAATGGCTTTATCAAATCAAAACAGGCCCTGCCTAATCATTCAGGCTTTATGACAGAAAAGTAAATCAGGGAATCCAAATTCCCCCGGTAAGTGAAAGATATAAATTTTTAATGAGAATGTGAATAATTTATTATCTTTCCCATAAAAAAATATTTTGAATAATTTGTTAATCTTAGTAATAATATGACAAAATATCTAGGGAAGAATGAAAGCAGCAGAATACGAAGGATATGATGTTCATTTTAATTAAATTATTCCTCCCCTACAGAGAACAATTTTAAGATCCCATTTGTCAAGAACTGGAGCCACAGTATTATTCATTCAGGTTATATCTTGTAAACAAGGAGAAATATATAATTTTGAGGTGAACATATAGATATTGTCATACTAAAGTATTTATCAAAACAATTAATCTCACAAGTAATTCCACCTCAATTCACACCACAACACTTAGAATACATGCCTGACATAAACATCTACATTTTCTATAATTTCAGTGCAACTAAGACAGTTGGTTAAATTTAGATTCTTCATTATTTCAGGATTTTCTTAAATACCTGAAATTCAACAGATTCAAATATGCCACTAAATCAAGAACTGAACAAACCAAATGCACCTTTCACTATAATAATTTGATTTCTGAATGCAATTGTTAGCAGCTATTATTTCAGTTGATCATATACCATACCACTGAACAAAATATATTATTTAAGTGTATGTAAAACTGATTATGGGATGTTTAGGGGAGAGAAGACAGGAGGGAAAAGAGAAAGACCAAAGCAGATGAGGGAGGAACAAGCATACAAGAATAAAGGTAAAAGAAGACAAAAAATGCCAGTTATGTAAGCAGGTGCTGGCCAGTACAGCTGTCTGACAACACCTCAGGCTTGACCAGTACCCTGTACTCTTATTAAATCCTATGTTTATCTTCTGTGTAAGCACTCTCTCTACCCTGAGCCTCTGTGTGAGTTGGTCGCTTGCAAAGTTCAAGCTGGACTAGCCAGCAAGTTGCACAAGTCCTGAGTGTCAGCTGCTGGGGAGACTCAGTCTAAGCCAGTCATTGGAGGGAACAGTGTTTTGCGTGAGCTGGATGTCAGCTGCTACCCAACATCGAGTCAGACTAACCAGCAAGTAGCAGGAGACCACCTACTGTGGTCCTAAAATCAGCCGGATTCTTACCTCTTACAGTTTGAAGTTCAAATTGGTTTTAAGCACACTAAGCTTTACACTACATCATAGATCCTCTTAGATTTTAAAATTCCTTATTCAGCAAGATTTTTTCTGCTACTAGTAAACAATGTTGGATCTAGTTATCATGTACATGGCCAAACTAAAGCCCAGCAAACACCGACTCTACCAAGAAGGAGAAAATGCATATCTGCATGCTCAGCACACTCTGACAGCTTTCCTAAACAATTCAAACAACTAGTCCTGAAAACTTTGTGACTAAACTAAAACAAACAAACGAACAAAACATAACCAAAAGAAAACACCTGCTTTCCTTTTTATTCCTTGCTGACTGCAATTCAGATTGATAATTCATGTAATTCCAACTCAGAACATTTTTGGAAAGCAACAGAAATATGCATCTATTGAAGGGTTGTAGAACTGTAAGTAGAGAAGGGAGACAAAAGAATTCAGAGAGCTCTGGAACATGTGTAGAAGCAAGTTAATTGTTTGGCAGGACAATTATGGAATGATTTGATTGTATAAGTTTGACTTGTGTGATTGGGTTTTACACAAATACAAGGTAAAAAAGAGACACTCCTGTGTAACATACCAGGGTCTGAGCTACATTACACTGAATTCCAAAAGTGACTCCAGGTACATCCTACTATTCACAGTCCCCCAATACACCAGTTACAGACAGTACCAAGGGTTTGCAAGAGCCTTACAGTTGTCTTCTAAATACTTGTGCCCACTGGAGCCTGGACTTCTAAGAACATCTGATGATACTTGGAATGAGAAAAAAAAAGAGTCAGAACAGGGACCATCATAGACATGTAAAAAGCTTAACATTTGGGAAATAAGAGCTTTCAAATTAAGCTGAAGTACACAATGTTCTGCAAGCCTGTTAAACCAAATTCTGATTAAGAAAATCCTTAAGGGTTCACTGGCTAGAGTGTGAGCCACTGTAGTGAAAATTCTGTTACCACTGTGGGTAACAATTGTTGTTTAACTATTGAATGCATTTTATATATATATATATATATATATAACTTGACTTGCCCTTAGCTTCTGTCTTATAGTTGAGGCCCATCCTCCATTGACTAAAAAAAAAAAAATCAATTAAAACATTTTACAAAAGAGTTCTAGAAAAACTCAGTTCATGAAAAAAAGAACATTAATTCAACAGTGTAATTATCAAGAACTCTTAAGGCATAAAAATTCAATGTTGAAAGATCAGTTTCAATATTTCCTTCCAACATTTACGCTTTAAAATAAAATCTGTGCCCCAGACGGTTACTTAGTAAGATAAGTTTGAATCATGATTCTCTTGTGGAAAGTATATAGTAATTAAAAAAAAAAAAGACATTAAAGTTGAAACCAGCTAGCTCTTCTTTTCCTCAAACCTTCATAACTTCATGTGAAAAACTTGAAATTTTATCATAATCTTCCATGTCTGAACGTTCTCATGCAAAAGGTTCAGTTTCTTTCCTACACATACCTCAACTCCTCATTTAAAAATGTTAAGGTAATATTGTCAAGAACTCTGTAATTGTCTTCAGTCTCTTCTTTAGGAAAAAAAGATCTCCGTGATTGTTTCAAGTTTCCATACCTTTTTTTCCATTAATACCACTGCCAGTAGTATTTTTTTGTTTGTTTGTTTGTTTCTTTCATTTTTAGTCTTCTGTCCTCTCTCAGCAAGGTTAGACATACAACTCCAACACACCTTCAATGCTTTGCAGAACTCAACAGCTGGATAGACAAGGAAAGTCAGCTTATAAACACAAATGAAGAAAAGTTACATCAGAATCAACAATTTTAGTTCTCAATCAGAAAATTAAAAGTTAGTTTAGGGAAGGAGGGAAACTTAGTCTTCACTGTATATTTGGGGTGCAGCATGGATGTGGAAGTCTTGCACAAATGAATTGATGGCAGACAGAGACATATTGTGACTGTTCCAAGAGCAGAGGAGGACAGGGAAAATGGATATAAAACAGATGTCTAGAAAATCAAGATATAAAACAGATGTCTAGAAAATCAAGCTTCTTCAGTTCTGCTCTAGAAACAATTGTTTGATACTGCCGGTAATTTCCCCACCGTGCACGTGAGGCTGGAAAGAAAAAGATTAGTGCAGGTAATGTTTTATAGCAAATTTAGAGCTAGACATAGATTTACTGGGTAATTTACAGGATGAAACAAATCTGTGTCTCTGGAGTTTTCACTGACTTTATTACCTTAACAGGTGAAGGCTAGAAGCAAGAATCAGGAAGAGGGGAGGAATTAAGCAGTTCTGTCTTATTCAAGGGCACATTTAGACTCCATCTTGTCCATCCACAGCTGTTATCAAACAGATTAGCAGCAATATGCTATTCTAAGTCAAAATTAATCATCTTTTCATTTTCTAGCTCTATTGAAAATGAAGGAGATAATTTCTTATCAAGTTATAAAACACAGCAGATATTTTTAAATAGAGAAATAAGCTAAG
This sequence comes from Neopelma chrysocephalum, assembly GCF_003984885.1. Taxonomy (NCBI): domain Eukaryota; kingdom Metazoa; phylum Chordata; class Aves; order Passeriformes; family Pipridae; genus Neopelma; species Neopelma chrysocephalum. The sequence continues at coordinate 9,672,443 of NW_020897737.1, forward strand.
ATAATGTGAAATAACAGCCTCTCCTGAGGCTGATTTGCATAGTTTAAATGCTCTGAAGTCCTATACTCTGGATGTTCAGTAACAAATCATAAGATTCTGATGGAACCTACTGCACAGCCTAGTTAAAATTTGTGAGGCAATTATAGCTTGAAAATATGTTTTCCATGATAAATCCACATGGGAAGTCTTATGTGGATCTGCATGAGACTATGCAAAAGCTGTGTTTCTGATGTCTTCCCTTCTCTTATTTGCATCCTGAATATCTTTTTATTCTCTCTTCTTTTGCAGCATCATGAGAGCATGCTGAAGTAAATAAATCATTTCCTTATACAGTCAAGGGAATGTACTGTTCTACTCCTTTAACTCAGGGGATTGTTTTTAAGAAAACAGTAACAGAGATCTTTTGCTTATTCTTACAGTGCTGCCTTTCACTTCCTTAACTTCAAGTTATTTCGCTAAAAAGAATTCCTGATTTGCAAAAACATATAAAGATACGTCTACACCATATAATCTATAAAGTAAAATTCAAAAGTAAAAAGAGGGTATATAACAGGCCCTATAAAATACGGCCTGAAGAGATTGCAGAGAAGTATAAGGAAAAATCTTTAAGCTTTCTTGTTCAACATATTAGAAGGTACGAGTGCCTTAAAACATGACACAAAGATGTCCCTACTGATTTTCTCCACGTGAGGAAGGTCTCAGGTGTGCTGTGGCTTTAGAGAGCTCTCCCAGGTTTTCCATGCTGACAGAAGAGACAATCTGCACCCAAGAATGCCACCAGCTGGAATGCATTGATTTTGTCAGCATATGTCTCTGCAGATAAATATGGCTTAGACTACATCTTTTGTGCTGTCCCAGTACTGAGCAGTGACACACCCTTCAAAAACAGCCTGACTCTCTCTCAGCTGTAACATCAGAACACTGATCTTTAGAATGGTTTCTCCTGGTTGAGAGAGGCAAACCAGGATGATTCAGCAATCAGAAAAATGCCATGTACATGGATTAGGAAGGGGTCCCATGTCTTCCCTTCTGCTGGAAATTTCACAAAGCAAATCTACCTCTGTACAAGTTTCCAAGGGCCATGATGCCACTTCAGAGAAGACTGAGCAAGAACAATGCCAGCTGAAGGTCTAAACAAGGAATGGTCATACTGACAGGTATCCAGACATGGCCAAGAAGGAAAGTCATGATGTCTTGCACACGCTGGGTTCAAGAAGGCTGTCATTTTGTGGTGGGTATAAACAGCAATTTCTTCAAAGGCATATGTAATCTTCAGAATAGCACTTCAGCCGCCTGTGACGTAAAGTCTAATTAGGTGCAGCACAGCACCACAACTTCGGATTTATTTTGCTGAAAAAATAGATAAACTGTAAGAAAATACGTAAGCCTTGCAAGAAAAGAAACTTAGACAGAATGGTGGTAACACCTTAAGGACTCAGCAAGAAACTACTGAAATGAAAAGATACAAAAACTCTACGAAGAGAAAACTAATAATTGCAACTCAGCAATATCGTGGATCAACCTCCTGAGAAGGAGGCTGACCTGTCTCAGAAGCAGAAACAGAAGTAGTAGAGTAAAAATATTGAGATGCTAAAGGCAAAACTTGATCTGCCAAAGAAGGCCCTTTCCCAGAAAAAGAGAGATGGTAGCGTAGAAAGAAATGTTCAAGCCCTGTGAGCTGAATGTACCCACAGCTTGAGGAACACCTCCAACCAGAGCCACTGGTGGTTGACTTCAGAAGGCAGCCTGCCTGCTCCTTCCTGAATGAACCTTTGTAGCACAAGGAATTGATGTACCACAGCTTATGAACTACTTAAGTGAATAGTACATTTGTTGAACAGTTTGCTCAGAAAAGTGAAACTTGATAGTTTCAAAAGGTGAAAATTCAGGAGAGGTAATAACATTAATGAAAGGAAATCAAAATGAACGAAAAGTAGATAAAGTTCATCACAAGGAAGACTTGTATAGATGAAACAGGAAAATACTTAGACTAAGGAAGTTCACAGGAAATCTGGCACCTGTATCCTCCAGCATTTCAATGGAACTCTAATCCCTTCAATTTCCCTGTGAAAATGTGTTCCAAAAAGAAGGAAAATTTGAATATAGAACAGTGAAAATAAGGAAAGCACTTTTTTTTTAAAAGAAAATCTCCTAATTATCACAACTTCTTTTATTGTGGTTTGCAGTGAGGTCTAGGTGTGCATGTTCCCTTCTTCTCCAGCTAATTTAATTTTTAATAACTTTTTATGAAGATAAAAATATGATAGTATTGTGTATGTACCTGGCTGTTCGGTCTTTTTATTGCTTGAATGTCCCTTTCCTACAGAATCCATTATCTGACCATTGACTACTTCTTGACACAATCTCTTACGTAAGTTATACACATTATAAAGTGTAAAACTTTCTGTTGTTGTGAGTGAGTGACCAAATTATGGTCACAAAATGCAGTTAAAACACTCAAGAGGAAAGAAAACCTAATGTTTTCCAACATGTTTTCAAAATAGCCTACTAGAATAGAGAACTATTTCTGACAGTTCTTTTTTTTGTGGCTCTTCAAGTCATTTTATGATAATGAAAGCATAATAAAAGAGATAGAGACAGAGGAACAAAGGACAACCAGGGCAATCCAGTATGTTAGTTTTGTTGTTTTCTCAGTCCTTGAAAGCAATCACAAGAAAAAAACAGATTGTGCATGAAGAATTACTGAAAGAAAAAAGCAGATGCAAATAAGTACAGAATTAAAGAAGGAAGTCTTGAAATACAACATTTAAGCAAAATGGCCTGAGGACCTGAACAAAATTTATGCCATTTCTTAGGTGAAATTAGTTTAAAAGCCAAGTTATCTGTAATCATAGTGGACTGTACATGACATAAAAAGTATGCTAAAATGCTTTCCCAAACAACGTTGAATAAAATATGAAACTATAATAGTAATATGCTTCCAAAGAACATACATAGAATTTTAATAGCTCAGATTTGATTGCCATCAAACTGGTTTAACACTGCAGGCAGCTTTTTGGAAAATGTCTCACTAACATTAAACACATTTATGAAATATATTTTATCTTTCCTTCTTAAGTGCTTGGGAGAGTTAATAAATACATATACTTTAAACAAAAGTTAGAAGGCTAAATAAAGAGTTAATCATAAAGTTCTCAGTAAAAAGGGAAAAGAGATAAACATGATACAGGTGACATGACTGCTTAAAATATAGAAGTCTCAAAACACAAAACTAGTGCTGAAATATGGAGAGAGATATCTAAAGAGCAGGTCCAGCTAACTGCCCTGTTTATTGATCCTGTTTGATGCTTCAAGGAGTCATTTACAACAGACAGGCTTAGCCATAAACACCGCCAGGCAGCAAAGCCATAAAATGTAATGACTGGAGGTTGAATGCAAAATAACACCTTCAGTGTCAGGACGGGGTGAAGAAACACAGTTTGTGTTCCTGGGAAACAGCACCATGCAGCCCAGTACGCTTATGTTGCTACTGTGAAGCCAAGGCAGGGAAAAAGGATAGTCTACTATGAGTAACAGCTTCACAGCATGGATAGTATTTTGGCTTTCTTGTAAAAGGATGATGAAAAAATTACTCCCAGATTCTCAGCCTATCTTGTTATTCCTTCAGTTTTTAGAGGGAGTGGGGAAAAAAACAAGTAATTAATCAGCAGGAAGCACAGTTTTTTCACAAGCATGAATGTTGCTCATAAAATGATCTAGCAAACACTTTCCAGCAAGTCTATCAAGAATAATATTAAGTTCCAACATATTTTCAAAGTATTCTTTCTTTGTTATAGGGAATAGTGGCAAAGCACTAACACCTGCATCTAATCTGATCTTCATCTACTGATCACATCATAAAATATTGCAGATATAAAAGATAAGTAGCAGAAAGTACAATTTATAAAGATTTCCCTGGTGCTCTAATATTTCTGTGAAGTGATTTCATTGTCAGTTTTACTATGTACATGAATTAGATTGTTTTAGACAGTTCCTCACTGCTTCTGTCAAAAAAAAAAAAAAAATAAGGTTGTGACAAAAGTTACAACTTTTATATATGTCCGTGTAAAATGTATCTATAGAAAATGATATGATGTCCAGACCAATTCTAATGCACTTTTTTTCTTCTAAATCCTTATCACCCAGAAATTTTGTTGAGGCATAGTCAGCTGCAAGGAGAAAAAACTTCTCCTTAACTACAAAACTACAAATATTTTACTTCAAAAATAAATTTCTTAACAATTACATTTTTTTCCACTCCAGTACTTCATGTTTAAAGAACCTGTAACTTGTTGCAGGACATTTTGAAAAAATAAATATTTGTACTATTTAAAATATATTTAAAATATATTTTACTTTTCCATTGTATTTATTTGCACTTCTTATACTTTCTCTTAGAAAAAAATAACAACTTTTAAGATGCCTTTCAATTTCAATTTAATTAAGAATCTTAACAATTGACACCTTTCTACCTAATAGGCATTTTTATAGCAGTGTTGCTCATCTTGACAGTCCTAAAATACAACTATATTTATTTGCACTTAATCTTTGAATAATAATTTGAACAGTAATTTAATTTTTAATAAAATTCAAATCCTTTCCTAGGAATTCATCAATACTACATTATTATATGGGCTCATTCACCCTTCTTATATCATACTTGTAGCACCTATTACGAGGTCAGGTTACATTCCTTTAGTTTCTTTTACAAAGAATCATCACTTTGTCACCACACAACATCTGTGCTTTGATGGTAAGATATTATTTATAAAAGAAACTGTATTTCAAAAGTCTAAGAAAATCACTGCAGGAGTGAGGAAAGAAAGAACAATACACAATTCAGAGGAACTTTACTGGATGCACTTCCAATTATTACTTGGTTATTTTAAGTAAAACAAATTAACATCATTCATACGGTGCTAATTCTTGTTTCCACAAGGAGCCAGATTCAACACATGAATTATGAGCTGTACTCATACACCAAATATTACACATGCTCTTGATTTCAGGGACTAAAAAACATCACATCATATAAATAATTCAATCATAAAATCATAGAATATCCTGAGTTGGAAGGGACCCACAAGGATCATCAAAGTTCAACTCTTGGTCCAGCGCAGGACCATCCCCAAGAGTCACACCATGTGCCTCAGAGCATTGTCCAAGTGCTTCTTGAACTCTGTCAGGCTTGGTGCTGTGACCACTCTCTTGGGCAGTCTGTTCCAGCGTACAACCACTCTCTGGGTCAAGAACCTTTTTCTAATATCCAACATAAACCTCCCCTGACACAACTTCAGGCCATTCCCTCAGGTCCTGTCACTGGTCACCACAGAGAAGAGATCAGTGCCTGCCCCTCCTCTTCCCCTCACAAGGAAGTTGTAACTGCAATGAGGTCTCCCCTCAGTCTCCTCTTCTCCAGCATGAACAGACCAAGTGACCCCAGCAGCTCCTCACACGGCTTCCCGTCAAGGCCCTTCACCACCCTCGTTGCCCTCCTTTGGACACTCTCTAATGGCTTCATATCTTTCTTATATTGTGGTGCCCCAAACTGCACACAGTGCTTGAGGTGAGGCCGCACCAGAGCAGAACAGAATGGGACAATCACCTCCTTCGACCCACTTCATTTAAAGTAGAATTCCAGAAATTACATACCTCGTGGTTGTTTAAACAGAAGATGGAAAACAGATTCCTTACTGGTCGACTCTGACAGGACAGATGCATTGAAATTAGGACCGGACAGCTCACGATCTAAAAAAAAAACAAACAAAACCACCACCAACAACAACAAAATATTCACGGAAACTCATTTAAAAGTCAAAATTTCCCTAATATAACAGCTTCATAGACAGGGGTTTTAAAAAATACATTCTTGAATGGGAGCACATGGCCCTTTTTTTCCCCTTTTGCTTAAAGGTTCTCCCAGTATTTTCCTCGTTGTGATGAAGTATAGATATCATATGGATATCTTTCTAAATAGAATTAAAATAAAATATACACCATCATGAAAAAAAAACAAATTTTAATGTGTTTTCAGTTAAATAACATCTAGAGATGACAAAATAAACTGTTTTGTAAATTAAAAAATCAAATAGCAATGAAATCCCATGGTGACATGAAACATTAAGAGAAAGCTTGGGAGAAAGGGATTCAGGACTAGCAGTACTGACACAGTTGAAGACAAGAATTGGTTTTTGTTGGCAAGTTACTGGATCAGCTACAGATCACTTCCTAAAGACAGTGGATTTAGACATTATTTAGATTATTTCACTGATTACTCTCAATGTTGTGGATAATGAAAAATGAGATAGGAAAAACTGGTCCAAAGTCCAATTTTATAAAAAGGCTTTGAAGCTGTTGAAGAAGCCAAAGGAAATGCGTTGTTGGAAATATATCTAGTAGTTAACTCCAAGAATCTGAGCCCAACAGATAGACTATATCTGTATAATATGTCATATAAAGTGTAGTAACACTGAATTATGAACTGCTGACAGAAAGATATGATACCCGGGACTCATCAAACAGCTGGGGAAGACTGTCATTTGGGGTTATGGAACAAAGTTAAAGTAGTTTTAAGAAACAGAACAATGATCAAAGATGTTCAGGAAGGCAAAGAAAAGCTCTCTTGGCACTACCAAATTTCTTGCTTCTTGTGAGAAGAGAAACAGCCTCAGAATTATTTCATCTCAAAAACAAAGTTTCAGGTTTTGGAAACCAGCCTAGAGGTTTAAAATAAAATTTGTAATCTATGAGAAAATATTAAAAGAATTGAAGGGCTCTTTCCAAATATGAAAAGACGGGTGAATAGGAAAAGCCAACACACCCATTTTAATATATCAATAAAACAACTATATCATCGTCTTTCTTTACCTGAGAGACTGCAATGGGAGAAGTGAAGCTATAGGGAAAGCTTCCCCTATAATGCTAATTATTCTGAAGGAATTCTTTATTTTTTTAATCCCAGAATGCTAACAAGCTGAATACTGTAAATTTCTACTACTAGAAGAGTTTTATAAAGTTTCTAATATCTCTTATTTATTTTTTGTTTATAGTGATCTACACATTCAGCTAAAAATTTTCACAGAACTAGCTAACTAATCTCTGGAAACCTTTTTTTTCCTCTAAAAAATAATTTCACTGTATAAAATTAAAAGCACTAGGTTATGCTTCATGACATTCCAAAAATGCATATATCAGTTCAGAAGTGCATTTATATATTGCACATAATTTTTTTAATTGGTAGCTGACATAACAGTTTGAATTATATCAGAATCAGCACAAAGTGATGTTAGCACTTCTAAATTGATTATATGATTGAAAATAATTTTTTCCCACATCTTTACTATTTCATTCTAAAACTGACTTATATATAGGCAATAATACTTATGCCCAATGTATTTTGCCTGACAGAAAAATAACTGTAATTAGCAGACTTGCCACTGAGTACTTAGTTAAATTACATAATAAAGTCAAAGAAAGCAGTTTGAAAATATTTTGCAGTGCACATTTAAAAAGTGGCAATTCTAGTTTAGAAATCTTTAAATGGAAAAAGATGCAGCCAAGCTACTGTGCATGCAACCTTCTCTAGGACATAAGGCAAGTTTTAATAATCCACAACATGACACTTTGCACACATCCTTACCAGAAAGCAACTTTATACACTGCCACAGATATCAGCTTTGCTAATGCAGGTAACACTGGATTCCAGAGGAAACAACTCACCTCCCTTATCTAATTCCTAATTACCATTGTAGCTTTAATCTTTCCTTTGATCATGGTCCTTCCAAGTTTGAAATTAATATCCTCTATAAAAGCGCTTGACCTTTTTTTTTGAAACTCCAATTGACATTTGGATCACTGAAATTACGAAATCAAATTACCCATGTTGACCAAAATAAAGCATTATAGGTATTAATGACCCAGTAATACTTAGGGACAATTCTTATACAGGTGAACTCTGGGGGTTTCAGTGGTTTGCACTAAAGATTTCAGTAGTTTCAGTTATTTACAGAATTATTTTTTGCTTCCAACAATCTTAGTAGACATATTATATAGTGGTATTTGCAGAAGAGCAGTATCATTCAATTTGAAACAGCTCAACTAGTACAAATGGTTGCTAAACCACCCATGACAAGGGTTTGCATATTCTGTAGTTCTGATCATTGGCTCACACTGGGGAAAATCAGCTGCTGTCAAATAAACATTACTCACATGAATATTCTTAATGTAGCTATGAATGCCTCTGTGGATTAGAGCTGCACATTTAAGTACTTAGGTATCTAAATCCTAAGAAAAAAACTAATTGTTCCTAAATTCAGTAAAAAACCATCTAGTTTTAGGAGGTCCAAGATTTCATCCCTTCATCACAAAATATCAGATTGTGGGTAGTTTTACTTGCTCCATAATTATCCCAAATAAAGGACTGTTTGTGCTACAGTAGCAGCCAAAATTCTCAGAAAGAAATATTTCTGAGAAATAATGCTCTGGGGTTTGACAAAGCTTCAGAAATGTAAATGAAAGCTTCAGAAATGGTACAAATACAACAATTCCCAATTAATATCTGTTTAAATTCCTGAACTGTGCAATTCAAAATATAATTTCTGATCTATCTAGGGCAGAAACTGCCTATGGAATGTTACTTGAAAACAAGATAGAGATAACTTCTGTAATCTTCTTTAAAGCATTAAGTAAATCTATAAATGTTGATGTTTACTACTTGTACACTTTAACTGAGATGCCCTATTTTAATTGTTGACACTTTGAATTCTCTTGAGAAGTGGCACATGTTCTGAAACACAATTTCTAAAAACGAAGACTAGTCAAGCATTTCACTCTGCCTTCTGACTTGCTGTTTGCTGTCAGTTCCCCCATTCTGTCCCCTTTCTGGCCTCCAGTAACACCACCAACGAGCCTGATGAGTCCAACACAAGATTAAATAAAGGAAGGCAATCCAGCAACATGTTTTAATGCTAAAATGTCATCTAAGACATTTTAGAGTGTTAGCAAATTGAGTTTTATATTACTAACCCTACAGTTTTAAGAGCTGTGCTCAGAGATGGATTTAAAAGCTTCTTGTTTCCTGTGAATTTGAGTTAGCTGCTGACAGGGCCATTTCTACTCTTTGGATCAACATTCTTCAGGAAAAGAAATCTCATGGGTCTTAAGAATAAAGAGGTTGCCATTCTTTAAAGAATAAATTAAGACTATATTTCAGACTAAAATATTTGTGTTTAATTAATTTAGTTTGAAGACCACTATTGTTCTGTCCGAATTAATATTACTGTGATTCCTAACTAGCTTGTACATTGCTAAGTGTGTTCTTGCACTGCTAAAAGAGCTCCTAGGACAAAAATAGGCTCTTCATATAAAAACACATTCATATAAAGAGTAGATCATCACAACACGGATAAGAGATCTGGTCTTCTTCATAATGTAGGATTGTAAATGATGTTGAAATAATATTCTTGCTAACAAACTGATACAAGCAAAATAAACAGAGAAAGAAAATGAGAAATTTGTGGAAAAGCAAGTTCAGAACTAGTAAAGTTTAGTTCTTGATAGGAAAAGACTAGAAGTAACATATTCATACTAGGACAACTTTCTTACGAGACCCATTAGACTGTGGGATAGCTAATTCATCCTTAATGTTGAAAAAAAATTCAGTTAATTAGTTTTTACTGTCCACTGGAATAACATATCTGTACTGCTATGATATAGTGAAGTTAGTATATTTTAAATACTATTTTCTTCCTTTCTGGTAAACTTTGTCCTCAAAACAGGAAAGTTCTCAATAAATATATCAGTCATTGCAGAAATTACTTCCCAGGATATGTAAGGGCCAGGAATACTGGCTGAACTTGTGCATCCATGACTTTGCTTATAAGACTAGATTTCTTTTCTTCTGGAAAGAAGGAAATAAGTATTATAGTCAGTATTCCTACAGAAAGCAAATCCTGGCATGCACAATGATATCCAAAGACAGCTTGAATGCATAACTCAACTATCTTATTGTGATTAAAACCAATCAAACATGATGTATAGGTCACCAAGAGCAATTGGATTAGAATACTAACATTATAATCAATCTGATTAACAAATTCAAGACAGTTTATAAAGGACAGGTATGATTTCACTTTCATAAAGATCATTGTACAAAATCTATTTTTTTCAAGGAAAACTTTTCATAAATTCACAGACCACAGAAACATTAGATCATCATCATGGTAGGTCTACTGATGTGCAAAGAAAAATGAAGACTGAAAACTTCTGATGCATAAAAACAGTCATCAGTCTTTCACTGTCTAAGCCAGCTCCCTGTCTCTGTCTCTATTCCTGAACAACTCTCTGGGACAAGTTAATGCTCTGTAGTTAGAAAGATGACTGTTTTCACCAAAACAATTAAACAATGCAGTTTCAACAAATATTTATCAGAACTTCATAATCTACTAGGCTTTAGATGCAATATTTAAGCTCCATAAATAATTTCTGACAAAGCTGCTTCAGGGATAAACTAGATGGTTCTTCTCCATTATTTTGTGAATAGCACATTGGATTGGCTTTTTTACAAATAATACTTAGCAGTATTGGAGCACTAAACTGTGCTATCTGGCACCAGATTTATTCTCAATAAGCAAAGCAGTTTGCTTCTCTTAATTGCTCTTGTTGTACAAATCAGAATACCAGCTTGCACTCTACACTAGAATAAAGCAGCCCATGAGATGCAGTGGGAATCTTTATACTATACATGTAATACACACCTACAATTCAAAAGATTATATAATCAGTTATTCCCTGATCAAATAGGAGAGTTGCACAACTAGCAATTCACAGCACTTCTAATTCACAGTGTCTGGCCTAAGAAAAGCACAAAGGGCAGATGGAGTGAGAGGGGAAAATGCTAAGGGTTAAAATTTGAGCAGAAAATTGCATTACTATAACCTAAAAGTTTACTCCATCTTCAGCTGTTCCAGGGATGATGAGTTGATGAACAATTTATCATGGTACCTCTGGACTGGAGCTTGACCATTCATCATGTCAGTCCTTTACCCTAATTTACATTGCACTCTCTGTCATCATCCATGTCATTAAAAAAGGTCTGGAATAATATGGGCCCCAATGTTGACCCCTGGGGTACAACAATCGTCACCAGCGAGCAGTCGAATGTCAAGCTGTTGATCACTATCATTTTAGACCAATAGTTCAGCCACGTTTTCAATCCACTCAGCAGTCTGTTCATCAAGCCTAGACTTCCACAGCTTCCAAACAAGAATGTGACAGGAAACAGTGACAAAAGTCTTACTAAATCATAGCACATTACATTCACTGCTCCTCCCTTATTTGCATAATCACTCATTTCCATACAGAAGGCAATGACATTAGTCAATCATTTGCACTTAACAAACCCATTTGACTACAGTTGATTATCTTCTTGACCTTCCTGTGCTTGGAAATGGGTTGCAAGGGAATGTGCAATTCATGGGCTACACAGATTGCAAAAGGACGTGTCCAATGATCCCACCAGGGGCTCAGGTGAGGTTGATCATCCTACTACTACTTCAGTCTTCCTTGTATCAGCTTTCAAAGAAGAAAACTACATAGCCTTTTCCCAGTCAACAGAAACATGTCCTGATCAGCATCAATTTTCATAGAAAACCACAGCTTCACAATCACACTGGTCAACTGTTTTATTACTCTGTGAGTTTTATCTGGATTTGTGGATCTGAAAGCATACAGCTGCTTTAAGTCCACAGCCTGTTGCTTCCCTATGAGCTGCCCATTTCCCTTTCAAAGTAAGTCAATACATGCTGCTTTGGGAGCAAGTTTTGATTGCAGAGAGGCAAAAAAACTTCCAAACTGTTAAGCATGTCAGACTTTTCTGCATTATCTGTAACGAGTTGATTCCCCACTATCCATGAATGGACCTATATGTATTTCCCCTAAGCTTTCCTATGCAATTAGCATAGCTTTAGAACATCTTCTTGTGAGCCTACACTTGTCATGTTAGACTTCACATCTGATGGGCTTTGGCCTTCCTTTCACCTCATCCAAGTGTAGTACAGGGAATACATTATTTCCATTGTTAGGAACAGGCCATAGGGCTTTATATTAAGTTACAACAGTGCAAAGCATCAGGGACTTGTCATGTTGCTTGGACCTCAGTTACTTTAGCAGTAACAGCACATAGCCAATTGGAAGGTTTATCTTCAATTTTTGTTATATGTAGATGCCAGAAAATGTTTTGGCACCTGTTTTCTGATGCTACAATCTATGTTGGACTAGGAGGAGATTCAGAGAACTTTCTAAAGCCCTCTGCTTCACTCAAAGAGAAATTTCCTCCTTCACTGAGTAAATTTCAGTCATCAAGGAGAATGTGGGATTTAAAACTTGAGTTCTTACAGCATTTGTGAAATCTGAGTATGGACAGGGACTTGTCAACTTTTGAGAACTGTGGAACTTATATTGAAGTATGTTTGAAAATATTGCTGAAACATACTTCCTTAGATGGTCAACCAGAAAAAAAACCCTGAAGTGTTTTGCCTTTACTAACTTCATTAGTTATTTACAATCTGACCATATAATGTAAAATATTTGAAGGTAACAGAGGAACAAAAGCAAAACAAAACATTAGCTAGTTGGCTTAGACATGCAGCTACGAAGACACGTTCCAGGAGCCTCCTGTTGCCTAAATGTTACAATGCAGTCCACAGTCAACAACCAGGTGCAAGTACACATGAGGCTGTATGACCTGAGGTCTACTGTGAACACTTGTTAAAGGTTTGTGTTCTTCCTTCACTCCCACAGCCCAGTCTACAGAGCTTTTCAAAGTGGATGTGAATGACACACAAGGCCTCTATTGTAAGAAAATGGAATGAGGCAAATTTAATCCCATCCCTTACACACTGTAACACAACCCAAGGAGCTTAAGTTCCTTCCTCCACCCCAAACAGAATTCCAAACCCCTGTACCTGTCAGCATGACATCCGCCACCACATTTTCAGGAGTCGGGTTTTCGAAGGATACAATGGCAGAAGAACACTGGCCAACGCAGGCACTTATGGAAGTTGCTTCCATCAGCTGAGGAGGAAGACCAGTTCCCAAAAGTAAAAATATCCACTCTTGAAACTGTAAATGAAACATGCCACTGTTTTATATTTGATGAATCAGATCTGTACATTTTAAACCATTTTGCCTACTTCTTTCTCCTAGTATTCTATGTCTCTGCTATAAATCAGCTGTTGTTTAACTCTTTCTTTCTTCTTCCTTCAAGCTGTTATGTTACTCCAAGTATTGCTTCCTGGAAATCAATAGCTCCATTCTGGGAGATGTTCACATCTCCTTTTTTTGCATTTAACTTCAGTCCTACTTTGAGCATGTACTATTTGTCTTCCATCCAGCTACTCAGAGCTTCCAGTATAGTGAATGGAAAAGTGTAGGTGGTTGCAAAAGGGCAACTCAAAGCACATATATTAGAACCTGAAGGTAGATGAAGTGAGAAGTTCTCTCCAGAAGACAAAGGAAGTAAGAAAATAATTCTTTTATGGGTCAGCAGTAGAATCACACAAAAAGCTAAAAGTGTTACTCCAAAGATAATAAAGAACATTAACCTTTATACACAGAAAAATCAAGAATATTGGAAAGAACTAGTAGATATACAGTATCACCACAGAGCAGAAAAAAGAGGAAAATAAACGTAACTGTTGTGTTAATTTTAATCTTTTGTGTTCAGTATGAAGGTAAAGAGTCACCTGCCCCACATTTTAAGGTTATAAAGAGTGATGTCGATAGTGCCACTCCTCATGGAAACTTTAAATGTGAATAAGCAGGAAAAGTGAATGGCAAATATAAAAATATTATCATTAGTTTAAGGAAAATTTTTAATTTGTTCATTTGTGTTGCCGTCTTTAAATAATAACAATATCGACTAAAATCTGAGGCTTATTACAAACTGCTCAAAATGACCTTTTGATCTGTTTTGTTCATTATGACTCAGAAAGGTATGCAATACAAAGAAAATAGAAAATAATACAGTAAACAAAACACTATTTTCATTATCCAAAATATTGCATTTACTTCTGCATAGTCTGTCTGAAAAAAAAAGGAAAGTTAGTAATAGGGTTCAAAAAATCTGACAACAAATCTGAAAATATTTATAGTAAGAGGTACCTAATATATTGAGACTTCTCAGCATAAACAGGGATAAATAAAATGGCACATTATATGCCTTCAGAAAATAGCTTTCGACAGTAAAATTGTATGCTAACAAAGTTATCATTTTATGGAGAAATACTCACTCCAACAAGAAATGAAGACATTTTAATCTTACTGGTGGCAATTGTTTGGTAAAAGGCTACAGTGGTCTACACTGGCTTGTTACTGATACTTCATGTTTGCTTACAGACACAGTAACAGAAAAAATGTTTGGTTTTTCTTTTTCAAAACTCCTGAGTTACAAGGCAATGTTAGTCTAAGAACACTTTCCAGCCCCCCTGTAAATACGTGTGATGTGAACCACCTTTTTCAGAGGAAGTAATTTTACCTTGAGGTGCAGTGCAGGGATGGAAGGGGAGCACACCCTTATATTTTGTGCAGGTGAGCTGTAAAGATCAAATTTGAGCTTTACTGCTGAAGGCTCAGGCCTATGGTCTAGAGATACTAGGGAGTGTAGTTTCTACAAATTTTGGGGTTTAACAAGAAGAGACATTTTGAACCACATTGTTTCAAGTGCTGAGCACCCTTACAAGAACTCATTGAGACTGTGTTGAACTGAGCAGCTAAAGAAAGAGACAAACAAAATAAGGCATCCGTCTGGAAAATAAAACAAGGCAGGCAACCAAAAAATTACAGAGACTATAGGACAGGCCTGCCTTGCCTGACCTGCAGTTACTGTTCCTCACTGACTTACTTTGTGATGGAGCTCAAGATCATGTATGCTCAGGGAAAGAAATCAAGAGGAAAAAATGTAAAAAAATGGATTCCTAAGGAAAATAATACAAGATAGGATCTAATATTGGGCTCAGTTTCTTCCTAATATTACTTACTACTGTTAAATGTTCTACATTACACCTGGATGTGATAAAAGAATAGGATAATACAGATATATTAGGACTCTGGGTGTGGGTTATGTTCAAGCTGATCTTTCAGTTGTGCTGTCCTAACAAATTTAATTTCATGTTTTTACAATGATCAGAGCTAAACTCTTGTTCACCTCATTGAACTGAGAGACACAGAGACAGAGAAGCTTCTCTGTCTATAATCTGCTTCATTTGATTCTGGTTTGAAGGTGTATGAAGAGCTTTTCACAAAGACACACAGTCAGAAATAGTTAAGGTGTATCCTCTAAGTACTGTTATTTACTGACCTGACATTAGACAGGTTCAGCTATCAGATGGTGTAAGTGCCCACTCAGATATATTTAATCAAAGAAATCAAGGAAAGGAAATCAATTTTGTAGTGGCAGGGGTTACGTTAAAAATTGTTTAAGGCATCCACCGCTGACGACAACATTCTTCAAGTCTTCATTAAAAAAGGCAGTTATGCAGTTATGCAAATATTCACTGTCAGCTACCAGTACAACAATTAGCAAACCAAAATAGTTTGGGATTAACTTAGTAAGGACTGAGCAGTGAAAATGAATCAAAATTTACAAAATTCTAAAGATTGAGGTATACAAAGAGCTATTGGTTATACCAACGGATTGAAACAGTTAAAGGGGGTCTGGACAAATCAGCTGGAAGGATGGGATACTGGCTTAAGTTCACTAGAGATAAAAACCTGGAGACTGGTCATTACTTGAAAGGAGATATACTGGGTGACAAGATTGTGGTGGTAGGACTCAATTTGTTTCTGAATGGTTTAAATTAAGTTTTGCATTGTCTTATTTCTTTTCTAATTGGTGAAGTTTCTTTTTTTTTTAATAGATAATATTCCTGCGTATCATCCAGTTCCAGAGAAGATAAGGACATTCTGTCCTCTTGAACTGACCTTGGATATATAATATTCATATGAAAATTGCTGTCTCCTTGTTTTTATCCTTAATAAATATTTAAGAGAGATTCTGAAAATAAATGCTGTGCTAACATCACCTGCAAATAACCTGTCTGTTCAATATACTTTATCAGGAAAAAAAATTGCCATATCACTTCCTTCACTATTTGTTTTCTTCATATAAAAGAATATTTCCTTTTGAAGTGTTACTTAAAACACTACTGAAAACTCCTGGTAGCATTCACCTGGAATAATTCACAGGTCAGCAATCTATTAGGATATCTGAAAGTCCAAAAAAAATACAGAGAGGAAATTGCACAGAAAGCAAATGCTTCATTTAACGACAGCTCATATGAAATATTATCATTTACATCATATTATCAGTTTTTCTTTTTGATTCCAGATGTAATTTAAAATCAGCTAGTAGGTCATGTTGATGACTCATGTTTCTTTATTTACCTGTTTCTCATTTAAAATTAGGAAAATTCACAGAGGGAAAAAAAAGTCAACAATTCTAAGGTGTTCAAAGTAAAAACCATTTTCAAACAAAATGAAAGGAAGAATTCACTTTTTCAAGTGTGTGACCTTCCAAAAGTCAGATCAGATAAAAAAATGTAAGAATTTAATTTTGCTTGGGGTTGGGAAAAACAGCAAGAAATTTAATTTCAGCAGTGCCAATGCTAAGAAATGCCAGTCTTCTGGTGTTAAAAACAGCAGAACTAATTACTGAGCAAGCTAAAATTATTCATTACCTGTTATAGCTCCTAGGCCATTATGCCTCATTTTAATACTGTTAACAGAATAATTTCTGTGTAAAACTAAGGTTAAAACAAATGATAATTTTTAACATTTTTGCGTTTGCTCTTTCATTATGCATCCAGCCATTAAACTTCAACTTGACCTACAGGCTGAAACCCTTACTTACTTGTCTATTAAAAATAATAATCTGAATCCCAAGTGTTGTGGGCAGCAAACATATTATTATACCTTTGCAGACTTGAAGATTATTCTTGCCTGGTGATTGCGTTTTCCAACGGCAGACGGATAGAATTGCACGGGCAGTTGAATGATGGAATGAGGAGCAATAGTCAGCTGTACAAACACAAGAAAGAAACAAGACAAAAGGTGAGGTAGGGAGTGGAAGGGAGCAGAAATCATTTTTTTTGTCTCTGTTTCTGTTTTGTGCTTAGTATCAACAGTGTTGATGTTTATGTGATTAATGTGTTCTACCTGATGCATTCTCCCCTCTCACCGAGCACAGGCTGCTAAGGCAGCAAGTGTATTGCAGTCAACCACCCTAGTGGCAGTCACTGCACGTTCACTCCCCTGGAACTACAGATCTAGTGTTATAGATTGCTCCAAGGACAGGAACAGCAGCTCACAAATACCCTTCAAACAGGACTTTGGTGTCTGATCGTACTGATGACACTGAAAGGTTATCACACTGACCGCCACAGACACAAAGTGGCTTATACAGGAAATGCAGGGTGGGTTTTAATAAACTAGTGCTTTGTCTGGCTTCTGCATACCTTTATCTAAACTAGCATTGTAAATACGGTTGCTAGTCTTCTCTTCACCTGAAGTATACTTGAGACTCAATTGTACAGGGAAAAGCAAAGTAGCTGACTACAGTGGGGTCATAAATATTTTAAGAACCAGATAAGGAGTGAAAGAATAGAATTATGAATAACAAAAATGCCAATACATTGAGAGAGTGATCAGCTAGAATCACTGAATACACAATTACAGTATCCATTTCTTTAATTTAAAAAAGGTACTAGGCTTTCCGTATCATACATGTTTAAATAATGTTTGCATGTAAGAAGAGATGAAAAGGTAATTTGCATTATGAACACTTAAGATGTATTTTATAAAATTAAAATAATTTACAACTAATAAAGGTCAAAACAACACCCTACAACAGCTGGCACTGACAAGCCCTTTTATAAAGGAAATGTCAGCCTTGGAAGAACAGGCCACTAAGAGGCAGTGAACAGGAGTCATTAAAACCACTTTTTTTTTTTTTTACTACATTTAATGGTTGCAAAATGCCTGACTGCAGCAACAAGCCCTGCAACCTCTTCCCACCTCAAAAGTTTGACTGCCTGTGCCCTGATATGGCGTTTGAGCTTATGCCACCTCAAGTTTCAGAGACACAAGGATCCTGACAGGAACAGGGATGGCGGCCCCATGCGGCACTGGGACCACTGGCCACGACCACGATGCTGAGGACAAACTGGAGGCTCCAGAGGGTAAAGCAAGGACAAAGGTGTTCACTAGCAGAACAGACCCCTAATGAGGCTTAGGTTGCTTTTCCTCACTGCCCCACAGCTTTCCCTGCCATCTCAGAGCTGGACGCTGGCAGGGTCTTGCCAGTCATCTTCTGGATGTGTCTGTAGGGTACCAGCACAATTAGGGACTGGGATGATGGTGTGCCTTGAGCAGATATTCCTACTGATGTCAGTGGGAGATATAGTGAGCAGAAGAGAAGACAGAGCTCATATGTGTTCAACTAACACACAAAACGTGAAATGTTATTTTTCTCTTTTGGGGTGCAAGTTTTAAAATAATACACCAGAATACTGCCATAACAGTTAATTGAACATATTGACTGTCTTGTCTATTGATGAAGGGGTTTATTGTATTTTTTCAAACTTTCCAATTTAAATTTTACAATTTTTTACAATTCCCACTTTGTAACAAGAGACACTTGTGGAAGGATAAGCAGGTGGGTCTCTTGCACTCTGGGCTCACTCCTGCATCCCCCCACTCCACAGTCCCATGTATCCCACAGGTGACTGATAACTTGAAAGTGCATTTGCCACAAGCACTCAACTGCCACCATCCCATATTTGTCAACTTTGCAAGATTCTGTACTACCCAGAATAACAGACCTGAGGGAGAGTCATCTCCCACAAACCACCTCCATCCCCACCTCTCCCCCTGCCCAGAGTTCATTTAGCTGTTCATCATGTAAAATGAGCCTGAACAGCTCATTTCTCAGTCAGTTCCTGGGCATGCTCAGTATGCAGAGACCTTTTTTGAGAATTTTTTACTTTCATTTGCAGTCCAGTTCCTACTGTAGCCAGACCCGTTTATCAAATGAAGACTTACAAATGGAGAAAGAATCGTGGTAGAAAAAGAACTCCCTTCCAAATACTTTTGAAAAAAATGAAAAAGCAGGTAAAGACAGGTTGTCACAGAATAAGAACACATAATTAAATTACAGTTAAGATTTTTAAATTTCGATCAATTTCACTAAGAGATATGAATTTTTTTGAATAATAAGTCTTCCATAAAGATGAAAACAGACAGGAGTTCGATTTTCAATAAGCATTACTTGACATATTATCATTACACAGAAAATGCACTGCCACAATGAATCTAAATAATCAACATGGAGTTATGATAATCCAGCAGACTGCCTGCTCTGAAAGCAGAAAGGATTTTTATCTTTTATACTATAGATGTGGTTTTAACTTTCTTTTTTTTGGTATTATACAGATGATGTTTTCTGAATCCAAAAAGTAATTTGTTTTGAAATAAGCTGGGTAAAAAGATAACTTACTTTCTACTGAAAGCCCAAGAATAAATTGCTTTTAAAACTAGAATTAAGAAATCATGCTAAACAACATATTTTAAGAAGGTCATACTTTTCACTATCATTCAATAAAATATGCTGAAGTTACCAAAACCCCTGCCTTTTATTTTGTTTACACAAACAAGTGATTCCAAGATACTCATGTGAAAAAAAACTGGCATCATTGCTCTTCATAAGATCTCAGATATAACTGTTCAAATACAGAAACCAAGTCTGAAGAAGACTGACTAACTACAAATACATTATTCTTGTTATAAATTGACAAAAGAAGGTAAATTTTTCACTAAATCTAAAGGTTTGTTCTCTACTCTGTACAAAACAATACTCATGGCCATTAAGAAAATGCTAAAGCTTGCACACAGAGATTGTACCCCTCTCTGACAGCCCTTCTTTGTTATTTTTCCTCAATAAAAATTGTGTTTCAAAGTCAATCAGGATGGAACAAAGCTTCATGAAAAAGGTTTAGGATGGTTATAAGCCAGGAGAATAGCAAACTGAAGAATTATAGTGAAAGTATGCTTCTTTTTGGCAATAAAGATGATCCCATTTGTAAGACTTTTTGGTACATCATAAATATATATGTGTGTATCAATCTAATACACACACATTTGAAATATTTCCATGTGTTTACAAGAAGGAAAAGTATTAAATTGGGAAACATAGCATGATTGACGATTAAGAATTTTCAGCCATTTAATGCTGAACATGAGTCCTTCTTAACTAAAAACAAAGAAAACTGCTGTCAGGACAAACCACAAAACTTAACATTCCAATGACTGTTCCCCCAGAAACTCATAATGCCCAATATGCTAATGAAAAACAAGCTAGGAGTTCTACAGTACACTTATGTGAGTTCATTTTTATTCCAACTTTAGATTATTTGACAGCATTTATGAAGTTATTAAGTTAGTTTAAGGTTGACAAGAAGTGAAACAAAAATTAGGTATAGCTTGTTTAAAAAAAAACAAAACCACACACATAAAAGGAAAAAATATATGAAAACCCAAATTACATTAAAAGAGAATCCTTGAAAGCTTTTACCAAATTCTTGAAAGAAAACCAAGATGATCTATTCCATTTAAAGCTGTTTTAGGATACAATTGCAAAGCCGCTAACAAGAAAAGCATACTCTTCTCATTATTAGCAGCTTACAAAGAGGTTCATGCAGCTGCTTCTAATTTACATAGAGCTGACAAGAGATTTAAAGCCTTCGAATTTCATTGTGACTTCCTTATGCACCTTGAAGTTCAGTAATACTTGAGCCTAATCCAACTGGACCTCAGGAAAGCCCATTATTAATGATGTCAGTACTTGAAGTTGAATTAGATCTATAGAAAATAATCCCTTGTGGTATTTCAGTAATGCCTTCTGTTCCAAACTGAAACTGGAACAAAATTCTCCACACAGGGAAGTATGACATATATATTTGAATTTGTTTAAATTCTGAAATATTAGTAAAAATTTTGGTTATTAATTTTAGGCAAATATCTCTAGGGAGGAAAAAATTTTGTTTGACAGCACTGTTGAATCTGACTTATATAACATAACTCAGTGACTGATAAAGTTCATTTGAGACATTTTCTGACTGACAGGCCACTATATTCAAGACATCTTAGATGACATAAAAATAAGTACAGAAAGTTATATGAAATATTAAAATTACTCACCCGACTCTACTGTCTTCAAATATTATCTATGTTAAATTGGACAATCCAACCTTCAATCTATTGTTCTAAAAACTTGCTCTTTATTGTTGCATTTAATCTAAGGATTGCACAAATCAGAATCTTTCTGCTGACAAGAAACCATTATTTGCTCTAAGGAGAGCAGAAACTTGAATAATTAAAATGAAAAACTAGTTCCACACACAAAAAAGGCTTTGAAACAGACATTAATGTAAACTAATACCCGAAACACGGGTTATGGTTTACAAGAACAAGGAGCAATCTTCTGGAAGTTGGAATGCACTGTTGTGTGGATGGACTAAATCTAGGATGCAACATGTTCAGGAGAATCAAATTCACATCCAGAGTGCCATGTCCAGTTCTGGCAGCTCAAGAAAGACAAGGAACTGCCAAAGACAGTTCAGAGGAGGCTACAAAGATGATGAGGGGTCTGGAGCATCTGTCTCATGAGGAGAGACTGAGCTGGCCCTGTTCAGTCTGGAGCAGAGACAACTGAGAGAGGATCTCATCAATGTATATAAGTATCTTAAGGGGGAATGTCAAGAGGATGGGGTCAAACTCTTTCCAGTGCTGTCAATGACAGGACAAGGGACAATAGGCACAGGAAGTTCCATCTGAATATGAGGAAAAGTTTCTTTAGTGTGAGGGTAACCGAACACTGTGACAGGCTGCCCAGAGAAACTGTGGAGTCTCCATCTCTGGAAATATTCAAAAACTGCCTGGACAAGATCCTGTGTATCCTGCTCTAGGTGAACCCGCTTTAGCAGGGGGAGCTGGATTAGATGATCTCCAGATCATGATACATGAAATAAATATTAGGTAGACGCATATAGCAAATTCACCAAAGCTACCCTTTAACTGGAAGAACCGTCATTAACAAAGAACATTTCAGAATTCAATCCATAAATTATATACAAGACTGAGGATTTTATTAAAAAGAAAAGAAAGAAAACTACTTCAGTTAGTGATGAATGTGTCTTTTTCTAAACAATGAAATACATTTTTGGTGATCTGTGAATCTCTGGTGATAAATTAAGAAAGACGAAAGGAGAAGATTATTGTTTTTAACATCCTGCACAAGGTAATAAACAATCTGCAGCAGCCAAAAGTCACTATAATTAAATCTTATTCACTTCTGTGCCATATATAATACTCCCAGACAATTAATATGGTTTGCATCCATTGTGTTTCTTAGGTCCTACTCAAATACCAATTGATGAAATTATTAGCACTTGTCGAGATTTAACACAGTGTATGAAGATGTGATAATATGCATGACATAAAAGACTAAAATGAACACTTCATGTTTTATACTTTTAATTTAATGGAATCTTATGTTGCAATATATATGACAGTTCAGTAAATAAGTGTGATCTCCTTTAGCTGCTATCTTCACAGTCCCTTTTAAGAACATCTGGTCTGGTTGTACTGACATATGTAAGGCTGAAAGCTGTTTAGCTTCTGAAAGCCAAAACTGCACATTATCGCTTTACGGCATTCCTCTTTTTTCTCTATACAATCCATTCTGTATCTTCTCAGCTTTATTTTAGGATCTTACTACAATATTTCTCCCCTCTCTCTCTGACCCCCATACCAGTTTGCAGAAATAGACTCATTAAATCATAGAATAGTTTGGGTTGGAAGGGACAAACCATCTCTGGTGTATGTCTTCCCTGTACTACCTTTTTCATGTCTAGAAAAGGTGCAACTGCCATTTTTCTCCTGTCCATAACAGGTTTCTTCCTTTTTTTTTTTTTCATGTTAAAAGTTCCAAATTCACATCCTAATCTGAGGTTGTGACAGATGCACTCGACACCACTCATTCATGACAGAAGTTCTCCTAACCCAGAGTTTCCGTGCATCTGTCCTCCCTTTTCTCATCTCCCCAACAGTAAAAGGAGACATATTTCATAGAATTAATTGTTAACATCCAAAGACATCTTTATAGGGCCTGTACTATTAACTAGCAATCAATGGTCAATAACAAATATTTTTCTGAACCCCACCCACCTAGAACTCTAGCCAATCTCAATGAAAATATGAAATCTGAGCCAATCTATACAACTCCTAGCCCTGGAAAGGACATCAATGCTATGCAGCAAGATAGAGAAACTTCTGTAACGGAGAAGGAAAAAGCAGTGTACATAACAGTAAGAGGGTGAAGATTTCCTCAATAGAAATCATTCTCAGAGTAACTGTGATATCAGAGAATGAAATTATTCTACATATTTGCTTGAAGCTTATTTGTGGCTATATTGATCAAATTATTATTCATAGGCCCTGCAAGTCACTTATAACTGCCATGACTATGAGATATTCTTATATTCTTCCATTGACATTTCATCTACTAATCTAAATATTTATCTAGTTATCCTGTTGATTCTTAGATAGTTGTGAAGCTTCTAATCAGTTGTTTTGTTTACAACTTCTTCTTCTTCTTCTAATATCTCCTGAATTATTTGCAACCTACACTTCAGTCCTGTTCAAAATCATTTGACAAAGTATTCCAGGGGAAAAAACATCTGTACTTCAGCTCAAGTTGCCTTTCAAGTTTAATTATTTTTATCTTTAAGCTATAAAATCTCTAGAATAAATATGTATAATGTCTAAAGGATTGTATATTCTGAACCCACAGTACAATACACAATTTGATTTGTTTTGAAAAGAAGGCTCTCTTCTATAACTTTTGTGAAAGCACAGAAATTTTACTTACAGAGTGTCCTGTGTCACCCTCAATTGAAAAATTCCCAGGATTGCTGTTAAAAATTTCTAGCTCCAGAGGTTGTTGAGTAGAATTAAAAAGAGGTATGTATACACGAGCCCACCTGGAAAAAAAACCCACATATACACAATGACAATTAATTACAAAGCTTCATCCATTGCATTTCATTATTCATAGTTCTTTTTATTTCTTGAAAAATTAGTAATTTTAAGAATAAGACTTGTTTTTTTGCATTACTAATCTCCCACTAGTGTGGACACATTTAATAACATTAATTAATATTAATAATCATTATTAATAACAATAAATTCTAAATTCATTTAACATTTCATTTTGTACCATTTCTGTGTTGTTCATTACAGCATAATCATAGAATCATTATGTTACACATGTAGATTATATATTTTAATGAGTATTGTGACTCTCCCAGAACAAAGATTGGAGCATGCTGATTGCATAAGTGTTCTGTTTAAATTAACTGGTCCTCTATTTATTTTATTTTCTAATTAAAGAATAAACATGAGATACTTTCAATAGGGTAGGGAGCACAATTTTAATAATAATTCATAAGACTCTCAATACTTTTCTGCCTTTAACAAACTTATATGACCATAAATCACATCCTTGTTAAAACACCAAGGGACAGAGAAAAGAGATTCAAGGTGAATCAGTGAAAACAGTAAATGAGAAAAGTTTGAAAAATGAGATACATATATTGGTTTTGCTGTAATTTATCTACCTAATGGATATTCCCACTAGTCGAAGCTGTGGCAGGTCAACTGCCAGATTACTCCACATATTTATTCTCTGGAAAAAATGAGTTGATTAATCACAGCTAAATCAGTAAGGAAAAAGAAAACATAAAAAGCAACATTCAGGAGATATTTAAGTCAAGCTTTATGCTGTAACTTCAAATCCTGTGCCCAACCTGTGCACAGGTGGGCTCCTTCCAACATATGCAGTGACATAAATCCCCAGCAGTAGCAGACTTGTTTCTGACTAACTGTCAAAGCACTGTATCACTGAGATCTCCACAGCAGAGAGTGGAGAAATACCAGGAAACTTTCACAAAAGAACTTCAAATTGACTTGATAATTCCCATTTGTCACATTTACCATCTCTATCCATTATTGGTTTTTTGTCTGGTGTCTTTCATATGTAATACTTTGTCAAAGGGAAAACTAGGTTGGAATATCTCAAATTTCAGGTTAAAGGTTCTTCAAGCGATCAAAATCCATTAAGAGCACCTGCCACCCCACACAGATTGACTATCGTGGTTATGCTGGAAAAAGTTGTTCCACATGGCAGTAAATTCAAGACCACTGTGAACATTACTCAACTGATCCACCTTCAATGACTCCACTGTGGAGCCCATGGCAGGTTGGATAAATGAAAATGAAGAATATCAGGGAGAAGGTTTCCCTGCTTAGAAACATATGCTAAACAATGTGTTAAATCTGCCTTGACAGAAACAAAAAGTGGATCTGACTGTGATAATCCCAGAATTTTAAGGAATCTGAAGTATTAAAAGAAACTGTTGGAATTTTTTTCTTTTTTCTTTCAAGAATTGGTTAGAAACTGATTCTGTGTACCCATGGGTTCTTGGCTCCTAATTCAGTTCCAGGTGATGTTCAAGATGTCCTTGAAAAGGCATAAATTCTTTAAATTTTCAGATCAATTAAAAAAAGAATTCAGCTAGCACACGACGAAAAACATTATTCTTAGAAGGATATGACATATGCTAATGCTTCTTCTGCATTCAAGGAAAAGGTGGTAGAATGGAAGTTAGTCTCCTAAAGAAGTACAAATCTTCACCAACCAGAAATGCTTCAAACATTTGATGACATTTACAGTTCCCATCTCTGGGTACCTAGCGAGGAGGTACACCATTTGAAACAAAACAAATTGATACCTTTCTTAAACAGACAAAACATAAATGTCTACCTGCATTGTCTTTACATATTCACCATACATTAATGCAGCCAATTCACTTGACTGTCTCACCTTTTCAGCAGGCAAAGCAATTCTCAGTAATTTAACTTTAACCTCAATGCCATCACCGATTCCCATTCTACCACACTTTGCACTTCAAGAAAAGTGCTGATGACATTACGTTGTTCACACAATAGAAACAGATTCACACATTGGAATTTCAACGTGCGTGTACTTGTAAGGCAAAAAGAAATCTCATTTGAAAAAATAAAACATGGGATTTAAGGAGTTTGAGATCAGAGTTTTGACAGTCAAGAGTTGTAGTTAATAGAGCTTATCTTTTCCAACATATGATTTACTTGCAGTAGGAAGGGATGACTTTCTATTCTCAGCCAGACCATTTGTGAATGTAGTTCACAGGTAGTGCATGCCAGAGAAAATTATGAATGCCAGGTTGTCTGAATGAAAAGTAATATCTAACTCCTAATAGCATCAGCCTACATAGTAGAAAAAAACTGTGGCTTTTACTCCAGCCCAGAATTTTAAAGTAAAAACCAGGAAATAGCACAACCTCTTCTCTTTAGAACATAGTAACAAAAACATTGTCAGTTATCCCTAGCCTGTGCATTATATTTGAACAGCTGAATATATTCACTTACAAAAATTAAATCAGGTAAAATTTCATGCTGTGGTCCTAACAGAGTTTTTGCTCAGTCTTTAAAGTATTTTAACTACAGATTTAGTCAAAGATAAGACATACAGAAGGGGAATTTAGCATTCAGAAGAGCAGTGTGTCCACAGAACCTACTAGTAAGTGGAGGTAATAGGAGGAAGAGCACTACTGAAATTCTGACATTCTTGAAAGTCTTATCCTAAAAGTTTTGGTTTCTGTCTTTAAAGTCAGAACTGAGCATTCTGCTGTCAAAATGCAAATTGAAATTTTGTTGAAGGATTGCAATAATTGGGTTCATTTCTCTAAGTAGCTCATTTTCTTAACTTTTTCATTGTTCCAACCATGTCTATTCCCAGGACCTGCAGGTCAGAAGTTGTTTTGCCATTTCTTGAGAGGTTAAAAAAATTGCTAACTTCCATAGAAGCATTTGTAGAGCAGGATTGTCAATATTCTCCCAGTACAGAAAGATGAAAAGAAACAGAAAATAAAGCAAACCTACAGAACTCTGTATTATGGATCTTGATGATTACATTCTGCAGTATTTTCAGAGTGATGCCTATATAAAGACTTCAGAGGAAGTTTACGTATAGACTACAATTTCATTCCAATTGTTTTTCTGCAAGGAAAATTTTACCTACCTACACATCTATCTAGGAAAATCATCTGCAAATTACTACAGTACATACAGAGCACTATTCTGACTTTCTGATGTACACTCTTCATATGTTTTCCATGATGCTTAAAAACAGTGACCCAGTCCAGCATTATGAACTACATACTTACTTTCCAAGCTCACATTTTATTTCAGGTAGACTGGTTGGGGATGCCTTCTCTACAATCAACCTCAGCGCATACCAAAACTCTCCAACCACATCGGACTGGAAGACGACACTAAACACAGATACATAAGCTTAATATGACACAGTTTTTGTTCAGACAATTAAAAACACATACAGATTAAAATTCAGGAAAAACCTAATGAATTCAACACAGTGAATTCTCTAATTAGCTCCCACATTTCCCCTAACACTTTTTGCTGATATCTGGATTCAGCTACCAAAACTAATAATATTTAGAATTACTGATGCAACAAAATCTCTTCTTAATCTTTCCTAAATTCTAGCATTAAAAGTTGTTTGTTGCTTAGGGTTTGTTGTTTGTTTTCTTTTATCAAAATGACAACAAATTGCAACTTAAAAGAGTAAGCTTTAATTTCATTTCAGTGTCACAGAATTTTCTTCTTAGCCATTTTCAACCTAAAGAGCAAAGTAATAGAAATACTATACACTAATTTTAAAAAGGAAAACCTTTTCAAATTTAGTGACGAAAACTGAGGAATAGATATAGATACATTTCTATCAGCATGACAAAGGGATATGCATCAAGGGAATATTCAATATATGGTTTTGATGTACAATGAAAAGTTGTCATGACTGAAAATTGCTTGCTGCTAGGTCAGATATGTACAGCAATATATTTTTGTGACAGACATTCTAAACCAGTTCTTTCCTACTGCAGAATTACTTTTCTATTTCTTGGGGTTTTTTTGAGTAGCAGAGTTATTATCACATTAAAACAAAGCACTGGAAGCATATAAGAACTTACAAGAAATGCACTGTGCAAAACCATGACCTATTAAGGATTTGTTTTTCTAAATGATAGATAACTATGTATATTCCATGACTTTATTGTTCCAGACAATCCTCCGTGCCAACAGAGCTTTTAAAGTAAAGCATAAAAGAGCTTAGGAAAGAATGAACTATTTGAAGTGGTACACCAGCCACAATCACTTTTCAAACAGTTCTTCCCAGCTGCTAACATAGCAAAGGAAATAGAGCATGGCTTCAGAAACACCAGGCAGTAGTGTGGATGTAATGTGGAAGTATCTCTGTCCAGCTGCAACTGGAGAACTTGGGAGCTATTGCAATTTAAAGGAGCTATTAGACACTTTTCTAGAACAATACTGCATAACTGTACTGAGTATGTCCGGGTGTGCTTCATCTCATCTCTGCACATCTCATCTCTGAGGCCCAGCCTACCACTCAGCTGAGCCCAAAGTTTTGCCAGTTAAAACAAAATCTTTATTTTATTCTCTGGAAGTTTTGCACTTGAAAAATACCAGAAATATTATCTGGTATGAAGGAAAATGAGGTCTATTCTCATCTTCAGCATCAGAATGCATAATTTCTATAAATTCTCACAGAAAAAAAAAGATACTAGAGTGGTAATAGTACTCATTTTTATAAAACAGTATTGCATGAAAGCTATAAGGCTCAGTGGCACCTGCCATTATTCTGATCTTTGGAAAAATCAATACAAGCAAATAGAATAAAACTCTGAATGGATTTTGACTTTGTAAATATTGAGACTTTCAACTCTGGTCATCTGTCTCTGCCCTCCTCTTAAATCACTACCCCACCCTCTTCTCCATGCCCATATTTTTGCCAGTCAATTGAGATAATTGAAAAACAGGGAATTGTTTTTCAGTGAGCCCTTCAATTAAATATTGCTTTGGTAATCAAACTCCAAGAAAATAAGCATTGCAATTCTGCACTGTTCAATTACTTGCTGAACTGGTTTGGCTGAAACTAAGACCAAGAGGTCATCTGTCTTTATATTGCTAATTATCATACCTGCATGCTTTCACTGGGATTTTTAATGTGATGAAAAATTTGTAATTTAAAACCTCTCCATATTTATTTAGTATATCATTGTTAATTAATGGAAGATTATGAAGGCAAATGGATTTAAGTGAAGACTGTTATAGCTTTCTTCATCAGGTTTTAGTTATGTTGTTATAATTTCATTCCTTCTCAGAAAAAAAAAAGAAATTTTGTTATTCCCTTTACAGAACTTACAAACTTACAAAACTAGCAATTCATCTGAAATTTTCAGAGGGGGCTAAGTTTCTAAAACATTGTTCATTAAATTCTAGTGAAGTAGAATAACAAGTGTTATTCCACTGCCTATTGATAATGTATCTCCCTTCAGAGGAAAAGTGTTGTTTGGGATACAATATATTTAAAGTTGGAAATTTTCTTAATTCTATTTATTACCTTTCGTGGGGTTTTTTAGGGCAATATCCGCATCAAGTGACTGAGGTTTCAGTGAAAGTAGCTATTTATTAGTAAAACAGTCATAACCACAAATATCAAAACTTCACAACCCACCTTCCATAGGAAAGGCCAAGAGAAACTGGGGAAAACTCCAGGTGATACAAATACGTTTGTTTGGGCATAAGAGGAAAAGCATTTGGGCCATGAAGGCCTGGATTGTCCAGCACCACAGTGATCTCAAGCCTTTCATCTGTAGGATTAGTGATGGGAATATTAATTCCAACAGAATCCTAGAAATAAAAAAAATAAAAAACAAAACACCCAAAATTAATTATGAGCCATTACATGTAAAAGATATTTCACAAACAAGTGTAAGATGCTTAATCATCATTTGCATTTATGCAAATCCAGGCTGTGCCTTTGTCTGATGTCTGAAGTAACCCAAAAAAAGACAAGTTGCAGCAAGAAACATTTCAGACAACCTTCAAATTGTAAACTCTTTAATTCCATAAACAAGGAAAAGTTTAAGTCTTCTTGGTTAGTCTCCGTTCTAACAAGCTACTACACCTTCCAGGACATGGCCAAGGCTTGCAAAAATACATCTGCTGTGATCCCAACCAGGTAAAAACTCCAAGCTGTCTCCCAACAGCCAAGCACAGACAATTGAAAATGTCCACTTTGCAAGCTGGCAAACGATTCAGGCTGAATTCTGCAGGATCTGTTCCTCTTAATTTATATGTTACTTCATAACACTTGACATTAAAATAACGCCACCACAATAAATATTCCTTCTCTCATTCTGTTAGGCCCTTTCCCTCACTGGTGATCTCCATATCTTTGTTTAAAGTGTATGAACACTTCAGGAAAGGGCCATCTTTCCTCGACCATCTGGAAAACATGGATACTACTAAAGATGCATATAAAATCCCAATTACTATAATAAAAGGGAGCCAAAGTATGGCCTGATTAGATAAATCAGGTTCCACTTTACATGTGGAACACCTTTAATATGAGCAGGAATTGGGCAGGAGCAGCTCACTCTGCACAGCTCCTACATTTCAGCAGGGTTCCAGTGGCCCCCTTATTCACTGTAAGGTTAAAAATAGTGTAAATTCATTTTATGTACCCTGAGTGTGTAAATATCAATAAACTTTACAAAACAAAACACTTTAAACAGGCCAGATGGAATATATTAATGAAGAATACTGTGATAATCCAGGAGGCATACCTACAGCTCTCTTCACATGTACAGATATACATATGTTTTGTTCATATATATTCATCTATAGAAAATACACAAAATACAAAAAGAAAGATATGTATTTATTTCTCTGTACCTATATTTCTGTCTATCCCTATTTTGATCTCTTTCTTTTGCTCTAACCAAGCAGCTGATTTCAAAATGCATGAGTTTGGGGTTTTTTTTAACATATTGTGGTTTGTTTCTCACAGTACAATTTTTCTACATACTGCTTTGTAAAAGGTAAATAATTCAAATTGTAAGATAAAATATCTATTAAAAATAATAATACAATAAAAAAATGAATATGAAATACTTTTATGACCCCACACGGAGCTGCCTTACACTGCTTTAAGCCTGCCTACGATTTGGTAAATTTCTATATATTTACATTTATAGACAATGACTACTGGAACATACATAAAACACATTTAATGTTCTACAGATGGCAAGATTATACCAACAATTTAAATCATTTAAGTGCCTTGCATCAGTAAAATGGGATTTAAATTTGCCATAAAATATTTTAAAGCTCAGATTAATAGTTTTTACTGGTGTAAACAAGTTTCTAAATCTATCTACCATTTTATTGCTAAAAGCTTCATAACAATTTTATAGTAAAACATCTACATGCTGTGTTGAAGAAATACTTTTACAGTAAAAAGGAAATATTGGGCAGCTGATTTAGGGAAAAAGCAGTAACTATCAAAGAAATCTTTGTAATCTTGTACACAAAGGAAATTTTATATCACCAGTGTTTGCAAAATGTAAAACAGTGTTCTCTTGACAGTATAAAGGAATGCCTAAGATTATGTACTTCCCTGGAATTTCACTGGAATTGCCATAGAGATTTCAAAGATCTGCTATTTCATGGATGGCAATAAGAGTACATGTATATTTATCAGTAGAATTTATATATATATTTTAGATTTCTAGGCCTTAATGGATTTTTATGAAGGCATAGTACTAGAATAAATAAAAAAACACCCATGCAATTGCTAAGAGCATTATTTTTCTTGAAAGTACCATTTTATCAGAAAGAATGACAAGGAGTAACATCATAGGCAAGTTCTGAACACATTTATATTCATTAATTTAGTTCCACGTTTCAGTGTTGTGGGTTTTATAAACATTTGACAGAGGAAAAATGTGAAAGTTGAAAAAAGAAGAGAATTAATTTCTTTTCTTAAACTGTTTCTTGTAACAAGATTTCCAGTGCCCAAGATAGAGCACTTTTGTGCAACATGTCACATTATTATTCCTTTACAACTTTCAGTACCCTACTTCTTGTCTAGTGCAGGTAATTTGAAATAATCTCACATGAGGTAAAATAAAATGAAACATAAATGTCAGATAACACTTATTCTTGAAAAAACAATTGACTGCTTACACTTCATCCTACACTAATAGTCTAAGTCTATGCATAGGTGTAATACTCCGTAAAGCAGACTTTGTTTCAAAATCAACAACTGATCACTTGTGATATTATACGTGTTTTCTGAAATATTTTCCTGACATAGTCTATAACAAAGATTTTCTCATCATTCCTTCCTCTATAATCTTCCTTGAGCAACCATACCTTCATTATTTAAGTCCATAACATGCAATTTTACATTTTGTTAGTGTACACCACACCAAACTGTCAACTAATCTCTTCTAAGTTCAACAAGGTAATTTATAGGAAGATGGGCACATTGTACAATGACTGCGCATAACAAATCTCTGTGTTCCAACTTCAGTAATAATCCTATTCTAACCATCAGCAGGTGTCAATAAAAGCACTACCTGGCCAAAGAGTCTAAGAGACTAACTACAGTTCTTATGCTTTACAGGAGTTGTTTTCAATTAAAATACAGTTTCATTAAGGTGATTAAATTAATTTCACATTGTTTGTAGCTTTTTCAATCCATAGACCTGGAGGTGAAAGCATCTGTATTTGCTTCCTAGTTTGCCAGACTATTGCTATAGAAGCAAATTTTCATTTCAACTCAGGTTATACACCAAGGAAGTTATTTTTATAGGCCTGGTGAGATAATGCAACAGAAATTTTTCCCTTTGTAAGTTGTTGACCAAATCACTGTTCTTCTAACAGTGACAAGTGCCTCTTTTCTCTGTGCCTCACCTGATGACAAGCAGGAATGTTGCTACCTCAAAGACTGAACTTGGTTTGGTGGCAATATTACTGAAAAAAGATCTTGGCCTTCTCTCTTCTCTCAAAATGATCAGAGCTTTCAACCATCAGTGTGTCTATATGTCGGTAGTAGGAGTTAAGATAGAGCCTCCTGGTTTATTCTCATCATTACTCATTTCTGTTTCTTGGAACAAAAGAGGCTCAGGTGAGTTGAACAGCAGAGTTGATGACAGAGTTTCAGGGCCATGTTGAACATAACTCAGTCCAGTTTGGTCAAAACACTTTTAGAAATCAGTATTGGCTCTTGAACTGATTGATGCAACGTGCCTCCAAGACACACCTCACCTCCTCACTTCTCTCCACACACACTTCTAATCCAGGCACACGCATCCACACTCAGCTGGGCCTTTCCCACCTTGATCATTCAGACACATGGAAGTCTCAACCTCCTATTTCTTGAGGGGTGAGTCCTTCAAGCTTCCTCATCACTCCTAAGTCAATGGAGGAGATCTCTGTGAAGTGGACCACCTCCCTCACTGTACAAGCTCCTTTTTCTTTTTTTATCTTCTGTGTGAAGTAAATTAATTGGCAAGATAGCCCTTTCCTTTCTAGGCACGGTTATGAGGACAGAGAACCTCAGCAATGCCATTATTTCAATACTTTATTTACCCGTTTTACTTGGTATATTTTGCCTTACAAAAATATCAGCTTTCAAAAGGGCACCAACAGTGTTCATCAACAGTGAAGTCTATCAGAACAGTAAATTGAACTGCTTGAAATCTAGGACTAAACACCTTAAGCAAATTACATATTTGTAAAACTTGCTTAGTAAGGAATCTATTCTTATTATTATTGCAGTACAGGAAACTAACTAGAAGGAAAAAATGTGCACAGGATATTTAATATCAGAGGCTAATAGGGCAATGAGTTTCAGGCTTAAATTTACATATAAATTTACATAGAAAAATCAGACCAAATTGAATTTCTTTTAGTTGAAATGTGCATTAGTGCCTAAGTAATAATGCCCTAAAACAGAATATAGAGATGATTATTTCATAAGTTATTACAATAATTCTAAGCCCACTGACTGAAAATTACTATGCTGTTAACCTCTTAATGGGGACCAGACATTGTACCACGCAAACAAACTGGGAAAACAATGTTTGCAAGAGATGATTGCAAAAAACATTTTTCTGAAATGGGAGTAAAGGAGGGGACTGAAAAAGCATCATACTCTGTGACTGAAGCTATCTATGGTGTCCTCAGCTCCACCAAAAGAAAACATGAACATTGAAGAACCTATACCAAACTGATATGGCAATAATTTTTAACACATATAGGAAAAGCTAATGAACTAAATAATATGCACATATACGGACTTCCATGCAAATATAGACAGAAGTTGTATCAAAGATGAGCTGAATTCTAAGACAAAGTTATATTAAGATAACTATTAAAAATATACCTGACAAGGGGATACAGACTGACTCAAAGTAAAATTAATATCCCAAATTCCCACAACTGAGAAAGTAATAACTATGCTTACATCTTAATGAATATTTATTTGAATTTGAAATCAAAAAACCCCTGAGACCACAGAGGCTGAAGCTCAATAACTCTTCACCCTCCTGAGACCACAGACAGATTTCTTTTTCAGATCCAGCACTGTTAGAAGAAGAAATTATCAATTACAGCTACTTTTTGCCAACCTCTATACAGAAAGTTGGAACTTTCAGGGATCAGCTCAGTTGTCTAAGCCACCACATATGGTAACCTGGCTTATCAAAGCTGAATTGGCTTAGAGAGGCCTACTAAAAAAAATATGAGTAAGCTAATCTTGTCCATTATGAGAATCAATGGGAAGATCACAGGATCACAGAATGGTTTGGGTTGGAAGAGACCTTGAAGATCATCTAGTTCCAAACCCCTGCCATGAGCAGGGTCATCTTCCACTTCACCAGACTGCTCAGAGCTCCATCTAACCTGGCCTTGAAAACTTGCAGACACAGAGCATCCACAACTACTCTGGCAAACCCATATCAGTGCCTCACCACACTCACAGCAAAGAACTTCCTCCTGATATCTAATCTAAATCTACTCTCTTTCAGACTGAAGCCATTCTGCCTTGTCCTGTCACTCCAGGTTCCTGTAGAAAGTCTCTCTCCATCTTTCTCGTAGGCTCCCTTCATATACTGGAAGGTCACAATTAGGTCACCCCAAAGCCTTCTCTTTTCCAGGCAGAACAATCCCAGTTCTCTCAACCTTTTCTCACAGGAGAGGTGCTCCATCCTTCTAATCATCTTAGTGGCCTCTTCTGGACTCACTCCACCAGGTCAGTGTCCTTCCTTGTGTGGGGGACCCCAGAGCTGGATGCAGCACTCCAGATGGGGTCTCATCAGAGTAGAGTAAAGGGGCAGAATCACCTCCCTCAACCTGCAGCCCACACTGCATTGGATGCAGCCCAGGATATGCTTGGCTTTCTGGGCTGCAGAAAGCTGGGCTGCTTCTGATATCTGCCACTGAATTAATGTAACAAAAGACCAAA
This sequence comes from Neopelma chrysocephalum, assembly GCF_003984885.1. NCBI lineage: Eukaryota > Metazoa > Chordata > Aves > Passeriformes > Pipridae > Neopelma > Neopelma chrysocephalum. The sequence continues at coordinate 9,708,009 of NW_020897737.1, forward strand.
TTAATCTTCAGAGGATTTTACAGGAAAATCATTTACATCTAGTTTGTCATCAACATTTTTGGAAAGCATGACTCAGCAAGTGACAGATTTCAGTACAGCTCCTATTCATCATTCTTACGGGTCACTTTGCTGGGCAGATACATGCACATAATATATGAGGTGCCAATGATGGAAAACAGAGTTTGAATCAAATCAATAGATATATTTACAGTCCTTGGGCAATAAGACTATTTGGGATGATGTAAATCCAGGCTGCATCTCTCAAATAGACATTTCCTTTTTTTTTCAGAATGTCTTATCTCCTTCAGAGACTGTCGCATCCACCACACCAGAACAAAATACTCAAGGTTAGTGTCACTCAATAAAAGCACTAGAAAGTGCAACATTTCTAAGTTAGAAATGTATTGTTCTTGGATAATGAAGTCAAGAAATGTATCAGTTAATACCGAATTTACAAAGAGTCAGTTATGTCTCGTGAAATTGAAATATAGAATTCTTCAAGCATGTAATCACATGGAGATACTTGCCCAAAATTAGCCTCAGAAGAGCAACAATCACTATTTGCAACCATTCTCTTCTGTCAGGGAAGTTAAGGAGATGCAAAATGTAGGATACTTTCACTTGCCAAATGGCTTCTGACATATCAGGTAGACAATTAGCAAAACCTCTCTTTTTCAATCCCTTCTCTCTGATCTAGATTAAATCTTACCCTCAGAAAGCTTTGTGAATGTCATTCAAGTTAAGTATTTACGTAAATCCGTTTCACTTCCTTATTTACCAAATTACACTATTATCCCTGGACTTTGAATGTACGAAGCACTGCAAGATTTAGTTCTTGAACTAATTATATTGGCCCATATAATGCTACAACAGTTAGCTGCAATTATTTTCTGCTGGTCTCACTGATTAGTTTTCAAGCTCTACATAAAATTACAATAATGTCATAAATTCCTAAATCCAATAGACTAGAGCATACTTTGGAAGTCTTGGTGAGTGCTGATGATTTGTGCATTTTCATAACAAAGTAAGCAACCTAAATAACAGTAATACTGTCAGGAACTTACTGTAATATAATTTATTAAACCTATTAGATTAATACTGGATTAATACTTAGATTAACTGTCCTGGATTGAAAATTTCATGTGGTGAGGATAGAAGGCTCCATCTTGTTTGAAATTAGAAACATGACAAATACTATGACAGTGAAATGCTGAGTATCAGCTCAGTCAGAACTGACCAGCAAAAAGGCAGTGATGAAGCACCACCCATATTCCAGTGCTTCAAAGACTTTCAGAAATACTTGGTAAAAATAAACTTACAACCACCTACCAGAATCTAATGGTTCTACAGTAGAATACCAACAACAACTAATTATTATAATACTTCCATCAACTTTAATGACAGCTGCTAAACATGGAAGCAAATATTCCACTGTGTGCCTCTACTCTCAGCTTATATTGGTATGAGCTAGCTAAAAGTACTTTACTTTTTAAAACTAGTAACCAACTCAAAAAATACCTCATTTTTTGAATTTTTATGACCATACTAATGAGGTAATTTACATCTCAGCTACACCACCTACCATCAAGTTACTCAATCAGCAGAGGTAAAATGCTAATTAATTTGACTGTCTTAGATCTTGCACCTACTGCGACTCTTCTCATTCTGTTGGCCTAAAAGTAGAATTTTAAGGAGGCATTTCTTCACAATTTAAAAGACCTGTACCATAATTATCAATGCTACAAAATATATAGAGGTAGAGAAAATTCTAAACAAAACTGAAATTGTCAGGGTTTCTACTGAGAATAAATTTTTCTCCTGAATTTTCTAAGAGTAGAAAATTACAAATAAGTTCATACTGACAGGTAAAATGCCTCTAGACAAAACCTTTCTCTCTCAAATTCTAGCATTTGTTTCTTTAAATCCAACATTTATTTTTGTCATATCTCTGCAGTCTCAGGAGCCAGAGAGTATTGTAATGCAAAGAGAACTTCTTAAATGTTCATAGCTTTTCTGAAAACAGAAATATATATAAATCTAAAGGAACAATCTCTATAAGAGTTATCTAGTTCTATGCCTTACTATGACTTATCAGATAAACTTTGAAAACAGCCTTATTGTTAGTTGCTCCAAGAAAAGTTAACTTTTAAGTCCTTGAAGTTTGCTCACAGATTACTGTCTCACATAAAACAATAAATGCTGCATTATTAATTTTTGACTTCTATATGTGATATGCTAGAGGTATCTTCAATCTGTCCCACACATTCCCTTAGTATTTACTCTACAAAAGTAATGCAAGCTCACTACATCATAAACAATGTTTATTAATAATATTAACATCAAAATATATTTTTTCTTGACTAATATCTATTCCTAGAATCTCTGAAAGAACAAAAATTAGAGCAGTCTGAAACAAGGCCCACACTTGCACTTCTCTAGGTCGCTAATTCTGCTGTCAACCAGAAAGCAGCTTCTCCCTCTGCATGGGGAAGATGATGAAGAAAGTGTTTATTAGAGAATCATGGATTTATAAGTGGATTTATAATGGATTTATAATTTTAAATACTGATCTCTCCATATTCCTCTGTGCTCAGTTTTGAGTACCTGGCAGATCACCTTGTGAGAGAAAGGACTGCTATTACAATTACCTGAAATATATAATATTTTTTTTGCATATCCATGTATCTGGACATGAGCCATTATGTCATCTACCTCCTAAATAGTAAAAGGTATCCTCATGAGATTTCAATTTAAAAAATATCAATTTCTGAATTGTTATATTCACCCTACAGTCACATTCTGCTATGTGGGGATCCCACACAACAGACTGCTGCATTCATTTTTCTAGACTGACAAAACTGAGAAGGTTTGAAGGCTGGAAACAGTAATGGAAACACCCTGCCTATTCTTAGAGCTGCTTGTAAACATCAACACTGTGCCAGTGACCTTTTAAAACCACCACTGAATAGCTCAGAACCAGTGCAATAGTTGCACTGGTCTGGGAGCCATTAAAAAGAGCAACAGGAGCACAAGCTCCAACTTGGGTAAAGTCATCTCATGGAAGTGCAAGTGGGCAACATATGTTTCAGAGATACATTACCATCTTCTGGGTACTCATGTGGTTCTCAGAGACTTGAGAGAGAGAGGAAAAAAAAGAAAGATTTGGCAGAGAATAGACAAAACTGTTGTCTCTGCAGTTATGTGGAAACCAAACTCAATCCCTTCCAGGCATTTCGTTTTATTAAAGCAGAAACTAATAATTCACTGTTCAAAACAGACCTTCCCCTCTGGCTTATCTCCTGTTCTACAGATCCTGCTTGGAGCTCACATATTAGATATTTCCTCTCAAGACAGCAAATACTACTTTTCAAATATCTGGATGGATTAAAAAAGTCTCTTGACTCAGTGATACATTTAGAATTTTCTCCGGGAAATGGACAACTGCTAATGAGCAAGGGTGCTCAAAGAAATAACTGCCAGCCTTTTACACATTTTACATAAAAACTGAAGAATCAGCTTCCTTCTTGATCTCTACATTCAACCTAAACAAATCCATTAGAATATTTGCAAGGCAAAGTAACTATTGCAGTTAATTTTTCTAAGCAATCTGAGATAATGAACATGAATTATCAGCCTAAATTATGCCTCTGTACTACAGTTCCCCGTTAGGAAATATATAGTAAACACCAAAGTAAAATACAGTAACCATTTTTAAAATTCTAAATTGTTACAATGTTGTCAATGGTTGAAGATATTAATAATTATCATTTGGTAAAATTAAAAAATATGGTTGTTTTCTCTGCATTTCAAACTAAAAATACCTGCAAGTGTACGAACAACTTGTGATAACTGGAAGTGTTATTTAATTAATGGATAATGAACATTAACTAACAACCTCTAATTTGACTCGAAAACTTCCTGCTTTCACAGATGGTTCCTCTGAACTGTAAAAATTCTCTGTAAATTATCCTTTCTAAATCCCAGAGAAATATATAAATGATTACTGAGTACATATTTACTATTCCTTTCCATGTGAAATGAGTAGTGCTACTTTTTGGTCCACATTTCTCTTGTATAGTTTTAGCTGGAATTTGTTCAATAGGAATATTTCCTGTAGGGAACCAATTTTATGACCTTTAGGTTACATTTATACAAATAGGTCTGGAGATTGAACTAGTGTAAGTCTCTATGCTCACCAAGACCTCAGCTTTTCTTTAGTCTTCTAAGATTTCAGTTTCAATGATTTTCATCTACCTTTATACCAGGAATTCAAATCCACCAGCAAATTTATTTTTAAAAGGCTGAAGAACAGTCTTCAGAGAGTAACAGACAGTGGTCCCTCCTTCCTAGTGAGAATGATAATTAAGGAAGTGCCAGAGATATGTTCATATTTTCACAATTACACAGGCATACCATATTCTGATTTAAATAGAGGAGGAAAGATCTGGATTCCTTTTTCAATAGGCCAAACCATCTAAAATAGGTAGGGTTTTAGCCTAAAGTAAAAACATCAAAGAAAACCGTATAACTTAAAACAAGTAATTCCTGCTTTAATGACATTTTTCAAAATTCAGGATGGTATCTGTTTTCAAATCAAATTCTTAATCAACTATTTTTATATACTTTAAGTTTCTGATCCTTATGTTGTATGAAAATATTTGTATGCGTGAATAAACTTGTTGCTCATTGTAATGATGACATTTAATTATCAATTGCTGTTTCAGAAGCTGTGCATACAGTCCATTGAAATCCAGCAGAAAAGAACTACCAGCTGCTTCAACCCACATTCTACAGATGTGCAACTATAAAATAGTATTTGAATTTCACTCAAGAATTTTTAAGTGGTATTCTGATTGTGGGAACACGGAAATACTATTTGGGAGAAGCGGGGATATTGCTAGATTTTGTGAGAAGTGTAGTATCCCAGCCAAAATAGTCTTAAGTAATATACGTTTTCCTATTATACAGGTGAACAACATTTATAGGAATGGAATGAATAATTAAGATCCTTTTTTTCTTCATGTTATACAGGGAAAGCAGTGAGTTCTCACTAATTCACTAATCACCGCAGGGAATACCAGTGGCAGTACCATCAATTTTCCTGGCAACTCCAAAAAGTGGCAGGACAGGTTTGAAAGTTAGACTTCCACAGAAAAATTCACACATCATCATTTGTAAGATTCTCAAAGCATGATTTAATAATTTATACTTAATTACATCTTTTGAGAAATTCTCACTGTTGTTTTTCAGGTTCCTCTCACTATTATTTACAAAAAAACCCAAGAACACCACAATAAAAACCCCAACCCAACCCTACATAATGTATATACAACAATGTTTTGTCTTGAGCTAGAAATCTAGCATAAGTTCCTAGCACTGGTTAGAAAGACAATTACTACAGAGGTATATCCAGGGTATAGAGTTCAAACATTAACTTTTCCTTTCAGTAATACTACTTTATTACCTAACCAACTAAATTGCACAATCTGTATTTCAGATACTATCAGTGGGCAAATTTTTTTAAAAGGAACTTTTTCCATGGAATTGTTGTATTTAATGGTTGAGAAAAAACCCTCTTGTTTTGATTCCTAAGCCACAAGAGGAGCAGCAGCAGTTATGAGTAACACAGTAGCTTGATTTTACAAGGCTACTCTCTTTCTTCACTTGACAGTTATTTTTCATAGATATGACCACTTATCGAGATGAAACATCCCCTCTAATTACTTGGTTTAGGTCTAACCTCACATTTTTGTTCAATGGCAGTTAGTGACAGTTCAGCTGTCATTTCATGATCTACATTAGCTCCCTGTCACTATATCACAGAACTGATTCATGCATCTATAGGGATGAGAGGAGGAGGTTGGCAGCTGCTACATATTTATCAAAAATTTTCCCTCACATTTTAACATTTCTAGTAATTTAGCTTTTTTTTTTTTTAATGAGCTATACAAACATGTTCTGGTCTGATTTATTTGCCAAACTGCTATTATTTAGAGGGATTAATAATTACTACCTTCTCAAATTTGTTTTTCCTTCCACCAACCATACTGCCATGGTTCTTTTGCAGTGATACTTTTTATGCTACCAATTGCCATGAAAGCATATGATAAAAATTGACCTTAGGGCATGATTCATAACTTCAGGTTACTCAGTTTCTGAGAACATAATCCAAGTATGAGCCATATGTAACAATATTCAGACTAGAGTTCAGTTTAGGACTTAGGAAAAATTAATGCACCACAGCTATGAAAACAATGTGTCACTGCCTTCAACTGCCAAGTTACATAATTACAAAATATTCTTAATTATAAGCTTTTTACTTTTAAATAAATAATGAAAAAATTAATAAGGGAAACACTGACAATTTAGGTTCTAAGTTGGTTCTGCTTTAACAGTAATGGTATTTGTAACAAGCTCTCTACTTTATATTTGTGGATTGACATAATTTAGTTACCACAAAATGTAAACTCCTGTTAGAATAAACATGATGCAGTTGTTTTTTGAAGACTTGAAGAGTTACAAAGATCTGGGTGCTATGGTCTGTCCATATCAGCATGTAGTGAGACACAGAAGGAGGAGATATGTAAAGCAAAGCAGTTGCAGTGAGGATTCAGAATTCACACCGTGCAAGTGCCCATGAATGTTTTTCTTATGAGTAGTTCTATTTCACTCCCATGAACTTAAACGGCATAAATTTCAACCCATCAGTGGTTGAAGAACATTAGATGAGCACATGAAAAATATTCTCCAGTTAAATTACATCCAAAACAAACGCATTTCATGCACTCCAGGACTGCTGTGTAATACAAACGAAGGAGCAGTAAGTGGGAACGATCAGTAGAGACACCCAAAAAATGCTCTTGCTGTGTAGTGACAGGTTAACACAGATGCATCAGTCGTTGTGGGTTCCCTTCAAGTAATTAAACAGAAGAAGTTTAAGATCTCATTTATGAGATCTCTTACTGTTGTGGCTCAATGTAAAACAACCATGGATTTAAAACAGACTGACATCTCCCATTCATGAGTTGTACTTCTGAAGTCCCCAAAGCATGACTCCCAAGTTCCAAAGATCTGCCAATAATTTTGAGGGGACTATTTCTTGAGCCAATATATCCTATGAGAAGAAAAATATCATTGAGTTGGAAAGAGTGCTACTTCTGATCTACAGCTTATAAATCCATTAGAATGCAAAATCAGTTCTGCATGAGGAGAGTTTAAGGAGTATCACAGAATTGTTTGGGTTGGATAGGACCTTAAAGATCATCTCATTCCAACCCATCTGCCATGGGAAGGGACACCTTCCACTAGACCAGATTGCTCAAAACCCCATCCAATCTGGTCATAAACAGGGATGGGGCATCCAAAGCTTCTCTGGGCAACCTGTTTCAGTGCCTCAACATCCTCACAGTAAAGAATTTTTTCCTTACATCTCATCTAAGCCTACCCTCCTTCAGTTTAAAGTCATTATCCCTTGACTAACCACTACTACTAACCACCTTGTCTTAAGTCCTTCTCCAGTTCTCTTGTAGCTCCCTTTAAGTACTGGAAGGCTGCTGGAACCCCAGCTCTCTCAGTTTGTCCTCACAGGGAAGGTGCTCCAGCCCTCTGATCACTTTTGTGGTCTCCTCTCGACTCTCTCCAACATGTTCACATTCTTCATAGTTTGGGGCCCCAGAGCTGGACACAGCACTCCAGGTGAGGTCTCACCAGAGTGGAGTAGAGGGGCAGAATCCCCTCTCTGGACCTGCTGCCCACACTGCTTGTGATGCAGCCCAGGATACGTTTGGCTTTGTGGGCTGTGAGTGCACATTGCCAGGTCTCATCCACTGACTCCCTCAAGTCCTTCTCCTCAGGTTTGCTCTCAGTCCGTTACCTTCCCAGCCTGTATTTGTTCTTAGGATTGCCCAGACCCAGGTGCAGGACCTTGCACTTGGCCTTTTGAACTTCATGAGGTTTGCACAGGCAATTCTTTGAATTCAAAATGAATTTGAAAAGCCGTGAGCTACTGATGAAAAACAGTTTCACTCAGCCTGTGCTATCTAGATGTTGCTAAGAGAGAAAAACTCACATAACTATTAAAATGTACTTTGGAATTGTATTTAAAGTAAAACATACATTTGAAAGTACACTTCTGCATCCTATATCACCTCCACTGTTACAGGTTTTTTCCTTGCCTTTGAGATTTATTAGACTGCCACAGGCTGGTCTAGACAAGACAAAATGAAATAAAAATATGTTAATGCTTTCATAAAAGAAAAAATGAATAAAGTCCTAAGCACACAATGATCACAAGAGGGTACTTTCTCCCTTTTTCCCTGAACTAGTTTTTAGCTGATCTCTTTTAATGGAGTTGACAGTCTTGGTTGGGGTGAAATGCAACCTGAAATTTGCAGTGGTCGAAGGGGAGCCAAAGCTGACAAGTCTCCAACAACACTCTCCCTTACATCATGCAGTTCAAAATAGAATTTAGAATGATTTTCTAAAATTATGGAACAGGAAATGACACCTCACAAATCTGAAATTTCTTTCCTGGAATTAATTCCAGCACAGTGCTATGGAAATCTTACGTAGCAGAGTCAATGGAGTTTTTAATGACTGTGGGGAAATGTTCTCTATAGGCCAGCAATGCCAACTACTGGAACTGGTTCTCAGGGTGGATCAAAAGGCAAAGGACTCTGACAAAAGACATGTACTTAGAATGAAGATTGGTTGCTTTCATTATGACAGCTGGCAAAAAAAGAGTCTGAGTCTGGGCAGTGACAGATGAAGTCGTGAGGTAAAGCTGGGGGTGTTGGTCACAAGCAGCGTGAGGACTGACTGGGTTATTTCAGTGTTAAAAATGCTTGATTATATCCCTCTGAAACACAGGCTTATCATCTAAGCACTTGTAAGGGCTCCCCTGTTTACCAAGCTTTAGCAATCAAGGCGGGCAGGAATCCTTCACCGCTGGAATGCATCCTTACAACCTACCCAGGCTTCACCAATTGATCTACTTTCTATTAAGATACACAGGACTTAGAAAATAAACCTGCAGCTGGATAATCCCCCTTTGTTTCAGTAAGGTTATTCTTATTTCTGGAATGGTGAGCAGTGTATTTCAGAGCGTTCAGGGCCTGGATTAGAAAAAAATATCCAGATCAGCAAGCTATATGCTTTACAACATGAATAATTTCAAATGAAAATCAGAAATCATGTACCAGTCTGTCTAGGTTGGAAAAAAAAAAGGCAAACAAACATGAAAACATCCAACCTCCCACCCTCCACCTCAAAAAACAAACAAACAAACAAACAAAAAACACTTGGGGAGAAAAATGAGAAATAAATCTGCCTTAAAGAAGTTTAACTGAACACTGAACAGACAATCATCCACCCCCTTACTTGGAAATACAAGCATGTAGAATTGCCACAACAAAAGTTAAAATCAATATCTGATTCTCCTATTTGCAAAGTAATGACACCATGAATGTATCCAACACAGGAGATATCTTGAGTACTAATGCTCAGGGAGAAAAGCTGAGAAGTGGAACTGCTTCTCTGTCCCAAAACCTCTAAATGTAACAATATAAAACAGTATTAGCAATATTAAGGAGCAAATTTGAGGCAATTTTTTCTTTTTTACTATAATTTTCTTCATAGAAAAAAATGAATACACATATAAAAAGAAAATAAGACCACATTATTTTTCGTATTCAAACACTCTATTGACCTTGAAAGCATTGGATCATACCATGCAATTTGTGGCAGGCATTCTAATGGTCACATGGACCAAAACAATTTAATCTAATTCAATTTAGAGACAGCTGTGTTTCAAATTAGAGGAATTACTGAGCTTCTATTTTTAAAAAAACAGGAAAAATCTATTATCTTTTAAATTTAAAAAGCCACTTCCTTCAATTTATGGATCAAATTCTGAGCTCTTTACTGAAACGTTTATTCTTCTATTTCTCAGAAACCTATACTATCAACTGAAGAGTAAGGACTACAATAGGATTTGAATCTAAACTTCCAGTAAGATTAATTCTTCTATTCAAACAAGGATATTTCCTTTACTGATATACAGTGATTAAAATAACTGAAATTAGACTAGAATTTAAAATTATTTTTTTCAATATGGCACACTTATGCAATATTTTTATTTCCATTAAATAGCTTAAACATAATCTGGTTTATTAGAAGGTACAAGCTTAGATGATTTTTGCTATGACGTCAAAAGAGTTTTAACAAGACTTGAGCAGCGTAAAACTGGGTTTGATTCATTTAAGTAAGCAATCTCCACTTTGAATTTTAGGTTGAGAGAAAGAACACATCCAAAAATGATATGTAGTGAGATGGGTCTTGAAAATGTAAAAATGCAAATATTTTATTAAAAACTTGATTTGAACCAAATTATCTCTAAGTCTTTCAGATACATATCTACAGATACTCTTTGATATTGAAATTTTGCACCTTAAGGATGTTAAGACATACAAGTAACAGTGCAAACCAAAGGTAAATGTAACTGGAAAATGCTGTGTTGTTCCAATTCAAGATCATGAATCTAATCATAATTAAGCATTATACGAAAGACAGATGAAAGCACAGAAAATTCTGAGCAAATTAAATGAGGATGGTGACACAATGCCTTGTCAAAGTCATATAAGTCTGGGATGGGGGCAGTACAGACTTAACTGGGATATTTCTTTTCAGCTGATTTTACGCACTTAAAGCAGGAAAAAGGAACTGTGTCCTGACACCAAGACTTGAGCTACAGTCAACTGCATGGTGCTGCCAGGTGGACCAACTTGTTTCTTCAAAATTCTCTGCAGTTTTCAATATAGTACTCCTTTTACAGCATCAACCAATGGCCAGTGCCTCAGGACACCCATAATGGTCAGAACATGCACAAAGTCACAAACTCAGCTTGAATCCTGACATACACATCTGGGCACCTCTTTTCAAATGGTATGAGCTATTCCCCTGTCACAGGCATTGCATTTCAGACAGACACTCATTTATGAAGTACAAAAGGTTGAGCTGGCCTAAAGCACTTCTAAACCTCAAACACAAAACTGGAATCTGCAAGCAAATATATTCATCGAAGTCTCGTTAATGTCTATAGCGCTCATGGTGTGCAGGTGACATATGTCTAGATGATCCCATATTGCCCACTGTTCCTGGGATGCCCACCAGCCCTACCTCCCTGGGGACTCCCTCACTGTCTGTGGGCTGGTAATCACTGTGGCCACACGTCTATCCTTAAAAAAAGCAAGATGTTGCACCTTGCTCATTTAAAAACTCTGTCCTGCCAACTTTACCTCTGCTGTAGCCAATTTCTGATGTTTCAGAAGTCTGATCAGTTGTGTAAGACAGGAACAGTACTTTTGTCAAGCTGAGGACAAATTTGTATTGCGTTTGATGATGAGATACAGCTATGACTACCATCCAAAAGCAGTACTATTAGTATTTTAAATTAAATGTTGCTAATCCCTTTCTTTCCAAAGGCCAGGAAGGAAGAAGACTCCAAGGTCAAAAAGAGATCAATGTATTCATTAAATCTGACTCACTGAAGTAGCAGATGCACAAGGTGTCTGTCTATGTTTTTTAAATATTTATCAGCTTTTGAAGCAATTTCAAGTCCTGAGCTTTACAGGACTCTGTCTACTGTTTTCGCTAGTAACATCTTCCAATGTTTTACTGTTCTTATTACTAGAACATTCCACACAAGATTAAATAATTCTCAGATGTAAATTTTTGGCCGCTAGCTCTTCATGCATGTTGGTCAGCAAAACTGAGACATCTTCACTACCTTTTCAATATTCTTTAGTGAATGATCACATTCCTTCTCCATTTTTTCTTTGGCAAATTAAGTTGATAGAGCTACTTAGCATTCATGTGACAAGGCCTGCTTTTCCAGTCCCCCATGCTTTTAGCAGATTTCTTGATTTTCTTCCAGTATTTCAATATAATTTTTTACCTTCAAGAACCAGGTCTGAACATTCAAGTAGCAGTACCTATGGTGTTATTTGCTTTCTGTTAATATTAAACCATTTTTCAGCAGTCAAGGACTGTATTGGTTCTTTTTCCTGGCGTCACACTGAGTCTCCAGTGAGACATTAGTTTGGATAATTCCAGTCACTTACATTAGAGACAGAAAGCTCTCCCTCTCCAAAATGAAGTGCCTGCCATGTAACCAGGAAATTCAGTAATCACAATTCCATAACAGTATCCACATGTATTATTTATTAGTCAAAAATATTTATGTCATCTTCAAAATTCATCAATTAAAAGTTATTTATGACATTTTCTATAGAGATCTGAAGAAGATCTCTATAGATCTCTTACTTCTTTACCCTCCTCATCTTAGAAAGGAATTACCTGAATTATCCCCATTTAGGTCAAGAATTTCATTTCTCTGAACATTGCAGAAGTATTTTGAACCTTACTGTGACTTTTGCAAGTTTTCACACTGGATTAGATTAAAATATATAGGAAGAGTTAAAATGCACCTTGAGAATTTATTATACAATAGGAGTCAATAATAAACTTCAAATCAGGCTTTTCTTTTTACCACTTTAACAGTGTTTTCAGATCAGAAAATGATACAAGACAATCGTGATCCTGTAGGACAAACCCCTACACTATTCTTTTCAAGGTCTCAAATCACACTTCTAGTCTAGCTTTTGTGCTTCTTACTGGCACCAGACACCTCCTAACATGCTCACCCAACACCAAGACTTTGAAAACATCATTATCTGTTTCTCACCCCTACAGAAGTTCACAGTCAGAATACTATACTTGAAGGAAAGAAGAGCAAACTAGAAGTGACACATGAACATGATACTCAAACATTTTCAGAAATGTTTACTGGTTTGGATTTTTTCCCCCCTTATAAACACGTGTAAAGCCAACTTAGGAGACTCTTCTCCCTTCCCAGCATCTGTGACTGGAAGACATGTTCCCCTAGTACTTGTATCACATATTTTAATTTTCAAAAATATTCCTGCAGAAAAATACCATACCAGACATTTCTATTCATAGAACCTGTTACCACCATACATTATTAAAGGCAGCATTTTTAGCTGCTTAGAATTCATGCAGAAAGCAGGATGTCCGGATGATAAAGCAAATACGCATTTATAGAAGATAAGAACAATATTAGTTCTGAAAATAAAAACTTTACAAAGTATAATTTGAAGATAAATACAATTACAAATCTGTGAAAAACAGAAACAGTATTAATTAAACAAACATACTAAACAATTATTTTACCATTACATACTTAAGGGACTTAAAACATACAATTTACTCATTATGATGCAATTGTTCTTCCAAAATGACTAACATAATTAAATTATTTTTGAGAGTGAAAGTATGTATTCACCTAGTAATAAAAACATGATTAAATGCATCCCAATTATTAATGAAATTTAAATGACAATAATAATTTGGCATACATAAGGATGGCGGGTACCAAAAGAGTCTAATTCTATTATGGACTGTATAAAAACTGAAGTTTTTATAGAATTCGGCCTTATTTGATATCCAAAATTAGAAGCAGATGTCAGCAGAATAAAGGTGTAATTATTCAAGCAGGATAAAGAAGACACTTTGATTCAAGCATTCATTTTAGTTCATATCACTGAGCTTAAATGAGGTCTTAGTAAGTGTTGAGCTTTATTACTCAAAAAGTTATTGTGTGTGGTCAGTCGGTAAAATTAATTAATCCTCTGTGATAGCAGCCAGAACAACAATAAAAATTACATTTTTCTTCTCATGTAGAAGAAAAAGAAAATTAAATGTTTAGAGTAACCTTACCAGAGCTCTGCATCTCACATCTATCGTTTTTTCCGGTGCTGCAGGTGTGCTGTTAATCTTTAGGGAGAACCACACTTTGCAATTTGAAGAACGTTCTCCTATGTTAAAAAGAACAAAATGCCTTATAAATTATCCTATGAGGTGATCAATCCTAGCAGCCTTCAAATCAGCGAGAAATTTGAACCTTTAGCAGAAATGCCAGTCACTGTTCATACTGAGACAAAGCAAATCATGAACTGATTTAATCACTGTCAACAAACTGCACTACCTAATCCCTTCTTGTCTGGATTCAAAATAGTAACAAAATCAATATGTACACAATGGAATGGAAATAGCACTTTGGCAAATTAATTTCCTAGACTATCACATTTTTTCTGAATTTTGAATATTACTGATTTGCAACTAACATTTCATATCAGATTGACAGTACTTTTATCATTTTAAAATATACCTGGTAAAATTGAATCAAAATTAGTTCCTCTAATATAAGCTTTGGTATATCAGAGAAATTAAGTTCTGTTCAGTTACACAGGACTGTTGCTGTGCAATTGCAGTCAAGCCATCTGTGCTTTGCTACAGCATATCTTCCAGACAGACTTTGGGTCTTGATTTGAAGGTATCCGCTAGCAGTTTGTTCTGGTGGCTAATTACTGGCATTGGAAGACATTTAAATATGAGTCTAATTTCTGATTTCCATTAGATTTGCTTCAATGTCCAGCCAAACTATTTTGTAATGAATTTTTTCTGACAGATTAAAGAGATCTGGCATTAAGTATCTAGCATTTTCCTGTATTTAGAACATAGTTGTAAGTGTTAATAAAATTATCCCTTCAATTTTGTTCAGAGAAGTGAAAGAGACTGAGCCCAAAGTCTCTCATCATATGGCCTGATCTTCACAACAGAAATACTTCATGTGGTAAGTTTTTTGCAAGTAGAAACAGCTGTTCAGCACCTTTTAATAATGCATACCCAAGAACTACTTGCACTGTTCCTGTTTGTCAGTATATTGTATGAGATGAAATTAGCCTTAATCCTCCTACTCATGCTTCCCTGAATTATACACTAGAAAGCTACATTAGCACTCCTGTTTTACCACAGCATAAGTCTTGGGAGCTCCTACTGGTTTCCTTTCCTGCTGCGACCCCAGCTCTTCTCAGAATCACTGCTTTCCTTGCTGCAGTTCCTCATTCTGTATATATGACTATTTCTACACTCTATTTTCAATAAAACTGTGTCGACTGGCTTTAACTGTATTACTTCCTTAAAATTTTCACTGAATACATCTTGTATTAACTTACCATTTTGTTCAGGCTAATTTGATATGCATAAAGTTTACTGTTTTTTAATATCAGCAGAATACCAGCCTTCCACTGTCTAGAATATCCTCAGTATCTTACAATCTATAAAAAGGCAAAGACATCTTCTGAACGTCTATTAAAGGATTCTGGCACGTACATGTCCCTGAGTTTAATCAATTACAAAACATAAAAAAAAATAGTATACAGAAGAGAGATGACTTCTGCAAGAATAGAACATACTACCTGGAAGCTGAAATAAAAGTTCTGAAGTAAAGACCAAAAGAAAATCAAAGAGTGACCATAGCTTGGGTCAACACATCCTTCAAGGATGCAGTCAAACTGTAGAAAAAGCTATAAAATTCAGGTATGAAACAACAAAGGAAAACACCAACAGTAAAGTTCCATTTACCCAGCATATGTGATTAAACTACAGAACAAAAGCATTTATAGCAACACATTCTCAAATTAATGTTCTGTACAGTTAAGAAAAGCAGAAAAGAGCACAAACTGCTATTTGAACAGAAAATTGACAAGGCTGTCACCCTGTCCTCAAACCTCCAAGAACACAAAAAAAAAAAAAAAAAGAAAAACAAAAAAGAAAAAGCCAAAACAAGACAAAAACAAACAAACAAAAAATCAAACAAAAAAATCCCCCCCCCCAAAAAAAACCCAGAAAAAACCTCACCCTCCTGAGTGACAACTAGCTAAAGGTTTAAAAAAGTAGAAGCAAAATCTTTTCAGACACATCTGAAGTTGGTAGCCTGCCAAACTCAGAAGAGCTAATAGATGATCAGGGTGGAAAAGGAATGCTCAAGTAAGATAAGGCTGCAGCAGAAAATCCAAATTAATTCTCTGCAGTAGAGTTTGTTACAGTGGAGTTCAGAGATTTCCTAAACCCACCCTGGAGTTTGTTTTGAAGGGAACGGTCAGAGGAACTCTCCCAAATTAAGATTTCAGCAGAAAAGGTTTTGGAGCAGTCTGATAACCTTGGCAGGAGAGTGTCTGCCCAATGGTTCTGGTCTAGTGGAAGGTGTCCCTGTCCATGGCAGGGGCGTTGGAACGAGACAGTCCCTTCCAACCCAAAGCACTCTATGATTCTACAAGTTTATGAATTCAAAAGAACCTTATGTACTAAAGTGTGGCGGTGCAAACCAGCACGTGACTCCTTGTGTAAGTCAGCTTCGAGTACAAAGAAACGAAAAAGCAGAGAATGTGCTGTCAATTTTCAGACAGGTCTCAGATGTGAGTTTGTTTATATAGTCCAAAGAAAATTATTAAGCATCACAACAAGGGAGAGAAGCCACGACACACAAAACTATTAGAATTCTTTTTCAAAGTCAGCAGCTGTGATAAGGGAGATGTGGTTCACATAGTACCTTGATTATCCAAAAATCTATTTCTAAGATCCCTTTCTGAAGGCTTCTAAGGAAACCAAGCTGCAGAGAAGGGAACATTAGAAGATGGGATTAAAATACAGAAACCAAAGAACAAGAAGAAATTACTAGTTGTCACCATGAAGAGAGGGAAAGAATGGAATGAATGAAAACACTTGGTTTAGGTATGAAAGGTCCTTAAACACTGTTTGTCCTCCCTAGGACAGACATTTTAAGTGTCATATTCTGTCTCTAAATAACTGTCTAACTGAAAGTGGATCTCCAGTGTTCCAGGAGGTACTTTCATTTTTTCCCTAATGCACAACCACAAGTTTTGTGGAACTGCATCATTACTTGTCATTACAATATCGCCTCCCAGCAATTAATACATCTATACTGCAACTAAGATATTTTTCCATATAAACTTAGAGCCTGTTTTGTTCTCTCTGACCACGGATTTCTTCTCTGTACTCATACCTTTCCTGAATCACATTTCTGTACTTCATAATTGCAGTAATATAAAATTTATAATCTACCT
Organism: Neopelma chrysocephalum; assembly: GCF_003984885.1. Lineage (NCBI taxonomy): Eukaryota > Metazoa > Chordata > Aves > Passeriformes > Pipridae > Neopelma > Neopelma chrysocephalum. The sequence continues at coordinate 9,725,012 of NW_020897737.1, forward strand.
GTCTTTTCTCTTCTTCCTTTGATATATAAATTCATTTATTCTGTTCGATTTGCTTAAAATACTTGAACTCCTGACATATCTCAAAAACAAAGTTTTCAGGCCAACTTGTGTTCTTTTTAGTTTTTACTTCAATTATGAAAACTTTTTTTATGTTAGAAATGCTTGCTAAATTTCTTTTTTTTGTACTTTATATGCATTTAAATGTATAGATTCATTGCTCTTCTGGAGACCCTAAATAAACTACAGTGCTCACAGATTACCTTTCTGTAAAACACCTATCACGTTTGGGAGGGAATACCTTGTACTCATTTTTCAATATTACATGTACTACATTTTAGATCACAATATTATTGGCATAACACCTTCAACAGGTATTTACCTAAAAACTGTAAAATACTTCAATGGAAACACTTTCCTTAACACATGGTACAAACCTGGCAATTCTCTGCTGAAGGAGCATCTTTTTTATTTTTCCAGCTGAACTTTTTACCAAACACTTCTGAAAATATTGTTTAGTATTAGGCCTTGAAGTTGTACAAACTTTGATGTTCTGTCAACTTTTACTCAGTGAAAACATATCTGGAATGGTTACTTTGCTGCCCACTTGAACTCTTAAGAACATAACACTGAGGGCTTTTTACTCACTTAGATACCAAATAGATTTTATAGATGAGTCCCACCTTGTGTCTTTATCCATATAATGCATTTGAATGGGCCAGCTCAAAGCCAATTTACTGCAAGTATTCTCATTCTCAAGTAATTATAGCCTTATTTTACTCTGAATTTCTTCTCTTCCTAAGGCAACCTACAAGACAGAAGCTAGTTCTTACTCTCAAGAATATTCAGAAGTCACTTCCAGAGCTATAAAAATCTACCAAAGCTTTAGCTCCCTGAAAACAAATAAACCATAACATAAGCAGATTAAATTAACAACAAATGCTTTTGATATTTACTTAAGTTGTATCTCAGTGTTCCTGTTTCAAACCTGAAGAACAACTTGCATGGCTGAAAATAGGTCTAGTATTAGAAATTCATTTGCTAATGAAAAGAGTAGAAGGTCAGGAGTTTGGGGATTTCCTTCACTTTTTTTTGTTAGGGTTTTTCATAGAGTTTTATTTTACCAGATAGCAGATGCTGGGGAAACAAGACTGAAACAACAGAGGCAATGGAGATAAACTCAATACACTCATGCTGAAACACAGAGATGGTTCATTCTCTACTCACAGAACGAGGTTGTATCTCTCTATTTCTGTTTTCTGCACACGTTTAAGAAACAGGTAGAAAAAAAAGTAGGCACTATTTTTTTTCTCTCTACTTTCGTAAACTTCCATTGACATTTTTAATGCACTTGAAGTCTTTTTTTAGGGCCTGAGAACCGTACTTTGATGTCTTATGAGATAAACTCCACTTGACTTCAAGCCTGTATCTCTTATCTTCTCACTCTGGGGCTTCGATGACAAATAAAAATCCTTAGCCTGCTTTATGCAACCATCAGGTCATGATCTTGTCAGATCTCATAAAACAAACAAAACAAATTGTAGTCAATACTTCAAACAGAAATCTCCACTAAAAAGGAGCAAGTAAAAATCTTCTAAACATAAGAATGCATCTACTTCAATATTTAATCTTCACTATCTTCTCTTCTAGTCTCTCCCTTGGTCAGTGGGATTTTGACCTGACTAGTTAGGGTCAAGCATCTGTCAATGATGGTTAGGGCAAATCAGCATCTTCCACATCTTAGCTACTGCACATTCAAACAGGACCACTATAAAAAAGCTTACTTATTTTCAGTTTTTAGAACTTTCCCTGATTATTTTGTAATTTTTGTTTTAAATATGAAGTCACTGGAAGGGTAGAAAACTGTGTATTTCCTAATTCATGCAGTTACCCCAAACTAGGGGGAATGACAAAATCAAAAATGAGATATATTTCTGTATCCAATACCCAATAACAAGTCAATTTCTTTAACTAATGTTTATCTATTTCTTTAACTAATATTTATCTACAGTAATTACATTTGTGAATAGACAGTTCTGTATTTAAAACACAGGACTACTAATTAACAATTTACATGAAAATTGAACTTGAACCCTCAACAAACATTTCAGGTTAAAATTTCAAACTTCCCTTCCAAACCTCATTCCAACTTATATGAAATACCAAAATCATCAGCTTTTCTTCCAGAGAGTTGAACATCCTTTTGTAATCCAATCAGTTTGGTGTCTTGTCCTATTTCTCTTCAGGGATGCAAATAAACTGTTTCTCCTGTGCCTCATCATTTTATT